>NC_053393.1:398967961-400167961 GCF_905171765.1 Bufo bufo | reverse complement strand
CAAGGGAGCTTCAATATCCAGATCTCTGGCTAGGCTAAGTTTGATCTGGGTTGGCATAGCATCATAGAACAGCTGCTTAAACTCTTCAGATTCCCAGTTTGGGGATCTATATGCTAACCCATAGGCATTTTTAAGGATAGAGAGGAATTCACGGGGACTCTGATTGGGCCTACATGTAAGCTTATATATGTCCCGTTTTGCAGCAGTAATGGTTCGGTAAGGTCCGAATTCCAGTTTAACTTCATGCAAAACACTTGGCCAATCTTGAATTCCTCTCTCCCTAAAAGAGGTAAAGTAATGACGATATTTATCATCAAATGCCCATGGAAGGAATCTGATTCTGTCAGCATCAGAGTATAATTTTAAAGAATCCATAGTGGATTCATACAGTTCTAAGTGATTCGCTATCTGAGAAGAACCTTTCTTAGAGAACTTGGACACAGTGGTATTTAAAAACTTAATTATGCTGGATGAATTTTGATCCTTTTCTGAATACTGGTAATTTTTCTTCCTAGAGACCACCTCAGCATATGATGGTCGCCTGGGACCCTGATCCTCTTTGTGGGCAAACATCTGTCTGCGTGGCAGGGAGTAAGATACATGCTTTCCCACATCACTATCAGACTCACATGCGCTTTCCCCACTCTCATGAGACACATATTGCACAGGTGATTTAACCCTAACCCTAACATGTCTATCCAAGGGAATATGAGGAGAGACACTTCTAGGGGCTTCCATATTACTGGCACCTAGTAAGGTGGTTACAGTTTGCAATGCCTGGTTCAATTGGGTTAATGCCTCCTGTGTTATCACACCAACACTTTCAGGTTGCTGAGTGTCTTGGATGGGGCCTGCTTTAGGAGCATGTGATGACATGTCTGGATGTTGGGGAGTAAGACATGGAGGGTCAGGAGATCCCACAGCGTTAGATGGATCCCTTTCAGCATTGACTATATTATGGGCTGATCCATCTGTCTGCTTAGTTTTGGAATACTGACGATATAAATCCTCTAAATCATTTTTTGCCTTTTGGTATGCATCATGGCTGTGACTAAGGTTGTACTCTAAGTCTTTGATCATCGCTTCTGCGGATTTTAGTTCTGATTCCATCTTGGATACATATCTTTTTGTACCCATTATAGACTCATACCTATCTTTTAGAAAGAGTACTGACCTCAAACAATGCATACAAAACAGGTGGCAATGCAGATAAGAGGTGTTGGTCCCTCTTGGAATTATCATTTGCCAAATCCATATATGTCAGGTAACTATCAACCATGCCACCTAACTTCCATATATCCCCACGTTCTTCATAGGCTCTTGCCTGCAGCTCATTAGTCCATTCATCTATATTTTTATCTAATTTCAAACGGGAATAAACATATCCGATAACCTTAGATATTATCTTTCCTGGGTCAGATGGACTATCTGCTATAGCCTGGCTATTACCTGGGCCGCTGCCTGTTACACTCATTATTCTGATCAATAAGTAATAATCAATACAGATAATAATAACAAGCTAAGAAGAAGTGTAGAATTTTTCACTATTTGCATAAATAATTTAAAGAAATATCTCAAGATCTCGCTGGGGCCTCCATATATGTCAAGGTATATCTTTTATATAAAATATAAATATTTTATATAAAAATATAAAAATTAATAAAATAATAAAAAATGGAAATCAGTCAGGAAATCCACTAGGCGGACATAAAACGCCTTTCTTTTATCTTGAGACTCTAAATTTAATTTATGCAATTAATGAAAACAAAGGGGCAATCAATTATGCAAAATATATGTAACAATTTATTTATAAATGAGTAAAATTCCAATATAAAACTGACATAAGATCAATGGATAGACAAATTGACGCAGTACCAATAAACCACCACTAGATGGTGGTATAATCCACTATCACTTTCTCACCAGCACAGAATTATTAAAAGTAACATATGATAAGAAATAAATGATAATTTCTTTATCAAACAGACCAATACTTAATACATCAAGACAAGCTCAGGATTTTCTGTTTACCAACAGGTTATAACATGACAAAATACAGATTAATACAAGAACAATAAATGTTGTCCCTTGACTCTGTCTCAGCCTATGACAATCAAAAATATAAATTATATTAATATGATATTATATCCCACTCAGCAACCAGACTATGGAAATATAATTTCCCAGAGTTTTCCTCTACTCAGATAATGTCTAATCTCCCATTAGCAATATGCATCTTTGCTAAGAGGACAACTAGCATTAGGGAGGTGATTAACACTATACGTTCCCACAATATGGAAACACTTGACTATACGCTGAGAGGAATATCTTAATAATATCACAAGCAAAATATAACATACGTTACCAAGTCAAGGATGGACAGGTTTCGGGTGTAATCAGTTCTCAAAACTCTTCCAGTGAACAAAAATTAATCCAAGTTTCTTTTTGTTGTTGAAGTAAATTGTTAGTTGCAGTTGTTTCAGTTGAAGAGTGTAGATAGCTGGATAGATAGCTAGATAGATCTCCTAACCTCTTACATGCATAGTTTATACCCCATGTTATCTAAGAATTCCTCCCCTTCTAGATTAGGGATCTCCAATCAGACAAGATGGGTGTGTTCGTATGCAGATACCAATGATGTCATTTTAACCCTTGGAACACTGGTGAAAATGCCATACTATTATCAATTTACCTCTAGATGGCACTGTTGTACTACATAACAATTCCAACATTAATTCTAAATATCTAATAATGACCTTATTAACCTCTTGAACATACATCAGTATTAAGGGTTTCTTCCCGACATTTTAATTACCCCTAATCTAGACATGTTGGAGTCACCATCTCCTACTGTCTTCTTAGGGACAATGGACAATGGTTCCTTTTACTTAACATCCGGATTCATTAACTTGCCTACATGGCTGGCTAATAATATTTAGCTCTCCTCATGAAAACCAATTAGTAGGAAGGCAACTCCAATACTTTTCTAAACCTTAAAAGTCTATATGGTCAGTGGGATATATACGGCATAAAATATATATACACACATCGATACACTGTTATACATAGATGACATATTATATAAGTCATTGGTTAAGATATGTTGCAAATTTAAATACACCACACAGGAATATATAGAATATAATTATGAAGGCATGAATGGGACATTCATACACCCAATGCTTTCTACAAAGTAGACCTCCCTAATGATTTTGTAATGAAGTAAAATAATACATTGCTATTCAAATGGTTGTTTCTCACAGATACATGTCTGTAGGGCCCATTATAGTATTAACGGATATACTACATCTGCTCACTATAATTTTAAAAGACAATATACTCTATGTCCCCACAAACATGTTCCCAAATTGAACTCAGCATAACCTCATCTCGGCCTGTTTCAATCCTATAGAGAAATATCAGACTCTGGTTCAATCTGTGATTACACTTAAAAGCAATGGGCATTGCTATTTAGACCATAATATCTTTAGATAAGATTGTACATTTATGAAAATGCACGACAGTTCTTCAAAATCCAACAATCTAGGTGTTATGTACAACCCTAAATATTTGAACTTGTCCACCCAGGGAATCCTACTATTAACTCGCTCAGCTGACAGGGCCTGCCCATCTACAGGCATCAGAGCAGACTTTTGCCAATTAATCTTAAGTCCAGAGAAGTTCCCGAATCTATCGGAGTATCGCCCAAGAAAAGCAAGGTATCATCAGCGTACATAGCCACCTTGTTCTGTACCACACCGTATCTGAACCCCACAATATGAGGTGACAGGCGTATTAGAGCTGCTAGTGGCTCGATAGCTAGAGCAAATAATAAAGGCGACAGTGGACATCCCTGCCTGGTGCCCCTAGCCAAAGTAAAGTTGTCTGACAGCCCCCCATTGACTCTAATGCGCGTCCTAGGACTCGAGTACAACACCCGTACCCACTGTATAAACCGAGCGCCAAAGCCCATAGCTCTCAAGATTCCCCACAGATAATTCCACTCTACACTATCAAACGCCTTAGCGGCATCAAGAGTAAGCAAGGCCCTGTCTCCACAATTATCTGCCGAAATACTCAAACTAGCATATAGTCTGCGGATGTTTATAGCAGTCGACTTACCAGGCATGAAGCCTGTCTGATCAGGGTGTACAATAGTCAGAATCACCCTGGACAACCTGTTCGCCAACACCTTTGCTAGGAGTTTTACATCCGCTGTTAAAGCGAAATCGGCCTATATGAGTCTGGTAATTTGGGATCCTTCCCAGGTTTGGGAATGACTACAATTATAGCCTCCTGCATAGAGTGTGGTAGCGAACCCGTCTCCAGTGAATGTTCCAGCACCTTAAGCAATTCAGGGAGAAGCACCCCCTGCAATTTCTTGTATACCTCCACAGGTAGGCCGTCTGCTCCCGGAGCCTTACCATTCGCCATACCTCCAAGTGCTGCTTCCAGTTCCTCAAGTGAAATCGGCTCTTCTAGTCTCTCCCTATGCTCATCTGACAACACCGACAACTGCGCCTCCTCTAAAAAGGCAGTCAGAGCATCCCCAGAACTAGGGACAGTAGATTAGTATAGGGACACATAAAAACCTTTCAATATGTCCAATATTCCTTTTGTGTCTTGCCTACTGTTCCCAGTTCCATCTCTCAGTTCCTGTATACAAGAAGATCCCCGCTGAGCCTGAGAAACAACAGACAGTAGATGACCTAACTTCTCACCCTCCTCAAAAGATCTTTGGCGGTAGAAACTACGCTTCCGCTCAGCAGCCTGCATTAAGTGGCACCTCAACTGTTCCTGAGGCTACCGCCAGAGCCTCACTACTAACCAGGGAAGGGAACCTACCAAACACCCGTTCGGCTTACACCACTTGTAATTGTGCTTTAACATCCGCTTCTCTAGACTTGGATTTGTGCTTACTAATTTCTTTTATCAATACTCCCCTTAAGAACGCTTTCATAGCATCCCAGACTCCATGTATTGAAGCCGTCCCTACAGTAATAGTAAAGTATTCCCTGACCGCCAGAGAAATCTCAGATAGATCACCCAGTACATTAAGCCAATGTGGGTTGCATTTCCACAACCTCTGTCCCTGTCTGAGCGCCCCCAGACACAAGTCAATCTGCACCAAGGAATGGTCAGACAACGACCGAGGGTGATAGACAATACCCCGTATCAGAGGCAACATAGTCATTAACAAGCGCCAGATCTATGCGTGATAGTGAATGATGCGTAGCAGATCTGCACGAATATTCGCGCCTATTAGGGTTGCGTACTCTCCACACATCAAACAAACCAGTTTCAGTCATAATATTCTTCAAAGCTGCACTTCCTGGCGATCCGCCTGATCCCTCCACCCGACATCTATCCAAGGAGTCATCCGGCGTGCAGTTGAAATCCCCCACTAGTAGCCATGGTAACCCAGGGAAGTCTGCCACAAAGGTCATAATTGTACCAAAAGAGAAGCAAACGGCGGGGGCACATACACTGACACCAACACCACCTGGATCCCATCAATCTTACACACAACACATACATACCTGCCCTCAGCATCCACACACTGCTGCACATGTTCATATCTAATACTCTTATGCACTAACACACATACTCCCCTGGAATGTGAGAAATGTATCGCGTGTACCACATGTCCCACCCAGTTTTTGCTAAGCCATTGTACAGTATCACTAGTCAAGCCCAGCATCAGCCATACCCCTCACGATCCAGCTCAAAACTTTAATCACTCACCCCCGACCCTTCCCCTACCTAACTCCCCACCCCCCTATCATCAGAATACTACAAATGAGAACAGCTGTCCCCACCTCTCCAACTTTAAACCCAGAAACAGGGCAATCTATGAGCAATTTGCCCACTAATGAACAACAATCATCATTAATTCTGTCGATACACTCTCTCAGGCAGAGGATACTCTCCACAATTGGGAAACACATCATTGTCCCCTAACCGCCTACTCCCACCTCAGAATCTACCATGTGGTAGCATTGTAAAATACACTTAACTGGTGCAACATTAAAGTGACATTAAAGTGCAAACATATATGGAAATTAAACCAAACTGCATATCTGCCTCCTTCAAGTGTCCAGGGCCCCATTTCTCAATTGCCGTTCGTGGACGTCCAGCCACTGTGCCGCCTCCTCTGGATCTTTAAAAAATCTAGTGGATCCCAATGCCACCACTCATAATTTAGCAGGGAACAACATGGCATATGGAACCTGCAACCCTCTAAGCCTCTTCTTGACATCCATAAAACGACTCCTCCGCCGCTGCACCTCATTCGAATAATCCGGGAAAATGGACACATTGACCCCGTTCTTGACCATCTCTTCATTATCTCTGGACTGACGTAAAATAGTGTCCCGATCTTTAAAATGCAATATCTTCGCAAGAATAGGGCAAGGAGGTCTGCCTGGTGGAAGCGGCCGCATGGGCACTCTGTGCGCCCGCTCCACCGCATACAGGGAAGATAGGCCTTTCTCGTGAAACAACTGGTATAACCATTTCTCCACAAATTCAGTGGCATTGGCCCCTTCAGTCTTCTCTGGCATTCCTACAATTCGCAGATTGTTCCTTCGCGATCTGTTCTCTAAATTATCCGTCTTGGCATACAAGGCAGCGATATCCTTCATAGATGTCTTGGACGCCATTTGCAAAGGCTGGACTGCATCCTCCAATGATGACACCCTTTTCTGCAATTCAGAGGTACGCTCAGATATCTTATGTAAATCGTGTCTAATTATGGAGACATCAGACCGCAAACTGCCGACTTGTACTGTGAGCACTTTAAGGGTGCTATTACAACTTGCCACAGCAACCATTATGTCCTTCAGAGTGGGCTCCTCTGTAGACGCGGCCCGAAGGCCCACTGTATCATTTGCAGGGCTTGCAGGAGCTGGCAAAGGCTGATCAGCCGTATCCAGGCCGTCACCATCTATAGAACCATCCTCCTGGTCAGAGGAGGTAAGTATGTCAGTCCCTTTATCAGTAGCCCAGTCGCCCACTCCGCTATCTATACGGGCAAACTTGCTGAGCTTAGCTGCCGCGCTCTGGCTCACCACCTCCTGTAGCGCCATCACCTCTCTGCCATGGGCGCCATGTTGGCCCGCCTCCAGCCTATCTTGTTTAGTAGCTTCGCTCGACTTCCTCGGCATATTCAGGCTCCCAATTTTGACACAGCAACCACCGGACACTTTCCTCTCACCAGGTAAGGTTAGTTCAAGAGAACGAAGTGTGCTACCGACAGTTTAGTACAGGATACTAGCAGGAGCAGTGAACGGTGCGTCTCACTCCATGCGCTCACAGGCCACGCCCCCCCGATCTCAGCCTTTTAACCCTTTAGATGCCGCGGTCCATAGCGACTGCTGTATCTAAGGGGTTTACAAAGAGAGGGGGCTCCCTCTCTCCACCACTGGGCCTCAAAGATACCAGAGGTAGGGTCTGATGAGGCCCAGTGTCAGTGTAAAACTGACAGGTCTAATACACTGCATTAGATAACTATTGCAGTGTATTGTACCAGCAATCAGACCACTATATGTTCAAGTCGACAAGTATAAGAAAAGAAAAGAAAAATTTAAAGTTAAAAAAATCTATTTTGTTCATATCTACTCATTTATAATTGGTTAAAAATGAAAAAATTAAAAAATAAAATTAAAAAATACCCCAAAATGTTAGCAATAAAAACTACTGCCCGTCCTACAAAGAAAGCCCTCGCACAGCTGCATCGACAGAAAAGTTATGAGTCTTAGATATTCCAATGCAAAATAAACTGATTTAATAAGAAAGTGATTTTATGATGCAAAAATACAAAAATGTGGAAAAAATATATACATTTGGTATTGCGATAAATGTATCAATATTCAGAATATAATTATATTATATATACCACATAGTGAACCCCTTAAAACAGAAAAATAAAAACCACTGACAGAATTTTTTTCCCACCTCACTTCCTAAAAAAAAAAAAAATTATTACAAACACAAATTTACCCCAAGATGGTATCAATAAAAACTACACCCTGTCCCACAAAAAACAAGTCCTCACACAGCTCAGTCAACAAAAAATTTAAGTTATGGCTCTTAAAAAAATCATTTCAGCAAATTAAATGTTACAAAATCCAGATGCTGCTCCTTCCCTTCTAAGCCCTACCGTGTCCCCAAACAGCAGTTTATGACCACATTTGGGGTATTTCCTTACTTGGGAGAAACTGCGTAACAGATTATTTGATGTTTTTCTCCTTTTAACCCTTACAATAATTAGAAATTTTGGGCGAAAGCAACATACTATTGGAAAAAAAAATTATTTCATTTTCACGGTCCAATGTTAATACATTCTATGAAAAACAACTGTGGGGTCAAAACCATCACTACACCCCTAACTGAATTCCTTGGTAGGTGTAGTTTTAAAAAAATGGGTTTATTTCTTGGGGTTTTCATTGTAACTCAGGGAATTTCAAAATTTCACCTCCATTTTGCATTAACAACCGTTAAAGGGTTAACAAACTTCCTAAATGACTTTTTGAACACATTGAGGGTGCAGTTTTTAAAATGGGGTGGTTTATGGGTATTCTAGTATAGAGGCCTCTCAAAAGCACTTCAGAGATGAAATGGTCCCTAAAAAATAGGATTTGGAAATTTTCTTGAAAATTTATAAAATTGACACTAAACTTATAAATTTCCAAAAAATAAAAGTATGATTGAACAATAATGCCAACATAAAGTGGATACCGGTATATAATGAACATTAACTATATTGTGAGCTATGACAAAATTTTGATTTGGAAAATTGCTAATTTTGTTGAATTTTCATCAAATTTGGGATTTTTTTTTAAATAAATAAAAACAAAAATTTACCACCAACATTAAGTACAATCTGTCAAGAAAAAACGTTTTCATCATCGCTTGGATAAGTAAAAGCATTCTAAATTTATTACCACAAAAGTGATAAATGTCAGATTTGAAAAATTGGTCTGTGTCCTTAAGGCCAAAATAGGCTTTTTTTGTAAGGCTAACTTCACACTTTCAGCAAACCTATCCGTTAGGCTGTTCCGGCAGAGAACAGCTTGCCAGTGTTTTCCGAATCCAGCATAGCCGGATAGTGCCATGTTGGAACTGTCCATTCCCCCCTCATAAATCACTGGATTTGGATGGACAAAAATTGCTGCACGGAACGTTTTTTTCTCCGTCTGAATCCCGGCACTTGCCAGATCCCATTATAGTCAATGGAGCAAGTACAAGGCACTATCCGGCTATGCCAGATCCGGAGAATACTTGCAGGCTATCCCCTGCTAGAACAGCCGGCAGGATAGCTTTGCTGCAAGTATGAAGTTAGCCTAAGGGGACAAAGTTTAGATAAATTATGATTCACGAACATGATTTATTTTTATTTTTTTTACTTTTTAGCCGCAAAAGGACGAAAATACGGAAAAAAACTAAATATACAATCCTGGACAATTTTGATGATCAAGAAAGAATGGCATTACGACCCAAGTATGGTGAGCAGTAAAACTATTTTAATATGGAATAGTCATCTGCAAAAACCTAGTATACATCTAGATAAAATACCTAATATAGAGGCGCCCTGAACCCTACTGATTGCATGGTTGGCTTAAAACGTGCACAGGCACCTTTTATCCAGTCATGATAAATAGGGTTCAGGGTGTCGGGGTGTTACTCGACTGACCAAAACGTTGCATAATGGAGAGGCAGCCACTAGGTTCTGTTTAGAAGTAGAGATCACGTTCTTTACTAACTGCTATCATGGCATCTCTAGTATGTATAGTAAATGTGGGCAGCACTGGCACTAACGTATCCTCCTGTAATCTTTTTCACAGGTATAAAACACAGAAGCACAGAACATAACTCCAGCCTCATGGTTTCAGAGTCTGAGTTTGACAGTGACCAAGACACAATTTTCACTCGTGATAAAGTGGACCAGGATAACCCCAAAAATATTTCCAGTAGTGCCCTCAAAAATGGTGCTCCTTTTAATTTCAGCTCAAAATGCAGATAAACCTAGGTCAGTGAGAAAAATAAATGGATTTTGCAGGAAAATGTTTTTGACCAAAACTGAGGATGTAAATGTTTACAATTTCATTACTTAAAGAAGCTCTCCAACTAAATAGATTTTTTTCTCTCTGGCCCGGTAGAATCTACCGGGTAGATGATGATGTAAAAGGCAATCTTCTTACTGGTGACTGTAGCTGTGAGTTATAACCTCCCTTCTGGTCCTCAGCTGGGTCATGTGACCTACACTCTGAGTCTCCGACTGGCACAGTGTCTAATGTGTGGGCAGGAAGCCAGTTTGTTGATCATATGACACAACCGAGAACAAGAAGGAAGTGGATAACTCCCAACTACAGTCACTGGTAAGAAGTACTTTTCTAACTGGCCAGAGAATACATTTTTTGTGGGAGTGCTTCTTTAAAGTGAATGTCCACCTTGAAATACTAGTTACAGCTTACACATTGATTAAATCTACAAAACAAGTTAAAAAGATTAGTAATTACATTGCATTAATTAACTTGCATTGTTCCTGGGTTACGGCCTGGATCACACTCTGGTGCTGCCGTCACACATTATCAGTCTTAAGAACTGAAATCTCTCAGTATTCTTTGTTGGCTCAATGTCTGTACTGAGATTTTCACTTCACACCCATCACGGCTTTGTTTCTACAAACAATTTGCTTGACAACAAAATCTTGACTGATGACTGTTTCCAATGACAACCAGAAGAGTTGTGACTGCAGCTCTAAACTATTAAAATAGGCTGCAAATCAAGATCCACACATAAGAGCGAGTAAAGCAATATACAGGTTAATCAGCTTTGTATACAAATTATCGATCGTGTAAAATGGTGCTCAAGATGGAGATACCCTTTAGGTCCTTATTGTACATTTGCTCATTTTAAAGATATACTTAAATCATTTTAGGATGAGTCAAGTCTCATTCATAAAAAATGTAATCGCCAGAAATGAACAGCTCATGAGAGAAGTGATTTTCCAATATAATGTCTGTACCAATATTGTTCCGTAGCTTCAAAAAACCTGAAGCCATAGAAAAAACAATATGGACACTTTTATGCATTGTACTCATTTTGAGCTAAAAAGAATTTTTTCAATTGGTCTTTATTAAACATTTTGATCCCTTTTCTCTGGACAGCCTTCAGATTCTCTAGTAGAAGGCTCTGTATTTTTACTCTGTTTTCTCAGGCTGCTCAGCTGACGGCTCCTTATTTCTGACCTTTATAAACACTCATTATAGCTCAATTCTTATCTTACTGCTAAGAATGTGGCTTAAACAGGTGTTTATGACCTTATAGTAATTTAGAGATAAGGGTTATTAGATGACCGGCAGAAAGTGAAGGTACCAGTCACACAGCTAGACAAACAGTTAATCTTTTGTGACAGAACGGCTGAATATTTTTAATATTAGACTAATTGAAAAAAAGATTTTTAGCCCAAAATACAATCATAAAGAAAATTGCCCCTGAAGGTGTACATAGCCTTTAAAGTGTGAGAGTCTATGGAGAATAAGGTCAGTCGCCTTCTCCATATGACCATGGGTTTTCTACAGGCGTTACCCTTAGCAATCTTGCACAGTGACTATATGTAGAAGTTGCCTCTTTCCTCATAACCGCCATTTTGTTGAAGGGACTTGAAAACAGAATATATGAATACTTGTTATATTGAAATCTGGATGATTTATTTTAAATGTAAGTTAAGTAACATTTCATTGTATTTTTCCAACTGAGTATTCTACTTTTACAGGTCTTTGTTGGGATACATTTATGGTCATAATACCACTATGTAAAGGTATATATTAACTACATAATGTATATAGAGTACCTGAAATGTAGTCACATGGAAACAATTGCTGAAATGAATTATGTTTTTAAATACAAATCAAGTAAAAGTTTGTACTGTTAATACTTTGCAGTCTGTGGTTTTATCTCATTGGACATTAGAGTAAGGTATTAAGATTTATAATAAATTATAACTACTTCTTTTTTCCTTATTTAAAGTCATCTCATACATCGGGGGCCTATCCTAGTAATGTCTGATAGGTGTAGGAGCCCACAAAGAGAAGGAGAGCAGACCACATATGCACGGCCACCCACCATTAATTTCTATGGGTGTGCCAAAAATAGCTGAGCACTGGCTCGGCTATTTCCGTCAGCCCCATAGAAGTGAATGGAGCGGTGGTCACACTTGCGCAGTGTGCTTCCCATTCATTTCCATGGGACTTCCGAAACTAGCAGAGTGCACCGTTAGGCACTCCCATAGAAATGAATGGAGGGCGGCTGTGCATGCGCGGTCTGTTCTCCTCTTTGTGGGCCCCTGTTTTAGAGAGAGGACCCGCATCTTTCAGATATTGGGGGCATATCCTAGTGATATGCCCCTAAATTATGAGATGGGCCAACCGCTTTAAGACATCCATAAAACTCATACCATTGGTGGTGGCAGGCACAGACAGGCTATAGATCCTTCAAGGAAATTACCTGGAGGGCCAAAGCCCTTGGGGCCACTTGTGCTCGCCTCTTGGCCACCAGCTGGGTACATGACTATTTGATACTCTCAGCATTAGTTAATGCAAGGAGCATCAGGTACTTATGCACCCCACTGGTGACCACAGATGACCTCCTGAATTGAACTATATCACTACCTTTAGGACAGTGATACAGTTAAACACTGCGGTGGGGTCGGCACTATTTTGCTCTGCACTGTGGTATTTGGTTTTTCTGGGGTGTTTTTTTGTGCTGCAATACAGTATTGCTTGCCCCGCTACTTCTGTTGGCCCTACTTGTGTTGCCCACTTTCTGTCAATTTGGACCCAACTACAACATGGGGCTACTTTTAATTATTTTTTCCCCAGGGCCACTTTAAAGGGGTTGTCCAGGTTCAGAGCTGAATCTGAACATAAGCTCCCCTTCACTCATTTAGCCTGTATCAGTGGAGCATCTGAACATTTTTAGCTCCGATGCTCCCCCTTGGCTTGCTCTGCATAGTGCAGTACAAGGGCTATTTGTTTACTGCCGTTGACGTAGCCAGCTTTTTCTCCGTATGCTAGACGGAGGCTTCCGCCTAGCAGTCATCCCCATGACGTCATCTGCACTAATGGGTGTTTTTTTTAGCACTGCCCTAGCCTGTAAAACAGCCTACGGCAGCACTAAAGACTGCCCATTTGTGCCGGTGACATCACCGGCTCACTGCTAGGCGGAGGCTTCTGCATAGCATACCCATGAGAACCACGGTACGTCGCCGGTAGTGAAGAAAAAGCCCTTGCCCTGCGCGATGCAGTGCAGGGTAAGGGGGAGCTCTGATGCTCCACTCATACAGGCTAAATGAGTGAAGAGGAGCTTATGTCCGGGTTCAGCTCTGAACCTGGACAACCCCCGTAAGTCTCCAGTCTGCCCCTGGGTGGTGGCAGCCATTATGGCATTCAGAAAGGTTAGGATGTTGTGATTATTTTCACAGTACATTTGTTAATGGGATGGGCGCTTTTACACTTTTATAGTTACTGAGCAGGTAGCATTTTACCATTAAAGTATATGACTTTTCTCCTTGCTCATTAGAAAGTGATGGAAAAAGTGGATGTAGTCTCCAAAGGAGATGTTACTTGGCCTACATTAATTGGATGGGTTATCCCACAAAAAATATTACTATGCAATGAATATGGTATTTTAAATGAAGTATTATTGCAATACACATGCAATAAAAACATTGTTAGGTTTTTTATGTAATTTACTTTTTTCCCTCTGGCAGTGCCCCCTGCTTTTTCTCTATTAGCAGAAAATTCTTGTCCACCTTCACTTGCATTCAGAGGTGGATAATGCTCAGTCGCTTCCATTTTCCATGTAACTAAGCCTAATAATAGCTGATACTCCTTGTTTTGTACAGTTCACTTTTGAGCAGTTCTCATTATCATCAGAGGCAGGATTACAATGACGGATATCAACTCTGTCCAGAAAACTCTGCTATATAAGTCAATGAGTCCCCTCCAGACTATTTTGTCTATGGCCCATGGTAGCTGTTGTAAAGCACATCTCTAAATGTTGTTAAAGGTAATGTCCTATTTCTGAAACTGGACAACACTCGTGGCATGCCTTAAAAAAATATAGACCGTTACTTACTTAGCAGATCCTGTGCCAGTTCTCCTGGCCAGGCTCTACTGACTTGGCTGCAGTGGTAACGTCATGTCGGAAGTACACTGCTCGAGGCCAGTGAATGACTGTAGTGGTCATGTGTTGTCGACATGATGTCATTGCTGCAGCTGGGTCAACAGAGCCCAAGCAGGACAACCAGAGTGGCAGTGCTGCATTTTCTAGTTAAGTAAAGGTCCATTTTACCTCATGCTTCCCCCTAAGTGTTGTCTGGTTTATTTCTAAAACCAGACATCCCCTTTGACAAAAGCTCAGACAAGATGACTGCTCCCATAATCAGGTTGTTATGTTTTTAACCCCTTCAAGACCAGGCCTATTTTTGGCGATTTCTTAGCGCTTTTTGAAAGGCTGCAGAGCAGCCAATCAACAAGCGTTTAACTGTGTGACCTTAGAAGCCATCACAGCCATGCCTACTAATGGCATGGATGTGATTGGCCAGTGCAGCATGTGACCCAGCCTCTATATAAGCTGGAGTCACGTAGCGCTGCACGTCACTCTGCTGTTACTAGTGTAGGGAGAGGATTCTGCTGGTGATTTCAGGGAGAGGATAGGATAGAATCTGTGATCGAAACTCGAATCTAACTCAGTGATCTACATAGATTTAGTTGTGTGGGTGCAGTGGGCAATCTTTTTACCCTGTCCTGAGCCCAGTGACAGAGAAAAAAAACTTTTATCCGTCCGTTAGTTAGGTGGGCGGCGGCGGCCATTTTATGCAAGCTCAGTGCACCAGCACAGCATATGTGCTTTTGTGACACTCAAATCCAAGCTTGAAATACTGCAATAAGAATCTGGTTTTAAAAAAACACCTTTTTTTGGCAATATCCTACATCTGGTGCCTTTGCAGCATTAGTAAGTGTGCAATTTAAGCTAGAAATACAGCTATAATTTTCTGGGTTTTAAAAAAAAACGCCCTTTTTGGGCAAAATACACAATTTTACAGCCCTTGCTGCATCTGCACGTGTGAAATTATATACAGCTGTCATATTCTGTTAGTAAAAAAACACCCTTTTTGTGCAAAATACTTAATATTGCAGCCCTTGCTGCATCTGTTATTGTTAAAAACAAGTTTTAAATACTTCAATAATTTTCTGGCTTTGAAAAAAACACCCATTTTTGGCAATAACCTTCATCTTGGGCCTCTGCCGCATTAGTCAGTGTGCAATTTGAGCTAGAAATACAGCTATCATTTTATGGGTTTTAAAAAACACCCTTTTTGGGCAAAATACACAATTTTACTGCCCTTGCTACATCTGCACGTGTGAAATTCAAGCGTTATATACTGCTGTCATATTCTGTTATTAAAAAAACACCCATTTTGTGCAAAAAACTTAATTTTGCAGCCTTTGCTGCATATGTCATTGTGAGATACACCCTTTAGATACTGTGGTTCTATTCTGCTATTAATTAAACACCTATTTAGGGCAAGATCCTAAATTTGAGAAATATGAGGAGAGCTTCAAATAAGGGACGTGGGCCAGGTTGTGGTGCTGCTGGTGGAGCTCCTGTTGCAGGGAGAGGACGTGGTCGATCTGTGCCAGCTACACGCACAAGTGAAACCCCTTTCTCAGGTGCGAGTAGGCGACAGAACCTGCAGCGGTATTTGGTCGGGCCTAATGCGGCTCTACGAATGGTGAGACCTGAACAAGTACAGGCGATAGTAGATTGGGTTGCTGACAGTGCCTCCAGTTCCTTTACATTGTCTCCCATCCAGTCTCCTGCTGAAAGATCAGAGTTGGCACCTGCAGCCCATGTCCATCAGTCTTTTACCTCACCCCCTTGCAAATCAGCCAAGCAGTCTGAGCCCCAAGTCATGCAGCAGTCTATTCTGCTTTTTGATGACTCTGTTAGCAGGGTTTCCCAGGGCCATCCACCTATTCCTGCCCCAGAAGTGGAAGAGATTGAGTGCACCTATGCCCAACCACTTATGTTTCAAGATGAGTACATGGGAGGACCATCGCAGCACGTCTCGGATGATGACGAAACACAGGTGCCAACTGCTGGGGCTTTCGAAAGTGTGTAGACTGACAAGGAGGGCAGGGGTGAAGACTGGGTGGAAGATGATGTGGTCCTCGACCCCACATGGAATCGAGATCATGCGAGTGACCTGTGTAATTCAGAGGAAGAGGCGGTGGTCGCACAGAGCTACCAGCACAGCAGAAGAGGGAGCAGGGTGCAAAAGCGGAGCGGCCGTCCCCTAGACAGTATGCCTGCTACTGCCCACCGCAGCAAGGGACCGAACACACCAAAGCCAGCTTCTGGGCAGCCTGGCACACATGAGCGATTACATGCTGCAGTGTCTCCGCAACGACCGCCGAGTTGCCCACATTCTAACTTGTGCTGATTACTGGGTGGCCACCCTGCTGGATCCCTGTTACAAGGACAACGTACTGTCCTTAATTCCATCACTGGAGCGTGATCGTAAGATGCGCTGGTAAACGCTCTGCTGGTGGCATTCCCACCTGACAGCGGGGGCACAGTGGAAGCACAAGGTGGAGGAAGAGGTCGCCAACACAGCTGGGGCACCGCCAGCACCTCAGAAGGCAGGGTTAGCATGGCTGAAATGTGGAAAAGCTTTGTCAGCACGCCACAACAAACAGCACCACCAGCTGATATGGAACGTCTTAGCAGGAGGCAGAATTTCACAAACCTGGTGGAGCAGTATGTGTGCACACGCCTACACGTACTGAATGACGGGTCTGCCCCCTTCAACTTCTGGGTCTCCAAATTGGGCACATGGCCTGAGCTGGCCCTTTACGCCTTGGAGGTGCTGGCCTGCCAGTGTATTATCTGAACGTGTGTTTAGCACGGCAGGGGGCATCATCACAGACAAGCGCAGCCGCCTGTCCACAGCCAATGTGGACAAGCTCACGTTCATTAAAATGAACCAGGCATGGATCCCACAGGACTAGTTGTCAGTACCTTGTGCAGAATAGACATGTATACCGGCCTTAACCAGCCATTATTTTACTACAGCGCAATTGCTAATTCTTGTATTTTGGATATTTCACACTCTTTTGGAGTGTACCCTAATAAAAAATAAAATTAAAATTAAAACAAAAAAACAGTGTTGGCTACCTCATCCTCCTCCACCTCTGCTTCCACCTACACCGCCGCCTCAAACTCCTACTCCATATGGACCTCCACCTCATAAATTACATTTTTTTTATTTTTTATGTACGTCATTTCACAAAATTTTCGGGTGTGATATGCCAATGCTATACCTAGTAGACAGGTAAAAAAAAATCACAAATTTGTCTGTTACATTTTCAGGTGAAATTCACCAATGTTTGGTTGTGATATACCCCTGCTCTACCTAGTTGACAGCTTAATAAATTTCACTAATTTTTCTGTTACATTCTTGGGTTGACATTTTACAATTTGTGACGTGAATAAACCCCTGCTCTGCATAGGTGACGGGGACCAAAATTTTTACAAATAATCTGTTCCATTGGTGGGTGACATTAACCCATTTCTGGCGATGAAAAACCCCTACTCTGCATAGGTGACAGGGACTTAAATTTCTAAAATTCGTCTTTAATTGGCCCTTTCCATCGATCCTTCTACTTTAATAATTTGTCCCACATTTCCGCTCGATCAAAATTAAATTTCATCTATCACCCGCAAACTTAACTCCACCTACATACACGAGAGGATGTGGGCGAGGGCTGGCTGCTCATTCGCAGCGTTTGAGAGAGAATGGATTTCATGGAGCTCTTCCCCGCTTGCATTGCAATCCTCTGACTGACCTTGCTTTGACTGACCTTGCTTTGTCTGCTTGTTCAATCTAGACCTGATGTATAAGGCATTTCATAGGTACACGTTTACCCCATGGATGTACTGAGAACTTTTTGTTGTTCATTATTATTATTTATTACTTGTTTGTTTGTTTGTTTGTTTTATGATTATGCAATGATGTACCGCAATACGGTTCAGTGGGCGCTGCCAATGTGGCTATGTGAAGCGCCGACTCTGTAACTGTCCATTGTTGATCAGTAATATGTCTAAAAGTCAATAGAAACACATTGATTCAAAAAATTAAATTTCATCCATTTATCTCCCTTGGATGTGGTCTCTCTTTCTCATGCTCCCTCTCCAGTGTGGAACCCTGATTCGCCGATAACTGTGATCAACATGGTAGGCTCAGAAAAGAACATCGAACGTTGATAGAGAAGATATCCAAATGGATGGTGGACGTCACAGGGGAACCTCTGCATAGGTGACAAGAACATAAATTTCAAAAAATCGTCTGTTACATTGTCGTCAGGTGACATTTTACCAATTTTGCCGGATAGAAACCCCTGCTCTGCATAGGTGACAGGGAATAAAATTTTCCTATCGCCCATGACAGCACCACCGGAGAGAGGAGGATCCGCCCCACAGAGACAGGAAACCTGCAGAATAAAACGGGCGGGCCTACTCCTCCTCTTCAGTGTGGTTTCCTGTCTCTGGTGGGAAGCCTGCAGCATGGATGCAACAAGCCCTCTCTCTGGTGGCGCTCCGCTACTGACCTGCGGTCCCTGGAAGTTGGCGGCATCGAGGTGCGCTGGGGGCCGAGCAGAGGCACAGCTGACTCCGGAGGGGGTACTCAGTGTGCTGGAGCTGGGGGAAAGCCGGCACCTCCATGGAGGTGCCGCGAAGATTGAACGCCGGCCACCAGGGGGAGGAAGAGGAGCGGCTTTGGCAGTGAGTGCCGGATAGCGCTCCTGTAGTCATGTGACCGGCGTAAGCGTCGGCGGTGACGTAATCTGCCTGCGCCCTAGGGAAAGGAGTGCGATTGTCGTTGCCGGTGTCTGTTTACAACCGGGCTGGCTGCCTGCAATGGAGGAAGACAAGCCCTCTGAGGAGCCTGCTGTCCCTCCTGCTCCGGTACCTCTGAAGGGGTGAGTGTGGGTCTTATGACCTAGATACTTTTATACTGATAGGCATTACTGTTTATTTACAGGTTAAGCCTAGGAAAGTGGTGGCCAAAAGAAAATAGATGTGTGTTGTATAAAGGGGGTTTCCCTCCGGCGGGAGAAAATGGGCCAGACCTGTATAGACAAAATGGTGGAAGAAGAATCTCCTTCCTTTTATAAATGTCTACAGGCTGTGGTTCGGTCAGAGGTTAACTCCTCCTTAAAACCGCTAAAAAGGAGCAGAGGCCTATTCGTAAAGAGACCCGGCGAAATCAAATTTTTTCAGAAGAAGAGGACTATTTTCCTTCTTCAGTAATGAGGAAGAAGGCCAGGGGCGGAGACCGTGTTTCCCTGTGGAAAATACGGAGAAGCTTTTAAAAGGCCTTTCGTTCTACTATAAAGGGAGGCATCAACTTCATCTTTTAGGCCCAGTATAGCCTCCACCTGTACTGCCCGTTTCTTAATTGTTTGGCTGTCTGAATTAGAAACTCAGCTAAAAAAAAAAAAAAAAAAAGCAGCTGACTTTTTGGCGGATGCGTCTACTGACTCGGTCAGACTAGCCGCTAAGTCAGCAGCCCTATCCAATTCGGCTCGGTGAGCACTGTGGATAAAAAATTGGAGTGGCGATTCTGCCTCCAAGACAAAGCTCTGCGGAGTTCCGTGTGAGGGGGAGTACCTCTTTGGTCCTAGTTAGATGACCTCCTGCATAAGGCAGCTGTCAAAAGAGAAAGTTTCCCGGATTTCAGAGTTCTTTCCCCAGTAAAAGCAGGTTTAGTCGCTCCTTTCGTCCCTTTAAGGGAAACCAGGAACAAGATAGAAAATCTAGAGAAGACCGGTTTAGGGGTCAAAGGTAGAGCAGGAATTTATTCTTTAGCCAGCCCTCCTCGGATAAAAAGAAGTCAGGCCAACAATGACGCCAGCACTCCGGTAGGGGGCAGACTGAAGGATTGCGCATTAGAATGGAGGAAGATTCCTTGAGCCCTTGGGTGCTCGATACCATATCCAGAGGCCTTTATCTGGAATTCCTTCAGTCTCCTCCTGCCAGATTCTTACCATACAAGGAAGATCCATTAGGGAAAAAGAGGAGGAAAAGGGTTCTATTCACCGCTTTTTCTGGTCAAAAAAAAAAAAAAAAAAGTTCCTGGAGAACCATTAATTAAGCTTAATTTTGGACTCTTCTCTCCAGAGATGTTTTTTGGCCTATAGAGGAGATACAAACCGTTCAAAGCAAGATTACAAGTCTAACCCAAAGACCGGTGACCTCCATAAGGAAGGCAATGTCAGTCCTGGGCTCCCTCACGTCCTGTATTCCAGCAGTAAGGTGGGCACAATTTCATTCCAGGGCTTACAGTGGGAGATTCTGGCCAGTTGGGAGAAGAGCAAATCACTGGACGCCAGTTGGAAGTCTCTTCCCAGACTATCCAGGAACTAGCCTGGTGGTTAGAAAAAGAAAATCTCACAAAGGGGGCCCCGTGGAAGATCAAAAATTTGGTTGCCTGACTACGGACGCAAGTCCTTGGGGGCTGATGGCGGTAGGCTTAGCTATGAGGAATTCACTTTCAAAAATAAAAGGAAGGAATTTAAGAATTCTTTCAGACATCAGGACGGTAGTATCCTATTTAAACAAACAAGGAGGAACGAGATGCAGAGCCAAAATAAAAATAAAAATTAAAAAAATTAAATACAAAATAAAATAAAAATATAAATAAATAAAAAAAAAAAAAATAAATAAAAATTATTTAAAAAAAAAATAAAAAAAAAAATCTGGGCAGTATCAGAGACCCGGGTTATCCTGAACAGGTTAGGGTGGATAATAAACGAGGAGAAGTCAAGACCCCGTCCATCGAGGAGGCAGACCTTCTTAGGCCTAATACTGGACTCTTCTCTCCAGAAAACCTTCTTACCTACAAGCAAGGTAGTAGTTGTCCAGAACAAGATCCGAAATCTAACCCGGAGACCGGTTACTTCAGTAAGGACAGCAATGTCGGTCCTCGGCTCCCTCACATCCTGTATTCCGGGAGTAAGGTGGGCTCAGCTGCACTCCAGAGCTTTACAGTGGGAAATCCTGTCTGCTTAGAAGGAAAGCTGGTCCTTAAATGCAAAAATGGAGGTCTCAGTCCAAACCTTAATTAGTGTGCCTGACTACAGATGCAAGCCCTTGGGGGTGGGGTACCCACATTCAAGGAACTTCCTTCCAGGGTCGTTGGGACCCCCTACAAATAAGTAGAGTCCTCCAACCTGAAAGAATTGATGGCAGTCGGCCTTGCGATGAGGGCCTCCCTTCATAAAAGGGAAGGACCTAAGGATCCTTTCGGACAACAGGACTGTAGTCTCCTATTTGAACAGGCAGGGAGGGACAAGATGCAGGGCTCTTATGGAGGAAGCTTATGTCACTCTGAGTCTGGCAGAAAGGGTATGTACCTCGATTTCAGCGGTCCACATCAGAAGGGTGGAGAACAGACAGGCGGATTTTCTGAGCCGTCATACCCTGTCCCAGGGGGAATGGTCCCTAGACCCCATGGTTTTCCAGAGGATAGTAGATCTTTTGGGGGTTTTCCGAAATCGACTTATTGCCACGTATTCTAAGAAGAAGGTGGCTAAATTCTATTCCCTAAGCAGAGCGGGATCCCCCTGTGGGATAGACGCCCGGTCTCAGGAGTGGAATTTCTGCTTAGCTTATGCCTTCCCCCTCTTCCCCCTGATTCCCTGAGTTTTACGGAGAATCAGGGAGGAGCGGGCCGCAGTAATCCTGATTGCGCCCTTCTGGCCCGGGAGGTCCTGGTTCTCGGGACTCCGAACCATGTCGATTGCCGATCCCTGGGTGCTTCCGACGGTCCGGGGCCTTCTGGGCCAGGGACCTGTGAGACATCCAGCTGTAGACAGCCTACATTTAACGGCCTGGATTTTGAAAGGTGGTTATTAGAAAAGGAAGGGCTTTCTAATGCCTTGGTTTCTACCCTGCTAAAAAGTAAAAGGAAGTTACTATAAAGATCTATAGCAGAGTCTGGCACAGGTTCTTAAATTTTGCCCAGATCCAGTTAAGGAGCCTACCTAGGGTTGATCCCTTGCTTTCTATTCTTGAGTTTCTCCAGAAAGGTCTAGAGATGGGTCTATCAGTCAGTACCCTGAGAGTTCAGGTCTCTGCCCTGTCGATTCTTTTTTATCAGAACATAGCTAGTAGCTCTTGGGTTGCCAGGTTTTTTAGAGCTGTGGAGAGGTCTTCCTTGGTGGTAGTTCCAAAAGCCCCCCCCCCTGGAGTCTGGAGGTGGTATTAAAAGCTTTGTCTGGGCCCCCCTTTGAGCCCATTGATTCTATTTCAATTAAACACCTTACCTTAAAGCTATCCGTTCTGATAGCCTTGGCTTCTGCTCGGAGGATTGGTGAGATCCAGGCCATCTCCATCAACCCTCCGTATACCTTGATTTAGAAGACAAAGTTATCATCCGTCCTGACCCGGCTTTTCTTCCAAAAGTCGCCACCAAACTCCACCGCTCTCAGGAGATTGTTCTTCCCACTCTCTGTCAAAATCCTTCCTCTGAGGAAGAAGAATCTCGGCACTGTCTGGATGTCAAGAGAGCTCTTTGGCCTATCTGTCCTCTACCTCTTCCTGGCGGAAATCTTCCTCACTCTTCTTACAGTTTCAAGGGAGATACAAAGGTTCTGCTGCCTCAAAGAGTTCCATATCTCGGTGGGTCGTGTCAGCCATCTCCTTATCCTACCTTTCATCGGGGTTGTCTCCCCCGGGGGGCCGAAGGGCCCACTCGACCAGGGCGGTGGCTGCCTCCTGAGCTGAGAGGTCTTCTGTTCCAATAGAGAAAATTTGTGTGGCAGCAACCTGGTCTTCCCCTTTTGACCTTTTTTAGGCACTATAGGTTGGACGTGAACTCTTCTGGTGATCCTTCCTTGGTAAAGGGATTCTTCTTTCTACTTCCCACCCTTATGGATTACTCTAGTAAATCTCCGGTGGTGCTGTCATGGGCGATAGGAAAAAATGGTATTACTTACCGGTAATTTGATTTTACAGAGCCCATGACAGCACCCTGGGTTTCCCTCCCTGGTGGTTCTTCTTTATTACACGGGTGTTAAAAAAAAAATAAAAAAAAATATATATATATATATATATATATATATATATATATATATAATATATGTTCCCTGTATACAAATTGCATGTCTAATTCATGTGGCGGCCTTCCTCCGATACTTGGAAAACTCACTGAAGAGGAGGAGTAGGCCCGTCCGTTTTATTCTGCAGGTTTCCTGTCTCTGTGGGGCGGATCCTCCTCTCTCCGGTGGTGCTGTCATGGGCTCTGTAAAATCAAATTACCGGTAAGTAATACCATTTTTCAGAAATTCTTCTTTAATTGATGCGCGCCACCTCCTTTCATTCAATGCTTAAACTTTAACAAGTTGTCCCACATTTGCGCTTCAATAGTTTGTCTCACACTTCCGTTCTATCATATTTAATTTGGAACAATTA
Organism: Bufo bufo; assembly: GCF_905171765.1. Taxonomy (NCBI): domain Eukaryota; kingdom Metazoa; phylum Chordata; class Amphibia; order Anura; family Bufonidae; genus Bufo; species Bufo bufo. The sequence continues at coordinate 400,144,414 of NC_053393.1, read as the reverse complement.
ATATCCCTTGGATGTGGTCTCTCTTTCTCACGCTCCCTCTCCGGCGTGGAACCCTGATTCGCCACTAACCGTGATCACCATGGTAGACGCAGAAAAGAACATCGAAAGTTGATAGAGCAGATATCCAATTGGAACGTGGTGGGGCAGTATGTTTGCACACGAACTGACTGATGGTTCTGCCCCCTGCAACTTCTGGGTCTCCAAATTGGGCACATGGCCTGAGCTTGCCCTTTATGCCTTGGAGGTGCTGGCCTGCCCTGCAGCTAGTGTATTGTCTGAACGTGTGTTTAGCACGACTGGAGGGGGTTATCACAGGTTATATTTCTTAATGTTTTGGGGTGTACCTTAATTAAAAAAAATAAAAATTAATTTTAAATCCAAAAACCAGTGTAGGCTACCTCCTCCATCGCCGCTTCCACCTACACAGCCACATCCACCGCCTCCTCAACCTCCTACTCCATATGGACCTCCTCCTCCTAGATCAAGATTATTATTTTTATGTATTTTGTTATTTAAAGTCATTTCCCTATCCACATTTGTTTGCAGAGCACTTGCCATGCTCTTAACCACATTTTGATGTCATTTGCAGCCCTTTAGCCCTTTCCATTAAATTTTTACAGCCATTTTAGTGCTCAAAAGTTCGGGGTCAAGTTCGGGTCTCAAACTCGAACTTTTATGTGAAGTTCGGCCGAACCCGTTGTACCCGAACATCCAGGTGTCCGCTCAACTCTATATATGAGGGCTTATTTTTTGCAGGAGAAGATGCATTTTTTTAATGCCAGCATTTAATTTGCCATGTCTTGTATTAGAAAAAAGGAAATAAATTATTTGTGTGGAAAATTGGAAAAAAAATAATGAATCCCACCAAGGTTTTTGGGGTTTTGACATCACAGCGTTCACTATGAACTAAAAAATGACCTGACGTTCTTATTCTGCGGCTCAATACGAATGCGGCGATACCAAACTTTACCAGTTTTTGTTTTGTTTTACTACTTTTAAAAAAAACGAAAAGCTTTAGAAAAATCTAAATTTTCTTTGCATCGCTATATTCCGACAGCCATAACTTTTTTATATTGGCTTCTTTTTTGCGTAACGAACTGTACTTTTCATTGATACCATTTTTGTAGTATATACAACGTTTTGATCAGTTATTAAATTTTTGGGGGGGGGGGGGGGACAAAATGACAAAAAAAAGGCAAATTGCGTGTTTACTGCGTTCACCCCACAAGAATTTAAAAAAATATATTTTAATAGTTCAGACATTTTCAGACGCGGCGATATCCAATAGGTTTATTTTTTTATTGTTTATGTATTTTTATATGTAAAATTGGGAAAGGGGGGTGATTCAAACTTTTAATATATTGGTGTTTTTTTACTTTTTTTTTTTTTTTTTTACAACAATTAGCCCCCATAGGGGCCTCATACATGGGATCTTTTGATCCTCTCTCATATTCACCATAATAGAGATCTATTACGGTGAATAGGATTTTTACACACTCCATTCTGTGCTATGCCTCGTGCATAGCTCAGTATGGAGAAAGCCATGGCAGGCCTGGATCGCTTCAGCAGCGTCCAGGCTGCCATGGCAACCGATCGGAGCCCTGCGACTTCACTGCGGGGGCTCCGATCGGAAGGAAGATGGAGCCGCATCACTTCACAGGTGCCGCGATCAGCCTTGATCGCGGCACCTGAGGGGTTAAATGGCAGGGGCGGCACGATCGCTGCTTCCTGTCAGTGCGGCCGGATGCCGGCTGTACCATACAGCCGGCAGATCGTGCGTATGGAGAGGGGTCACTGCAGAGGCCCGCTCCATACATCCCCTGGCAAGCAATGTCGTACCTGTACATCAAAATGCGTGAAGGGGTTCTCCGGGAATGATTTAAAATGGCCACCAGCGCCCTGTCCTGGAATGTGAGCAGGACTGTCTAGGGGAGCGAGTGGGCAGGGCCTCACTACACACTACGCTCTGCCACTTGCACATGGTACACATTGGTGAGCATTCCAGTCAGGCTGCTCAGCCATACTGGCATATCATAGGCAGGATAGCATCATTATCTATTTAAGAGCAGTGTAGTGAGGCCTCACTCCCCTAGACAGCTCTGTAAGTGGGGCAACCAGTCCTGCTCACATTCTAGGACAGGTTGCTTGCGGTCCTTTTAAATCATTTCTTGAGAACACCTTTCACTGGCAGAAAGATTTTTAGGTGACACATTCAGGGCTTTTCTGGGATTTTTTAACTGATGACCTATCCTTCGGATTGGTCATCAAAATCTGATCGGTGGGGGTTTCGACACCCGGGATCCCTGCTGATACAGTAGTGCTGCGGCCTTCTCTCGGCTTACCAAGCACAGCACCATACATTGTACAGAGGCTGTTATCCTCTGCGATTCTTCTGGTCACAAGTCGGGTGTTCTCACCCATCCAGGGAGCAGGCAGAAGTAGAGGCAAAGACCGATACAAGGCACTATCTATTCTGCCCATATAGCTGTTGTGACTTTCACAACAACAACAGGTGAGTGCAGTACTTACCTTTTGCTATTATATAATGCATCCGGCGGTATGTCACATGAGGCGCTAAAATCAAGTTAAATCAACGTAAAAAAAACAGCAAACATTATGAACATAAATGAAGACATCAGCATTAGAATTGTATGGGCGGTGCCATAATTCTACAAAAAGCACAGTAACGAAGACAAATAAATACAGCAAAGTCACAGATATTATTAAAAACTGTTTATTATCAAGATCAGACTGGATAATATCACCACGAGTACCACAAAGGTCAGTTCATGTATTACTGAATAAACCACTAACAACCACATGACTGTATTAAGAATCCATCTATATATACTCCTACTCTGAATGTCGTAGTGCGTTCACATTTATACAGAACATTTTACAATAATCGTTTATCTCCTGGCGCTGAAAGTGCTACAGGTTAATGCAGAAAAATATTTCTGGTGCTTATATGGGACAAACAGGTTTGTGCTCATGGATTCAGCCTGAAAACACGGTGAGTGTGTTCCTGGTAGGATCATCAGGTTTCTAGCATGGAATAAAACATTTTATAGCACTGTATTAATTCTTTAGTATTCACAGGACTGCTAAAACATCATTACAAATGATAATCATATTAAAGAGCTTTTCCAGGAGTTCAAGATTGATGTTCTATCCTCAGAATAGGTTCCCAATATCTGATTAGCGGGGGACTCTGACAGCCAGCATTCCCACCGAAGAGGTAGTGTGCTCCGCTGAGCACTATGGCCTCCTCACAGCTTACCAAGCACAGTGCTGTACCTTGTATATTGGCTGTGCTTTGTATTGCAGCCTAGGCCCAGTTGCTTGAATGTGCCTGAGCTGCAAATAGACCAGGACCAGGTGACCAATGAACGTGATGCCACTGGCCGAGGAAGAGCCGTAGCCTCTTCAAACATGGGCATGGGTGCCAGGACTCAATGATCGGACACTGACCTATCCTGAGGATAGGCCATCAATACTGAACTTAAGAAAAAGCCCATTAAAAGGGGTGGTTCAGGTTCAGAGCTGAACCCGGACATATCCCCTTCCCCCATTCAGCCCCTCTGACACGAGCATCGAAGCATTTCGTGCTCCCATGCTTTCCCTTACTTTTTGTTTTATTTTAACACTGCTAGGCAGAGGCTTCTGCCTAGCAGTGTTCCCGGTGACGTCACCAGCACTGATGGGCGGGCTTTAGCGTGGCCATAGCCGTTTTACAGGCTAGGGCAGTGCTAAAGCCAGCCCATTAGTGTCGGTGACGTCACCGGGCTCACTGCTAGACGGAAGTCTCCACCTAGCTTACCCATGGAGAGCCCGGTACGTCACTGGATCTCCACAAAAAGCCCTTTCCCTACTCGATTCAGCGCAGGGCAAGGGAGAGCATCGGAGCATGAAATGCCAGAGGAGCCGAGTGGGGGAAGAAGGGGATATGTTTGGGTTCAGCCTCTTCAACTAAGTTGAACTGTAGATACAGGACTATATATATATAAAATAGTATTTCACAATAAAAGTCTCTATAGATCTATATGGATAAAAAAGGATGTTGAAATGGTGTGCTTTTATTACTCTAGAAGTAATTTTTTGAAAATATCCAGATCACGGCACTATATAACATAACACCACTGTTCACAGTATAGTCATAAAAAGGTACATATAAATGGTGGCAGGTTTGGGAGGGAACTCCCGTTCATTGCTTTACTGCATGTTGCAGTATCTCATGTACTGTGCAAATGAGATCAGTTTTGGCACACCAATTAATGGCTCCACTCCTCAGTGATTACTGGCAGACCTTATTTAACCTCCAGATCCTGACTAGCATTGAGCACTATCATGTAGAGCATGACTGAACCGCTGGTCACCAGGATCCATACTCTGCATGAAATGGCAATGACTACTAAATACTGCAAGCCGCGTGTACCCATGACTGCCAGTGATCACTTCTGTTGGGTAAATAATCAATTTGGTTGAATTTGTCCTTTAGGATCAACTACAGAATAATGTGTATGTCCACCTTTAAAGGGGTTTTTCAGGAGTTTACTATTGATCACTTATTCTCTGAATAAGTTATCAGTATCTAATTAGTGAGGGTTTGACACCCGGGACTAGGCTTGAGCGAATAGACCTTCGTATCATGGACCTGAAGTCGATTTGTTCAAATACTTCAGTACAGCATTAAAATTGTGCAAGACTTAGGACGAGACAAAGCATTTAAATGAATCGACTTCAGGTCTATGATACGAAGGTCGATTCGCTCACGCCTACCTGGGACCCCCGCTGATCAGCTGTTTGAGAAGGCATCTGCGCTCGCAGTAGCGCTGCGGCCCTCTCTCAGCTTAGTCTAGGCCAGGGATGGGCAAACTCGGCCCTCCAGCTGTTTTAAAACTACAAATCCCATCATGCCCTGCTGTAGGCAGACTGGGAATGATGGGATTTGTAGTTTTACAACAGCTGGAGGGCCGAGTTTGCCAATCCCTGGTCTAGGCCATGTGAAGCCATGTTCATTGGTCACATCGCCTAAGTGCAGCTTAGCCCCATGGAAGTGAATGGAGCCGAGCTGCGATACCAAGCACAGCTGCTGTGCAATGTACGGCGCTGTGCTTGATGAGCTGAGAGAAGGATGCGACACTGCTGTGGGCGCCAGTGCCTTCTCAAACAGCTGATCTGCGGGGTTCCCAGGTGTCGGACCCCCACCAGTCAGTTGTAAAATCTCAGAAAACTCTTTTTTCTCATTCAAGATTTTATTAAGTTTTCCAAGGTAAATCAGACAAGAGCAATAAAGCGTATCTGAACATACAGCACGTGGTAATCAATCAAAAACAGTGAATATCAGTTTCCAAAGTAGAAAACATCAGGGGATCCGCCCCTGTATCAAGAACGAATTCAGTAGTGAAAAGGTATTGGAGAAAGGGGCATACAATGGAGACAACAGGGGGGACACACAAGGAAAAAAGGGAAAGGGGGAGGGTGAGGAACAAACACGAGCGCTGGTTGTAAAATCTCAGAAAACTCTTTTAAGGGCTCATGCACACAAACGTATTTTTTTTTCTGTGTCTGTTCCATTTTGTTTGTGGCCCGTATGTGGAACCATTCACTTCAATAAGGGCATAAAAAAATATAACGTGCCCTATTATTGTCCGCATTACCAACAAGGGTAGGACTGTTCTATTAAGGGTCCATTCACACGTCCGCAAAATGAGGCCGGATTCGTTCCGCATCCATTCATTTTCAATGGGGCCGCAAAAGATGCGGACAGCACACATTCGCACTTCCGTTCTGCAAAAAAATAGAACATGTCCTATTCTTGTCCGCAGACACGGACAAGAAAAGGACATGTTCTATTTAAAGTTCCGGCCATGTGCGGTCCGCAAAATGTGGGAACGCACATGGCCTGTGTCTGTGTTTTGCGGATCTGCAATTTGCGGACCGAAAAACATTTGCGCACGTGTGAATGGGCCCTAAGGGTGGCTGTTCTGTTCCACAAAATGTGGAACACACAGGGCCAACATCCATGTTTTGTGGATCCACAATTTGCGGACCGCAAACATCCAACAGTTGTGTGCATGAGCCCTAAGCTTTGGATTTGTGCTTTTCTCCAAACAAAGTGCAACCTTTTTGTTTTTTAGTTTTTTTAAAATCAGACTTGCATTCACTTACTTTCTGGTATTAGATAAGCTTTAGCTGACTTAAAAGAATACGACTATTTGGCACATTACATTCAGGAGCACTTAAAGAAAAAATGCAGAAATGCTAAAGAAGTTGTGCAGTGTCTGGATACTGATGACCTATCCTGGCAGAGCTCGTGTGGGCGTCTTTATCGATGTTTCCATGCACACCGTCTTGCTTAGAATTACACTGAACCATTGCTACAATTATGCATCCCATTCACTTTGTTATAATCTAGAGGTGTGCAGGTAAACACCAAAGAGGACGCGGAGCTCACACCAGCGGACCTCCGATGAACTGAGATTGATGACCTATCCTGAGGATAGATCATTAAAATCCTGACACTACACTACCCCTTTATATAACTTTTTGTAAATCGGTACTTTCAATATAAAAAAAAAATATATTGCTAATTTTTTACTTTACTTCACAGCATTACACAAAACAAAAAACAAAAAGAACTAGTCTGCTGGTAATCATTTGATGGTGTCAACTGAACCTGCCTACTTTGGTAGGACTGGCTGACCAACTAATGTGGACATCCGAACTCTGCCTGATGGCAGATGTCAAGGGAAACAAGGGTTGGGCAGGTGGATTTCAACGTGCCCTATCCTTCTGTTCTCAAGGGAGACAATTCATTGCCGAATGTCCTTGCAGCGGTTTATTCCTCTTTCCATATTAAGAACATAAGCATGGTCAGTCCAGCCGAGTGTACGTGTGTATGAGGGGGTGGAAAAACCGCTATATGATGTGTATGGCCAACCTTACAACAGATATTAGGTAGGAGAAAGGTTCCTCTATCACTTGGGGTTAGATTCTAGAAGTCAGATTTTGCAGGCTAGTGATATATTCACTATATCTACGTGTAGATCAAGGACATAAGCCCCTTTTTATACCCCGTAATACTATGGTCAGACCGTATCTTGTTATAGACCTCCGAAGCAAACATATTTAACTTCTAAATACTCATCCATGCCATATCTGGATCCTTCTCTTCCAAGTCCTGACTGTTTCACACCTCCAAATGGACACTCAACAGAGGACAGCAATCCTTCATTAACCCCCACCATACCAACTTCTAGACGTTCAGCCACTCGCCAGATTTGTGCTGGGTCCTGGGAATAGAAGTAACCTGCATACAGATACAACATGTTTATGTGTCAGGATATAGATGAACTAAAACACACAGAACATATATACGCATTATAAATACAAACGATTTAGAAAATTGATTACACTTCAGTAAAGAATTTATTATTGATGTACGAAAATAAATACATACTAAACATAAGAATACATATAGCAAGAGACTGATCAGAATAGTTCTCTCTTACTTTCCATCTACAACTAAACGCTCTATGAATAAGAACATACCTGCTAAGCCTACATTGGCGGAATTTGCAACTGCAATTGCCTCCTCTTCAGTGTCAAACCTGGTAAAAAGAGACACAGAATGACATTGGTCAAGGGTTTACATATTTTTATACCAGGATATTTTCCACTTGTATTCTCATTGTGCCACTTATGAGGCACACGTCCAAATTATATTTGGAAGGAAAAGAAGAGGACAGAAGTGTATTGTCTAAAAACGCAGAAAATTATATGCTTTCTTACTTGATGACAGGTGCTAGAGGTCCAAATGTTTCTTCTCTTGCGCAAAGCATCTGCGTGGTAACATTGCTCAGCAAAGTTGGCTCATAGAAGTTCTTTCCAACATTGGATCTCTTGCCTCCAGCTACAATCTGAGCGCCTTGAGACGTTGCATCTTTTACATGGTGCTCAACCTACAGATTCATGTTACGTTAATATTTTGGTTTGTGTTTGCACATTTAAACAACAACAACAACAACACATATACTGAATTTTTCAGACTATAAGACACACTTTTAAAAAGAAAAAAAATCTTTCTGAAAAGAGCCTGTCTTATAGTCCGCAATCACAGTGTTTCTGTACTGGCCCGATGTCTTATTCTTCAGCGGAGTCCCTCAGCACTCTTTTAGCAGAGAGCGCTCACTGTCTGCAGAGCTCAGGCAGCAGGGTGAGGGGGGGGCTGCTTTAACCACTTATCTCCAGATTGGGAGCAACTATAGACACGGCTATGATCTTGTTCGAAAGCTGACAGTCTAAGCTTTCCACTATATTGGGAGATATAGCTGTTAGAAATCAGGTCAGGAATGACAGCAGATTAAAGTGAAAACAGGTTTCCCCTGCTTTCATTCCCAACCCAATTTCGAACAGCTATATCTTCGGATGTAGTGGAGATAATGCTGTGATTTTTTTTTATTAAAGCTTAGACTGTCAGCTTTCAAACAAGACCAGAACAATTTCTATATCTGCCCCCAATCAGGAGATATGAGTGGTTAAAAGCAGCCCTCCCCCTTCAGTAGTTTGTGACCTAATTCAGCCACCCCTGAGAGTTTTTCCTCATATTCTAGGCCCTTTTATTTGGCTCTTTATTCCAATTCTTTTTTTCATTTTTGTTCTTTATTACTTTTACAAGCATGATTTAAATTGTATTTAAATTAATTATACTATCCACCCTTGAAATGTTTTATTACATTGTGCTTTCTTGAAGAAGCTCAATCGCCCCTGATCTGTGATCCAGGGAGCAAAGTGTGGCTCCATTGTGTTTTTATGTATGTATGTATGTATTTATTTATACATATCTGTGCATGTTTTTCTAACTGTTTAATGCCTGATGAAGGCATTCTCCACTTCATTAAACCACCAGGGAAGGTTGAATATTTTTTCTAATTTTCTGTTGTCTAAACCTGGGGTGTGTCTTATAGTCCAAGAATATGGTGTGTGTGTATAATATACAGTACAGACCAAAAGTTTGGACACACCTTCTCATTCAAAGAGTTTTCTTTATTTTCATGACTATGAAGGCATCAAAACTATGAATTAACACATGTGGAATTATATACATAACAAACAAGTGTGAAACAACTGAAAATATGCCATATTCTAGGTTCTTCAAAGTAGCCACCTTTTGCTTTGATTACTGCTTTGCACACTCTTGGCATTCTCTTGATGAGCTTCAAGAGGTAGTCCCCTGAAATGGTTTTCACTTCACAGGTGTGCCCTGTCAGGTTTAATAAGTGGGATTTCTTGCCTTATAAATGGGGTTGGGACCATCAGTGGCGTTGAGGAGAAGTCAGATGGATACACAGCTGATAGTCCTACGGAATAGACTGCTAGAATTTGTATTATGGCAAGAAAAAAGCAGCTAAGTAAAGAAAAACGAGTGGCCATCATTACTTTAAGAAATGAAGGCCAGTCAGTCAGCCGAAAAATTGGGAAAACTTTGAAAGTAAGGGCTATTTGACCATGAAGGAGAGTGATGGGGTGCTGCGCCAGATGACCTGGCCTCCACAGTCACCGGACCTGAACCCAATCGAGATGGTTTGGGGTGAGTTGGACCGCAGAGTGAAGGCAAAAGGGCCAACTAGTGCTAAGCATCTCTGGGAACTCCTTCAAGACTGTTGGAAAACCATATCAGGGGACTACCTCTTGAAGCTCATCAAGAGAATGCCAAGAGTGTGCAAAGCATTAATCAAAGCAAAAGGTGGCTACTTTGAAGAACCTAGAATATGACATATTTTCAGTTGTTTCACACTTGCTTGTTATGTAGATAATTCAACATGTGTTAATTCATAGTTTTGATGCCTTCATAGTCATGAAAATAAAGACAACTCTTTGAATGACAAGGTGTGTCCAAACTTTTGGTCTGTACTGTATATGTGTATATATATATATATATATATATATATATATATATATACACACATATATATATACATACATACACACACACACACACACACACACACACACACACTAGCCTCTCATAGGACAAAGAGGGCCACCAAAGACCTTCTTTCATAGGCCTACAAACATATACATCTATACCATTCAAGCGTCTTAAAAGTCTAGGTATAAACTACTTTGCATAGTAGCTTTCTATAAGATTATTATTATATTCATGATCCAGCTGGTTCTACTAGTGATACAACTTATCAGATCACACACAGAATCCAAATAACCACTATCCAGATCATTACCTTGTCCACAGCTCTCTCATTAATCAGGGGTCCCTGGGTCACACCTTCATCAAATCCACTTCCAACACGTAGTTCCTTTTCCATTAGTGCTGACAGCTTTTTAACAAAGGCATCATGTATTCCTTTCTGAACCAGGAATCTGTTTGAACATACACAAGTCTAGATGGAAGATACATAGTTATTAATACACAGCTACTGTGGCTCAAATATAAAATACAGTATAACAATCTATTGGCGTCATTCATTACAGTACTTGAAATAATAGTCCAATTAATAATTTCCTAGCTGTACAAGCTTCAGGTATGGATCGGTTTTCCTGCTAGTGTTCTCCTTTAACCCTTAGGATACCGGAGGTTTTTTAATATTTCCGTTCACATAGCTGTATGAAGGCTTATTTTGTGTGGGACAAGTTGGACTTTCTAATGCCATCATTAATAATGGCATACAATGTAGTGGGAAGCGGTAAAAAAAATTCAAATGGGGTTGAATTGGAAAAATAATGCAATTCCTCCACGGTTTTACGGGTTTTGTTTCCACGGCATTCCGTTTGTGGCAAAACTGACCCATGTTCTTCATTCTCTGGGTCAGTACGGTTACAACGATATCCCATATGTATAGGTTTTTTATGTCTAAATATAGTGTACAAATCAAATTAAACATTTTGTTTTACATCACCATATCTACTGAGCTGTGTGAGGGCTCATTTTTTGTGGGACAATCTGTAGTTTTTATCTATACCATTTTGGAGTGTGTGTGACTTTTTGATCACATTCGCCGTATTGGAAATGTATTTTAATAGTACGGGTGTTTTCGGTCGCTGTGATATCCATGATGTTTATATTTTTTGTTATTTAGATATTTCTTTTTTATTATACGGAAAGGGGAGTGATTTAAACTTTTATATTTTAATTTTTTATATATATATTTTTTTATTTTTTTTACTTTTTTGTAATGATTTTGAAGCTCGTATTTGAGCATACAAAATCCATATTTAGCTTTGAACAATCATGGATTCTGAAAATCCATTTATTACTGACAATTGCTCATTTCTTATGTTGGCCTGCAACCTGGTGGCCAAAATAAGAATTGCAGCTTTGATATCCTCAGCCTCTTCAGCGAGGCTGAGTGAATTAAAACCAATTACTGGCATCCTTATTGGCCGCAGAGGATGCCGGTAAAAAGCCCGGAGGTGTGAGCTTCTGGGTTTTTCACTCTTGGGATGCAGTGATCTCACTTGATCACGGCATCTAAAAAGGCTTTAATTACCGCGATCGGCATTATTGCTGGTCGCGGGTCTCTGCTGTTTGAAACAGCAGAGACCAGCAAGCCATGACGTCCGCTGCACGTGTGAGCGGGCACGATGTTTGCCTATCGCTTCAGCGCCGTACATTTACGGCGCTGGTAGCGAAAGGGCTAAGTCCAAATGAAGATCTGTTAAACGCTTACCACCACCCTGCCTCTTTCAGTAACGTTCCCTCCTCATTGGTGGAAGGGAGCATTGCAGCATTAGATGGTGACACTAACCCATTGTTGGACTATTCAGTATGCCATGTGTCCATGTACAGTACTAGTCTTATCTATATCACCATCCCTACAGAGTGTCTTGGCATCTTCAGCCAATTAGTCTGAAATGTGCCACAATGCCAACTGGTTGTCTCCCAAAGCGTTAACATGCAACTATGTCTCTATGATTAGCAGGCATGTGATAAAATATAGCCTTGGTCATTTTCTGACTTTGGGCCACCAGGCAGGAGCTTGGATCAGTACAGAATATCAAACACTTCAAATTGCTGTGACTGGAAATATACAAAACTCATCTGGATTCTACTTTGTTTTGCTCACATTTAACCAGTTTCTCTCTCAATATGGAGACATGCTGTCAGCTATCACTTTACAGGACTTCAGTACCTGTCCAGAATTGCGAAATTTTGAAGCAAGAGCTCCAGCAGCAGCTTTATCAACATCCGCACTATCAAAAACTATGAATGGAGCGTGTCCACCAAGTTCCATAGACACCCTCTTCACAGAATCGGCTGCATATCGAAGTAGAATCTGCACAAAGGAATAAATGGTCAGTCACACATAAAGGAAAATACATCAGCTATCCATTGCCTCACATGAGAAGTAAGGTATATATGTACTAACTGCATACTGAAAATTAACTATGAGCAATTCAGTTTTTTACTATTTGTACAGATCTTACTGTGTTTTAGTATATTGGTTAGAATGCACAGTTTAGGAAGCCAGTGGTACTATAATACACTGCCATACTAAGGATAAGGCCACTGATGTGACCGCAATATAATGGCTGCATGGTTTTGCAGGTAAAACAGATGTTTCCTGGCAAACTCATGAAGCCACTTACTTAATTTGAAAACCGCAGAGGCAGTGTGTCACTGTGGTTTACACCGGCACTATGACTGCGTCAATGCCGCCCCGTGTGTACATATCCTAAAACCAACAACAGACAAGTGGATTCATTTTGCAATAAAAATCTTATTAAAGGGAGTCTGTCAGCAGTTTTGACTATGCTAAACTGATGACAGTACTATGTAGAGGCTGGGGAGAGTAGGACAAACATACCTTTTGTGGAGCTTTTCTCGACAGGAGTAGTGTAATATGAAGTTTTATTCTGCCAAGTTCTGCTCCTGAAAGTGCACAGGGACGATCCTTATTGTGATGTGCTCTTTGCACTGAGCTACTTCACAGCCTCTCCCCTCTTATCTGAATGCCAGATGTAGCATCCAACCTGGAAACCACTACAGCTGTCACTCAGAGCAGAGTGGCTGTGGAGAAGATCATTGTAGGGATCACTTCATAGTGAAGCCATCCTTGGCACTTGTAGGAGCAGAGTCTGGCAGAATAAAAGTTCATAATCTCACTACTCCTGATAATAAATGCTCCACAAAAAATATACGGTACTTTTACTTCTCTCCCCAGTCCCTGCCTAGTGTTGTCAGCAGTTTGTCATGGTCAAAGATGTTGACAGACTCCCTTGAAATAAGAGAGGAAAACTACTGACCATGGTAGGAATGGCAGCTGGAATATGACCATAGATTGTCCTACAGAACATTTAATGGTCACTGCTGACTTCAAATTAGATATTGTAGAAACAGTGGCAGCCAGATTTGTCTATGGGCTACTATAGCAACTCATCCCCATTCTAGTGAAAAGGGCTGAACTGCAATATCAGATTCAGCTCATGGACAGACATGGTGCCGTTTTTTTTTTTGGGGGGGGGGGGGGGGGGGGGGGGGGGAGTAGATCCTTTTCCATCATGAAAAACTCTTAAATAAGCAGTAAAAGGGGTTGTCTCACTTCAGCAAATGGCATTTATCATGTAGAGAAAGTTAATATAAGACCCTAATGTATTGTGAGTGTCCATATTGCTTCCTTTGCTGGCTGGATTCATTTTTCCATCCATTGATTTATTTTCACCACATTATACACTGCCCGTTTCCTGGGGTTATGATCACCCTACAATCCAGCAGCGGTGGTCGTACTTGCACAGTATAGGAAAATGTGACCGCCTAAGCGAACTCCTGCAGTCCAACCCTTTTTTCTATAGTATGCAAGCACGGCCACCGCTGCTGGATTGCAGGGTGGTCGTAACCTTGGAAACCAGCAGTGTATAATGTGAGGAAAATAAATCAAGCCAGCAAAAGAGGCAATATGGCCAATCACAATACATTAGTGTCTGTACATGGTAAATGCCATTTACTGAAGTGAGACAACCCCTTTAAGATTGACCATTGTGCAGCACGCTTCTGTCCACATTTTGTCCTCTGAGAAAGTATCCATGAGAATCTGTATATTCGATTAAGAAAATCCATCACAAATCCATCCCCAACACTTCACTAGCACAAAGAATGTTAGGACTCATTCACATGTGCGTGGCCCTCCACTCTATCAACATAAATGATCCGATATTCTCCTATGTCAGTTTTGTTTCCAGTGGCACCCATTGTGATGCCAAACATCTTCCCGAATTGGACATAGAAAGGCTACAGTACATGCAACTATTCTCTGTCCACCAAAAGGTGCAGAATTTTCCATCATTTGTGTCCCGCTCAAGCCAGATACTTGGGTACACCATTAGTTCTGCGTGAATATTCATTAAAGGGGTATTCCCATCACATACAATGGGGGCATATCGCTAGGATATGCCCCCATTGTCTGATAGGCGCAGGTCCCACCTCTGGGACCCGCACCTACAATGAGAACGGAGCGGGCAAATGAGGGGAGGGCACACTGCGCATGCGCAGCCGCCCTCCATTCATTTATATGGGGCCGTCAAAAATAGCTAAGCGCTGGCTATAGAAATGAATGGGAGCAGGGGCCGCGCGTGGTGGTGGACGGACCCCAGGAAATCTGGTGTCCTCCAGCCACAGCTCTCTCTGCTCCGTTCTCCTTGTAGGTGCGGGTCCCAGAGGTGGGACCCGCACCTATCAGACAATGGGGGGCATATCCTAGCGATATGCCCCCAATGTATGTGATGGGAATACCCCTTTAAGTCACTAAAATGACAGTCCATACTTTTTGGCAGGGAAAATTTAACTCAAAGATGCTGTCTCACATTATCCCCATTTTTACAGCATATTCAGATGTTCATAACTTTTTCATTCACCTCTTTAAAAGGGGGACAACCAGCTCTTTAGCTGATAATGGGGATTAGGAGCCCTCATTCTTAGCAAAGCTGAGGTTAGACCCTCGCCTAAGTTACTTTTATGAATTGTTTGAGTGAAGGGTTATAAAAGGTAAAGCAATCTGCTGTCACTGTCAAGCCAAGCAGCAGATATGTGATTATTACATGGCCACAACTGAAACTTATCAGTTGCATAGGTATTCTGGCTGGATACCTCGTCTCACTAAATGCGAGGTTCTTCACATTTACCGGTTATTCCTTATTGCAGTGGGTCACTTTACTACACATATGTACGGTGCTTACCTTCCCTGTTGCCGTGGACCCCGTGAAAGAAATTTTAGCTACGGATGGATCTGTGCAGAGAACTTCTCCAACTGAAGGAGCCTTCTCCCGGGAGCAAGGCACAACATTATATACTCCTGCCGGGATCCCAGCCTGGTGAGCAAGCTACAGAAACACACCAAAGAGGCCTACAGCATTACTGCACTGAAACGGTTCTATAACAAGTCCGTATGGTCATAGACATAATAAACCTGAATGCTTACCTCTGCAAGTGCCAAGGCAGACAATGGTGTATCTTCTGCTGGCTTCACTACCACTGTACAACCAGCTGCTAAGGCAGCACCCACCTTCCTGGTGATCATGGCACTGGGGAAGTTCCACTGATATGGAGAAAAGTAGGAGAAACTTAGTTGTATAGATCAAGTGCAAAGTCATTTATAGCCAAACTGATAACCTATCCTGAGGAGATTAATAACTTAGTAAACTCCATTAATTAATTTTTCCACCAAAAAGTTATTGTTCTTGAAGATGCATAGCAGAGTTCTATGTGAGGAAAGGACGGCTGAAATTTCCAAAGATGTTACTTTATCCATAACTCCACATTCACATACCCTTTATTTTGTGGTGGGCTGTGAGCTTATCCCTCTTTTGGACCAACACTAGTACATGGCTGGGTATCGGGACATCGGTTCCAATCAGAATATACCGTAATGATGAAGAGGAGGTAACAGTACCACATACCCATATCATGTTGTACGATCTTCAAGATGAAGTTTTTCAGCAAATCAATGACTATTGCCAGGGGTGTAGTGAGAGGGCATCAAGCAGGGCACGTGCCCCGGGGCACAGAGGGTTAAGGGCATGCCTGGGCAGTTCAATTACATGGTGAAACAGGGAGCCGCCCTCTCCCTGCTTCATATTTCAGCAGACCTGTGCCGCTCCGCAGCAGTCTGCACATCGGGGCATGGGGCACAATGTGGATATTACTTCTGTTAGGGGGCACAACGTGGGCATTAGTACTGTGTGGTAGCGATGCCCTAGATTACAGTGTTATAACTTTGGGATGGCTCAGTCTTACAGGGCCAGCACAGCACCCACTGCTGGGGATTTAATAGGGACAGTTACCATCCCTTGTTTATGTGGTTATTCTTGCTCTATCACCACAGAGACCATGTATCGGTTCCAGCGGACATCACGCTGACACACTAGCGAAACCCTGGATGCGGTAGGACTCGGTGGTTCTTTCATTTATCACAAAGTGTAATGGTACCGCCATGTACCCGTTGATATATTTTTATCAGGTGTACATATTGGGGGCCATTTACAAAGACTGATCTTTGTTCCCCCTCTACAGTTACATTTTAAGCTATTCACCCATAAACCTTAGGGGATTGGGTGAAAATAGTTATTAGGGTTGTTGCGATACAAAAAATTTTGATTACATTTCGATACCATAAAAGAGTATTGCGATACTTGATACCATGCGAAAAAATTTGCCATGGCGTGCATAGCACACTGCTGATATTGGCCCTTTTTCTGATCTAATAAAATTATGGGGGTGTGGGGGGCCATACTCAGTCCTTGCCCCGGGTGCAGGGAAGCCTAGCGACATCTCTGACTAAAAAGGTTTTTATAGTGCAATAAGGGTCCTCTGTATCTACACAGCAATGATGTGTCTCACCGAAGTCATACAATAAGTATTGGGATCTTTTGAAGCAAGATCTTATTAATTCAGTGATTACAGTCTCTGTCTAGAAAAATCTCGGCCTGGTATAATCTTAAAGTTCTGGTAACCAAATAACCAAACACTTCCAGTAGGCCCCTGAGTCTTTCACATTAAATCAAGTTACAAGATGTAACTGACTGACTGATACATCAATATGTCCAACCCAACTGTAAACCAAGGGTTAATAAAAGAAAAATAAACTGAGAAGCAACTGAGAGCTATGGTTAAAGGGGTTCTGCAGTTCTTTTAAACTGATGATCTATCCTCTGGATAGATGATCAGCATCTGATCGAGGGTCCGACACCCGGTTTAAGAAGGCAGCGGCGCTCAAGGAGCACCGCGGCCTTCTCTCGGTCTCCCTCAGGCCCAGTGACGTCACAACTAGTATCACTGGCCTGGGCGGGGCAGGGCTAAGCTCTGTGCACTTGAATGGAGCTTAGCCGCGCCCAGGCCAGTTATACTAGTCGTGACATCACTGGGCCTGCGGTAAATAGTAAGAAGGCCGCGGCGCTACTACCCTTTTAAATGAAACGTGGAAAATGAGAAACTGGAACATCAAGGACTACACAATCCTGCCTAAAGATTCCTCCAAGACTATCATTGAGATCCTACTGACATGTAAAAGGCCACAAACCAACTTTTCATGATATGAGCGCTTTCAAGCTTCAAAAGAGTTTAGCTGGTCAATACAGATAGCTGTTGGCCAAACACTTGTAATTTATTATGCTTTTTCTGAACATAAAAGTGTATTCTGGTTTCAGGATACTGATGACCCATCCTCAGGATAGGTCACCAGATTCAGACTGGTGGAGGTCTGGCTCTTGGCACTAGTGTTCGAGCTGCGTCTACGTTGCAGTGGTGGTACAGTGTAATTTCAGCTGTTCATCCCATTCAAGTTAATTACACTGTAGCGCCACTAGTATGTAGACAGCGTGCAGGTAAACATTGAAGAGGATGTAGCTCTCGCACCAGTGCTGTAGCACCTTCAAACAGCTGATTATCAGGGGTGTTGAGAGTCAGAACTCCACCTGTGGATAGGTCATCAATATCATGAAACCAGAAAACCCATTTAAGACCACCCCCGTGAACCCTACACAAAGAATGCTATCAATCACTGATGACACCTCGCCTGTGTACAACTGACAGCTATCTCTGTATACACCCTACACAGGGAATGCTATCAATTACTGATAACACCTTCCGCATGTACAGCTATTGGTGACTGACAGCTATGTATACACACTTATACAGAGAATGCCATCAATCACTGATAACACCTCCCCCATGTACAACTATCAGTGAACTGACAGCCATCTCTGTATACACACTTACACAGAGAATACTATCAATGATAACATCTCCCCCTTGTACAGCTATTAGTGACTAATCGCTAACTCTGTATACACACTTACACAGAGAATGCTATCAATCACTGATAACACCTCCTCCTGTAAGCCTGAAGTCAGAAAAAGCACAGCTATAAATGTATAAATTACAAGTTAAACTGAATGTTTTCCCATAAAACTATATATCAATCTGCTCAGCTCCCCCTGCTCTGTAACATGCTGCCTGCAGACTACACTGCATTTCGAGGGGACAGATCCTCTTTAGACAGAAAGTGGGCAACCCCTTTAGTGTTGATCAATATGTTTGTAACATGACTATATGGCACTTAGTTATATCACATTTATGGATACTTTGTACCACTTTCTATATTTTATAAGGTATGCCTCCTTATTGGCGACATCTTTTGTGCTGTCCACCGGGAGAGCATGTCCATAAAATGGCTGCTGATGGAGGGTCATGTGACCATTCAAATCAATCTGTCTCCTCCATTCAAATGCACTGCACCTACAATCTGTACCTGTACTTTTTGGAGTGCAGGTGCAGTGTGTATGAATGGAGGAGGAGGAGGAGTGATGTGTCTGGTCACATGACCCTCCATCAGCAGCCATCTTATGGACAGGACCTCTATGTGGACAGCACAGAAGAATTGTCTAACAAGGGGGCACGGCCTATGGAGTATAGCATAGCACAGTGATCAACAGCAGCAAAAAAAATATATATATATTCAACATTCAAGACACTTATGGGATATTCACAGCTTGGTCTGAGAGCACTCATTATCTAGGCAGAGTCTACAGATTTCCCTAATAGCCTTCCCAGAATGTAACTTCCCAAAAAGCTTCACTTCAAGTAGATGATGGTTTAGTAGGCAAAATGACACCAGTGTATTAATTCTAATATTCTCACCGGGGTTATAATGGAGGCGACTCCAACAGGTTGCTTGAGGACTAAAGCTCGGCGGTCTTTCATGGGCACAGATATGATATCTCCATAAATGCGACGTGCCTCTTCAGAAAACCACTCGAGGAATCCTGCTGCATAGACTATTTCTCCAAGTGCTTCTTTCATAGGCTTTCCCTATAAGAAAGATACAAATGTGTATTAATGGTGCTGTTATGAACGAATCCAGTCTTTCATAGAGTCATAGAGACATATCAAAATGCTGAGCACTGAGACCCCCACCGATCACTAGAATGAGGAGAGAGAAGTGCACATATACCCTACTCTATCTTCACTGCAGAGGATGGGATTGAGACAGGCCCCCAGACCTCTATGGAGCGCGTCTTGTGCAGCAAGGAGAGAGAGAGCGATATGCGAGCGCTTCTCGCTCCTCGTTCTAGTGATCAGTGGGGGTCTCAGCGCTCAGACACCCACTGATCAAATCTTTTCATATGTCTCTATGACATCAACATTTTTACCAAAACTCAGTGACCCTTAAATAGTATCACCATACAGTGTGGACACAAAGGAACGTGAAACGGTTCAAGAACTTTGCTGCCTGTTAGAGGATGCTGCAAAAGTTGTGTAAGGAAATAGTTTATTCATATTTCTCTATACATTATCTCTATAAGACTGTTCAAATCCGTGTTGGAGGCTCTATTACAGATTCTGTCAAGTCTGACAAAAAACATGGTGGACATGCAGCACTATTTTACCCAGCAAAACACTGACTCCACACTGGAATCCAACAGACCCATACTAGCGCGAATATAGACAGCAGGATAGCTTGTATTAGTGCATCAAAGTCTTCCGTATAACGAGGTGGCCCCAAGGTAATTTCATCATGACCACATTCTAGCAGTGTTTTAATTAGCAAATGTGAACATTGTACAAGTAGTATCCACTGTATCTATAGGGTGGCCCACGAAAAAGTAGCCCGCCTCCAATATCTCCAAATCAGATTGCCCAATAGTAAATCTGTTTTAGTTGTCCATAGCAACTAATCAAAGCTCAGCTTTAATTTTTTAAGAGCCCTGTAGGAACTGAAAGCTGAGCTCTGATTGGTTGCCATGGGCAACTAAGACAGATTTACCATTAGGCAGTCTGATTTGGAGATATTGGAGGCGGGCTACTTTTTCGTGGACCATTCTGTATAACCCCTTTAACTCACCAGGTTGTAAACCACAACTGTGCACTGTCACTAATGGTTTAAAGTCTACCTATTGGTAAGGGATGTTTCTATGGTTCACTAGGCAAGCTTGATATATAAGATAGACTCAGAAAGCTGAAGTAGCCCCTGGATATAATCACTAAACTATTAAACAAAGGACTGGAACATGAATGCTGACTGGGTGAAGCCTACTTTGCAATACTGCCAAAGGGTCTCTGTACTTTCACACAATTTCATTTCATTTCATTTAATACAAAATGGTGTAACTAACACATTTCTAAATCCTTTCATTTAAAAAATATACCTGCATCTATCTGAAAAATAGCTGTAAAGTCATGGCCACTAGGAGTCTCACTTCCAGCTAATTTGCAGACCACTGCCTAATGTCTTCTACACTGCTTCTGAAGATTACAGGAGCCTCCTGTGTGTTTTAAAGTGTAATCTCCCCCTCCTTATCTGCTCTGTAAACACCAAAGCTGGGAAGTAATGGAAAGGATGTCACAGCAGTGGAGTGCTGGCAGATGCCACAGAAGGGAGACGCCCCCTGCTTCTGAGTGAAATGCATCCTGCTGTGCAGCTGAAGCAGGGAATAATGTAGCTATAAGAGACATTAGGGAAGCCCAAAAAAGAACTGTTCCTCCACAGTTATGTGTGTTCCTCCACAGTACAAAAAGGCACAGCCACTATGAAAACTTTTTTTGAAAACTCAGCTACACTTTAAGAAGAAATAGACTGGTGGCACTGATAGTATATCACCTGTCTTTAGTATGCAGAGCCAAATCTCAAACAATGGTGGTTTGAGTAGGCAGTGTGATGTAGGAGAACATTCACACTGTAATTGAACTCTAAAGGTGTCCATACACGTTCAACAGCTGTTGGCTGGTAGCCATTCCTTCCAACCCCTGGCTGAGTGTGCATGTGTTCTCAATAATGAAAGGGGAACAAGCTAGTAGCAAACACCTCTGCCACCAGCTTATCTCTCTTGAGAACGAAAGGATTTGGCATGTTAAAATACAACATGCCCACCCCATCTTTCCCCCCAATATCTGCCATCGGGGAGAGTTGTGGCACCCCTTACACATTTGATGGTCAGATGTCCCCTCGATGAGATGGTCTGAACTCATTCATATAATGTGTATGGTCACCAGAGGTCACACTACATTTTTTCTAGAAGAGTAAAAATACTCCTCTGACCATTTTTGAGGAGTATTGTTTACCTGAGGAAGAGTACGAAAGTTGCAGTAATACAAATACATAATAAGTAGGCCTACACTTGCCCACATCTGCGTTGGAGGCTGCGTTTGGAGCCTCTGTGGCAGATTCTGTTGAAACACCAGACAAAAAAGCCTTATATTCAGGACTTTTTGGCCTGGTATAAAGACAGATCCCGAACAGAAACTGAACGGATTTAATCATAGTCGGCGGAGTCTGTTCAGCTTCTTCCCTGTGGGGTGACAGGAGGAGGGAGAAGCAGGGTCACTAGTGGGGTGACAGGAGGAGGGGGGAGCAGGGTCACTAGGTGGGGGGGGGGGAATCCTATAAGATTTTGTGTCTCCCCTTCTTCTATTTCTGTAGGTCACGTCCTCATGATAATTATTCTGCACACACTTAGAGACTACGCTCCTCATTATCCTGCAGCCAGAGGGGGGTGCTAGTTATGGGGTGATAACAAGGTGGACAGAACCACGAGGAAGCAGAGGGGGTGCAGAGAACTGGGAGACTGGACGAAACCATGACTGGGGAGGGGGGAAATCACTTACTTGAACAGTGACAGGCAGAGCTTTTCACTGCCACAACACGGCCGGGGGAACACAGGCCCGGGGGCAGCTCTTCTCTCAGACCAGTTACAGGCGAGTCCGCAGCTCTTTAGTTCTCCAGCGGCCCTATCATGTTTCCCGGGGTCCTTGGGCAGTGCGCCCTGCTCTCCTTGTCAGCCACCCCTCCTCCTTCCAGCTCCCACCAGCTTCCCCTGCTGCAGGACCCGTATCACTCCATCGCTTGCTCATACCAACCAATAACAAAGCTCCTTGCTGTACGGAGCTTTGCTATTGGTTAATTCAGGCACAGACAGCATCGCTGCGCTGCCCGTGCCGTTCACATCGCTCACTGTGCTGATGAATGTGGGGTAAAAGTCTAAGGCGTATTGGTACGCCTTTTTCCAGGGAGTAAAATGGCATATTGTTATATAAGTCTTCTAAATAGTGAACCTAAGGTTTTTATTGTCCAAATCTCTCAGCCTACAGAACTCCCAATGTGGAAACTAAAAAGTGGACTTACATTTTCTGCTGTGATAATTTGAGCAAGCTCATCTTTATTCTGCATCATCAAGTCATACCACTTACGCAAGAGGACACTTCGTTCCTAAAGAAACAAACACATGAAAGTTTATTTTTGCAACATTAGAAAATGATGGGTATAGCAGTAATAATATCTAAGTAGGTATCATCCACTCCGGACATATCACAGTCCTAAATGGAGACAAAAAATCCAAAAACAGACACAAAGCTCACTAAGATAGTAACATCAGACAATAGGAAATTACCCAAAGCCTTCAAGATAAGGTGCTCACCTGACATTGTTTTCTGATCTGGATGTAACGCATAGGGAAATCCCACGGACGGAACATCCATGGTATGCTCCCACTGTCTCCAATATAGGAATACAGACAGTAATAAAAATATTGTCTTCATATTATGTAGCCTTCTCTTGATGGGGTTGATGGAGTAGGAGGCTCTATCTGAAGTGAGAGTGGGGTGCAAAATGATGGTAAGCACTGACTGGAGTCTAGACTTAATGGGGATAGTGTTAGTAACTTTCAGGACAAGTGAATGCCAATGTATGGCAGTCTGAGTATTATAATGTGGGAGATGCTCAGTGTATCTCTGGTCAGTAGGGGCTGAGGAAGTAGGAGTGATGTAAGAGTCCAGTTGTGTGTGACACCTATGAATGCAGTGGAATCGAGCGAAGAACTACACAGAGCCAAGAAACTGAACTTTATTAAAGAACTCTTTGAAGGCAAGGACTGAACGGATCCCATCATAGTCGGCTGAGTCTGTTCAGCTTCTTCCCTGTGGGGTGAAAGGAGGAGGGGAGTGGCAAGCGATGGAGTGATACAGGTCCTGCAGCAGGGGAAGCTGGTGGGAGCTGGAAGGAGGAGGGTCCGGCTCCCGGGGGTGGCTTAAATTAATACAAATAAGTCACAGGGGCCTGATGGGATACACCCAAAGCTATTAAAAGAGCTCAGCGGTGAACTAGCAAAACCATTAACAGATTTATTTAACAAATCACTGGTAACAGGAGTCGTCCCAGAAGATTGGAAATTAGCAAATGTCGTGCCCATTCACAAGAAAGGTAGTAGGGAGGAACCAGGCAACTATAGGCCAGTAAGCCTGACATCAATAGTGGGGAAATTAATGGAAACCATACTTAAGGAGAGGATTGTGGAACATCTAAAATCCCATGGATTGAAAGATGAAAAACAGCATGGGTTTACTTCAGGGAGATCATGTCAAACTAATCTTATTGATTTTTTTGATTGGGTGACTAAAATAATAGATGGCGGAGGTGCAGTAGACATCGCTTATCTAGACTTTAGTAAGGCTTTTGATACTGTCCCACATAGAAAGCTTATCAATAAATTGCAGTCTTTGTGCTTGGACTCCCATATTGTTGAATAGATTAGGCAGTGGCTGAGGGACAGACAACAAAGGGTTGTAGGCAATGGAGTATATTCAGACCAAGGTCTTGTTACCAGTGGGGTACCTCAGGGATCTGTTCTGGGACCCATATTGTTTAATATCTTTATCAGCGAAATTGCAGAAGGCCTCGATGGTAAGGTGTGTCTTTTTGCTGATGACACAAAGATTTGTAACAGGGTTGATGTTCCTGGAGGGATACACCAAATGGAAAAAGATTTAGGAAAACTAGAGGAATGGTCAAAAATCTAGCAACTAAAATTTAATGTTGATAAGTGCAAGATAATGCACCTGGGGCGTAAAAACCCAATAGCAGAATATAAAATCAGTGATACAGTCCTAACCTCAGTATCTGAGGAAAGGGATTTTCATTATTTCAGAAGACTTAAAGGTAGGCAGACAATGTCATAGAGCAGCAGGAAATGCTAGCAGAATGCTTGGGTGTATAGGGAGAGGCATTACCAGTAAAAAGAGGGAGGTGCTCATGCCGCTCTACAGAGCACTAGTGAGACCTCATTTGGAGTATTGTGCGCAGTACTGGAGACCATATCTCCAGAAGGATATTGATACTTTGGAGAGAGTTCAGAGAAGAGCTACTAAACTGGTACATGGATTGCAGGATAAAACTTACCAGGAAAGGTTAAAGGGCCTTAACATGTATAGCTTGGAAGAAAGACGAGACAGAGGGGATATGATAGAAACTTTTAAATACATAAAGGGAATCAACAAGGTAAAAGAGGAGAGAATATTTAAAAGAAGAAAAACTGCTACAAGAGGACATCGTTTTAAATTAGAGGGGCAAAGGTTTAAAACTAATATCAGGAAGTATTACTTTACTGAGAGAGTAGTGGATGCATGGAATAGCCTTCCTGCAGAAGTGGTAGCTGCAAATACAGTGAAGGAGTTTAAGCATGCATGGGATAGGCATAAGGCCATCCTTCATATAAGATAGGGCCAAGGGCTATTCATAGTATTTAGTATATTGGGCAGACTAGATGGGCCAAAGGGTTATCTGCCGACACATTCTATGTTTCTATGACTAATTAATATTCTTAGATTTACAGACCGGTGGGAAGGGAGGGAAGTGGGTCAGTTGTGGGGGAGGAATGAGGGAGGGATTGTATGTTTTGGATTGTTGTGTTTTTTTTACAACTGTCATCTTTTTTTTCTTTCTTTGTTTTTAAAAAATATGCTTAATAAAAATTATCTGATAAAAAAAGAAATAGTGTCTTTATCGACAAAACGTCAAAATACCACAAGATAATGTGCTTCGGGGTAATACCCCTTCCTCAGGTCTAAAAATAAGGCCATATAACACAAAGTACACAGATATCTTATATCGCTCAATTTGGAGTCAGAAAGCATAATAAACATAAAAAATTGCATCGTTCCACCATAAGTAAGTGTACTTTCACGTTAGCGTTATTCTTTTCCGGCATAGGAGTTCCGTCCTAGGGGCTCAATACCGGAAAATAACTGATCAGTTTTATCCTAATGCATTCTGAATGGAGAGTAATCCGTTCAGGATGCATCAGGATGTCTTCAGTTCAGTCTTTTTGACTTTTCAGGACAGAGATAATACCGCAGCATGCTGCGTTTTTATCTCCGTCTAAAATTCCGGAACACTTGCCGGAATGCCGGATCCGGCATTTTTTCCCATTGACATGCATTAATGTCGGATCCGGCCCCGAGTGTTCCGGCAAAATGGATCCAGCATTGCGGTCTGCGCATGCTCAGACCGCAAAAAATGTGAAAAAAATAAATGCCGCAAGTGTGAAAGTACCCTAACTGCATAATACACATTCATCAAAGGAAGTTCTAGGAAAAACACTTGCATACAGTTTTTTCTTTTTATTTAATTAAATAGAGAACTGTTTCTCACAATGGTATTAATTACTTCTGGGTCACCTTAGATTTTTGCAAATGTGGACTGGATACATAAGAACAAATAAATAAAACCGTCTATAGCATCCGGTCATTCCAGGCGGTCTGCTAAGTCCAACCCTGCTTCACTTCCAAGATCGGACATATCCAGGCTGGAGTGGCCAGTGGACTACATGAATTTTCCCACAACTGCAAGTACAAGTCAATATTCAGCATAGTGCTGTGAGAATAAACGACCCATAGTGACCAAATAATGTACAAATTAATGTCTCATGCTCACAACAAAAAGGGATATACTTCTATATAGCTTCTATAACCCCCTATAAAAACATACACAGTAAAATGAAATAAAATTTACATAACATACAAAATGTGTGTAATAAATACAATTAAAAAGTGCATGTAAGGTATATATATATATATATACACACATATATATATATATATATATATATATATATATATACACACACACACACGACTAAAGACATGCCTGTTCAAGATTGGATAAACGCTGGACATTACTACCTGAAGGGGCAGTGTGTGGTGGACATAACTACTAGAGATGAGCGAATTTCCGCTTATGAAATTAGTTCACACTTCGTTTGGTGGTAAAAGGTGAATTGCGTTATGGATTCCGTTACCACGGACCATAACGCAATTCTATGACGGAATGCCTTTAGAGGCATTCTGTCATAATAGAAGTCTATGGGCTGCATAACGGATCCGTCCTGTTTTCATTATGCAGGAGAGGACTCCCCTGCATAACGGAAACTGAACGGATCTGTTTTGCAGCCCATAGACTTCTATTATGACGGAATGAATAACGGAATGCCTCTAAAGGCATTCCGTCATAGAATTGCGTTGTGGTCCGTGTTAACAGAATCCATAACGCAATTCACCTTTTACCACCAAACGAAGTGTGAACGAATTTCAAAATATGAAATTCGCTCAACACTAATAACTACCAGAGGAGACACTGTGTGGAGCACATAACTACTGGAGGGGGTACTGTGTGGGGCATGTAACTACCGAAGGGGACACCGTGTAGTGGACATAACTACCGGAGGGGCCACCATGTTAGTTCTTGCCCCCTCTTTTGTCCTATGTGTTTCTCTCTTTGTAGGGTATCATTTTGGGGGTAAAGTGGTGATAATACTGTTTGCCATTTTTTCTTTTGTAAGTGGGTGGAGTTGTCCAGATCTATAAAAGGACCTCTTTCCTCCAGAACATAGTGGCCGGTGTCAATGTGGGGGGAAGCTCTAAAAAAAGATTCTGAATCGCACCTGATGGAGTTGGTAATGGAATTTGTTTTCTTACTTATAGGTCATAAGGCACCTGACGGAATACTGGAGAATCATATACTGAATTAAATGACATATTCAAAAGTATTGCCAGTGTTGACTGAGTAGGGGTGACCTCCAACTCAGTGGTACTGCTACCATATACAGTCTTGTGAAAAAATTAGGACACCCTTTGAAAGCATGTGGTTTTTTGTAACATTTTTAATAAATGGTTATTTCATCTCCGTTTCAACAATACAGAGAGATTAAAGTAATCCGACTAAACAAAGAAAACTGAAGAAAAGTCTTTTCAAGATCTTCTGTAAATGTCATTCTACAAAAATGCCTATTCTAACTGAGGAAAAAGATAGGACACCCTTGCCCCTAATAGCGAGTGTTACCTCCTTTGGCTGAAATAACTGCAGTGAGACGGTTCTTGTAGCCATCTACCAGTCTTCGACATCGGTCTGAGGAAATTTTACCCCACTCCTCAATGCAGAACTTTTTCAGCTGTGAGATGTTTGAGGGGTTTCTTGCACGTACAGCCCTTTTCAAGTCACCCCACAGCATCTCAATGGGATTCAAATCTGGACTTTGACTTGGCCATTCCAGGACTCTCCATTTCTTCTTTTTCAGCCAATCTTTGGTTGATTTACTAGTATGTTTTGGGTCATTGTCATGTTGCATGGTCCAGTTCCGCTTCAGCTTTAATTTTCTAACTGATGGTCTCACATGTTCTTCAAGCACCTTCTGATACACAGTAGAATTCATCGTGGATTCTATGATGGTGAGCTGACCAGGTCCTGCTGCAGCAAAGCAGCCCCAAACCATGACACTTCCACCTCCATGCTTCACAGTTGGTATGAGGTTCTTTTCTTGGAATGCTGTGTTTGGTTTACGCCAAACATGTCCTCTGCTGTTGTGTCCAAATAATTCAATTTTGGACTCATCTGTCCAAAGAACATTATTCCAGAAGTCCTGGTCTTTGTCAACTTTATCGCTGGCAAATGTCAGTCTGGCCTCGATGTTTCTCTTGGAAAGCAAAGGTTTCCTCCTTGCACACCTCCCATGCAAGTTAAACTTGTACAGTCTCTTTCTGATTGTAGAGGCATGTACTTCTACATCAACAGTAGCCAGAGCCTGTTGTAGTTCTCGAGATGACACTTTAGGGTTTTTGGATACCTCTTTTAGCATCTTGCGGTCTGCTCTTGGGGTGAACTTGCTGGGGCGACCAGTCCTGGGCATGTTGGCAGTTGTTTTGAAAGCCCTCCACTTGTAGACTATCTTCCGGACAGTGGAATGGCTGATTTCAAAATCTTTTGAGATCTTTTTAAATCCCTTCCCAGACTCATAGGCTGCTACAATCTTTTTTCTGAAGTCCTCTGACAGCTCTTTTGCTCTCACCATGGTGCTCACTCTCACTTCAACAGTCAGGAGCACACCAAACTAAATGTCTGAGGTTTAAATAGGGCAAGCCTCATTCAACATGCAGAGTAACGATCTACTAATTATGTGCACCTGGTGTGATATACCTGTGTGAGATCTGAGCCAATTTAAGAGGGAATACATGTGAGGGTGTCCTATCTTTTTCCTCAGTTAGAATAGGCATTTTTGTAGAATGACATTTACAGAAGATCTTGAAAAGACTTTTCTTCAGTTTTCTTTGTTTAGTTGGATTACTTTAATCTCTCTGTATTGTTGAAACGGAGATGAAATAACCATTTATTAAAAATGTTACAAAAAACCACATGCTTTCAAAGGGTGTCCTAATTTTTTCACATGACTGTATGATGACATTGTGATCCTCTATGGCAAACTGAATGGTCGTATCCATTCCAGACAGACTTGAAAAAGTAAGGGGGGGGGGGGGGGGGAGTGTGGTAAAGGTATGGCATTCTTCAAAACCTTATGGCAGATTCAGGGGTGGAGGAACAGGAAGGCTCATAGTAGATCTAGTCGAACTGGTATTTGTAG
The DNA here is from genome assembly GCF_905171765.1 of Bufo bufo. Taxonomy (NCBI): domain Eukaryota; kingdom Metazoa; phylum Chordata; class Amphibia; order Anura; family Bufonidae; genus Bufo; species Bufo bufo. The sequence continues at coordinate 400,115,224 of NC_053393.1, read as the reverse complement.
TAATAATGAAGATAGAGATGTAAATGGGAGCCCCTAAGGTACGGGGGCCTGGTGAAGACTGGACCCTCTACTAGGCTCTGTCTAAAGACTAAGGTGGATGGAATACAGGCAGATGGAGCAGATGGTATAACTGGGGGATCTGCAAAAACAACTGAGGAGGTGTTTCTCCGATTGTGTGGTACATGTAATTGAGCGTAGGTGCGGATTACAATACGTAGGCTGGACAATTATGACCCTGAGGACAAGAAAAAATAAACATAGATCAAATGTCACTAATGGTTAGGTCAAACATAGTCCGTCACGCCACGCCACCTTGATGCACAAATGCTATTTTTGGGAATTTAAGGTTTATCCTATTGAACAGAACTCAATTTCTGTCCCTGACCATTTTGAGAGCCTGAGGAGGAGGAAGATGTTTTGGACATCGAAGTTAAACAACCTCATCCCCTTAGGCCTCAATGAATCAGCTGAGAATGTGCTCCACTGAATAGATTTAATTTAACCAATCTAGAATTATCATATTTTTTGCTCCATAAGATGCCCTTTTTGCTCTCCCAAAAGTGGAGGGAAACAAACATCTTATGAAACAAATACTAATGAGCGCTTCCATTATGGAATAGCTAATTAGTACAAAGTAAGACAAGGGAGTGGTGAATAAAGAGCCCCTGGTGCTGGTTTTACTCACTGCTCCCTGGTATTCTGCTGGTTCCGCGCTGTGTACGGCGTCTGGACATAGTGCATGATCTGATACGGTGCAACGTTAGGTCTCAGTGCAGCGCTCCAGGGAGAGTGCTCTGGATCTGCTGACTGGCGGTGCCGACCGGAGCAGGAGAGGTGTTACACTGACAGAATCACTGCCAGATCATCGCTTACGAGCGGTCGTAGTAACACTCATTAGCGATGATCTAGCCGTGTAATACTGCCGCCAATTACTCAATGAGTTTATCTGGCAGCAAATCGTGCTGTCTAATTATGATCTGCTGCCGGCAAACAACTAGTCAGTATGGGGACGAGCCAAGGCATAACGATCGGTCCTCCCCATACTCTGGAGAAGATCGCTGCATGTAATAGCAGCAGCCTCCTCCGCTGACAGGCAGGCAATTGTCTGCCTGATCTTTTAATGTAATACAGCCATAAGGTCTGAGGAAGATTGGAAATCTGATCTAAGGTCTGCTGAAAATTGGGGATTTAATGAAGATTGGGGTCTGATCTGAGCCCTGGTGAGGACTGGGGGTCTGATTTGAGTTCTGATGAAAATTAAGGTTTGATGAAGATTGAGAGTCTGATTTGAAGGGTCTGATGAATTTTTTTTTTTTATTATTTTCCTCCTTTAACCCCTTAAGGACCGGGCTCATTTTCACCTTAAGGACCAGGCTCATTTTCACCTTAAGGACCAGGCCATTTTTTGCAAATCTGACCAGTGTCACTTTAAGTGCTCATAACTTTAAAACGCTTTGACTTACCCAGGCCGTTCTGAGATTGTTTTTTCGTCACATATTGTACTTCATGACACTGCTAAAATTGGGTCAAAAAAGTTAATTTTTTTGCATAAAAAAATACAATTTTTACCGTAAATTTTGAAAAATTAGCAAATTTCAAATTTTCAGTTTCTCTACCTCTGTAATACATAGTAATACCCCCAAAAATTGTGATGACTTTACATTCCCCATATGTCTACTTCATGCTTGAATTGTTTTGGGAATGATATTTTATTTTTTGGGGATGTTATAAGGCTTAGAAGTTTAGAAGCAAATCTTGAAATTTTTCAGAAATTTACAAAAACTCAATTTTTAGCGACCAGTTCAGGTCTGAAGTCACTTTGCGAGGCTTACATAATAGAAACCACCCAAAAATGACCCCATCTAAGAAACTACACCCCTCAAGGTATTCAAAACTGATTTTGCATACATTGTTAACCCTTTAGGTGTTGCACAAGAGTTATTGGCAAATGGGGAGGAAATTTGAGAATTTCATATTTTTGTCAAATTTTTCATTTTAACCCATTTTTTCCACTAACAAACCAAGGGTTAACAGCCAAACAAGACTGTATCTTTATTGCCCTGACTCTGCCGTTTACAGAAACACCCAATATGTGGCCGTAAACTACTGTACGGCCACACAGCGGGGCGTAGAGTGAAAGGTGCACCATATGGTTTTTGGAAGGCTGATTTTTATGGACTGGTTTTTTGACACCATGTCCCATTTGAAGCCCCCTGATGCACCCCAAGAGGAGAAACTCCCTAAAAGTGACCCCATCTAAGAAACTACACCCCTCAAGGTATTCAAAACTGATTTTACATACGTCGTTAACCCTTTAGGTGTTGCACAAGAGTTATTGGCAAATGGGGATGAAATTTGAGAATTTCATTTTTTTGCCTAATTTTCAATTTTAACCCATTTTTTCCACTAACAAAGCAAGGGTTAACAGCCAAACAAGATTGTATCTTTATTGCCCTGACTCTGCCGTTTACAGAAACACCCCATATGTGGCCGTAAACTACTGTACGGCCACACAGCGGGGCGTAGAGTGAAAGGTGCACCATATGGTTTTTGGAAGGCTGATTTTTATGGACTGGTTTTTTGACACCATGTCCCATTTGAAGCCCCCTGATGCACCCCAAGAGGAGAAACTCCCTAAAAGTGACCCCATCTAAGAAACTACACCCCTCAAGGTATTCAAAACTGATTTTACATACGTCGTTAACCCTTTAGGTGTTGCACAAGAGTTATTGGCAAATGGGGATGAAATTTGAGAATTTCATTTTTTTGCCTAATTTTCAATTTTAACCCATTTTTTCCACTAACAAAGCAAGGGTTAACAGCCAAACAAGATTGTATCTTTATTGCCCTGACTCTGCCGTTTACAGAAACACCCCATATGTGGCTGTAAACTACTGTACGGGCACACAGTAGGGCGTAGAGTGAAAGGTGCGCGGTTTGGTTTTTGGAAGCCAGATTTTGCTGGACTGGTTTTTTGACACCATGTCCCATTTGAAGCCCCCCTGATGCACCCCTAGAGTAGAAACTCCATAAAAGTGACCCCATCTAAGAAACTACACCCCTCAAGCTATTCAAAACTGATTTTACAAACTTTGTTAACCCTTTAGGTGTTGCACAAGATTTAATGGAAAATAGAGACACAATTTCAAAATTTCACATTTTTGGCAGATTTTCCATTTTAATATTTTTTTTCCAGTTACAAAGCAAGGGTTAACAGCCAAACAAAACTCAATATTTATGGCCCTAATTCTGTAGTTTACAGAAACACCCCATATGTGGTCGTAAACCGCTGTACGGGCACACGGCAGGGCGCAGAAGGAAAGGAATTCCATACGGTTTTTGGAAGGCAGGTTTTGCTGGACTGTTTTTTTTGACACCATGTCCCATTTGAAGCCCCCCTGATGCACCCCTAGAGTAGAAACTCCAAAAAAGTGACCCCATTTTAGAAACTACGGGATAGGGTGGCAGTTTTGTTGGTACTAGTTTAGGGTACATATGATTTTTGGTTGCTCTATATTACACTTTTTGTGCAGCAAGGTAACAAGAAATAGCTTTTTTGGCACGTTTTTTTTTTTTGTTATTTACAACATTCATCTGACAGGTTAGATTATGTGGTATTTTTATAGAGCAGGTTGTCGCGGACGCGGCGATACCTAATATGTATACATTTTTTTTTATTTATGTAAGTTTTATACAATAACTTCATTTTTAAAACCAAAAAAATGTTTTAGTGTCTCCATATTCTAAGAGCCATAGTTTTTTCAGTTTTTGGGCGATTATCTTGAGTAGGGTCTCATTTTTTGCGGGATGAGATGACGGTTTGATTGGCACTATTTTGGGGTGCATATGATTTTTTGATCGCTTGCTATTACACTTTTTGTGACGTAAGATGGCAAAAAATGGCTTTTTTTACACTGTTTTTATTTTTATTTTTTTACGGTGGTCATCTGAGGGGTTAGGTCATGTGATATTTTTATAGAGCCGGTCGATACGGACGCGGCGATACCTAATATGTATACTTTTTTTTTATTTATGTAAGTTTTACAGAATGAGTTCATTTTTGAAAAAAAAAAATCATGTTTTAGTGTCTCCATAGTCTAAGAGCCATAGTTTTTTCAGCTTTTGGGCGATTATCTTGAGTAGGGTCTCATTTTTTGCGGGATGAGATGACGGTTTGATTGGTACTATTTTGGCGTACATGCGACTTTTTTGATCACTTTTATTACTTTTTTTGGGAAGTAAGGTGGGCAAAATTTCAATTTTCTCATAGTTTTTATTTTTTTATTTTTATGGCGTTCACCGTGCGGGGAAAGTAACATGACCATTTTATAGATCAGGTCGTTACGGACGCGGCGATACCTAATATGTGTAGTTTATTTTATTTTTTTAATTTTTATTCAGTGATAAATGTTTTTTTTTTTATCTTAACTTTTTTCACTTTTTTTTACATTTTTGTGACCCAGACCCACTTGGTTCTTGAAGATCCAGTGGGTCTGGTGTCTGTATAATACAGTACAGAACAATATATATTGTTCTGTACTGTATTTTACTTACACTGAACAGATCTATGCTTTCAGCATAGATCTGTTCAGCACCATGGACAGCAGGACGCCTGAGCAGGCGTCCTGTTGCCATGGGAACCCTCCCCGTCTGCTCAGAACTTCGCAGACGGGGAAGGGTAAGCACGGGGCTGAGGGGGGCTCTCTGGGGGCTCTCTCCCTCTCCATCGGGGGGCTGCAAAGCCACAGCAGCCCCCCGATGGAGAGGGAGGGAGCTCCCTGACCGATGACAGTTAACTTTTTCCATACAGCGGTCCGTACGGACCGCGGTATGGAAAGGGTTAAACGGCTGACATCTTCACAGATGTCAGCCGTTTATACCAGGGTGCCAGCAATGTGCTGGCACCCTGGTATACCCACTAGAAGCCAACGATCGTTCATGGGGAGGCGGGCGGGGGATCGCGATCCCGCCTGCCGCACCGCCCGCCTCCCGCAACGCCCCCACCGCCTGCGACACCCCCCCCCGCACCACCCGCCGGCATCAAATCGTGCAGGGGTGCAGGGGGGGGTGAAAAATAATGATTTTAGCCACTCTAAAGTTTCTGATCCCCGCGGTCAGGGACCGCGGCGATCAGAAACTGCAAAAAGCGCAGCAAACCGCAGGTCTGAATTGACCTGCGGTTTGCTGCGATCGCCGATACGGGGGGGTCAAATGACCCCCCCCCTGCATTGTTACGGGATGCCGGCTGAATGATTTCAGCCGAAATCCCGTTCCAATTAACCCCTGGGGCGCCGGAATACAGATTTTAAGTCAGGACGTACCGGTACGTCCTCGGTCCTTAAGGACTCGGGAAATAGGGCGTACCGGTACGTCCTAGGTCCTTAAGGACTCGGGAAATAGGGCGTACCGGTACGTCCTAGGTCCTTAAGGGGTTAAAACCTAGGTGTGTCTTAAGGTCAGGTACGTCTTATAGAGCGAAAAATACAGTAATATTTGTTATTTTATATATATATATATATATATATATATATATATATACACACACACACACGCACATTTTTTTAGATATTCTTACAGCACTCTACTGGATATTGACTTATGCTTGCAGTTGTGGAATAGTTTATGTAGTTCACCGGCCACCCCAGCCTGGACATGACTGTTCTCTTCCGACCTCGGAGGTTAAGCAGGCTCGGGCAGTACTTACATGAAAGACCTCCTGGGAAGACCGGGTGTATAGATCATTTTATTTGTTCTTATGTAGCCATGATTGCAAAAACATAGGTGACGAGAAGTAATTAATACCATTGTGAGAAAAAGCATTCTCTAATTACTTTAAAAAAAAAAAAAAAACTGTATGCAAGTGTTTTCCCTTGTACTTCCTTTGATGAATGGGTATTATGGAGTTACGTATGGAGGAATATTGCAATTTTTAATGTATTTTGTTTTATGACCCCAATACACTGTGACCTCAATTTGGGCAGGCTTCTCTACGCACAGAACTATATAAGATGTGCGTACCATCTGTTATATGGCCTTATTTTTAAGGCCTGAGGAGTATTAACCCCGAAACGTGATGTCTTGTGGCATTTTATTTTTTTATTTGTCGATAAAGACACATGGAACTCATTTATCAAAACTGTCTAATAGGAAAACTGTCCATGGCAACCAATCAGAGCTCACCTTTCATTTATTAAAGAGTTCTGAAAAAAATGAAGGGTGACCTCTGATTGGTTTCTATGGGCAACTAAGACAGTTTTCCTGTCAGGCTACTTTCACACCTGTGTTAGTTGCGGATCCGTCTTGTATCTGCACAGACGGATCCGCACCGATAATGCAAACGCTTGTATCCGTTCATAGCGGATCCGTTTGCATTATTCATTCAAAAAAAAGTCAAAACGGATCTGTCTTGACTTACATTAAAAGTCAATGGGGGACGGATCCGTTTTCAATTGCACCATATTGTGTCAGTGAAAAACGGATCAGTTCCCATTGACTTACATTGTAAATCAGGACAGATCCGTTTGGCTCCGCATCGTCAGGCGGACACCAAAACGCTGCAAGCTGCGTTTTAGTGACTGTCTAAAAAACGCAACGGAGACCAAATGCAGCCAAATTGATGCATTCTGAACGGATCCTTATCAAGTCAGAATGCATTGGGGCTGAACTGATCCATTTTGGGCCGCTTGTGAGAGCCCTGAAATGGATCTCACAAGCGGACCCAGAAACGCCAGTGTGAAAGTAGCCTTAGACAGTTTTGTTAAATGAGGCCCAATATTTTTAATACTCAGTTTTAGATCTACTTAAATTTTGCAATATTGGAGACAGTAGGAGAGCATCATTTACGGATTTTGATTGTTAAAAATGTAAGAATTCATTCACTGAGGGTTGGGCTCATCAGCCGTGTCCATTTGGAGTAAGCAAAAACGGATTGTTTTGCATCCGCAAAGGTCCGTGTTTAGGACATTCCTTAGGCTAGTTTCACACTAGTGTTCCCTATCGGAACAGCTTGCCCGATCTCCTGAACGCTAGTGTGACACTAGCCTTAGCCTTTTTTTCACAAACTTTGTAACAATTTTCCATGCAAAGGATTAGTGAAAAATTGCCAGCACACAGATGGTATCCGTGTGCTGTCCGTGGTTTTCACTGACCCACTGAATGAAATAAGCACATTCTTTCTGTAAAACTGACCAAAGTAGTATATGCTACCGTGTTAGTTCTCGGAAAAAGACATGTACAGAATTCAACGGATCCATGCGCTGTCCGTGGAGAACACAGACAGCACATAGTCAAAAATCACAGATTTGCAAATAAGCCCTAAAGACCCCTATACATATTCAATAGTGTTGGCTGAACGATCATTCAGCACACAGCTATCTCTCCCGACTCCCTCCGGGCTTGGCCGAACGCTTATGTCTATTCTATGGGGAGAGCGCAGAATGCCACTGCTAGACACATTATCTCCTGGGAGGACAAAAGGATGGGGCGAAAATATTCGCTGGACCCAATCCTTCTGTCCCTGACATAAGCTGTTGGAGGAGAGTCGGGAGTAATCACACACATTACAGCCGAACACGTCTGCTGAACCCATCGTTCTTGACAGGTATGGCCAACAATAGGCTGATGTGCATGAGGGCCTTCAAGTTTTCACAGATTTTAATACTGATGAGCTATCCTCCTGTATCTGATCGGTGGGGATCTGACACCTGGGACCCCCGCTGATCAGCTGTTTGAGAAGGTACTGGAGGTCCCGTGAGCGCCGCGGCCTTCTTGCATTTTCTAGGCCAGTGATGTCACGTTCATTGATAACGTGGCTTAGGCACAGCTCAGCCCATTGAAGTGAATGGGGCCTAGTGTGATACCAAGAACGGCTGCTATACTATGTACGGCGCTATACTTGGTAAGCCCGGATAAGGCCGCAGCGCTCAAACGAACACCAGTGCCTTCTCCTGAGGATAGGTCATCAGTATTAAAATCTCGGAAAACCTCTTTAAAGGGAACCTGTCATCACCTTATGCTGACCGTACTGAGGGCAGTATAAAGTACTGACATAAATGCTGATGTCAGCGATGTGTCAATCATAATCATTGCAGCCCAGGCCTTGAAAAGAGTCACATCTACCTGAGAAGAGTCATGGTTATTCATGAATTCCTGCTCTCCCTGCCCACCTGCTGATGACTGACCGTCTTCTACCTAGTTGTCTCCCTTTCTCTCTAGGAGAGAACTGCCAATCATCAGCAGACGGGTGAGAGAGCAGGAGATTATGTATAACCAAGACTCTTCTCAGGTAGATGTGACTCTTCTCCAGGCCTGGTCTGCAATGATTATGATGCTGGTTCTCAGCAACCACTTACTATTAGCTGATGAGTGACACTCCGCTGAGATCAGCATTTCCGTCAGTACTTTATACTGCCCTCAGTACGGTCAGCATAAAGGTGATGACAGGTTCCCTTTAAGGGAGGTGTAAAAACTGGCCTAATAATAGATAGAGCTGGGATTGTATTGTGGTGCATAGACTTCTAATGCTACAGATTTGGAGTTTGATGTGACGTCACCTATGAATACAGAATAAAATGTATGACATTATTTTGCTAGGTTGGTTTGTTTCATCAGATCTGATTGATGTGCGGTGATGAACAGTAGAAAATGGGCAAGACTGACATTCATTACAGGGCGACATCATATTTAGGAACTGTAATGGTAATCCTAGCGATTCAACAGACACAATGTAATAAGGACTGGAACCTGCCACAATCCAGCAATAAGGGTGGGTCCTGGCCATCATCAGGTCAGCACTGAGGACACATCCACATCCTGCAACTAAACTCTGTTTCTTCGGTGATGTCATCATTTTTTCCAGCTCATGGAAGCCATACTATCAGTACAGAATATGACTAGTGGACTGCGCACTGACGTGCAGTATGTGACTAGTGGACTGCGCAGTGGGCTAGCAGAGAAAATCACAGGGACTCACCTTACTGGACACATCTTTCCAGGACTGGAAGGCATTGGCTGCTGCTTTCACTGCTTCCCTGCATTCTCTGGGTCCACAGTCTGCAACCTGAACCAGTTCTGACCCAGTGGCGGGATCCAAAACCGGAAAAGTGGCGGAGTCAGATGACTGTAGCCATGAGCCCCCCACATAGGCGGCAGAGCGCACTAGAGAGGCGGGCAGCGAGTGGGCACAGGTGGATGCCATCCTGCATGGGAGTCTCAGGATGCCAGACATCACCTGTCTAAGCACTGGATGCTGGATGTGCAGAAATCACTAACTAAATGTTACACAATAAGCAGTAATCCGGGCAATCAAGACTGTCAGGAATCCAGCAAGATGAATCATTAATAACAGGCAATAAAATACACAAAGGGCAAAGGTGATAGACTGCAGGAGAGCGGCATACACGAGGGCTGCTGCAGGGCACGTCCACAATAACACCCCCGTATCACCCAAGGCTGGCAGCTGAGCACCGGGCAGGGCTTGCTGTGCCTCCACGAGAAATGCCGGTGACAACAGGGTTAATGCGCTCATCCAATAAGCGCTCTGCAGGAGACGCTCTACTCCAATCACTAGTCAGCTCTCTGGTCTATAATCGCCCTCCTCCAGTCATTCCCGTCCAATCATCGCCCCTCTTCCAGTCATTCCCGTCCAATGATCGCCCCTCCTCCAGTCATTCCCGTCCAATCATCGCCCTCCTCCAGTCATTCCCGTCCAATCATCGCCCTCCTCCAGTCATTCCCGTCCAATCATCGCCCTCCTCCAGTCATTCCCTTCCTCCTCTACTTCAGACCTTTCCTCAGATCCCACCAGCAGGACTGTTGGTCGCCATCTAGTGGTGGGAGGCTGTAATGTCTTATAAAAAGGCCATGAACCCAAAGATTTAGCCATTCAGAAAAAGGTTCTTTATAAAAATAAAAAAAATTAAATGAGCACAACGTTTGTCTTCCGAATGCATACATGTAAATATACAAATATAATATCCAATTTTGACCTAGTACCAGGAGAATATTTTTGTTTTTATATCCCTCATTTAGGACAGATTGAAGGCAATGTGCACAACAGGGTGAACAACTCTCGCCCCCACCCCATGAAGAAAGCAAGTGCAGGAATTTCACCCTCTATATAGGAATAATGTTATACACTGCTGGAGGGGATCACACACCAGCCATAAGCACCTCCCCTCAAGAAATGGGAAAGCTAATTGACAACCTATATCTCCCCCCGCTATTCTCACACCGCTGTCCTAGACTCTGTGCTAAGCCTCTGTCAGCAGTTCCGTTAGATTTGACAGAGCGATTAGCACAGCATGCAGCAATAATCTTCCTGTCAAAAAGACAGACACCACATTAGGACCCATGACGGATGATAATTACTATTTAAGTTAAATTCTGCACTACCAAACATACAGGAAAATGCAACACCACATAACTATTACACCCAGTGATGTCTCATGTAGACGTTCTCTTTCCACATCTTCTCCATTTGGATCAGACCACCATGAGGACTTATTTCAGCCATCTCTCGTCTCTGCAGAGTTTGACACACAGATATCTTAGTTTCCTACTTTTCCATCATCATATTCCTACCTTCTGAACACCCCATCCTGCACCTCTAATACTGTGCCCACTGTACTCCCTAATATTATACTGCAGAAACAGTCCCGCTGCTTATACTAGTACCACACAGATAGTGCCCCCTTCAATAATTATTGGCCCACAGTGCCCTCAAAAATAATTGTGCCCAGCACATCTGACAGTAATAGTGCCTCAAACATAGTGTCCCCCTGCTGATACTGTTCTAGCGCCCCCCCCCCCCCCCCCCCACAGTAATAGTGCTTTCAAAAGTCCAACCAATAGTAATAAATCTCTCGCTGAGTGCACTTAGGGATAACAGTGCCCCAAGTAGTAATAATGTTTTCCATTGTGCCCCAAAAGTAATATTGCTCCCATGGTGCCCATACTAGTAATAATGTTCCCCATGTTCCTCCAGTAGTAATAAAGCTCACCATAATACCTTGCAATAGTAATAATTCCTCTTATAATGTGTGCCAGTAGAAAAAAATGCCCCCTTATAATGCATGCTAGTACAAAAAATACCCCTTTATAATGTGTACCAGTACAAAAATATCCCCCTTGTAATGTGTACATGTACAAAAATATCCCCCTTGTAATGTGTGCTACTACAAAAAATGCCCCCTTATAATGTGTGACAGTACAAAAATACCCCTTATAATGTGTAGCAGTACAAAAAAATTTTTGGTGTGCCAGTGCGAAAATAACCCTTTATAATGTGTACCAGTATAAAAAGCCCCCTTATAATGTGTGCCAGTAAAAATACCCCCTTTATAACGTGTCAGTACAAAAATCCCCCTTATAATGTGTGCCCTAAAAATACCCGCTTTATAATGTGTGCCAGTACAAAAATGCTCCCTTATAATTTGTGCCAGTAAAAATGTTCCCCTTATAATGTGTGCCAGTATAAAAATGCCCCCTTATAATGTGTGCCAGTAAAAAATACTCCCTTATATTGCATGCCAGTACAAAAAAATACCTTCTTATAATGTGTACCAGTACAAAAAAGCATCCTGATGATGTGTGCCAATAAAAATATCCCCTTTATATGTGTGCCAGTACAAAAAATTCCCCCTTATAATGTGTGCCAGTAGAAAAAATGCCCCTCTTGTTGGTGCCCCCTGTAGAACCAATGTCCCCATAGTGCTCCCCCAGTTCTAATAATGACCCCCCCCCCCAATAGTGGCCCGATGGCATAGTGCCAAATAAAAATGACAAACAAAACTACCTCCATGTCGCTGTCAGCAATGTGGTGCAGGACACGGGCCTCTTATTGTTTGTGTCCTGAACTGTATGCTGACCGGCTCAAGCAGTGCAATGATGTCATCGCGCTGCCCGCGCTAGCCTCTGATAGGCTACAGGCCTAGTGCATGTAGCCTATCAGAGGGAACAGCGGGGCAGGGGGACATGACTCTTATGTCCCGGCGCAGTATTAAACTGTATCGCCATCATAAGGACCCGGTCCTAGAAATGGCTCTGCCTACATTGCACTGCCGAGTGCTATCCCACAGATATGAGAAGAGTAGTTGTAACCTATTGCTGGGAACTGAGGACCTCATGATTGCTGGGTGTCCCACTGATTAAACCCAGCAACCAGGCACATCCCCTGTCAGAAGGAGGATGTTTAAGTGGCCTCCACAGGCAAATAATGATTATGCTCAGCTGTTTTAATGGAGAGAGCCTCTCACATGTGCAGAAGCTGAATACAATGATGGCAGCCGCATCACTGAGCCAGTTGGGGACACCCATCCTCCCCATAGGTGTGGTTCTCAGGAGTGGGACCTGCATTTTTACACATTTATGACATATCCTGTGGGATATACGAGTTGGGATTACACCTTTAAAAGTGTTCTCTAGGAATTAACATTTGATATCTTGATAGGTTATAATTTTAAGATCGTTAGAGTTTGACTCCTGGCAATCCGGCCGATCAGCTGTTTGTAGGGGTGCAGCCCTGGTCCTCTTCATAGTGTACCAAGCATACTTTCTGTAGCAGTCATACTTTGTATTGTAGCTCAGTCTCATTTCTATGACCGGGACTGAGCTGCCCCTTCCAATAGCTGATCAGCGGTTGGACCTCCACCGATTAGATAAAAAAGGGATTCTGTTAGCACGATTTTTCATATTAAGCTTCCACCAGGTTCCCTGAGGTCTCCTTGAGTATGTTAGAAATATACCTGTGTCTCACATATAAATGCTGTGGTTTGCCCTAAAAAATTATTTTATATTTATGATAATTACCTGTGAAAAGAGCCCAAGGGGCTGTCCTAGCGGTTAGTGGAGCCCAGCAGCGCCCACTCTGGCTGAGCCCTGCACCTCCCTTCATCCTGAAGTCCCCTCCAAGCTCCTCTGATGTCAAGCAGACCCTGCACTGGCATTTGAGCTCCTGCATGGTCTGTGATCCTTCTGCCAGATTCAGCTTCATTTAACATACTGCGCATGCAGTCACCCTAAAAGTCAATGATCAACCTGTTACATAGGCATTGAGCCATAGTTTTGGATTGTAGCCAAGTCAGTATCTCATCTGCAGACATCTGTTTTGAGGTGATTGTCTCTTATTAGTGCAGAGCAGAGGTCCTTGTTAGGGATCTTAAGGTAGGTACTATTTCTCCTTGAGCATAGCACCAAGTAGGTGGAAGGAGTCTTATGGGCCACACAATGCTCCTTTGGGGGGAAAATGTTTGTAAATTAGCTCTCTCGTTACAGAGAAAATAAATCTGAACCGCTTTTGCCACCAGTTGGAAGGCAGCTATCCAAATAAAGTAAACCTGCTGGTCTATATAGTTCCTTAACCCCTTAAGGACACATGACGTACCGGTACGGCATGTTTCCCGAGTCCTTAAGGACACATGACGTACACATGATTTTTTTGGTTTCAAAAATGAAATCATTGTGTAAAACTTACATAAATAAAAAAATTGTATACATATTAGGTATCGCTGCGTCCGTGACAACCTGCTCTATAAAAATACCACATGATCTAACCTGTCAGATGAATGTTGTAAATAAAAAAATAAAAAACGGTGCCAAAAAAGTTATTTCTTGTTACCTTGTCTAACAAAAAGTGTAATATAGAGCAACCAAAAATCATATGTACCCTAAACTAGTACCAACAAAACTGCCACCCTATCCCGTAGTTTCTAAAATTGGGTCACTTTTTTGGAGTTTCTACTCTAGGAGTGCATCAGGGGGGCTTCAAATGGGACATGGTGTAAAAAAAAAACAGTCCTGCAAAATCTGCCTTCCGAAAACCGTATGGCATTCCTTTTCTTCTGCGCCCTGCCATGTGCCCATACAGTAGTTTACGACCACATATGGGGTGTTTCTGTAAACTACAGAATCAGGGCCATAAATAATGAGTTTTGTTTGGCTGTTAACCCTTGCTTTCTAACTGGAAAAAAAATATTAAAATGGAAAATCTGCCAAAAAAGTGAAATTTTGAAATTGTATCTCTATTTTCCATTAAATCTTGTGCCATACCTAAAGGGTTAACAAAGTTTTCAATACCTTGAGGGGTGTAGTTTCTTAGATGGGGTCACTTTTATGGAGTTTCTAGTTTTTGCAAACCACAGAATCAAGGCAATAAATATAGCATTTTGTTTGGCTGTTAACCCTTGCTTTGTTACTGGAAAAAATTGATTAAAATTGAAAATTTGCCCAAAAATCTAAATTCTGAAATTTTAGCACCATTTGCAATTAACTCTTGTAAAACACCTAAAGGGTTAACGACGTTTGTAAAATCAGTTTTGAATACCTTGAGGGGTGTAGTTTCTAGAATGGGGTCATTTTTGGGTGGTTTCTATTATGTAAGCCTCAAAATGTGACTTCAGACCTGATCTGGTCCCTAAAAAGTTGGTTTTTGAAAATTTCTGAAAAATTTCAAGATTTGCTTCTAAACTTCTAAGCCTTGTAACATCCCCCAAAAATAAAATATCATTCCCAAATTGATCCAAACATGAAGTAGACATATGGGGAATGTAAAGTAATAACTATTTTTGGAGGTATTACTATGTATTATAGAAGTAGAGAAATTGAAACTTGGAAATTTGCAATTTTTTAGAATTTTTTGGTAAATTTGGTATTTTTTTATAAATAAAAATGAATTTTTTTTTACTTCATTTTACCAGTGCCATGAAGTACAATATGTGACGAAAAGACAATCTCAGAATGGCCTGGATAAGTCAAAGCGTTTTAAAGTTATCACCACTTAAAGTGACACTGGTCAGATTTGCAAAAAATGGCCTGGTCCTTAACCACCTCAGGACCGCCGTACGCAGGATTGCGTCTTTGCGGCGGTCCTGTTGTTCTGGGTGGACGCGCCGGTGCGTCCTCTCGCGAGACGCGAGATTTCCTGTGAACGCGCGCACACAGGCGCGCGCGTTCACAGGATCGGAAGGTAAGCGAGTGGATCTCCAGCCTGCCAGCGGCGATCGTTCGCTGGCAGGCTGGAGATGTGATTTTTTTAACCCCTAACAGGTATATTAGACGCTGTTTTGATAACAGCGTCTAATATACCTGCTACCTGGTCCTCTGGTGGTCCCCTTTGTTTGGATCGACCACCAGAGGACACAGGCAGCTCAGTAATATGTTGCACCAAGCACCACTACACTACACCCCCCCCCCGTCACTTATTAACCCCTTATTAGCCCTTGATCACCCCTGATCACCCCATATAGACTCCCTGATCACCCCCCTGTCATTGATTACCCCCCTGTCATTGATCACCCCCCTGTAAAGCTCCATTCAGATGTCCGCATGATTTTTACGGATCCACTGATAGACTGATCGGATCCGTAAAAATCATACGGACGTCTGAATGCAGCCTTACAGGGGAGTGATAAATGACGGAGGTGATCACCCCATATAGACTCCCTGATCACCCCCCTGTCATTGATCACCCCCCTGTAAAGCTCCATTCAGATGTCCGCATGATTTTTACGGATCCACTGATAGACTGATCGGATCCGTAAAAATCATACGGACGTCTGAATGCAGCCTTACAGGGGAGTGATCAATGACTGTGGTGATCACCCCATATAGACTCCCTGATCACCCCCCTGTCATTGATTACCCCTCTGTCATTGATCACCCCCCTGTAAAGCTCCATTCAGATGTCCGCATGATTTTTACGGATCCACTGATAGACTGATCGAATCCGTAAAAATCATACGGACGTCTGAATGGAGCCTTACAGGGGAGTGATCAATGACTGTGGTGATCACCCCATATAGACTCCCTGATCACCCCCCTGTCATTGATTACCCCCCTGTCATTGATCACCCCCCTGTAAAGCTCCATTCAGATGTCCGCATGATTTTTACGGATCCACTGATAGACTGATCGGATCCGTAAAAATCATACGGACGTCTGAATGCAGCCTTACAGGGGAGTGATCAATGACTGTGGTGATCACCCCATATAGACTCCCTGATCACCCCCCTGTCATTGATTACCCCTCTGTCATTGATCACCCCCCTGTAAAGCTCCATTCAGATGTCCGCATGATTTTTACGGATCCACTGATAGACTGATCGAATCCGTAAAAATCATACGGACGTCTGAATGGAGCCTTACAGGGGAGTGATCAATGACTGTGGTGATCACCCCATATAGACTCCCTGATCACCCCCCTGTCATTGATTACCCCTCTGTCATTGATCACCCCCCTGTAAAGCTCCATTCAGATGTCCGCATGATTTTTACGGATCCACTGATAGACTGATCGGATCCGTAAAAATCATACGGACGTCTGAATGCAGCCTTACAGGGGAGTGATCAATGACTGTGGTGATCACCCCATATAGACTCCCTGATCACCCCCCTGTCATTGATTACCCCTCTGTCATTGATCACCCCCCTGTAAAGCTCCATTCAGATGTCCGCATGATTTTTACGGATCCACTGATAGACTGATCGGATCCGTAAAAATCATACGGACGTCTGAATGCAGCCTTACAGGGGAGTGATCAATGACTGTGGTGATCACCCCATATAGACTCCCTGATCACCCCCCTGTCATTGATTACCCCTCTGTCATTGATCACCCCCCTGTAAAGCTCCATTCAGATGTCCGCATGATTTTTACGGATCCACTGATAGACTGATCGGATCCGTAAAAATCATACGGACGTCTGAATGCAGCCTTACAGGGGGGTGATCAATGACAGTTGGGTGATCACCCCATATAGACTCCCTGATCACCCCCCTGTCATTGATCACCCCCCCTGTCATTGATCACCCCCCTGTCATTGATCCCCCCCCCCCCCCCCCTCTGTAAGGCTGCATTCAGTCTTTTTTTTGGCCCAAGTTAGCGGAATTTTTTTTTTTTTCTTACAAAGTCACATATTCCACTAACTTGTGACAAAAAAAATAAAATCTCACATGAACTCACCATACCCCTCACGGAATCCAAATGCGTAAAATTTTTTAGACATTTATATTCCAGACTTCTTCTCACGCTTTAGGACCCCTAGAATGCCAGGGCAGTATAAATACCCCACATGTGACCCCATTTCGGAAAGAAGACACCCCCAGGTATTCCGTGAGGGGCATATTGAGTCCATGAAAGATTGAAATTTTTGTCCCAAGTTAGCGGAACGGGAGACTTTGTGAGAAAAAAATAAAAAATATCAATTTCCGCTAACTTGTGCCAAAAAAAAAAAATTTCTATGAACTCGCCATGCCCCTCATTGAATACCTTGGGGTGTCTTCTTTCCAAAATGGGGTCACATGTGGGGTATTTATACTGCCCTGGCATTCTAGGGGCCCCAAAGCGTGAGAAGAAGTCTGGTATCCAAATGTCTAAAAATGCCCTCCTAAAAGGAATTTGGGCCCCTTTGCGCATCTAGGCTGCAAAAAAGTGTCACACATCTGGTATCGCCGTACTCAGGAGAAGTTGGGGAATGTGTTTTGGGGTGTCATTTTACATATACCCATGCTGGGTGAGATAAATATCTTGGTCAAATGCCAACTTTGTATAAAAAAATGGAAAAAGTTGTCTTTTGCCAAGATATTTCTCTCACCCAGCATGGGTATATGTAAAAAGACACCCCAAAACACATTCCCCAACGTCTCCTGAATACGGCGATACCAGATGTGTGACACTTTTTTGCAGCCTAGGTGGGCAAAGGGGCCCACATTCCAAAGAGCACCTTTCGGATTTCACTGGTCATTTACCTACTTACCACACATTAGGGCCCCTGGAAAATGCCAGGGCAGTATAACTACCCCACAAGTGACCCCATTTTGGAAAGAAGACACCCCAAGGTATTCCGTGAGGGGCATGGAGAGTTCCTAGAATTTTTTATTTTTTGTCACAAGTTAGTGGAAAATGATGATTTTTTTTTTTTTTTTTTTTTTTTCATACAAAGTCTCATATTCCACTAACTTGTGACAAAAAATAAAAACTTCCATGAACTCACTATGCCCATCAGCGAATACCCTGGGGTCTCTTCTTTCCAAAATGGGGTCACTTGTGGGGTAGTTATACTGCCCTGGCATTCTAGGGGCCCAAATGTGTGGTAAGGAGTTTGAAATCAAATTCTGTAAAAAATGACGAGTGAAATCCGAAAGGTGCTCTTTGGAATATGGGCCCCTTTGCCCACCTAGGCTGCAAAAAAGTGTCACACATCTGGTATCTCCGTACTCAGGAGAAGGTGGGGAATGTGTTTTGGGGTGTCATTTTACATATACCCATGCTGGGTGAGAGAAATATCTTGGCAAAAGACAACTTTTCCCATTTTTTTATACAAAGTTGGCATTTGACCAAGATATTTATCTCACCCAGCATGGGTATATGTAAAAAGACACCCCAAAACACATTCCCCAACGTCTCCTGAATACGGCGATACCAGATGTGTGACACTTTTTTGCAGCCTAGGTGGGCAAAGGGGCCCACATTCCAAAGAGCACCTTTCGGATTTCACTGGTCATTTACCTACTTACCACACATTAGGGCCCCTGGAAAATGCCAGGGCAGTATAACTACCCCACAAGTGACCCCATTTTGGAAAGAAGACACCCCAAGGTATTCCGTGAGGGGCATGGCGAGTTCCTAGAATTTTTTATTTTTTGTCACAAGTTAGTGGAAAATGATGATTTTTTTTTTTTTTTTTTTCATACAAAGTCTCATATTCCACTAACTTGTGACAAAAAATAAAAACTTCCATGAACTCACTATGCCCATCAGCGAATACCCTGGGGTCTCTTCTTTCCAAAATGGGGTCACTTGTGGGGTAGTTATACTGCCCTGGCATTCTAGGGGCCCAAATGTGTGGTAAGGAGTTTGAAATCAAATTCTGTAAAAAATGACGAGTGAAATTCGAAAGGTGCTCTTTGGAATGTGGGCCCCTTTGCCCATCTAGGCTGCAAAAAAGTGTCACACATCTGGTATCCCCGTACTCAGGAGAAGGTGGGGAATGTGTTTTGGGGTGTCTTTTTACATATACCCATGCTGGGTGAGAGAAATATCTTGGCAAAAGACAACTTTTCCCATTTTTTTATACAAAGTTGGCATTTGACCAAGATATTTATCTCACCCAGCATGGGTATATGTAAAAAGACACCCCAAAACACATTCCCCAACTTCTACTGAATACGGAGATACCAGATGTGTGACACTTTTTTGCAGCCTAGGTGGGCAAAGGGGCCCACATTCCAAAGAGCACCTTTCGGATTTCACTCGTCATTTTTTACAGAATTTGATTTCAAACTCCTTACCACACATTTGGGCCCCTAGAATGCCAGGGCAGTATAACTACCCCACAAGTGACCCCATTTTGGAAAGAAGAGACCCCAAGGTATTTCGTGATGGGCATAGTGAGTTCATGGAAGTTTTTATTTTTTGTCACAAGTTAGTGGAATATGAGACTTTGTAAGAAAAAAAAAAAAAAAGAAAAAAATCATCATTTTCCGCTAACTTGTGACAAAAAATAAAAAGTTCTATGAACTCACTATGCCCATCAGCGAATACCTTAGGGTGTGTATTTTCCGAAATGGGGTCATTTGTGGGGTGTTTGTACTGTCTGGGCATTGTAGAACCTCAGGAAACATGACAGGTGCTCAGAAAGTCAGAGCTGCTTCAAAAAGCGGAAATTCACATTTTTGTACCATAGTTTGTAAACGCTATAACTTTTACCCAAACCATTTTTTTTTTACCCAAACATTTTTTTTTAATCAAAGACATGTAGAACAATAAATTTAGAGCAAAATTTATATATGGATGTCGTTTTTTTTGCAAAATTTTACAACTGAAAGTGAAAAATGTCATTTTTTTGCAAAAAAAATCGTTAAATTTCGATTAATAACAAAAAAAGTAAAAATGTCAGCAGCAATGAAATACCACCAAATGAAAGCTCTATTAGTGAGAAGAAAAGGAGGTAAAATTCATTTGGGTGGTAAGTTGCATGACCGAGCAATAAACGGTGAAAGTAGTGTAGGTCAGAAGTGTAAAAAGTGGCCTGGTCTTTCAGGGTGTTTAAGCACTGGGGGCTGAGGTGGTTAAAGGGTTTCTGTCACCCCATTAAACCGTTTTTTTTTTTTTTTTTCTTTACTAATAATCCCTATAGTGCGATCTCATGATACATAAGCAAATTAATCATTTTGGTTCAGTAGAATTTGCTAAAAATCGATTTTTAAAATATGCTAATTACCTTGCTACCAGCAAGTAGGGCGGCTACTTGCTGGTAGCAGCCGCATCCTCCGATGGTAATTAGTGATGTCCGGTTCATGAACGAATCGTTCATTTGAATCGATTCAGTTCAGTGAACCGGAGGAGTCGATTCACTTGAATGATCCGATCCGTTTGAATCGGCTCTTCTCAGTCACAGCACAGACACAGCAGACAGAGACCTCACGCTGGCAGCAGATCAGGAGCCTGAGGGAGGGACTCGGGAGGAGTCAGTAATATGATCTTAGAGTGGAAGAGCTGCTTCTGCCAGCCCCGCCCCTCCCCGCCCACCAACCAATCACCGACCAGAGCTGAGGGGGCGGGGCAAGCACAGCACACTAGCAGCTCTGACGCGAGTCCTCGGAGTAGTGCAGGGTCAGGGAGTCTAAATGAATCGAATGAGTCACAAGAATCTAAAGATCCGACTCAGTCAGTGACTCATTCGATTCATTGAGTTAAAAGAGCCGAGAGTCACTAGAACAGGTTACATTACACTGAGGCTGTCGGCTCTTGTTGCAGCAGTGATAAGGAGCAGAGAGATAAGAGGAGGGACAGATGACACAGAGTTTAGATTACAGGATGAATTAAATTAACCCTTTAGAATCAAATTGGCTTCTCAGGAGATATATATGTTAAAGGCATCTCATGTGAACCCGCCCTTAGTTATATAGCTACTGAATGAGATGCCTTTAACATATATATATCTCCTGAGAAGCCAATTTGATTCTAAAGGGTTAATTTAATTCATCCTGTAATCTAAACTCTGTGTCATCTGTCCCTTCTCTTATCTCTCTGCTCCTTATCACTGCTGCAACAAGAGCCGACAGCCTCAGTGTAATGTAACCTGTTCTAGTGACTCTCGGCTCTTTTAACTCAATGAATCGAATGAGTCACTGACTGAGTCGGATCTTTAGATTCTTGTGACTCATTCGATTCATTTAGACTCCCTGACCCTGCACTACTCCGAGGACTGGAGTCAGAGCTGCTAGTGTGCTGTGCTTGCCTCGCCCCCTCAGCTCTGGTCGGTGATTGGTTGGTGGGCGGGGAGGGGCGGGGCTAGCACTTGCGAGTCAGCTCAGCAGTCTGACTCACCAAGTGAACCGAAGATCCGATTCATGAATCGGTTCATTTGAATGAGCTGATTCAAATGAACCGATTCACCTAAAAGAGCCGAACTACCCATCACTAATGGTAATGACGCCCACTCGGCATGCTGATTGACAGGGCCAGGGAAGGGAATCGTTCTCTGCTGGCGCTGTTAGAATTTGAAATCTCGCGCCTGCGCCGTACCTGTCTTCAATCGGCGCAGGCGCACTGAGAGGCGGCCGCTCTCTCGACCGCTCCATCCTCAATGCGCCTGCGTCGATGACGTCATCAAGTACACCCGGAAGAGATTTATTATTAATAATCGTTGGTGGTATAGTGTTAATAACTGTCATTTTTATAAAATTATTTATTCCCATTTCGTTGGTGGTTTTTGTGGCAGCATGCTTATTATGTACATACTTACCTGATTCGAGCATCCAGCGACGTCACCAGACTCTCCGCCTCCTTCCAGCGATGCCGGCGTCTTCTCTTCCGGGTGTACTTGATGACGTCATCGACGCAGGCGCATTGAGGATGGAGCGGTCGAGCGAGCGGCCGCCTCTCAGTGCGCCTGCGCCGATTGAAGACAGGTACGGCGCAGGCGCGAGATTTCAAATTCTAACAGCGCCAGCAGAGAACGATTCCCTTCCCTGGCCCTGTCAATCAGCATGCCGAGGGGGCGTCATTACCATCGGAGGATGCGGCTGCTACCAGCAAGTAGCCGCCCTACTTGCTGGTAGCAAGGTAATTAGCATATTTTAAAAATCGATTTTTAGCAAATTCTACTGAACCAAAATGATTAATTTGCTTATGTATCATGAGATCGCACTATAGGGATTATTAGTAAAGAAAAAAAAAAAACGGTTTAATGGGGTGACAGAAACCCTTTAAGGTGAAATAAGGCTGTGTCCTTAAGGGGTTAATAGGCCTTATTCATGTCGGTGTTTGGTCAGTGATTTCCATCAGTGATTGTGAGTCAAAACCAGGATTGGAGCCTCCTCAGAGATAAGGTATAATGGAAAGATTTGTCCCTGTTCTGTGTTTAGAGCCACATCTTATTTTGGCTCACAATCACTGATGGAAATCACTGACTGTGTGAAGAAGGCCTTAGGCTGGGTATTCACAGGATGGCCACAATACATCATCCATGGACACCAATCGGTGCACACAAATTTAAAGGTAATACCTCCATTAACCTGCAAATTCATGTGCCCATTGGCTGTACCACATAGCGGCAGCTCTATCTTACAGTTAATATATAATTGACATTCTAACTTTTGTGTCAATATCAAATTCCCCAAGGACAACAAACTCCAAAGGTTGTTCTAACAAATGTGTAAAATAGGTTTCACGTATATAGTTCACACAATCCCAAGGAAATCATGGCACCATCCGTGACATTATATGTGGTCCTCTCACTTTACTTACAGCTGGGCGAGCCCTGTGGTATATCAACACATATAGAGATAGGTAAGTCGGCTTGGTTTATAGACTCACAATTTCTCTGTCGTCCTTTCCAGAATATGTTACGACGAGCTCAATAACTTTCACTTTCACGTTGCATTACAGGGATGTTTTTTTTGCAGGAGTCCATTTGCATGTACTGTGTATCACCCTGATATCTAATTATCTAATATGTTGGGAGTGCTCTTAGCTTATAGTGTATAATAGATGCATTATTATATTGTATACATTATGACTTTGGTACACATGCAGATTTGCTGATTTAAAAATTGTCATGTTTGTAAATCGGAGGTTTGTCCTGTGTGTCCATCACATGATCAGGACAGATGTTTATCCACTGGAAGTAACAATGAAGGTTCCTACAGAATGATTGCAACCAGAGTTGCCAACATAATTTGGGCCACTTTGGGTTAAATTTGCACAAACCTCACCCCTTCCTGCCTCTTTGTGGTCAGCCACATGTCATGACAGTTTTCTGGGACTGTTTGGCTTATCCTAAACTGATGTATGGATACCATCCCCATTCACATGTAGCAGATTTTTCTTCTGTGGCTTTAAAGGGGGTGTCTGGCCTTGGAGCTGGCAACACCTGCGGTCCTATCCTGTGCCTGTAAAAAAAAAAATAAAAAAAATTCACACCCCCACCTGTCCACTGTCCTACTGCTGCTCTGTTGCCGACTGCTTCTGGTCTCAGCAAGGCCAGAAGGTGGCTTGGTCCCGTGACTGCTGCAGCCAATCAAAGGCCTGAGCAGTCACATTGACTTGAATGATATATCACTGCAAGGACTGGAAGTGAGTGGGATTTTTATGAGGGGTTATCCCATGATTTATCTAAAAAATGAAAATCAGACATCATACAGTTCATGACAATCTCTTTGTAACAAAGCTAGAACCTGTACCTGTAGTTCTGTACCTCACATGGATCCGGAGATCTCCTCATTTATTGCTCTGTGTTAAAGGGGATATTAATTATTGCTATTTATGCAAATCTCAATAATTAATATTCATAAATAGGCGTGAGTCGTCTTGTGATAGCTCCGCCTATTTATGCCTTACTTAACAACAACTAGCTACTGATTGCCTTACGCTAATCACTAAATTAGCTGCATGCGCCTTACTAACTACCGCTAGTAACCACACGTTACACAATAGGTATAAATATTACAGTATTTATTAATCCTTACAGAACATAACATACGTAATACACTAATAATACAGTACCAACAATATACTACAACTATTGCTGCGGTGCCTTACTACTACAAAGGAATATTTATGTTTATAACTATATATATCTATATGAAGGGGATAGGTATATATAGTTATGGCAACACACAGCAATGTAAGTACACACACTATAACACACTAATACGGTTCTGTCTACGCTAACACAGTACCAATTCCTCCCCAGTATCTAACTATAATACACATACATACACTTTACCAGAAGCCCACCCAATCCTGTCAATATACTCTCCCTACGGGGAATGACAAGGGGTAAATACAGACACTGCTGCTGCTGGGGTAAGCAGGACAGCCGGGAAGGGGTATCAGGGGTAGCAATATAAGGGTAGTGTTCAGGGGTTATTAGCGGGGATCCTCGGGGAACACAGGGGGATTAGGCTCAGGGCAGGGGAAGGCAAGGGTTTCCAAGGGTTCAGGGGTAAGGGTAAATGAGCTGCCGGGGAAGGTAAGGGTTACCAAGGGTTATAGGGGGAAACCAAGGGAAACAGGGGCTATAGGGGAACACAGAGGTTGGTGGTGTGAGGGTTAATGCAGGGAAGGCAGGGGAATAGCAGGGGATCTTGGTGGTATAAGGGTTAAATGCAGGGGAAGGTAGATATGGCAGGGGATCGTTGGTGGTATAGGGCAGGGGGATAATATATATATATATATATCGTTTGTGGTATATATATATATATATCGTTGGTGGTATAGGGAGGGTAATATACTCAGCGGTATGCTCGTTGTCCAGGGGATGCTCTTCTCGCTGGTGGACTTACCTGACTACTGAGCGGAGCGCAGCCGGTCTATTTAAACTTGGCGGCGCCCGCTCGCAGTCCTACTATTGCCGCCGTGCGCATGCGCACCGCCGGCCTCAACACGTGGGCCGGCGCGGTGATATGACGTCACCGCGCCGGCCCGAGGATCTCGAAGCGCGCTTCCAGGGGGGGGGGATCCTTTGATCCTCCCGCCTGTGAAGCGGACGCCTACCTCCGGCGCTGTAATTACAGCGCCGGAGGTCAGCCACTCACAGGGGCATGGGAACTCTTTGTTCCCATGTCTCTGTTAGGCCCACCATCTCCGGCGCGGCCGGAGATGGTGACAAAGGGCAGAGGATCTTATTGATCCTCTGTCCTTTGTAGAGGCGGACGCTGGACATAATTGTCCAACTGTCGGTCTCCTCCACCCACCCAGCAGGCGTATTTCGGCGGGATTCCGGCCATATATGCCCATAGATGCTTGGGGCACATCTATAAGCATATATGAACGGACATTATATTCACATAGGGGCAGGAATAAGCCCTCCTATATTAGAGGGGCACATATACAGTGGGGGAAATAATTATTTGACCCCTCACTGATTTTGTAAGTTTGTCCAATGACAAAGAAATGAAAAGTCTCAGAACAGTATCATTTCAATGGTAGGTTTATTGTAACAGTGGCAGATAGCACATCAAAAGGAAAATCGAAAAAAAAACTTTAAATAAAAGATAGCAACTGATTTGCATTTCATTGAGTGAAATAAGTATTTGAACCCCTACCAACCATTAAGAGTTCTGGCTCCCACAGAGTGGTTAGACACTTCTACTCAATTAGTCACCCTCATCAAGGACACCTGTCTTAACTAGTCACCTGTATAAAAGACACCTGTCCACAGAATCAATCAATCAAGCAGACTCCAAACTCTCCAACATGGGAAAGACCAAAGAGCTGTCCAAGGATGTCAGAGACAAAATTGTAGACCTGCACAAGGCTGGAATGGGCTACAAAACCATTAGCAAGAAGCTGGGAGAGAAGGTGACAACTGTTGGTGCGATTGTTCGAAAATGGAAGGAGCACAAAATGACCATCAATCGACCTCGCTCTGGGGCTCCACGCAAGATCTCACCTCGTGGGGTGTCAATGGTTCTGAGAAAGGTGAAAAAGCATCCTAGAACTACACGGGAGGAGTTAGTTAATGACCTCAAATTAGCAGGGACCACAGTCACCAAGAAAACCATTGGAAACACATTACACCGCAATGGATTAAAATCCTGCAGGGCTCGCAAGGTCCCCCTGCTCAGGAAGGCACATGTGCAGGCCCGTCTGAAGTTTGCCAATGAACACCTGAATGATTCAGAGAGTGACTGGGAGAAGGTGCTGTGGTCTGATGAGACCAAAATAGAGCTCTTTGGCATTAACTCAACTCGCTGTGTTTGGAGGAAGAAAAATGCTGCCTATGACCCCCAAAACACCGTCCCCACCGTCAAGCATGGGGGTGGAAACATTTTGCTTTGGGGGTGTTTTTCTGCTAAGGGCACAGGACAACTTATTCGCATAAACGGGAAAATGGACGGAGCCATGTATCGTGAAATCCTGAGCGACAACCTCCTTCCCTCTGCCAGGAAACTGAAAATGGGTCGTGGATGGGTGTTCCAGCACGACAATGACCCAAAACATACAGCAAAGGCAACAAAGGAGTGGCTCAAGAAGAAGCACATTAAGGTCATGGAGTGGCCTAGTCAGTCTCCCGACCTTAATCCAATCGAAAACCTATGGAGGGAGCTCAAGCTCAGAGTTGCACAGAGACAGCCTCGAAACCTTAGGGATTTAGAGATGATCTGCAAAGAGGAGTGGACCAACATTCCTCCTAAAATGTGCGCAAACTTGGTCATCAATTACAAGAAACGTTTGACCTCTGTGCTTGCAAACAAGGGTTTTTCCACCAAGTATTAAGTCTTTTTTTGTTAGAGGGTTCAAATACTTATTTCACTCAATGAAATGCAAATCAGTTGCTATCTTTTATTTAAAGTTATTTTTTCGATTTTCCTTTTGATGTGCTATCTGCCACTGTTACAATAAACCTACCATTGAAATGATACTGTTCTGAGACTTTTCATTTCTTTGTCATTGGACAAACTTACAAAATCAGTGAGGGGTCAAATAATTATTTCCCCCACTGTACATCCATAGATGTCTGGGCCACATCTATAGATATATATGTACCCATAACCCTGAAACATGGCTTACCTACATAGAGATGCATGCTGCCCAGGGGGCACACATACATCTCTATATGTGCAGCACATCCCAACTGGACGGGCCCAGGAGAAGGGCCTATATATATATATATATATATATATATATATATATATGCATATATGTCAGGGCATATATCCATATATATACCTGAGTATGCCACTTCCCTCAACACTCTGCTACATTTATATCAAGCTGGCAGCTCAAGGGGGTGTCTTTTCTGCTGCAGCTCAGGGGGCGTGTCTCAGCTCTCCCTATCACAGCTCAGGGGGCGTGTCCATGTTCTCATTATCACAGCTCAGGATGAAACTGAGCATGTGCGGCCATCTCAGTGAGCAGGTCAAAGAAAAAAGAAAAAAAACAAACAGCAGGTGGTGCTTTACAGATACATTTTATTGAATAACTCAGTGGCTATGCTAAATTTTTTATTACATACAATTAAAAAAGTATTCAGATCCAGATACTGGTTTGTAAACTGTAAAATATTTTTCATGGGGTTCAGGATAGAACCCCAGGGGTTGTCTGCTCCAAGGCCAGACAACTTCTTAAGGGCATGCCTATTATTTTGTGCATTTTCCAGCAGATTTACAATATAGATGATAGTGAATAAATTGTGAGAATTCTCCATCAAAATCCATATGTAACACTTTGTGTTGTGTGAACATAGCCGTATAGCTCCTACTCACCTGCCATCCACATGCAGGTGCACCATCATACATGAGCCAGGTGGTAACATTTCTTTCTAAAAGAGATTAGCATTTTGGCAGATCTCTTGACTTTCTCATCCCTAATATGGGAAGAGAGGATTGGGATCTAATGCATTTTTGGCTGCAAAAAGGGTGGAAACACTGCAGCAAGCTGATGAGTACATTACCAATTTAACACAAGTAGGCCATGTGTTTTGTGGTACAGGTATTTGATTTTCAATTTAGCCCTAGGGTTTGTATGGTTTGTAACAGGGTTTCTGTAAATTTACGATGGGGTTGATTATTCTCCTAATCCTTCAGTCGCAGTTTCCGAATTCCTCCATTTTACTGCACAGCGCCGTACCACAGCTCTCTTGCTATCTTGATGTCACTTGGATGTATCTCATGGACTTCTAAAGAGCATGCCATGCTAACTCTCGGCCGGTTTGGATGACTTACATCTAATATTTATGGACACATTTGGACTATTGGTTTAATAAAATGGATTCTTATTTAACAGCTCACAGAGGTCTGGAGTATTTTAATGAAGAAAATGGAAAAGTGAATTACAGAGAGGTAGGGTTACAATCTGTCAATCTGTGGAAATAATAAATATTCATATTGATATCTATTCAATTGGTAAAATATTAATAGTGATTTATCACCCTGTCACGTTGTGGTGTGGGAGGGAAACAGCACACCGAACATAGGAGGGAAAGGGGTGAGGGAATAAGGCCTGGGAACTAGGGAAAGGAGATGGACACCTCCTAGTAAAACCCTAATCAAAGTCCTGATTAACTACCAGTATGAACAGACCCCAGAGGTAGGCAAGTTCATACACCGGATACCTAGTGTCCTAACTCACCCTATAGGACCTTGGTACTAATGTCAGGACTGAGACAACCTGTTCCTTCAAAAGGAAAGACGAACAGGAGACTCCCTGAGGCCTTAATACAAATGACAGGGAAATGCAACACACAAAAACAACCCAAACAAAATACAAAAGGGAAAGAAACCCTTAACTTCAAGTGGCTATAGCAGCACCAGGAACTCAGCCGAGATCCACACACCAGCTATCCACAACTCCAACAGAAGCTATAAACCGCTTAGCATAGTGGGAGAAACAACAATAAATAGAGAAGGTTAAATGACCACAATAGTCACGCCTGGGGAAAGAAGGTGTGGCAAGCACCAGAAACAACACAGACGTCATTTGATCCAAACGGAAAACATGTCAGATCAAACCACGTGTTGCCAGTCTCAACGATCTCCTGTCGTGGGAACGTCCGTGACACAACAAGGGCCAATATCTTAAAGAGAATCTGTCACCACGCAATGTAAGCTACAGGCGACATGTTATAGAACATCTAAATTAATGAAATACAAGTTATACTGAATCCTTTTCCACAAAACTATATATCAGTCTGCTCATCTCCTCCTGCTCTATAACATGCTGCCTGCAGATCAAACACCAGGTTCAGCATGACAGGTTCCCTTGAACTGCGACCTCAGGTTTTGAAATAGCTGTCAACGTCCAAAGCACATACTGATAAACAACCAGGGCAGGAGAAATGAGGTCTTTTTTACCTGTACTTTTGTACATGGAAAAACTTTAGATTTTTTTTTGTCTTTTCAAAAATCTTAAATCCATTAACAGTGATATTTCCCACTGCACCCAATACATTTTGCAAATAATGATTAATTTCAAAAAATGAAAGATTCCTAGTTATTGAGGGCACAGTTTTTTTTTTATCAGCGCTTGTTTTTGTACTTGATTCCTGTAGTTATTCCACTTTTAACCTCCTAGTGGGGTACACATAGGTTAGGTGTCATCTGCAGCCTTCTGTATCTGGTATTCTGCTGGTAACTACACATGACCCTAGAATTTATTCAATTTCTTGTTTAATTTGTACAATGTTTTACCAGTTATTGCAGAAACATCCTGATGCTTTCCAAGCTGGAAGTGTTTATCCGGACACCTTCTATCAGGGTCTGTGCAAGCACGGTGAGTAGGGATAAAGTTCAGGATAAATTCAATTCGCCATGAAGCCAAATTTCCTCGTGCTTCATGGTAGCGAATCAATTTCAACTGAAATAGTGTATAAAAAAAATAAAAAATCATACTTACCTCATCCATCATCCATTTGCTCGCAACTGGCAAGCCGCCGCTCTCGCATGATCACACGCCATCACGGGCCTCATGAGATTTCACACCAGATCTTCAACCAAGATAGCAGCAGTCGACTCGAGGCGAGCAAATGGATGAGCTAAGTATGATTTTTTTATTTTTTTTATTTTACATTCTGTTATTTTTATCAGATGCTGCAATCAGCTTTGAACGCGGCATCTGAGGGGTAAAATGACGGGAAGCAGCGCAATCACCGCTCCCTGTCATTGCACGAACTACTTACAAAGAAATGTGCTTTGTGAATTTTTAAATACTTCGGTCATCTCTAACGGTAAGTATAGGAAATGTGTCTGAATACCGCTGGCCTGTTTTATACCATGATATCATTTTGGTTAGGTTGTTACCGTTGCAGTATAAAACATATAGACAAACTGGTATGTGCCCAAAGAAGCACACAAATAAGGTAACATTCAGAAAAAAACTTTTTTCCCAGTTGCCGTTTTCAGCGATTACTATGGATTTTTTTATCAGATATGCTCATATAGTTGCTTACCTCATAGACATCTTTCCCATGCTTTTTTTGGACTCTCCTGACCCATTTTCACTATGTAAACCAATCTCTCTGGTTTCCATCCTGTATGTAGAACTTCCTGTTGCTGTATCCAACCAAACCCATGATGCACTTCTTCTTTCCCTGCCACACCTCCAGCACGGCCCCTAACGACGCCCAGCTAGTTTATAGCTCCTCCCACTCAGCAGGTTACACAGACACTCCCCTATCACTGCCCCCGTTGCTGCTTTGACACACCCATGGACATGACATCACAGGAAATAATAAAGAGCTGCATGGACATAGTCATGTGACCACAGCCAGAATGGAGGACCGCAGCAATAAAAGCCGGAGAAATTCACTACAAACCTACAACTACCTTCATATTTGATTATTTTAAAGGCTGTTGATGGAAACCAGAAAACTCCTGTAAGGTGTATGGGTATCTAAATCTGTCCAAAGACAATAGATTGGTGATATGGCAATCAGTTATGTATGGCAAATACTCTATTGCAGTGATTCCCATCTTTTTTTTCCAAATCCTACCAACCCCATTCTCCTACCCCAAAAGCTTAATTTGTAGGCCAGCAAAGCACTGTAATTGAACATAAGCCCAGGAACAATATTAGGATGCAGGGAGTCTGAGTGGTCATAGCCCCATAACTGGACATTATAGGATCAGCGACCTTCGCCACTCCAGCTGTTTTGAAACTACAACTCACAGAATCCTCCTTTCACTACTATGGGAGCTACAAGAACAGCCAAGCAAGTGTGCATGCAGGGAGTTGTAGTTCACAGCAGCTGGAGTGCCGAAATTTGCTGATCCCTGCTATAGAATATCAATATATATTAATGGGAAAACCTCTTGAATTATAAACTTATGTCTATATCCAGATAAATAAATGTGATAAATTCCATCCTTGCACCACACAGTTAAAGGGCATCTGTTAGCAAACATCATTTTTCTCACAGATGTCTTCAGCTCCGAAGCGCACATGCAACAGGTCAGCCAGTGTCATAGGTACAAACCTGCTGACACATGCACTTTAAACCTAAAAATGTTCCTACACCATAGTAATTGACAACTACGTAGGTTTAAATGCATGCAAAGATATTAATCCCTGCAATATCTATAGGGCGATATCACCATGTGTCAGAAGACTCTCATTGGACACCATTCTTGGAGACTAGTGTTAAGTATGTAAGGAGAACACATCCACTACCCTGGAATGAGGTACTACTATCCTAATTGTACATTAAATGTGAGATAAATTGCTTGGTCTGACATATCTTGGTCTGACATATCTGCTGTGCGGGACGCTCACAGGCCAGCGGTAGGATAATATATTTCTTCTTCACTGTGATACAGGAAGCTCAGAAACTAGTAGCCTTCCTGTTTGGTATAGCCTCTCACATGGTCGCTGATGTCAGCTGGCACAGCTTGGGGATTGACCAAGGCTTCTTAAGAGCTATGGCAGAAGTAAGTATACAGCAAAGCACTTCTTAGATTGATCATTTTTGTAACTATTTTATACACACTATAAATTATTAGCAGGCACACTTACAATTGGAGTAACGTATTATTTAATATACCAATTAAAATATCTCACACGTAAAAGGAAAATAAATATGATAACATGCACAAAGAATAAAACATTTTTATAAAAAATTAGCAGAGTAGGGATTCAATAAGCAACAAATAGCTCATTAGCAGCATAGGGAATAAAATTAGCAGCATAGAAATTCCAAATAGCAGCATATACCGTATTTTTATATATAAAGACGCACAAAAGTGTGGGGGGAAATAGCAGTATGGGGCAAATGCTGCATTTTTCCGAATTTTCAATGATGCGCCGCGATGCCGCACGGCGGGTGTATCAGCTGAGAGGGAGGAGGGGCTGGGGGCTGGCATCTGCTTTTATAATGAGAGCGGGGCCAGTGCAGTGACTGTATTCTACTACACGGGCCCCGCTCACTGTATATAATCTTATCTATATTTGTAGGCATTGTTAATATAGTTCAGGGTAATCAGCGCCTGTATACTGTACTTACAAGCGCTCGTAGCAGAGAGGAGGGAGGAGGCAGGCCGGGAGGACGGGCGCTGGCAGCATGAGTCACTACGTCATGCGCCTGCGCCGCCCACTTTATGAATGAAGCAGGCGGCGTGGGCGCATGACGTAGTGACTCACGCTGCCTGTGCCCGTCCTCCCGGCCTGCCTCCTCCCTCCTCTCTGCTTTGAGCACTTGTAAGTACGGTATACAGGCGCTGATTACCCTGAACTTTTATATATATACTTTTATAAATATTTTATATATTAACAATGCCTACAATTATAGATAAGATTATATATAGTGAGCGGGGCCCGTGTAGTAGAATACAGTCACTGCACGGGCCCCGCTGTCATTATAAAACCAGATGCGACCCCCACCCCCTGTATTGGGGGTCATTCACACCGCAGGGACACTATTATCGGGGGGATCTGTGGATGACACATAGCATAAGATGCTATATATGTGTCATCCACAGATCCCCCTCATAACAGTGTCATCCACAGATCCCCATAACAGTGCCATCCAGAGACCCCAATAAGAGCCATCCAGAGATCCCCCATAACAGTGTCACCCACAGATCCCCCATAACAGTGTCCTCAACAGATCCCCCATAATAGTGCCATCCACAGACCACCATTAGTTCAAAACCCACCAAAAGCACACCTTTTGGTTCAAAATATTTTTTTTCTTATTTTCCTCCTCAAAAACCTAGGTGCGTCTTATAGGGCGAAAAATACGGGTATATCTCTGTATTCCTCCAGTTCCATACAGTAGAGTATTCAAAATAGCAGCATAAATCACCGAGTAAAAAACTTCCAGATCCAGATGGACCAATGATTCAAATAACAGGGTGTCAGTTCAATCCTTATAGTATAAGACCACTGTAAACCGTGTTGCTGTCTGAATCAGCTATGTTGATAAATGCCCAGATTGTATTTTCTAATGACAATAGTCCAGCTCTTTTTAAGCTCACTTTGTATACTTGCCGCAGATTGAGACAAATAGTATGTAGGACTTACGTACAGGGGGAGAGAGGTTTGCTAGCCGATGTACCTAGACGCGCCGTCCCGTGTGTTCTTTGGTACTTGACGGCTCTTACCTTTAAGTAGGTTTGTTTTCCCCCCTCGCAGTCCTGTGTATGTCGTCTGTATTCGAGTCTCTGACGTCCAATGTGAGGTGTACAGGAGCGCATCGCCTCTGGTTGTCAGTGTCGACGTCAGCTGTTACCTCATCTCACGTGACCCGCACTATAGCGGTTTGGAATAGAGCGATCCGGAGACACTGTGATACATTGGTTCTGTGACTATCTATTGAGCTTTTTTCGGGTTTCTTCGATAATTTTTGAAAAGTACGTTTATAATTATATCCTGCTTGCAAGCCGATACTGTAGTCCCCCAAACTTCTCATACGCGTTTCGGGACCTGTAATCCCTTCATCAGTGAGTGGGGACTATATGTTGCATACTGGTTTATATAGAAAGATTCTTCCGATCCCAACCAATTAAATTCGATTCACTTGGAGTACTGAGCAAACTCTGAGGTGCTGATAAACTGTGGAACTGGATCTTTTCAGTGATTTATCCTAAATAATAGGTCCAGAAGTGTACATATTTTCATTTAAAGAAGATATTACTATTCATAACTATTTGTAAAGAAGAAACTTTTTATAAAATGAACATATTTCTATGTATGCGATTCTTATGCCATTTCTATGCGATTTCCTATATCTGCAATTTTTCATGCGATTTCAATGGGATTTTGTTGCATCCACGATTTTCAGACGGTTTTCTGCAATTCATCATAAATATACATTCTGTTTAATTAAAAAAAAAATATATATATATTTAATAAGGACTAAAAGAAGTATATTTGTGTAAAGATGACACCTAATTTATTATAAAACTCTAAAATTACTAAAAATTGGAATTTTCTATCTGCGTTTCCCCAATGCGATTTTAATGCGATTTTCTTGTATCTGCGATTTTTATGCAATTTGTTTCTTATAATACATCCATAAAGAGATCTTACCTATACACTGCGTGCAGAATTATTAGGCAAATTAGTATTTTGACCACATCATCCTCTTTATGCATGTTGTCTTACTCCAAGCTGTATAGGCTCGAAAGCCTACTACCAATTAAGCATATTAGGTGATGTGCATCTCTGTAATGAGAAGGGGTGTGGTCTAATGACATCAACACCCTATATTAGGTGTGCATAATTATTAGGCAACTTCCTTTCCTTTGGCAAAATGGGTCAAAAGAAGGACTTGACAGGCTCAGAAAAGTCAAAAATAGTGAGATATCTTGCAGAGGGATGCAGCACTCTTAAAATTGCAAAGCTTCTGAAGCGTGATCATCGAACAATCAAGCGTTTCATTCAAAATAGTCAACAGGGTCGCAAGAAGCGTGTGGAAAAACCAAGGCGCAAAATAACTGCCCATGAACTGAGAAAAGTCAAGCGTGCAGCTGCCAAGATGCCACTTGCCACCAGTTTGGCCATATTTCAGAGCTGCAACATCACTGGAGTGCCCAAAAGCACAAGGTGTGCAATACTCAGAGACATGGCCAAGGTAAGAAAGGCTGAAAGACGACCACCACTGAACAAGACACACAAACTGAAACGTCAAGACTGGGCCAAGAAATATCTCAAGACTGATTTTTCTAAGGTTTTATGGACTGATGAAATGAGAGTGAGTCTTGATGGGCCAGATGGATGGGCCCGTGGGTGGATTGGTAAAGGGCAGAGAGTTCCAGTCCGACTCAGACGCCAGCAAGGTGGAGGTGGAGTACTGGTTTGGGCTGGTATCATCAAAGATGAGCTTGTGGGGCCTTTTTGGGTTGAGGATGGAGTCAAGCTCAACTCCCAGTCCTACTGCCAGTTTCTGGAAGACACCTTCTTCAAGCAGTGGTACAGGAAGAAGTCTGCATCCTTCAAGAAAAACATGATTTTCATGCAGGACAATGCTCCATCACACGCGTCCAAGTACTCCACAGCGTGGCTGGCAAGAAAGGGTATAAAAGAAGAAAATCTAATGACATGGCCTCCTTGTTCACCTGATCTGAACCCCATTGAGAACCTGTGGTCCATCATCAAATGTGAGATTTACAAGGAGGGAAAACAGTACACCTCTCTGAACAGTGTCTGGGAGGCTGTGGTTGCTGCTGCACGCAATGTTGATGGTGAACAGATCAAAACACTGACAGAATCCATGGATGGCAGGCTTTTGAGTGTCCTTGCAAAGAAAGGTGGCTATATTGGTCACTGATTTGCTTTTGTTTTGTTTTTGAATGTCAGAAATGTATATTTGTGAATGTTGAGATGTTATATTGGTTTCACTGGTAAAAATAAATAATTGAAATAGGTATATATTTGTTTTTTGTTAAGTTGCCTAATAATTATGCACAGTAATAGTCACCTGCACACACAGATATCCCCCTAAAATAGCTAAAACTAAAAACAAACTAAAAACTACTTCCAAAAATATTCAGCTTTGATATTAATGAGTTTTTTGGGTTCATTGAGAACATGGTTGTTGTTCAATAATAAAATTAATCCTCAAAAATACAACTTGCCTAATAATTCTGCACTCCCTGTATCTATAATTTTCATACAATTTTTCTATATATCTGCGATTTTAATTTTCATACCATTTTTCTATGATCCATTATAGAAGGATATGTGATTAATTAAATATGTTAGGAAGTATGTTAAAAAGTTGTTGTTTTTTAAGTTTTTGGGAAGAATTTTATACACTGTACTCTTCTTTCATGTGGAATATATTGACTACAGTTACAAATTTCATGTGTTTCCCCTAGATTGATTTTCATGGTTCATACTCTGAAGCACATCAGGCTGGTGATTTTGGTAATTCTGAGTTTAACACATATAAAAATGTAATCACTGACAATTAGCTCTTTCCAATATGTCTTGTCTATTAGTATTATATACTGTTATAGTCTATACTTCACTATAAACTGGGGGCACATGAGCAGGATAAAGCTTGGATCAACTCTGAACTACCTGTAAGTACTGTTTTATCTGGCTTTTACTTATAACACGATTAGGATAAAAACTTTATTTCATAGGCATTTCAGTCCCAGATCGTGGGACATTTTAAAGAACATCTGTCATCACTTATCAGTAGCTCAAATGGATGGACGCTGTAGATTGGTGCTTATCTGCAGAGTCTGATGATATCGCTGGTATCTCCATGTATGCCAGTAATCTGTAGGAAAAAAAGGCTTTTTTTTACCCTCTAGGTGCAATGAGGTGCAACAGTACCACCCTCTTTGCACCTAGAGGGTAATTTGCATTATATAAAAAGCCTTTTTTTTTTTACAGAGACATTTTATAACATGCAACATATTATAACCCCTAGGTGCAAGTAAGGAGGTGTTGTCGCACCCAGAGGCTGCGCCCCCCCCACTGTGACAGACAGGCAAGGCAGTGAAAACATATTCACGTCTGGCCCTGAAGTCTCGCGGGTGTGTGTTCGGCACCTGCTTAGTAAAGGGATGGAGACTGCGGAAAGATAGGTATTCTCTATGCCTTTACTGCGCATGTGCTGAACGCTCTCCTGCAAGACTTCAGGGCCAGGCGTGAATATGTTTTCACTGCCTTGCCTGTCTGTCACAGCTGTGGGGTTGCAGCATATCAGACAGGGAGCACAGCCTCTGGGTGCAACGGCACCGCCTTCCTTGCACCTAGAGGGTAAGTTGTATATTATAAAATTTCTTTTTTCTACAGGTTGCCAGCACATATGGAGATACCAGATATAATCAGACTCTGCAGACAAGCACCGATCTACAGCAGCTGACCATTTTACCTATTGGTAAAGTGATGACAGATGCCCCTTAAGCTCCACTATCACTTTGCAGAGAAGTTTTCTTTTAAACTAATATTTGCAAAAACTATATTGATCTGATTGTTCTTAATTTTACTTCCAGACAAAAAGTTGCTGCTTTATGGTTTTATTATATTTTACCTTCTAGGTGGTGATGTGCTCAGTCAATATGAAGTTAATTTTGATTATTTACAGAAAAAATGGTGAGAAAATCAATAGTTTATCATATGCAGCAGGAATTAACTTTTGGCTTCTATTGGGCTAGTATATGTCAGGATTGCGTCTTTTTCTGGATGCAATAGCGCACAAACTAAACTATTCCATCTAGAAGTATCCTGAAAACAAAAAAACTATCTGTTAAAGGGAATCTGTCACCATGATTTTGGACTATTATCTACAGTAATATGTGAGTACTACTGCAGATATGGAGTCCAGATCACTATTTTTTATTTTCCTACTGCCCCCCATTACCCCGCTTTCAACACTCAAAGCTGCGCTACAATACACAGTCCGGACTAAAATAATTGAGAGGACTCCTATGCATTTCAGTGCAGCCCTCTCCACTTTGACAGGCCAAACTGTGAAAACATCATAATGCCTGGCCCTGTCAATCAAAATGGAGAGGTCACAGCAGTGGCAGAGGGAGCAAAGCCTCTAGGAGTAACGACAACGCCCCCGTTGCTCCTAGAGGCTTTTCCACATATATTAAAACTTAGTTTTTCTTAGCAATTCGGACACATATGAACATGGAACACAGATTCCGTCAGCTGCCAAGCACACATGTAACAGGTCAGCCATGTTTCATAGTAACAAATCTGCTGACAGATGCCCTTCAACATTGGAATAAAGTTATCATGTTATTTATCCCACATGGTGAACCCCATAAAAATAAAAATGAGAAAAAGGGATAAAAAAAAGCTACATGTACCCCAAAATGGTACCCATAAAATCTACAGCTCATCACCCAAAAAACAAGCCCTCACACAGCTCCACTGCCTAAATAGAATACATAGAAGAAATACACTGAACAAAAATATAAGCGCAACACTTTCGGTTTTGCTCCCATTATGTATGAGCTTTACTCAAAGATCTGAAACATTTTCTAAATACACAAAAGACCCATTAGGGTCCATTCACACGTCCGTAATGTATTGCGGATCAGCAATACACCCGGCCGACACCCCCACAGAACTGCCTATTCTTGTCCGCAATTACGGACAAGAATAGGACATGTTCAATTTTGTTTCCGGAGCTGCGGACCGGAAGATCGGGGGCGCGCTCCGGAAATGCGGATGGTGACAGCACATTGTGTGCTGTTTGCATCCATTCCTGCCCCATAGAGAATGAATGGGTCCGGCCCCGTTCCGCAATTTGCGGAACAGATGCGGGCCTATTCTACGGACGTGTGAATGGACCCTTACTCTCAAATATTGTTCACAAATCGGTCTAAATCTGTGTTAGTCAGCACTTCTCCTTTGCCCAGATAATCCGTCCCACCTCACAGGTGTGGCATATCAAGGTGCTGATTAGACGGCATGAACATTGCACAGGTGTGCCTTAGACTGCCCACAATAAAAGGCCACTCTGAAATGTGCAGTTTGATCACACAGCACAATGCCACAGATGTCGCAACGTTTGAGGGAGCGTGCAATTGGCATGCTGACTGCAGGAATGTCTACCAGAGCTGTTGCTCGTGCAATGAATGTTCATTTCTCTACCATAAGCCGTCTCCAAAGGCGTTTCAGAGAGTTTGGCAGTACATCCAACCAGCCTCACAACCGCATACCATGTGTAACCACACCAGCCCAGGACCTCCACATCCAGCATGTTTACCTCCATGATCGTCTGAGACCAGCCACCTGGACAGCTGCAACAACAAGCGGTTTGCATAACCAAAGAATTTCTGCACAAACTGTCAGAAACCATCTCAGGGAAGCTCATCTGCTCGTCGTCCTCATCGGGGTCTGGACCTGATTGCAGTTCATCGTCGTAACCAACTTGAGTGGGCAAATGCTCACATTCGATGGCGTCTGTTACGTTGGAGAGGCGTTCTGTTCACAGATGAGTCCTGGTTTTCACTATTCAGGGCAGATGGCAGACAGCGTGTGAGGCGTCGTGTGGATGAGCGGTTTGCTGACTTCAACGTAGTGGATCGAGTGGCCCATGGAGACGCTTAGTTTCTTTTTGTTTGTTTCCTTACTAGTCAAGCTTATAACCTATATAAATTAAAGTGACGTTTTAGCAATTTATAGTATGTAGTTGGAAAAAGGTGTTTGTTGCAGTCTTATGACAATACTTTACTGAATATAAACTCGATTGCAAACTCTTTTTGCAATAATTAGCCCTTTTTCAGTCATCCTCTGGGGTACTGGGCTGTCACAATGTTTCAGGCATTTAAAAACGTATCCATATTTTTTCTGCTTTGTATTAATGGAGACCATGGCTTACCGTGTTTCTTCCACTTTTCATTCTTCTCCAGGTATATACCGGTGAAGGACCTTGTAAATATATATCAGGAGCTTTATAACAAAACAGTCATCACAGAGAGTGTAATCATTGAGTGCACATACATACTTTTTCTTGAACTGTGAGTATATAAAAGTCATGCTCACAGAGACATCCATGTAAAACAATTATCATTTTTAATTAGTGTTTTTATTTTTTATTTTTTTAGATATGGTGAATATATGGCTGTTTCCAAGGTACACCCATTTCTATAAGCTTTTGATAAGCAGATTATATATATGAAAAATCAAGAGGAGTTGTCTAGTTATTGTATTGTTTTATTGGTTCATCAGCTTTACTCAACATATGGTAGAAAATCGCCCTTCCTTGTGGAGAGATTCCATGAATATTTTCTTGGTGGAGTGGATGATATGGCTGCTTGGTCGACAAACATATTTCATGTAATGAGCTTCCTGCTAGACAATGGTACCAGGTATGTTATAGATTTTATATTGGGTTATTTTATGGTTAATTCAGGTTAAATATTATAAGGCTATTCCAGGTGCGAACATTTATTACCTATTGATGGGATGGCTGATAAATGTTAGATTGGTGGTGGTCTCTCCATACTGCTGCTCCATGCAAAATGGCAGTTTTCTTAACTTCTGTGAAGTCGTATTGAGCATGCTCAGCCACCATTCTATACAGCTTCTTCCAACTGTATGTACTAGTGTGGAGGTGATGGGTGACTGGGGTACACCATTGTAGGGATTATGTCCTAGCATTCAGACATCCATTGAGCTAATATTTAAAGACGTTACCCACCATAATAATTTATTACCTCTCACAGGTTAGGTCTTTCATGTATGATCAGTTGAGGTCCAACCACTGTGACCCCATAAATCACTACAAAGGGGATTGTGGGCTCCTGTTCTGGATGCTATTGAATGGATCAGTGGTCACACATGTGCCTTATCTCTCCATTCAACATCAGAAGGAGATAGCTGAGTACAGTGCTCCCATAGACGTGCAGATGTGCGACCACTGCTCCACTGAAGTGCATCCAGAATGGTGGCTCATGTCCCCTATATTTTAGCGATTAAATTGAGTAGCTGATAAATGGGAGAAGGTGACTGGGAGTAGGTGATAAATGTAGTGGGATGACCATTTTAACACCTATCCCATGGCTAATGTTAAAAACCAAAATCGAACAAAACTAGAACCAGCCCTGTACCTCACATGGATCCAGAGATCTCCTCATTCATTGTTCTGTAAGCCGTGTACCGGGGTGGCCTTCCCAGGATACAACAAAGTCACGAACGAGGAAAGCAACCCCAACACCAGCTTTTGCCAAAACAGAATTTTAGTTAAATGCGGCAATAAACACAACCACAAATGCTGGGAACATACAATAAATTTACATACACCCAGCCCGAAGGCTGAGACCTTTGTGCTGCACAGAACAGTGCCCTCCAATGGATGAAGGAGAAAAGGGCAGTAATTTACCTACTGGCGGGCACAACTAAACTGCCACACATTACCCGTTGTTACGCTAAAAGAACAAGAATCACTGTATGGGTGTGTGGTACGGGCTAGCCTGCGGTGCAGCACAACAGCTTACAATCTTACACAGATCTACAGTATTCCCCCTCCCATAACTAGTCC
The DNA here is from genome assembly GCF_905171765.1 of Bufo bufo. Lineage (NCBI taxonomy): Eukaryota > Metazoa > Chordata > Amphibia > Anura > Bufonidae > Bufo > Bufo bufo. Next base: position 400,073,828 of record NC_053393.1, on the reverse strand, counting down.
TGTAGCATGTGCCTGAGTATTCCTTCTGAGCAAAACGCCAGCCTGGCTTGAGTTTGTGGGGATTTTATCATCTCTCCAATGTGAAATGTGCCTTTAAATTATGGACTCCTTGCAATGAACAGTATTAACACTTGTGTCCATTGTGCTGCAGCCCTTCCCTATTACAACTCAGGAAGGAGACAGTCTAAGGATGAAACTGAGCATGTGCGGCCATCTCAGTGAGCTGGACAAGGAAATAATAATAAATAAATAAAAAACAGCAGGTACATGCAACTACAAAAGTATTCAGATCCAGGTGCTGGTTTGAAAACTGTAGAATATTTTCATGGGACAACCCCTTTAACACCTATCTCATGGAAAGGTGATAAATGTTCATGGCTGAAATACTCTTTTAGTTATATGTATTTTTATTAGATATTTGATTATACTTAGTTAATTTATTTTCATTACTGGACTATAGTTACTAATATAGATATTCCAAGCATAAAGCATACAAACTGAACTAACATAGTCACTGTTTTCTACAATTCATTTAGCGACTGCTACTTGCCTGAAAATCCTGTCTTCATACAGTGCAATGTACAGAAGAGAAACTTCAATCTGTAAGTGGAGGGCAAGATATCAATGCATTCAAACACCGAATTCACATAAAACACATAAAAACAAACATTCATAAATAATGTGAAATTTCTTCTTTGCTGCTCTGGTGTCTACACCGGTAATGGAGAAAAGTGAGGACAACAGCAATACCAAGAGCTAAAAATGAACTTTTTACTTGACATCTTTGTTGTGCTTTTAATGAAGCTTGAAGCCTTGCTCTGTTTTTCTATCTTGAAGTTCCTCTAAAACTTATGTGGACCCTTTGAACCTCATTCAGAGTGTAATGGACTACCATCAGACATGGAGTCTAATGATGTTCCCCTTTCATGGGGAGTCACAAGTTTATGGCTCTTGAGATTTGCACAGAAACATATGGATGACGGACCAAAATAAGAGTCAAGAAAATAGACAAGAAACAAGAATGTGAAATAAACCTGAAATGGTACCAGAGGGCAGGATCAGTGCTCAGAGACAAAGCCATGAGGGATACCAGAGGGCAGACAGAACCACAAGTCATAACCAGAGAAGCAATTATGGTCATAACCAGATAAGAGGAAGAATAGCCAAAATGCGCATACCATACGTGACAGGAATGTGGTGGTAACTATGGACAAGATACATGACTCAGGATATAGGGGTAGGAAGATGGAAAATGCACCATACTGCACGGCCAAGGTCATTACTCATTGCAGCACTACTACTCGAGCAAGGTACAGACCACAGCTGTAGAAGCAGCCCATCATACATACCTCCCATTTATCTTGACTTTCAGGAGACAATCCGGCTCCTGGGTCCAAAAAGAGGTGAACATATCTTCAAAGGAATATCACTGCAACTCTGTGTGTCTGTCACCGCCAGATCTCTGAGAAGTTCTGACAGACGTTCTTCAGTACCTCTTGCATGATGTTCTTTTGTTTTGGTTTCGTTTTGTCATCTCTCCTCCCTCTCCCAGCTGTCATCTATTAGCAGTGATCGCCTCCCTTTATATCCCCTCCCATACTGCTTCACTTTGCGGTTTATACCACTTCCTGGATTGTGCTCACTGCTAGATGCTGCAACTGCTGGTTCCTCAGATAAGTCTATTCCTTTATTTGTGTTTTCCTGTTGGCTTGATTCTAGGTGACCCTGACTCCCTCCGTATTGAGTGCAGGGAGCCGGTGGTCGTGTCCCCTCACTATTATAGGGTTTTCAGGTGTTACTCAGTCTAGGTACGGGGGCATGCAACTTTCTATCATTAAGATCTTTGCATGGGCTGAGCAGTCAGGGAGAGCTCTAGGGCTTTTGTAGGGCTCACCCATATGTTCCTTAGTTTGGGATCAAGTCAGTTGGATCTTTATTTGTGACTTCTAGTTTTCTGCAACACCATCCGTGACAGTGTCAGGCATGATTTTTGTGAATTGGGCAATGTTTTGTGCACACATAAAAAGTAATTGCAGTGTAACATAGTAGGATAATAGAAGGCTTAGGGGCACATTTATTAAGACCAGCGTTTCAGACGCTGGTCTTCATAACTCCAGCGGATCCACTGCCAGCGCAGGTCCTTATTAAGAGGAGCCGGCCTCTACATAACTTCGGCGGATCCACCGCCGCTTCTATAAATGTAAGACAGCTTCCTAGTTATCATATATTTAGACCATTTTCTATGCCTTAAACAGACGTAGAAAATGGTAAATGAGACAGGCCTGCCAACCCACCCTTTCCCCGCACCATGCCCACTTTTTTAGACCTGGCGTGAACTGGGAGAAGTCACAGATTGTGGCAGAACCTTTGCGCCGCAATCTGCGCTAGAAATATGCCTAATTTAGGCGTATTTCTGTTAAATAAATGACCCCCTTAGTCTTTGCATAGTGTGCTGTATACCTCTGATGCAATTCTCTGATAGCGGCACACGTTGTTCATAGGCTTCCCTTTTTGTTTTGCAGTATACCTCTGTATAAATTCACACTAAATAAATTTGAATAAGTAGACGTTCCAAAATACTAATAATATCACAGCCTGATGAACGTTAAAATTAAAGAAACAAAACCTTTATTAAAAGTCTGTTTAAAAGGGGGCAAAAAAGCATATATGTCACTGTCTGTGACCATCAGGCAACCAATCTCCAAGCTGCACAGGGAGGGGTAACAAATAACTCCTCTGTGCAGTTGAGAGACTGGGCTAGAACCTCAACTTGCTAGCTGGTAGTTGCTATGAAAGAGCAAGTCAGGGTAAAGGGCACGGAAACCGATGTGAAAGGACACACATGTGTGTATTACAGTGACCCCAATGATTGTATGCAGATAAGGTTATGCCAACTAGTGGTTGGGTCGCAAATAGCTGTATACTGAAGATCTCCCTGGTATAGCAAATTGAATCCCAATGGACTAGTATATATCCTTATGCTGTATAGGAGTCCAGACGAGTCTATATGTGCAGCCTGCGGCCAGTATATAAGTAAACCATATATCCGCAGCCAGTGATCATGGTTTATTGGAGTCACTCATAGCCAATATATTTTGGCTCCATCCACACACCTGTAGCCAGTATATTTTGGCTACCATCCATACATCACATACACACTCCAAGGCTATAGGATAGAATCCTGCAGTAAATGCAGCCCTGCCTAAAGAGCCGTGTCCAAGTGATAAGCAACAGCTCTACGCGTTTCACCGTGACCTGTAATTGTCACGTATCTTCAGGAGCTATTTAATGACTGTGTCAAGACAATAAGCCGCACTGTGGTGTGCTATGGCTTTGGCGCTGTGATGGCCGCGCGCGGCCGATACAACGCCGAGTTCATATGGCCTAAACCCCGCCTATCAGGAGGGGTGTGCCACGAACATCTCCAATCAGAGGTGAGGGGCGGGCTCGATAGCTCCGCCCTCTGACCGGCCGATGCCGTCATGATTATTACCCTTCCTGGAGCATGTAACGCTTAGCGCAGTAGAAGGGGGAATGAAGATCGCGGCCCTCATATTGTCACCTGATCCCAAGCGTGTCCACTGGCAGCGATCCATCTGAATATGTATTAGCCAGAAAAAGTAAGTGCCGATCCCCCTCTGATCACATGTGACCGGCGGGGAGGGGCAACCTGATACAACAATAAACTCTGACAGTGTAACTGTAGTATGCAGCTGACCAGTGTACACAAAACACATGCCCAGATACATACATAGCTGAATCCCAGCTGAGCATATAGGATATATGGCCAACGTACCTATCACTATATACACACATCAGAACATATGAGGTGTATGATCAGTGTACATGAATGCCTGTCAGTGTACATGAATGCCTGTCAACGTATGCACAGCTACATACGTTGCATACGTTGACAGGCATTCATGTACACTGATCATACACCTCATATGTTCTGATGTGTGTATATAGTGATAGGTACGTTGGCCATATATCCTATATGCTCAGCTGGGATTCAGCTATGTATGTATCTGGGCATGTGTTTTGTGTACACTGGTCAGCTGCATACTACAGTTACACTGTCAGAGTTTATTGTTGTATCAGGTTGCCCCTCCCCGCCAGTCACATGTGATCAGAGGGGGATCGGCACTTACTTTTTCTGGCTAATACATATTCAGATGGATCGCTGCCAGTGGACACGCTTGGGATCAGGTGACAATATGAGGGCCGCGATCTTCATTCCCCCTTCTACTGCGCTAAGCGTTACATGCTCCAGGAAGGGTAATAATCATGACGGCATCGGCCGGAGCTATCGAGCCCGCCCCTCACCTCTGATTGGAGATGTTCGTGGCACACCCCTCCTGATAGGCGGGGTTTAGGCCATATGAACTCGGCGTTGTATCGGCCGCGCGCGGCCATCACAGCGCCAAAGCCATAGCACACCACAGTGCGGCTTATTGTCTTGACACAGTCATTAAATAGCTCCTGAAGATACGTGACAATTACAGGTCACGGTGAAACGCGTAGAGCTGTTGCTTATCACTTGGACACGGCTCTTTAGGCAGGGCTGCATTTACTGCAGGATTCTATCCTATAGCCTTGGAGTGTGTATGTGATGTATGGATGGTAGCCAAAATATACTGGCTACAGGTGTGTGGATGGAGCCAAAATATATTGGCTATGAGTGACTCCAATAAACCATGATCACTGGCTGCGGATATATGGTTTACTTATATACTGGCCGCAGGCTGCACATATAGACTCGCCTGGACTCCTATACAGCATAAGGATATATACTAGTCCATTGGGATTCAATTTGCTATACCAGGGAGATCTTCAGTATACAGCTATTTGCGACCCAACCACTAGTTGGCATAACCTTATCTGCATTCAATCATTGGGGTCACTGTAATACACACATGTGTGTCCTTTCACATCGGTTTCCGTGCCCTTTACCCTGACTTGCTCTTTCATAGCAACTACCAGCTAGCAAGTTGAGGTTCTAGCCCAGTCTCTCAACTGCACAGAGGAGTTATTTGTTACCCCTCCCTGTGCAGCTTGGAGATTGGTTGCCTGATGGTCACAGACAGTGACATATAGGCTTTTTTGCCCCCTTTTAAACAGACTTTTAATAAAGGTTTTGTTTCTTTAATTTTAACATTCATCAGGCTGTGATATTATACCTCTGTATAGTCTAATATAAACACCATACAATGAATTTGAAAAAATGTGTACTGTCTTATACCTCCCCGACTTATTTTACCAACACACTTTGGGGTCGGTGGGGCCCTATAGATTGGAATACACAAAGGGATCTCTCATGGAGCATATATTTAGAGAGCCACTAGCTTCACTAAAGTAATCTTGACAGCTATTGACCAATATGTTTTTTATTCTAGTAGTAACACTTACTTTATATTTTCACAGCCCAGGAAAAATACGAGTACCGAACAATGAATCCTACAGAGACTCCAATTCATCTATGGCATTAATAGGGACTGATATAATCTCAAAAGAATCCGGGGTCTATTACCAACTAAATGAATGGGCAGAGGTACCCTCTTTACTCAGCTCTATTTCCAGCCATTAAGACTATCCTAACTTTAAAGTTTAACTTTACTTTTTTTTTTTTTATGTGTGGGGGCTGTTATACTGACCATTTTTGTAATATACTTTAATTACTGAAATTGTATTATATACATTTGTATTAGAAAAATAGCTCTAAAGTGGCCCATTTTGAGCCTCAGCAACGCTCCTCTGTCTTCTGTTTACATAACACAGTCAATGTCGAGCAAGTCTCCACCATTATGTAAACAGAAGACAGAGGAGCGTTGCTAAGGCTCAAAATGGCCCACTTTACAGCTATTTTTCTAATAGAAATGTACAATTTCATTAATTAAAGTATATTACAAAATTGGTCAGTATCACTGCCCCTACACATTACAAAAATAAAAAAAAGAATGACAGTTACACTTTAAGGCCTCATGCACACTACAGTTTTTTGGGTCCGGGTCCATTTTGCGGCTCGGGTGCGGACCCATTCACTTCAATGGGGCCGCAAAAGATGCAGACAGCACTCCGTGTGCTGTCCGCATCCTTTGCTCCGTTCCGTGGCCTCGCAAAAAAATATAGCATGTCCTATTCCTGTCCGTTTTGCGGACAAGAATAGGCATTTCTACAATGCCTATTGCGGAAGGCACACGAGAGGCTTCCTTTCTTGTGGATCCGCGGTTTGCGGACCGCAAAAAACGGAACGGTCGTGTACATGAGGCCTTAGTGTGCCTTCAGTTACAACTACATTTTACGATGCTATGGCACTTCCCAATAGAAACCTCTTTGCAATATATACCATTAAAGGACTATGCCTGCAAATTTACACAACCGCAAGCCTAGAGATATGCTCTGCAACCTCAGTGTCGGCACAGGTACTTAGGAGATATGCACATCTTTAAAGCCTTATTCCAGGAGAAAACTTGTCTGCCAGTTATCATTATCGAATAAAGACATAGGGGGTCATTTATGAAATCAGATATGTCCATTTTGTGGCGTAAAAAAGTCTCAAGTGATGGCAACTGCGACATTTCCATAGCAACTGTGACATTTTTGTGACATTTCGTGATCCTCGCCACTTTTCACAGTGGTACATGTTTAAGAGCTAAAGGTGATATTAGTCCTGGATTATGGCACGATAAATGTTGTAAAAAAGTATTTTGAGGGGACGGTATCGGTGCAGCATTTATACAGTGTCCGATGCTTCCTCCTCTGTGCCTGCTCTCTGCCTCCATGCTCCATGCAGGCTAGTTTAGTTAGTTTCTGCTCTCTCCCCACCTCCACATCGCTGTTAGCGCAGTTGAGGTGCAGAAACTAGCTTGTTGTTGCTAGCTTGCTACATGACTCCAGATTGGTGAGGGAGGGCTAAAATGATAAAGGTGCTCAAGCTGCCATACTCATTGACTTAGACTAGTAAATTAGGAGGAGTATGGAATTAATAGTGAGCACACAAAGTGCAAATAACTTTACTAAAAGTAGACAAAGGAAACAGCACTGAATATTTTTTTTTTTAAATAGTACTTTTGGTGTCTACAAACAGTGATTTTTGTCATGTGATAAAAAAATCACTAGGGTTAGCAGCAGCCTAAGGTCTCTTTCATGCGTTCGTGATGGTACCTGTGACAAGATGGTCAGTGATTCATCCGTAAAGATGTCCGTGAACAATCTGTGTTTGTTCTGTGTGCCTGTTTTTTGCCCTGTGTGTGTCATCTGTATTTCATGGGCACTGCTAGACTGAAAAGAGGTTTTCAAAGCATTTCCTACCAATGGTATAGTCACGGGTAAGGAAAGTAGAGAGGAAGTGCACCCCCTAAACTGCCACCCTCAACCCTGTCCCTGCCTACTTGCACCACCCTCCCTTGGTGACGGGCGCAACTGGTCGACGGTCCCTGACCTACGTAAGTGTAGAGCAGAGCGAACAGAGAAGGAGAGGAACAGACAGCCAAGGCAGAAGGTGGAACACAAGACTAAGGCAAACGGATAGACAGGGAGGTAGATAAGACAACAGTACCCAGTGATGGGAAAGGCAATGGCGGGTCAACTAGCCGAGGTCGGTCTGGCAGGTCACGTCAATACAAGGGATGAGGCAGGAGACGAAATTCGAGAACAAGCCGAGGTCAAATCCGAGAGATAGCGTAGGTACCAAGGGAGCGGGCAAAGCAAGGTCAGGAAACAAACAAGGTCAATACCAGAGGTCAAGTAGGAAGCAATAATAATAGTACACACAGCCCTAGAGACGAAAATCACAGGCAACCTGTAGCCAGCAGGCCACCTGTATTTATAGTGGGGAGTGAGGGTCATGTGACGTGGCCAGCGTCACATGACCGACAGACAGACGAGTCAAGCACCGAGTGATCAGCTCGGCTCTCAAGGCAGACCTAGGAGCAGGGAGCCTCCCAGCTAGCAAAGCCACCCTGGGAACGAGGCCAAACACAGATCCTCGCTCCCGAAGCTAAGCAGCAGGTCTGCAGCTGATGGAAGGCCGAGTGCACCTTCGGCGCCCCGTTACAGTACCCCCCCTTTTACGAGGGGCCACCGGACCCAAGCATTGTGGACGAGGTTTCTCAGGGTGTTTGCAGTGAAACTTAGCAATTAACCTGGAAGCATGCATCCTGGACACCGGTACCCAGGACCTCTCCTCGGGTCCAAAACCTTTCCAGTGGACCAGGTATTGAAAGGCATTTGTAACATTTCTAACATCCATGATTCTAGAGATGACAAATTCTTCCTGACCTTCAACCTCCGCAGGTGAGGGAGGTTTTTTAGAAGGAACCACTGGCAACACATATTTCTTGAGTAAAGACTTATGATCAGTGAGGACCGTAATACAGTGTTTAGGCCCTTCTAAAAAATGCCTCCATTCTTCAAATGCCCATTTTATGGCCAGTAACTCACGGTTTCCAATGTTGTAATTTCTCTCCGAAGGAGAGAACTTGCGAGAGAAGAAGGCACACGGTCTTAAATTTGTAAAGTTGGAAGACCCCTGGGAAAGAATGGCCCCCACACCATCCTCCGAGGCATCCACCTCCACCACAAAAGGTTCCTCAGGATTAGGCTGAACCAAGACTGGGGCCACTTGAAAACAATTTTTTGAAGTCTCAAAGGCCTGACAGGCCTCCAATGACCAGTTGACAAGATCAGACCCTTTCTTAGTTAAATCAGTAAGGGGCTTAGCGATAACAGAAAAATTCTTTATGAATTTACGATAAAAGTTGGCAAATCCTAAAAAGAGTTGAAGTGACTTTAAGAAGGATGGTCTTACCCAGTCTTGGATAGCCTAAACCTTACTGGGATCCATTTTAAATTAATGTGGAGTAAGAATGTACCCAAGATAGGGAATCTCTTGAACTCCAAACACACATTTCTCCAATTTAACGGATAGATGATTCTCCCTGAGGATTCTAAGAACAGATCTGATGTGAGATACATGGGTATTCCAGTCAGGTGAAAAGACAAGAATATCATCAAGATAAACAATCATAACTTTGCCGATAAGTTCTCTAAAAATGTCGTTCATAAAGTTCTCAAACACAGCTGGGGCATTACATAGACCGATTGGCATAACAAGATACTCAAAGTGTCCCTCTGGGGTATTAAAGGCCGTTTTTCATTCATCACCTTCCTTAATACGAATCAAGTTATAAGCCCCCCTCAAATCGAGTTTAGAAAACCAAGAAGCACCCAAGATCTGGTTAAATAAATCCGGAATCAACAGGATGGAATATTGATTCCTAATAGTAATTTTATTCAAGTTTCTATAATCAATACAGGGTCTGAGACCACCGTCCTTCTTCTTAACAAAAAAGAACCCAGCTCCCAAGGGCGAGGTGGAGGGCCTAATATGTCCCTTCTTAAGACTCTCCTGGATGTAGTCTCTCATGGCAGTGCGTTCAGGACCAGAGAGATTGTAAATGCGTCCCTTAGGAAACTTGGACTCGGGAACTAACTCAATAACAAAGTCATAAGGCCTATGGGGAGAGAGAGTGTCGGTCTCAGCAGTGGAAAAAACATCATGACAATCAGCGATAAAGTGAGGAATGGCATCAAAAGAAACTCCAGCTTGAACTAAAGTTAAGCAAGAACTACAGTTGGAACCCCATCTCTCTAACTCGCCCGAACTCCAGTTTATGACCGGATTATGTTGCTGAAGCCAGGGCATGCCAAGAACTACTTGTACTGGAAGATTCTCTAAAATTAAAAAAGAACATTTCTCAGAGTGGCAGACCCCTACAGACAGGGTAATCTTCGGAGTACGGAGTTTTATCAGGCCCCCCAGGAGGGGAGTAGAGTCGATAGCAACCACCTGGACAGGGGTGGACAATTTTAGTATTGGGATCCCTACCCGTTCAACAAATTTGAGATCAACAAAACTAAATGCTGACGAATCCACAAAAGCACTTCCTGACCCCTTTAAGACCCCAAAGGAAATTGAGACAAGCAGCAATAGTTTGCTTCTTACCACCTCTGGGAATACCTTGTCCTTGGATCCCTCTGACTTGGACGATCTTCCGGAAGGAGGAGCTTTGGGACATTGACGAACCTAGTGGTCGGAATCGCCACAATAAAAACAAGAGCCGCGACGACGGCGTAGTTCTCTTCGCGTCATCCCGAGCTGCATGGGCTCGTCCAACTGAGCCTCCATCTTGGGTTCGGTAGGAGAAGTCTCAGGTTTGAGAAGGGGATACGGAGAAAACAAATGCTCCCGTTTTCTCTCTCTAATCAGTCTGTCTAATCTGATGGCTAAGGTCATGGTCTCCTCTAAAGAGTCAGTACTGGTGTAGCAGTCCAGCATATCCTTCAACCTCTCTGTCAACCCTGCTCTAAATTGGCATTTGAGAGCAGGTTCATTCCAGCCCGAGGGAAAGCACCACTTGCGGAACAGGGTGCAATAATCTTCCACGGGCCGCTCTCCCTGGGTAAGGGCCTTTAGATTAGATTCAGCCACAGATGCCCGGTCAGGCTCATCGTAAAGGACCCCTAGTGCCTGGAAAAAGAGGTCGACAGAATTGAGACAAGGGGAGTCAGACGGCAAAGAAAAGGCCCACTCCTGGGGATCCCCTTGAAGCAAAGAGATGATTATCCCAACCCTTTGTGGGTCAGGGCCAGAGGAGTGAGGTCGTAGTCAGAAATAAAGTCTGCAGCTCTCCCTGAAAGCTAAAAAATTCCGGCGGTAACCCGAGAACCAGTCAGGTAATTTAATATGCGGTTCTACCTGAATGGCGGGGGGAGCGAGAATGGGGGGTGTCTGGGCGGTCTCCTGTACCTGTAACCTCTCCCCTAATTCTTTCACAATTTGGGCAAGACCCTGCACATGCTCGGTGAGACTCTGTAGAGGGTCCATGTTAATTTGAGGCCTGTGATTCTGTCAAGGGTAAGGAAGGTAGAGAGGAAGTGCACCCAGGCATGGGATCCAGCCGGTTCTCTCCGGTTCTGCCGAACCGTTTGTTAAAATTACAGGCGGTTCGCAGGACCGGTGAGAAGCAGGGATCCCGACCCGGTCCTGCAGCTGCGCCTGCACCCCTGTATTTTTCAGCCTGCGGCCGTTACTTACAGTCAGTCAGCGTGAGCGTGGCTGTGTGTGTGTCAGCCAGTCTTCCACAGTGCTGCCGCCCTCCCCCCGCCCCCAGCCTCGCAGTCATGGCAACAAAGGGGAGTGTCTTGAGAGTGAGCAGCGCCGCGAAGCTGCCAGCCCAGAACAGAGAAGGAGAGAGGAGTCCTCTCACTGTCTGCAGAGTGCCCTAGTTGCTGACAGTCCACACCCCACACACAGCCATGAAAGATTGAAGAGCCGGCCCCTAGCCTAACAGAAAGGAGTCTGGACAGGTCAGGACTCAGGACAGCCTGGTTGGTTGAGTGTGATTTGTGTGACACTGACAAGTTGGCATTAAGGAGGGGACCACCGACCAGGGGCTGAAATTGAAATGTGACAACATAACAAAAATGGAGGGGGCCATGAATCTGTGGGGAGAAGCTATATGAGAAGTTTGAGAACATGGAGGGAGCCATGAATCTGTGGGGAGAAGCTATGTGAGAATATGGAGGGGGCCATGTGGGGAGAAGCAATGTGAGAACATGGAGGGGGCCATGTGGGGAGAAACAATGTGAGAACATGGAGGGGGCCATGTGGGGAGAAGCAATGTGAGAACATGGAGGGGGCCATGAATCTGTGGGGAGAAGCAATGTGAGAACATGGAGGGGGCCATGTGGGGAGAAGCAATGTGAGAACATGGAGGGGGGCATGTGGGGAGAAGCAATGTGAGAACATGGAGGGGGCCATGTGGGGAGAAACAATGTGAGAACATGGAGGGGGCCATGAATCTGTGGGGAGAAGCTATATGAGAAGTTTGAGAACATGGAGGGAGCCATGAATCTGTGGGGAGAAGCTATGTGAGAATATGGAGGGGGCCATGTGGGGAGAAGCAATGTGAGAACATGGAGGGGGCCATGTGGGGAGAAACAATGTGAGAACATGGAGGGGGCCATGTGGGGAGAAGCAATGTGAGAACATGGAGGGGGCCATGAATCTGTGGGGAGAAGCAATGTGAGAACATGGAGGGGGCCATGTGGGGAGAAGCAATGTGAGAACATGGAGGGGGCCATGTGGGGAGAAGCAATGTGAGAACATGGAGGGGGCCATGTGGGGAGAAACAATGTGAGAACATGGAGGGGGCCATGTGGGGAGAAGCAATGTGAGAACATGGAGGGGGCCATGAATCTGTGGGGAGAAGCAATGTGAGAACATGGAGGGGGCCATGTGGGGAGAAGCAATGTGAGAACATGGAGGGGGCCATGTGGGGAGAAGCAATATGAGAACATGGAGGGGCCATGAATCTGTGGGGAGAGTGCTCCAGATTCGGTTGTTAAAATTACAGCGGCAGCAGGAGATGAGCGCTTCAATTCCAGAGTTTAGCTCCTAAGGCTTTTTAAAAGTTGAGTGGTATGTGTGTAGTGTATATATAGTGTATTTGTGTGTAGCATATATATGGTGTATGTAAATATGTCGTGACTGTGTTGCATATATATGGTGTATGTAAATATGTGTCGTCACTCGTGACGCGCTGCGTATCCACCGCTGAGTAGGGAACCTGTTGTTAAAAATTTGAATCCCACCCCTGAGTGCACCCCCTAAACTGCCACCGTCAACCCTGTCCCTGCCTACTTGCACCACCCTCCCTAGGTGACGGGGCGCAACTGGGTGACGGTCCCTGACCTACATAAGTGTAGAGCAGATCGAACAGAGAAGGAGAGGAACAGACAGCCAAGGCAGAAGGCGGAACACAAGACTAAGGCAAACGGATAGACAGGAAGGTAGATAAGACAACAGTACCCAGTGATGGGAAAGGCAATGGCGGGTCACCTAGCCGAGGTCGGTCTGGGAGGTCACGTCAATACAAGGGATGAGGCAGGAGACGAAATCCGAGAACAAGCCGAGGTAAAATCCGAGAGATAGCGTAGGTACCAAGGGAGCGGGCAAAGCGAGGTTAGGAAACAAACAAAGTCAATACCAGAGGTCAAGTAGGAAGCAATAATAGTACACACAGCCCTAGAGACAAAAATCACAGGCAACCTGTAGCCAGCAGGCCGCCTTTATTTATAGTGGGGAGTGAGGGTCATGTGACGTGGCCAGCGTCACATGACCGACAGACAGACGAGTCGAGCACAGAGTGATCAGCTCGGCGCTCAAGGCAGGCCTAGGAGCAGGGAGCCTCCCAGCTAGCAAAGCCGCCCTGGGAACGAGGCCAAACACAGATCCTCGCTCCCGAAGCTAAGCAGCAGGTTTGCGGCTGATGGGAGACCGAGTGCGCCTTCGGCGCCCCGTTACAGGTATGCCATAAGTGTTGCGTCAGTGGTATTCACGGACCAATAAGCTTCAATGGGCTTGTTTAATCCACATCATGGACCAAAATAGTGTATGTCTATGTGTTTGTTCCTGGGGGCACTACAAAGGGGCATTAAACCTACTGGGGGCACTAGTGGGAGGCATTATAACTGCCGGGGGTACTACAGGGGGGCATTATACCTGCTGGGAGTACTACAAGGGGCATTATAACTACTAGGGGCACTACAGGGGACATTATATCTGCTGGAGGTACTAGAAGTGGGAATTATAACTCCTGGCAGCACAATAGGGGACATTATATTGCGGGCACTATTGGCTGCATTTTAATTACTGGGAACACTCTACGGGGCCTTATTACTATTGGGGGCACTTTGGGGAGAGCCTTATTACTACCCTGAGCACTTTAGAAGGCCTTATTGTTTTACAGTTTCCCGGACTGAGAACAGTCATGTGAGACTACTCCTACAGCCATTGTCTAATACGCCACCCTGGTCTTCACCCTTTAACCTGGCATTTCCCTTGTTCAGATCTCTGTACAGGGGAAATGCCAGGTTCCTACCTCTTGAACTATGTCTCTGTTCATTCGCAGCTGACCCAGGAGGGAGAGAAACCAGAACATTGCACTAAGGGGACAGATGACAGCAACGTCAGTGGACAGACCGAAGTCAGGCAGAGTTTGTTTGATCCAGTAAACAGGTAGTAGGTTACAGCAAGCAGCACAGGATCAATCCAGAAGTCAAGCAGGAGTCAGGATAGACACCACCTTCACAGGACTAGTCAACCTTGGCCCTTATTACTCTGGCACCCTCCCATAGGGGAAGGAGTGTAAATAACCCTGGGAGGGCTTACGTGCTGGCCCTTTAAGATCTGGAGAGAGCACATGTGGGAAAGGCCAGAACAGGCCCACGGGGCAGGGAGAACTATTACAATAGCTGTGCCTGCCGGGAGGCAAGAGTTGCTTGTAAGACATGCCCGCCGACCAGTGCTGTAAGACGGATGAGTTTTTTATGGCCATGACTGCTGAGAGAGGGAAGATGCCAACGGGAATGGACTACTGGCATCACACCCAGCCTTAGGGTGCTGCAACACATTCAGGTTTTTTGATGCAGTTTTTAAAGAGACTACAAAGAATGGATTAAAAAAAAAAGAGGTGAGGTGGTATCTTTCCTTAAAAGGGTTATCCAATAGTACACATACCCCCACAATGCCTAGGCCCCTCCTATAGACGATACTTACCTGGATCCTAGAACCCACATCCCTCCAGATCCCAGGGCACCACTGCATCTTCCATCGTGTGGATCAAAACATCCGGTGACAGGGGGGACCAGCCAATAGCAGGCCGCAACGGTGACCAGCCTCCCTAGTGTCACCCGCGATGCAGCTGCTGCCATGCAGGGAGCGGGGTAAGTATAATCTATATATGAGGTGCCCAGACATTTAGGGAAGGGGGTCATTATAGTTGTTGGATAACCCCTTTAATGCTTTGGAAATCTTTTGCTGTAATTCATAATTTAAAAGCCATTTTTCCACTGGTCCCAAAAATAGATCATCATATTTGTCCTGAGCTTTAATTATTTATTTATTTGTTATTCAAAGAAAAAACAAGAATTATATCATGGATATTAATAGGTATTATCATGTTGTCATTGCAGAGCTCAATGCAACTGCTATCCAGTGCCATCCAAGCTGCAAATATAAAAAACATGCTTAAATTTCAGTATTCAAACCATATTTACACACCGTCAGCTACTTACTTTGTGAATTCTCCGTATTCCAGACTGGGATGGTAAGTGTAAATATATTATTTATTATAATATATTATAATATATTATCTATACTAAACATCGCCACTATGTATGTTAAATGAGTTGTCTGAGACTGATAAAAAGTTGCCAAAGGGCCGGGTTTGGTATAAAGAAAAAAAAATTAAGAAAATAACTTATAAGAGCAATCCAGTCCCAGCGCCTCAGTTCTGATCCCACTGCACATGCAAACACCTGACCTCTGCCGACCAATCAATGGCCTCTAACAGATCAGAAATTTCTCAAACTGACTTGTGACTATGGTGGCATCCCATAACGGTGCCACATTTAAACACTGAATCCCAGTGAGAGCCCCTGTCATTGCAGAACTATGGGTTATTTTCATTGCTCGATATGCAAATCAGCACAAACTGGGAGGCAACCTAATATATCTGCCACCATCCAATCAAAGTGGGCAACATACATGTACATCATTTGCATTAAGAGGTTAAAGTCACTGAGCTCTTTAAGCCTTTATGGACAAGGCCTACTTTAGACTTCAGGAACTGCAATTTATTTATTTATTTCATCTTTGCATTTCAAATGCCATAACTTTTTAATTTTTGCATCGAAATGCATTTTTTAATGGCTCCATTTTGGGGTTGTATTGTATAACTGTTATATATTCTTTGGGGGCATGAAAAAACATAGCAGTTCCAGCATAGTTTTTTTTTCCGGTTCCGCTTTTATTGCATTCAGTATGGGGTACAAGTGACATAACAGCTTTATTCTCTTTTTTTCCTCAGTACAGGATTTGAACATGTGATCCTCTGATCATCCATATAATATTCTGTATAATATTTCAGTGTATTATATCAGTTCCAATAATTCCTGTTCATCCCTGCCTTTAGCACATACTTGCCGACTCTTCCAGAGCATCCGGGAGATCTCCTGGACTTACAGTAGAACTGGAAAAAGCTCCCTGGAACAGCATTGAGGGATTTTTTTTGTCTCAGAATGCAGCCTGTACATTAAACATATATAGTCACGGGATACTGTGTCATTAGTTTCAGCCCCTATGCACAATCATAGATGGGTTTAAGCAGCTGAGCACGTAAGAAAAGGGGTGATGCTCAGTGGCGTGCCTAGGGTGTTTGTCACCCAGGGTGGGTCACTTTTCTGCCCCCCCCCCCAAATACTTTAAAAAAATCGTACCCCCTCACAGTAGTATTGTCCTGATTGTACAACCTTCACAGTAGTTTTGACCAGATATGTGCCCCCTCACGGTAGTTATGCTCATATTGTGCCCCCTCACGGTAGTTATGCCCCTCCATGACAGAAATGCCCTCTGTGCCCCCTCTGTTAAAAAAAAAAAAAAACGTAAAAAGTGCTGCTTCACCATTCAGTGCGGGAGAGACGGAGTGTGGGGAGCTGAGTGACAGGACCGCAGCTCCCGACGCTCCAGCAATGAATGCTTCCATCTGTATTGATGGAAGCACTCATTGTTTCTGGGCTCTGGCACCCGGGGAGGACCACCCCCCACGTTCCCCCCTTAGCACGTCACTGTGCCTGTTATGAGTGGTGGGGTAAAAGTTTGCCACCTCCTTTCCCAGGAGATGCAGGTAACACGTTGGTAGGTAAGCAGCATTATGCATAAAGCAATCTTTAGTTTCTTCACATACCACTGTTTTCCTTGAGTTTTTCCCTTAGTTACGGCTGTTTAAACATTTACAATATGAGGACCTTCTCAAGATGGCTCCTCTGCCAGTTCTCTGAGGCCAAAACTGCTTTCCCTCACTTCCCATACACATTTGCTGTAGCCAGCAGCTCTCTGCCAGCCAATAAGATTGGATTACTGAGAGACACGTCTCCTCACTCTGAAGCCTAATGCAGGCATGCAGTATGGAGGACCGCCCCTCCATCTTCCTGTCAGACAAGCCATAGCAACTGTCTTTTAAGGGAGCAGTGGAAAGGGGCAGGAGACATTAATGAAAGCTGTTATTATAAGCTAATTACAGATCTTTTGACAATCATTGACAGACTAACTCAGGTATACATGCCTAGCTCTAATAAACTAACAAATAAAAAAAAATAGGACTGTTACCCTTTAATATGACCCATCATGTCTGTTTATACAGATTGCATGTCAAAGTGCTTGATATTATTCTCATGTTTGCAATGTGTGTTGCTAAAATACCTGAAAATTAGGAGGGTGTCATATACTGTATTTCCTCTACATTATTTCTTTCTAGACACTACAGCCTGAAATGTATGTTTCTCAGCCAGAAATAGGCATCTGAAACAGTGCCTAACATAATAATATTTTTACAGGACAGTCACTAAAGGTGATCTTAACAATGATGGCTGGGAGGACTTAGTTGTAGGAGCCCCAGGCTGCAGCACTTTAGGCCATGTTCAAGTTGGCTGTGTGTATATCATCTACAGTAATGATTCAGGAATTCCTTCTGATGACATGGACCTAGATAAGGATGCAGATGTATTGCTCAGAGGCTTTGAGGTACTAAGATGTAGAATAACTCTCTCTTGGTATAGCGATGAAGGTGAGCATTATTTGACATGGTACATATTAGCTGTATAATGTAAACTATGGCTATATTGTTATGCCAATATCTCTAAAATGTGATATCAATGACATATACATTTGATAGGTGAGGTATAAGAAAGAACAAATATCAAAACACACAAGGTTGGTTCATACAACCAAGCCCTCTATTCGCGGACAGTGATTTCCAAAACTTCTGCTGTAGGCTTTCCTCCTCTTCCTTGTTGGAGTAAAGGGTATGGAAGGAAACAATACAGTATATTAGGTCAATTAGCTTCCAAATAGATTGCATCCTTGTTTGCTAACAGTGTTGTGCCTATAGAAAAGGAGTGACCTGCAAAGGTTTTCACTGGCCATGGAGAAAGAGTTGGTGCTAACCAAAGCACTTTTTTAGGGTGAACCACATAGTTTGCTAAATAAGCATACACCAATCAGACATAACATTAAAACAACCTGTCTAACAATGTGTAGGTCCCACCAAACAGATCTGACCCATCTATGGGATCTGGCACCAAGACATTAGCAGCTGAAACTTTGAGTTTTGTAAGTAACATGGTGGGGCCTACAAGGATCAGTCGTGCATCACTGAGCATTGAGTACCCATGACCCTGTTACTCCTTCACCAGTTCTTTCTTTTGGCCTCTTTTGGTAGGTACTTACCACTACATACAGTGCCTTGAAAAAGTATTCACACCCCTTGAACTTTTTCACATTTTTTTCATGTTAAGGCTATGTACGGCCATGTCATGGTAGGTTTGCAGTTGTGCCATACTCCTTCCATTTTCAGATGATAGATTAAACAGTGCTCCCTGAGATGCTTGGTATATTTTTTAATAACTTAACCCTGCTTTAAACTTCTCCACAACTTTATCCCTGACCTGTCTGGTGTGTTCCTTGGTTTTCATGATGCTGTTTAATCACTCATTTTCACTAACAAACATCTGAGGCCTTCACAGAACATCTGTAGTTATACTGAGAATAAATTATAAACAGGTGGACTCTGTTTACTAATAGTAATGAAAATGGGAAAGACGACTGCACTCAAAACTCAGATGTGTAAATTACTTATTTTATTTTTAATCCATCCGGGTAAATTTATAGCCACTGGCCATCGTTTCGGTCTAGACCTGGCGCTCCAACCACGCTACTATGACTAAGGCCGTGAACAAGGTCTATGTCTAGACTGAAACGTTGGCCAGTGGCTATAAATTTACCCGAATGGATTAAAAATAAAATAAATAAGTAATTTACACATCTGAGTTTCGAATGCCGTGGTCTTTCCCAATTTCACGACTATTTAACTTACCACTGAGCACCGCATTCACTGGAGAGGAGTGCTGTTCAACTCTTTACCTGAATTTACTATTAGTGATGAGCGGCAGGGGCAATATTCGAATTTGCTATATTTTGCGAATATTTGGGCGAATATTCATCATATATTCGCAAATTCGCGATTATTTTCTTGATTGCGAAAATCGGCAATGTAATATGCGCGTATTGCGTGTGCAATACAGGCATGCGTCACTGTTGATACATTTGTCAAGCTGCTAGAAGTTTCCTGAGACTGGAGAAAATGGTTGGCACGGGAGAACATTACAATAGCTTTATATGCAGATAGAGTGCTCCAATATATTCGCGATTGTGCAAATCGGCAATTAATGATGCGCGTATTTTTGTGCAATACGTGCAACTTCACATTTTAGCAGGTCTGACTACATATTACTGATTGGTGCACTAAGTATTGTAACGCTACCTAACACCCTGCACTGGAACCATCAGCTACACTATATCACTATCTAACCTACGCTATCTCCCACTAATTATCTGTATTATATATATAAGCTAACTAACTAACTAACTATCTAATGTAATTAAACAGTAAAGCACAGAGCACAGCAATGACACTGCTGTCTCTCTCAGAACTCCATAAAACTACAGAAAATGGCTGCTGGGGAGGTTCTTATATAGTAAGGGGTAGGCAACTTTCCTATTGGTTGCTAGGGATGTTGCTAAGCTTAGACAAAGACATAGCAGCCTTCTCATTGGCCCACAAGCAAGAAGGGAGGTTACTGATGGGAAAAAAAAACTAGAATATTCGAGAATACTAATATACAGCACTATATTCTAAATCTTTGCGAATTCTCGAAGTGGCGATATTAGCGATAAAAATTCGCGATTCTAATATTTGCGCCGAACACTATTTACTAATTAGGTGACTTCTGGAGGCAGTTGGTCAGACTGGATTTTATTTAGGGGTATCAGAGTACAGGGGGCCGAATACAAATATATGCCACACTTTCCAGATTTTAATTTATTGAAAATTTTGAAAACTATGTATCACATTATGTTGGTCTTTCACATAAAATCCCAATAAAATAAATTTAAGTTTGTGGGTGTAACGTGAAAAAAATGTGGAAAAGTTCAAGGGGTATGAATACTTTTTCAAGGCACTGTGCTGCCAACACCACTGCTATTTTGGAGATTCTCTTTACCCAATTTGGCTGCTGTCAAAGTAGCTCTGATCCTTACACTTGACCATTGCTTTCAACACATCAACTTTATGGACTGTTCACTCAGATTCTTAACATATCCCACCTCTTGACAGGGCCCATAAAATAAGTAATTAGCATTATTCACTTCCCCAGTTCATGGTTTTATGCTATGGCTGATCAATGTACCTTTTATATATAACTATGTTTATAATTGATTATTTGTAGCTAAGACCTTCTAGGTAAGTAAGTTTACCTGGTTATGTGTTTACATTTATTCTACAGTCCGCTGGCAGATTTGGCTCTTCTGTGGCAGTATTGGACTTCAATGTTGATGGACATCTAGATCTGGCTGTGGGAGCCCCATCTGTTGGGTCTAGGCAACTTACATACACAGTAAGGAAATGAAAGTTATCTTCTATAGTACATAAATACATTTTGTGCCAAAAATTAGACAAAACCTTGGTCACCAAGCAAACAAAACCCTAGAGGAAATCAATGAACTTTATAATAATGTAGACAAAAAAGTGTCACATTGGCACAGTTTTTAGTTTTAATCACTATTAGACAAATACAGTTGCAAGAAAAAGTATGTGAACCCTTTGGAATGATATGGATTTCTGCACAAATTGGTCATAAAATGTGATCTGATCTTTATCAAAGTCACAACAATAGACACTCACAGTCTGCTTAAACTAATAACACACAAAGAATTAGATGTTACCATGTTTTTATTGAACACACCATGTAAACATTCACAGTGTAGGTGGAAAAAGTATGTGAACCCTTGGATTTAATAACTGGTTGAACCTCCTTTGGCAGCAAGAACTTCAACCAAACTTTTCCTGTAGTTGCAGATCAGACTTGCACAACGGTCAGGAGTAATTCTTGACCATTCCTCTTTACAGAACTGTTTCAGTTCAGCAATATTCTTTGGATGTCTGGTGTGAATCGCTTTCTTGAGGTCATGCCACAGCATCTCAATCGGTTTGAGGTCAGGACTCTGACTGGGCCACTCCAGAAGGCGTATTTTCTTCTGTTTAAGCCATTCTGTTGTTGATTTACTTCTATGCTTTGGGTCGTTGTCCTGTTGCAACACCCATCTTCTGTTGAGCTTCAGCTGGTGGACAGATGGCCTTAAGTTATCCTGCAAAATGTCTTGATGAACTTGAGAATTCATTTTTCCTTTGATGATAGCAATCCGTCCAGGCCCTGACGCAGCAAAGCAGCCCCAAACCATGATGCCCCCACCACCATACTTCACAGTTGGGATGAGGTTTTGATGTTGGTGTGCTGTGCCTCTTTTTCTCCACACATAGTGTTGTGTGTTTCTTCCAAACAACTCAACTTTGGTTTCATCTGTCCACAGAATATTTTGCCAGTACTGCTGTGGAACATCCAGGTGCTCTTGTGCAAACTGTAAACGTGTATAAATGTTTTTTTTTTGGACAGCAGTGGCTTCCTCTGTGGTATCCTCCCATGAAATCCATTCTTGTTTAGTGTTTTATGTATCGTAGATTCGCTAACAGGGATGTTAGCATATGCCAGAGACTTTTGTAAGTCTTTAGCTGACACTCTAGGATTCTTCTTCACCTCATTGAGCAGTCTGCGCTGTGCTCTTGCAGTCATCTTTACAGGATGGCCACTCCTAGGGAGAGTAGCAGCAGTGCTGAACTTTCTCCATTTATAGACAATTTGTCTTACCGTGGACTGATGAACAGCAAGGCTTTTGGGGATGCCTTTATAACCCCTTCCAGCTTTATGCAAGTCAACAATTCTTAATCGTAGGTCTTCTGAGAGCTCTTTTGTGCAAGGCATCATTTACATCAGGCAATGCTTCTTGTGAAAAGCAAACCCAGAACTGGTGTGTGTTTTTTATAGGGCAGCTGTAACCAACACCTCCAATCTCATCTCATTGATTTGACTCCAGTTGGCTGACACCTCACTCCAATTAGCTCTTGGAGATGTCATTAGTCTAGGGGTTCACATACTTTTTTCACCTGCACTGTGAATGTTTACATAGTGTGTTCAATAAAAACATGGTAACATTTAATTATTTGTGTGTTATTAGTTTAAGAAAACTGTGATTGTCTATTGTTGTGACTTAGATGAAGCTCAGATCACATTTTATGACAATTTGTGCAGAAATCCATATAATTCCAAAGGGTTTACATACTTTTTCTTGCAACTGTAATGGGCAATCTAAAATCCTAATAAGCCATGGCCAAGGGTCCATGCTCACATACCAACATGCACAGACCCTGTTGCATGACTTTCTGAAAAAACAAACAAAAAAAATCTTTAAATGCCATAAACTTGTAGGCACCCACATAGGAAACCCCAAGCCCCTCATTTCTTACCACAGCACCCTGGTTCAAGGGTTGCCCACTGACTTAGGACTCATGCAGCCGACTGTATCCGTTTTGCACTCCGCCAATTGAGGATCTGCAATACATGGATACTGGCTGACACCGTCTGCATCTTTAGCGGCCCCATTGAACTGAATGGGTCCACATCTGTTCTGCAAAATTGCAGAACAGATGGGGACACAAATATACGGTAGTCTGAATGATCCCTAAGAGTCTCATCTGAACGCAGTAGACATTGGTGGCCACTGTGTCCATGGCAATCAAGATGGCAGCAGTCACATGATTTACCTGTGTGAGCACGGCCCCACATAGACCCTCTTCAATGCTAGTGCTGAAAGCAGGTACAAATATATGTATCTCTGCATGCACTGAATACTTTCAGCGCTGATACAGATGAGGATGCGATCACATGGATAAATCATGTGACCACTGTCATCTTTATCACCGTGGATACAGTGGCCACCAGTGGGGGGACCTCAACGCGGATGCTGCGGTAAAAAATTAGGAGGTTTAGGTTTTCCTATGCTATTGCCTACAAGTTTATGGCATTTTACAGATATTTCCAGAAAGTGCCCAACCCCTTTACACACTATGTCATTGCATGTAATTAACTGGTTACTAGTAATTATTAGTAATCAGTGCTTACCATTGTCTTAACATAAAGACTAAACTCAACTAAATATTCCTGCACAAGCCCTTTAGATTTCACCTCTGATCCAAGTATGGTAAAAATTTGGGTTGTAAGAACCACCAATCACAGTGTAAAAATGCATCACACAATGGTATGACAATTAAATTACCCATCTAGACTAATTTTGGTGATATTTTTTGTAATATGCTGTATTTTATTACATTCTGAGGAATTGAATGAGCATTTCCTTATTCTAGGGTTCTGTGTACGTGTATTATGGGTCAAAGGAAAATGGGATTTCATCTCAACCAAATGTCACCATAAAATGCAGAGTAAGTCATTCTTAAAAATGTATCCATTATATCACTGATTGAAATAATTCTGTGGCTGGTGATACTGTATATCTGCTGTTTCATCGAGTTACCAGTAATAAACCTTATCTTATTTATGTTGCAGTTTTCATATTGCAATTTTGGTTGGACGCTATACTCTGCTGATGTGAATAGAGACAAGAAGCTTGACCTAATAGTCGGCTCCCCTTATGCACCTGGTGGAGGAAAGCAGAGAGGTTTAGTGGCTGCATTTTATGCAAGTCATAGAAGATCTACACAAGGTAATATAAGTCATTTTTTTAAAAATATGGACATACAGAAGATTTCAGTAGGACCCGCTATAACATCTAATATGTATGGGGGTGTCTCAACTTTTCACCAATGGCAGTTGTCTGGGGAAAGAAGGGTCGAGCATGCTGAAATCCCCAAATCTGCTTTTTGATTTCAGCCACTGCCAGAGCTGTCTGGCAGCGGCTTACTCTCCATTCAGAACACATGCATGCTCTTACTCATACATCTTTATCTCAACATCTGGGCTTGTTCTAAATTACTGATGTCACACTGTCTCCACTGCACACACACAGTCGGCCTACTGTTCCATTCAGGTGACTAGACACGTCACTATGCCTCCACTGAAACAAAATGGTCCACATTTATTATGGTAAATGTGCCCCAATCTTGGCAATGTTTAGACACATTTTCATACCTCCCAACTTTTTGGATGGTCCAAGAAAGACACTTATGGTTCATGGTGTGAAGGACTCATTTTTCCTGCATGTCTATACAGTTTAATAGTTTTCTTTTAAAAAATAGTGCAAAAATTATCTGAATATTAAAATTTCCAAAATCCAAATTGCATCAAATAATGTAATAATCTACAAGAGGGGCTTCTATATATGGGAACCAGAAAAACACTTTCTGGATCAATATTGTACATTTAATAATGCAAATCTATACCTCAGATCAAAAAGAGAGACATTTAAGGATCAAAGAGGGACAGAGGGACTTGGGTCAAAAGTATGCATTTTAGAGACTTTTATAATTCAGAGGTGCAAAAAAATAGACTTTTTATGAACGGCATTTCCTGGTTTTAAGTTAGAATATGGGATTCAGCTTTACTCTACTTTGTAAATACATTAAAGAAGCTGAAATCCACAATTCTGATACACAAAAGTGGCACAGATTTTTGGCTCATTGGTACAAATGTTCAGGGCATGTGCACACATTTTCTGTGTAGAAGACTAAGCCAACAAATAGGTGGTATAAACTAGACTACATGTTCATAAAGGTGCACCAGATTTATCATCCAGCATCAGCCACTGTGATAAATTTGCCTACGTCTACTCTGTCTACAAATCTAATCAGGATTAGTAAATGTGGGTCAATGAGCCTGCCATCTGCGTACACAATGGTCCTAGATGTTCAATGTTTAACAGAGTAGGCATAATGGCAAGTTTTGTCAGATGCTCCAAGTCCTTCTTTCTGCAGCCATCTTTTTGGGAGCGCTATCCGACGAATGGAGCAGCGAGGGGGTTTGACATCAATAATCTACAAAGGGTCCAAGATTTTGAAATAAAGATGTATTAGTAAGTGCCATATGATCCACATTAAATGAGTTTTCTGTGAGTATAATATTGATGACCTATCCTCAATATCTCATTGGTGGTCTGACTCCTGGTACCCCTACTCACAGCATGCCAAGCACAGTGCCTTAAAGCGTATAACGGCTGTGCTTGGGGTATTACAGTTCAGGCCCATCCCTTGAATGGAAGTGAGCTGCCAAAAAAGGCAATGTGACCAATAAAGGTGACATCACTGACCTACAAAGAGGCCACGGCACTCACCGGAGTGCCATAGCCTAATCAAACAACTGATTGTCACAGATGCTGGGAGTCGGATTCCCATTAATCAGCTAGTGATGACCTATCCTGAGGACAGGTAATCAGCATTCTTCTCCTGGAAAACCCCTTTAAGACTGAAAGGTGTAAAGTGGAAATAAAGTGGCTAACCCATTTGTGCGGTAATGTAGTGTACTGCTTTGTTTTTTTCAAGGCAGTTTATATATGGAAGAAGCTGACTGGAGTATGTCTGGGGAACAGGACTATGCCTGGTTTGGTTATTCCATTCATAGCCATATATACAAGAGCAAAACATTGCTAGTGATCGGGAGTCCCACCTGGAGTTCATGCAAGAGGTATTTCCTTAATGTACAAGATACAATGGCCTCAGGATAAAATATTTTCAACATACAATGGTCTTTTCTGACCCATCGTAAGTTGAAACCAGACTCAACATACAATGTCTCAGACTCCGACCCAGCCAATCAAGACCACTTCTCTGGTACAATAGCTGTATTAGTTGCTAGTTAGCAGCTATTCCTGACTGTTATATGTAAGAACTAGTTTTATCTGTCTTAGTTATCTGCTTACTTTTCTTAAATATTCATTTTCTCTTATATTGGATGACATTTTGGGGCTTTGGAACCAATTACTCAAGTTACAATGGTTTTAACATACGATGGTTGTCCTGGAACCAATTCATATTGTAACTTTACACTGTATACCTCTACAGAGAGCAAGTTGCACCAAAAACCTTAGTTCAGGTGCTAAGTTGAGAGTACCACAAGGTTATATTTTAGGAAATAATTACATTTTTCTGCCATTATTGAAGAAAGGAATTTGACATAAATCATAATCCAAAATCGCTTCTTTCCCCCTACAGACGTTACTGTGAAAATGCACAACGTTTAGGGAAAGTGTATGGATTCTACCCACCAAGTAAAAACACATCTTTCATTCTGCATGGAAATGAGGTAAGTTCCCTTCCTGTATTACAACTGGCGATACACACAATTTCCTGGATGAGAGTCTATATTATTACTAGCATATGAGTGTTTATCTAGAAATAATTTTTTTTCAATGTCAATCATTATCAATGTAATGAATATAAGACAGGATCTGGACAAATATCCCATTATTTAACTGAATGGGAATACTGTAAAAAAAAAATAATGCAAGAATTTTGTTTACCTAAACATATTGAATAAAAAAAAATCTCATTGCAGTCAACAATGTACAAGAACAAGCTAAACTGCTTTCATAATTCTCTCCCACTTGGCTTTTTCTCTAAGCCCGTCCACCTAGAATCGACAGTCCCAAATCACCAATGCAATGGGTTATTTAAGGGGTTAAAAGTTTAAATAAGGTACCAGATACCATCCTGGCATATAATGTATTAACAATTCTACTTTCACTTGTGTTCATTTGACAAAAAAAGAAAGAATGGAATTTACATGAACTGACAAATCTCTTGTAGGACCAGAGTAAGATGGGCACATCATTTGCAAGTGGGACTCTGGCTGTGAATGGAGAAAGCAAACAAGTGCTGATGATAAGTGAACCTACACAAAGTCCGTAAAACCTTCTAGTACTTTAGGGATTGCTACATATTTGGGAAAACTGAAGATTACCCGTTTACAGGGGGCCAAAAACAGCATTTCCACAGGATAGGTGATAAATATATGATCGCAAACATTAGGACCCTCAGTTAATCATGAGCACTAGGGTCTCTGAGGCTCCTGGAACAGTAGTGGGGGATGCAAATGAGCTCTTAGCAAGCTCTGCCTCTGATGCCACCAGATGTAAGGTAATAAGCCAATGTTCGACCTTTTAAACAGGCCTTGAGACATGACTTGGATGGTAATCAAGCTATCATCTTATCTGCAAGGCATCAGAGGCAAAGCTTGCTAAGAGCTCATTTGCATACCTTTTTCCCAGAATTCCAGAGGAGCGCTGCCCAGCCTATAAGACTCCTCATGCCGATTAAGGCACTCTCCATGAGGAGATATAGTATCCCAATATTCTGGAACAGTAGTGTCCATAGCCCATATAAAATGCAAACAGTTTGGCAAATGGTGATCAAATTTTAGACAAAAACTGGTGGAATGGATAACGTGTTAAGCCATGTCACCAACATCATACCTCCCAACTGTCTTGGATCTGAAGGGACAGCCCCAGATTTTGGTGTCTGTCCTGTGGCATGTCCCACTTTCCCAATAGTCCCAAATGCAATAGTGAAATAGGGAGCAGTCAGCATCCTGCTCCACCATTCACTGGCTTGTGCTCTCCCCAGGAGGCAAGTATGATGCAGTGATGTTATCGCGCCTGCTAAGCAGAAGAGAGCACAATCCGATAGATGATGTGCTCCGTTTATCAGTGGAATGGGGCTAGGTGAGTATTACTTTTTTATTTTACCTAAACTATGGGGCATCACAACTGTAAGTGGGCACTATGGAGCAACATTATTGTGATGCAGCACTAAGGGGGCAGAACTACTGTAATGGAGACATTAAAGGGGCAGCACTACTTTAAGGAGAGCACTAAGGGGCAGCACTATTGTGAGGGGACACTAAGAGGGCATCACTATTGTGAGGGGAGACTAAAAAGCATCCCTACAGTGAAGGGGGCACTAAGGCAGCAATCTATTATAAAGGGGGCGCTAAGGGGGCATAAATTCTATGTGGAGGCACAAAAGGGACTGGGCGGGATTGGGCATGTATACACAGACATTGGGCACATTTGTAGGTGTGATTTAGTGAAACAAAAATTTGCTGTGGTGCGCTACAACGCCATCTCAAAGTCAGCTTTTCAATTAGCAAGGTAGGTGTTTGACACATCAAACTGGTAGAGAATTTCACCATAAAAAAACATTGGTGTGCTTCGTGTTAATATAAATGTATTTGTTTTCATATTACAATAGTGATTTTTCTTCTGCTAGTGATGATGCTATCCTTCACCTCTTCTGTACTGAAGAAAAAAAACATTGTTTTAACATGAGAATGCATAAAGTTCTGCTAATGTTCCCTACCAGTTTGTTGTGTCACACATGTAACTACGCATCTGAAAAACCAAAGTCAAATCCAAGATGGCCACCACCACTGTGACATGGCCTAACAGTTTCCCATTTCCCCCGAAGATTGTGTTTACATTGGATTTAATCTGCCAAACTGTTTTCATTGTTTATGGGCGTTTTCGACACCCTTGTACATCCACAGACACCAAGGTTCTACTGACCCAAATTTATATAATCATAAAACCTAAATCTGTAATAAAATGACACCTCTAAATATACTGAATTTGACTGGGATCAGAAGCGCCTGCATAACTTAGTAAGTAGATCACAAAAACAGTCAATATCTAATGCAAGTTATCATTAGACGAGCATAAAGGTATATGGACCATACGATGGGGGCATTTGCTGAGATATACAAAAGAGTAAAAAAAACCTGATAGAATTGTCATCACTTAAATAACGTTATGTCACCTTTACATCTTTTTTCCATTTGGATTGTTCCAGACACAAAGTCGAAGGTGGTGTTTATATCAAGTGTACTCAAGCATGCAGGTACGACAACAGCATATGAACTAAAAAGGAAGGCTGATCCATCACCCCTCGGCACACTCAGGGGAGACAGGGAGTTTTCACGATTTGGAACCAAACTACATTTAAGTGACCTGGATGAAGACGGTCTTGGTATGACTGCATATGTCTTTATGTTATAGACATCACGTGTTCTAACAAATGTCACTAAAGGGGTTTTCTGATATTAACCAAACACAATGTAATTATGAAATAATGAAAACTTTTACAACTTTATAATATACTTTGTATTTCATCTCTTCGCCATTTCAATTCAGTTGATGCCCAAAGACTGATATACCACCCAGACCTAATACTTCTCACAAATGGGAGCTTGCTGTAACTTGATATCCTGTCAAGTGCAATACCTCGACAGCACACATCTTCTGCCCTAATGGCTTGCTGCAATTTATTGGTGGATGTAAAATACAGTTGCAAGAAAAAGCAAGTGAACCCTGTGAAATAACCTGGATTACTGCATTGATAACTAATAAAAAAATGTGGCCTGTTATTCTTGTTATCTAAGTCACCATCGTAGACAGGCACAATCTAACTAAATGAACTAGTGGTTGTATTGTTCAGGTCTTTTATTAAAGGGGTGTCCTGAGACTTGTATACTGATGACCTGTCCTCTGGAGCCCATCGATCAGCTCCGAGACCACTAAATGAACTAGTGGTTGTACTGTTCAGGTCTTTTATTAAAGGGGTTTCCTGAGACTTGAATACTGATGACATATCCTCTGGAATCCACCGATCAGCTGTTTGAGAAGGCGCCGACACTCACAGTAGCGTCATTGCCTTCTCTCAGCTGACCAGGTATTGCAGCTCAGCCCCATTCACTTCAATCTGCAAGATGCGCCTAGGCCATGTGACCGATGAGTATGACATCGCATGGCCTAGACTAAGCTGAGAGAAGGCAGCAGCACTACTGTCAATGCCGATGCCTTCTCAAACGGCTTATCAGTGCGGGTCCCGGGAGTCAAACCCCTAGCCATTAGATACTGATGACTTATCCAGAAGAAAGGTCATCAGCATAAACGTCTAGGAAAACCGTTTAAGCATATTGAGTAAATATCCATAGTGTAGGGAGAAAAAGTAAGTGAACCCTTGAATATAACAACCTGTAGATCCCCCTTTTAGCAGCAATCCCCTCCACCAAATGTTTCCTGTAGGTGCAAATAAGATTGCAACATTGAGGAGGAATTTTGGACCATTCTTCCCTGCAAATGTGTTTCAGTTCATCAATATTTCTGGGATTCTTTTGCAGCGGACCGGACCGCGGGGGCAGTATGTGAGTGCACGGTGGGCTGATGGGGGTAGTAGCCATACTTACGGTTTTGCATCTCCCTGGGTCGGCGTGCCAGGGATGAGGAAGACGGCACTAAATCCTCCAGGGCACTCTCTATTGTAGGGAACACTAGTCAGATGGAAGTTGAGGTGCCCTTGATGGTAATGGGTACACTTAGGGTGCTTTGGTGGCTGGGGCCGTGTTCATGACGCCAGCACCGTGAGGTGCAATTAGAAGTTGATGTGCAATAAGGAGACCAAGTTTCTTAACAAAAGTCATTTAGAGCAAGGCAGCTTTTACAGCGATTAGTTCCCAGAAGTTGCATAAGAGGCAGTTTTCTATGACAATCAATCTTTCTCCCTTGTTTCTCCAGGCTGGAGGGATGGACTATCTCTGCTATACTGTATAATCATATACTTCTGTATCCTCTCTAGGAATACTATATTCTGACAGGTGGCCTTTCTGTCTTTGGTTATGGTGGGCAGCTTGTAGCCTAGAATCTCTCCACCTGATGCAAAAGAGACTAGAGCCTGATAAACGACAGTTACCTTACTTTGCCAATATTCTCACTCCCTCTGAGTTACCTGGTTCTTCTGTAATCTTTGCCTTCTATGAGCTGGTACATGGAACTAACTTTGGAGTTTTGTAACTCTCCAAGATGGCTGCCGAGGTGCAGCTTTGTCCTGAGACATTACACACACTCTGACCTCCGTCTCCTCTGTACTGTGTGCAGGGCGGAGTCAGCCTTGGCAGGCTTGTTAGAACCTCCTTCTCCCTATGCAACTTTATTGGAACTCATATAAAAGCACAACTTACATGAAACACAATCACAGTATAAAGCAGTGTGTTTCAGGACACTGCACTTTGCATCTAGTTCAGGTTATGCTACAGCAGACCAATATGGTTAGGGTCAGGACTTGGTCACTATATCTTCTTTTTCAACTTCTTTTAGTTGATTTCCTTGTGCACTTCAGGTCATTATGTTGCTCCATTACCCAACATTTCTTCAGCTTGATGTCTTGGCCTGCTACACTTCTAGTCTCTGTATAAGATTTTCATAAAACGTGTCCAGGCCTTGAAGTGGCCCCAAACCATGACACCCCCTCCATCATGATTTACAGATCACATGTACGGTACAGCTGTTTGTTTGTTATTACCGTAGTTCAGTTAGATTGTTATCTTAGTCCCAATTACAGGCAAGCACAATCAGACCACATTGATCGGTAATCAATGCATGAATTCAGGTAATTCCTAAAGGCCCCTTTACACTGCTCAAGCATACCTTCGCTTGTCAGAGAAGGAGACCACTGCATTTACATGCAGTGACCTCCTCCACAGTATGAGGAGGAGCGATCCCTAATGCCATCACTCGTCCCCATACTCAATCATTGTCTGCCGGCAGCAGAGGCTGTTTAGACGGCATCATATGCTGTCGGCATTTAGCGCACAAACAATCCAATTACCTGATAAATGAGCATTTTGCTTGTTCATCGGGTAATAGGCAGCACCTTCACACTGGCAGATCATTGCTAACGTGTGTTCCTGCGAATGCTTGTTAACGATGGTCTGCCCGATGTTCGGGCAGTGTAAAGGGGCTTTAAGGTTCACTTACTTTTTCTTGCCACTGTAGGTAGGAGTTATTGTTGCCATTATCCCATTCCTTAAGTTTTTTAAATGAATCTGAAACAACATATGTAGAGCCAATAGAGCAATGTTTGCTGGAAATATTTGAAGATCTCTATTTCTTAATTCCCTTTGCAGATGAAATAATTGTGACCTCACCCCTAAGGACCGGTGACATTACTTCCACGATGTTTGGTTCCCAGACAGGTCGAGTATATATCTATAATGGAAATACCACCTCTACAGGATTGCTAACAGGAAGATGCAAGTCTTTGTTTTCGCCGTGTCCAGATGACTGGGTACGAGAATAATGTAAAATCCTACAAACTGTAAAGAGTTAAAATGTGATCCGAGGAAAAGACCGCTCATACAGGGTAATCATAGAGGTGCCCAGTTACCCGTCGTATTCACACTAGCATCATGGCAACATGTCATATATCTTCTATATGAAAGAATCTTCATATAAAAGAGAGGATAAAAAAAATATATAAAAATTATATTATCCTTCAGGCGGACATATAAAACTCCTCTAAGTTCTTTTATCGAGTATCTTAATTTGATTTGTGCAAGCAGTAAAACAAAGGGACAATTGTATATGCAAAAATTTATAAATCGTTTATTATAAAAACAATACAACTGCAAAACAAATGATGAAGTTACAAACTAACACCCAAAATGTACCACACGGTGGTGTTAACACACCCCTATCTGATCAGCACAGTATGATTTAGTGATTTATGACAACCAGTGTCATACTTTTAACAAACAGACTCATATACCAAGAGAAACTTAGGATCTTCTGTTATCAAACAGGCTATAACAATAAAACACAGATATACAGGAAATTAACTGTTATCCCTTGACTCTGTTTTCCTATGACTAATCAAAAATATATAATATTAATATGATAAAATATTCAGCTCGGCAATCAGACTAAGGAAAATAACTTTCCAAGGGTTTAGTCCTCTTTTTAAATAATGTCAGATCTTCCATTAACAATATGCATCTTTGCTAAGAGAATAATCAGCATTATGGAGGCACTTAAGACTATACAAGGTGGGCCATTTATATGGATACACCTTAATAAAATGGGAATGGTTGGTGATATACTAATGTGCAACAAACAGGAAGTTAATATGTGAGGGGGGAAACTTTTCAAGATGGGTGGTGACCATGGCGGCCATTTTGAAGTCGGCCATTTTGAATCCAACTTTTGTTTTTTCAATAGGAAGAGGGTCATGTGACACATCAAACTTATTGGGTATTTCACAAGAAAAACAATGGTGTGCTTGGTTTTAACGTAACGTTATTCTTTCATGAGTTATTTACAAGTTTCTGACCACTTATAAAATGTGTTCAATGTGCTGCCCATTGTGTTGGATTGTCAATGCAACCCTCTTCTCCCACTCTTCACACACTGATTGCAACACCGCAGGAGAAATGCTAGCACAGGCTTCCAGTATCCGTAGTTTTAGGTGCTGCACATCTCGTATCTTCACAGCATAGACGATTGCCTTCAGATAATACGAGATGTGCAGCACCTGAAACTACGGATACTGGAAGCCTGTGCTAGCATTTCTCCTGCAGTGTTGTTACCAGTGTGTGAAGAGTGGGAGAAGAGGGTTGCATTGACAATCCAACACAATGGGCAGCACATTGAACACATTTTATAAGTGGTCATAAACTTGTAAATAACTCATAAAATAATAAAGTTACGTTAAAACCAAGCACACCATTGTTTTTCTTGTGAAATTCCCAATAAGTTTGATGTGTCAGATGACCCTCTTCCTATTGAAAAAACAAAAGTTGGATTCAAAATGGCCACTTCAGAATGGCCGCCATGGTCACCACCCATCTTGAAAAGTTTCCCCCCTCACATATACTAATGTGCCACAAACAGGAAGTCAATATCACCAACCATTCCCATTTTATTAAGGTGTATCCATATAAATGGCCCACCCTGTATATTCCCACAGTATGGGAACTCTTGGCTATATACCGAGAGAAATATCTTATTAATATCACGAGTAGTAAACAAAATATACGTTACCGGGTCAAAGGTAGACAGAGTTCAGATGGGACCAGTTCTGAAGAACTTTCCTAATAATCTAAAAAGAATAATCCAAGTTTCTTCTGGTAAAGTTTTTCTTTTTGATTGAATGAATGGATGGATGGATGGATGGATCGATGGATATATGGATCTCTGGATCTTTTGATCTCCAGATCTCCCTTGCTACTCCGCACACGAGTAATTATTCCCCCCCTTATCTAAGAATCATCCCCTTTAGATTAGGGATTCCCAATCAGGTAAGGTGGGTGTATTCGTATGCTAATAACACCATGATGTCATATCAACTCCTAATATGGTATAGAACAAATAATGAAATAATATAACATTGTCCATCTGCCTCCAGATGGCACTGCGGTATCGTAGATGAACATCACAACTTTTAAGCATTAAAATTAAATATCTAATAATACGTTCTCAGGACCTCGTTGACCTTTTTTAATATAAATCGTTGAGAAAGGTCTTTTCCTGACACTTTTAATTACCTATATCCTGGACTTGTTGGAGATGACTGTCTTCTCCTATCTTTTTGAAATATAGGTTGACTTGATGAAAATTTTATATAGCGGCTTTGATGCTTGGCATCGGAACTTGTACATTTCACTTATCTACATCCATGAATAACTATTGTTTTGAAATAACATTTACTCTTCCCAGAATTCCAATTAACATAAACTTACTTGTTTCTGTACCTTCTACAATACCTTCTAAATGGTAAATACATGGTATAACATATATATATATATATATATATATATATATAAAAATCGATACATTGTTACACATAGATAACACATTATATAAATTATTGATTAACATATGTTGTAAACTAAATATACCATACAGAGATATATATAATATAATTATGAATATATAAATTGAACCTCATACAGCAGGTGTGTCTCAAGGATATGAGTCCTTATCAAGTAACCTTAGCTTACTCCTTACAGATGGTCCCATATCTTTAGTAATAACTTTTAAATACAATGTCCGTTTATGTTCACAATTATTTTTATATAAACTGAACTTGCCATGAACTCATCTTGGCTTCCTCAGCCACATAATAGAACTTTGGTTCAGGCTGATTTTATTCTTAAAGGCAATGAGATGAGCATACATTTTGATCATAATGTCATTAGATAATATTGTATACGTATGAAAATGCACAACAAACAAGAATACAAGTAACATAACTGGTTATATTCATTGTTCCCTGACATGAGAGCAATAACAGAAATAAAATAATTTCAATATTACACATTTTTTCTAACAATTACTGTACCGTACGTAGACAAATGCCATTTCTATCATTTAGGGAAATAATTTTCTCCAGTACATCTAACCATGTATTCCTGTAAATGTGGCACAGCTGCCAAATATCTATCTATAGGTTAAACATATTGTATTGAGAATTTTAAAGATTTAAAACAAAAAACATTTTATTGTCACCATCTATAACATTGAAATCCTGCAGTTTACAGACACTTCCTGTGCAGATCACTTTTCTCATTATCATAGGCTGGATTACAATGACAGATACTGCAGCTATATAAATAACTCAGAATCCACCAATTAGAATAGGTGATGGTCACAGCTTATCTATTCTCCTTCCCTGTACAATGACCTCTATACAAGTCACAGACCATGTCTAGAAAAACTCTCCCATATAAACATCTCCTGTCTAAAGTTTGCTATGGCCCACGTGGTTGCTGTAAAGCAGGGATGCTGAACCTGCGGCCCTCCAGCTGTTGTAAAACTACAACTCCCACCATGCCCTTCTGAAGGCTGATAGCTGTAGGCTGTCCGGGAATCATGGGAGTTGTAGTTTTGCAACAGCTGGAGGGCCGCAGGTTGAGCATCCCTGCTGTAAAGCATCTCTTTCTAAGAGCAGCTTAGGCAAGATGGCAACCCCCATAATCATGTACAGAAAATAAAAGCACATTAGATAATGCATGTTTTATTGGGTTTATAAAAAAAATTATTATGTATTGATACATTTCTGAATCTTTTAACAGATTGAATCAAGTAGTAACTTAGTATCAGCATTGTCACACTGCCTTTCATGATAAATGATGGTTGATAAGTGCAGTGACATCAGAGTTTGATTCGCATTCATTTGCTGTAACCAGATTCTCTTTCCTTGCAGGCACAGTACGTTCTGGTTTCTCCTGAAGTAAGTGTAATACCTGCAGTAGGTAAGGCTTTATTGTAGGGTTCATGCACACGACTATATTTTGCGTCCGTCTCCGATCTGCATTTTTTGCCTATCACATGTAGCCCCATTCATTTCTATGGGCCTGCAAAAACGTTATCTGTCTGCTGTCCTCAGATTACAGAACATGTCCTGTTCTTGTCCGTTTTCTGGTGAAACACTGCGTCATGCACACAAACAGTATCTGTGTGTTGTGGATACATGGTTTGCGGATTGCAAAACGGATACGGTAGTGTGCATGAGGCCTTATTCTCTTTGCTAATCTACATCAATATTTCAGGAAAAAGCCAGGTTTGGAAGTGCTGTCACCACCATCAAATCAAAGCATAAGGTATGTGAGACCTCCCGGTACTCCTATGGTTAGTTTGTATATGGATATGTTTCCCAGGTAAACTCGTAGGGGGGGAGGTAATTTAGCAAGACCGGCAATTTCTGCACCGGTCTCGATATCCCCTGCGCTGCTGGAGGATGTGCCTAATTTTTGACAAGGTGCACGCCTCATTATAAATTAGGCACGTCCTCAGGCAGTACAGGCACCTAAACAGGAAGCTCAGAGCGGCTGTAGATTACTGAACCAGAAAACTGGTGTAAATGAAGATAAATTTGTTGGTCACGCCCCTTCCTGTCCTGACCACACACCCCTTTTGGGGGTGTAAAATCCAAGAGATGTGACAATTTTCAAATAAGTCGTAATTAAAAAGTCGCAAATACATAGTCTGTGACTTTTTAACGCCACTTTTCAGGCGCAAAGGAGATAAATCTCCCCCTTAACACAGGATTATTCCATTATTAGAATCTAACATAGCATTTAAAAATAAGTAGTTCAGCAATATAAATCTACTAAAAATATATATATTTTTTTTTACTGGGCTGGCTCATTGATGTCAGTTCTGTTCTCACTGATGTGCCCGTCCTCCTCCATCGGGCAGCAGTGGACTTGCATGCTCAGTTACCATTCTTCCAGACGCAGCGTTGCATGCTGATCTAACTTCATTCTCCCTATGCTTATTCTTGACAGAGGAATAGCAGAGCATGCGTTGTTCTATTCTGACAACCGCAGGGTGTAATCAAGGAGGGCTTATAGACATCATGCGGAGGGATGGTTGCTAAATTGCTTTCACTGTAATTACAAAGGTAGTACCATGAAAAATATTCAAATTTTTGCAAACCAGCAACTGGATCTGAATACTTTTGTAATTTCATGTAATCAGAAATTTAGCATAGCCACAGTAAAATGTATCTGCATAGCGCCACCTGCTGTTTGTCCTTTTACTTATTCCTCTATCCACCTCAGAGCACATCCTGAATTCCATCCTTCAACTGCCACCAGCCATGTCCACTGTGAGTTACAGGGAAAGAGCTGCAGGAAGAAAGAAAAAAATAAAAATAATAATAAATAAATAAAAAGTGAAAGGCTCCTTTAGCTCTAGGGAGAGAGCTGCAGCAGAAAGGACACACCCCATGAGCAGTCAACTTGAAATAAATCTAGCAGAGTAATTTGAGCAATAAATTGTAAGATCTCTGGATCCATGTGAGGTGCAGGGCTGGTTCTAGCTTTGTTAGAAAGAGGTTGTCATGTACTGCATGATGCAGGATTTTCATGTTTTTACATCATGGGATAACCCAACTTTTTTTTGTTCCATTCTACTTACCGTACCTAAAAGTCATTGCAGAATTCTAATAAACTCAGTACCTAAAATATGTATTTTGGAGCTACTCCTTCTTTGTCCATTCTTCTGCACAGCAGCAGCAGTCTAGCCAGTGTGACTAGGCTGACGCACACCCACAATGCCTCTGTTCTGTGTTGGGAAACCATGCAGCAGAGTCAGAGTGCTTCCACAACCTGCAAGGCACTGCCTGCGCTGTGAAGTGGAGCACAATGACGTCAGGAGAAGACAATCAGCATGCACTGAGGCACACTGTCAACTGGAAGCCGGTCACTCTGTTAGATGGTGACCCTTGGTTGGAGCAGAAAGACCTGTAAATGTCAGGGGTCATATCGTAGGACCCAGCGGAAGAGAAGAATCTTATTCATTTTTACCCAGAAAGGATTATTTTAAAAAGCTAGCACTGGCTGCATTGTCTATAGATAAAAATAAATTATTAGATAATTTTTATTCAATAGTTATTAAAGTTACATAAACATAAGGGACACAGATATCTCGGATAATACTCCGACACATTTTCACACTATTATACATAGTTGTAAGCTGTGTACCAAAAAACAGCCCCCGACAAGCGAGTTCCACACTCCGGCCTCGCAGCGTGAGTATGCAGGAGCTCCCGTTGTGACGGGGGTCACATCGCATTATATTGATTTATGATGCTGTGTAACCCTTACAGTTCTGGAATGTATTGGATAACACTGACAGCATTATGTCAGTGTTATCCAATACATTCCAGACCTCTAAGGGTTACATAGCATCATAAATCAACATAATGCAATGCGATCCCATCAGAACGGGAGCTACTGCATAATTACGCTGTGAGTCCGGAGTGTGGAACTCGCTCATCTGAAAAGGCGCCAATGTTCTAGAGGTCGGTGCCACTACATAACTTCAGTGGATCCACTGTAAGGGCATGGGCCTAAAACCCCGATCTTAATAAATGACCCCCATCATTTATACAGCATTCTGGACAAGAAAAGAGACACATTCATTATAATCACATACATTTACTTATTCAATCCTTTCAGAAACAGGTTGTGGTAGCAGCTATAAGAAGCTCCAGGAATGCAAGACTGGCTGGAAGCCTCTACATCTACAACCTATACTGAATCTTCTCATTACTGAAGACCTTGAAGTCTGAAGCACGATGCAGATCTGGACAGGTTACAAACTGAAAAAAGTTATAATACTAATAAAATAGGCCAATGCAAAATATGAAAAACTAGTTGGAGAAAAAAAGACCTCATCTAGAATGGGAAAAGACCCTGCTGCCAAAGATGTCCTCCAGAACTTTCAGAGGAAACTGTTAAAGCTGTTGGCCACTTTATTATAAATGTATCTATGTGAATATACAGTAGAATGCAAAGTTGTAAAGATTACTTAGAGTTTTGATCCCGTCGCCCTTCTGACATGTACTGCCCATAAACCTCCCTCTGGTCAACGGTCATGCGTTGCTTCACATCAATGCAACATTATGCCCTGAGGAAGGGTGGCACCTAACCCGCACATTCATGTTCAATGCATGCTCCAGAAGTTTGGATTCTACTGCGCATGTCCCGAATTCCCTGTGTCATCATCCATTGTACAAGCACAGCTGGGGCGTGAGCAGCAGAATCAGTGTATTCTGTAGAAAAGGGCTGTTCACGCAGAATTGTTTGCAGTTGATTTTGATGCTTTTTTCATCTGAAAATAAGCTCCAAAAACACCTCAAGATCCAGCAAACAATCCACCTCCTATTAATTTCAATGGGAAAAACTCACCATGTTCTTTTTTCTACTTAAAGTTTTAAAAACCATGGTGCGGAAAAGAAAACTGAAGTCATTCTTGGTGTGGATTCTGCACTGAATTCACATTCAAGCTTTCTATTAAAATGAGCAGGATCAAAAACCAAGTAAAAAAACAACAACGCAACCACAAACTACATGGATTCCGCTTTATTTGTTTTCCAGCATGTAAAAACTAGGTGTGAACATACTCTAAAGGAGAGACTTTACTATAAAGCACTGTTTCCACTGTGCATGCGGCAGCCAGGGAAAATCAGGGGTTCTCTAAGAGTAGAGAAAATGTGGTCTTTATCAAACAGTGCTACAGTTTGTCCACGAGCTGCAGCGCAGCCGCTTTCACTTGAATGGGCATACGCGCCAATGGCAGGCACATCCCACAGAGAAAAGTGGAGTGGCTTCTAGAGGAAAAACAAACAGTTCTTCAAACAATGGACATAAAAATAAAAAATAAATCATATTGAACTTTACTTCAGACTTCGAATGAATAAATAATTCCATTCTTGCCCTTTCATAGTTTACTTTATTGTACTTATTGAATTTCACATTATTCTATAGTATGAAAATACTATATACATAAAGCTTTTTCTCCAATGTAATATATACATTTTATTAAAATCACAAAGGTAAATGTAATCTACTCGAATATATTTACATGTGAAAGTATATACTTTATAGGACAAGCCTAACCCATCTGGTTTACAGATGTCCCTGTAATTGTACGGTATTAACTGCATACAGCTTCTAGTCACCTATCACCTGTATATGGTACTGCAGATCAGCGCTAGCCACCTATCACCTGTATATGGTACTGCAACCCAGCAATAGTCACCTATCCAGACACATACAGGGAGTGCAGAATTATTAGGCAAGTTGTATTTTTGAGGATTAATTTTATTATTTAACAAAAATCATGTTCTCAATGAACCCAAAAAACTCATTAATATCAAAGCTGAATATTTTTGGAAGTAGTTTTTAGTTTTAGCTATTTTAGGGGGATATCTGTGTGTGCAGGTGACTATTACTG
The DNA here is from genome assembly GCF_905171765.1 of Bufo bufo. Classification (NCBI taxonomy): domain Eukaryota; kingdom Metazoa; phylum Chordata; class Amphibia; order Anura; family Bufonidae; genus Bufo; species Bufo bufo. The sequence continues at coordinate 400,033,231 of NC_053393.1, read as the reverse complement.
TGCATAATTATTAGGCAACTTAACAAAAAACAAATATATACCCATTTCAATTATTTATTTTTACCAGTGAAACCAATATAACATCTCAACATTCACAAATATACATTTCTGACATTCAAAAACAAAACAAAAACAAATCAGTGACCAATATAGACACCTTTCTTTGCAAGGACACTCAAAAGCCTGCCATCCATGGATTCTGTCAGTGTTTTGATCTGTTCACCATCAACATTGCGTGCAGCAGCAACCACAGCCTCCCAGACACTGTTCAGAGAGGTGTACTGTTTTCCCTCCTGGTAAATCTCACATTTGATGATGGACCACAGGTTCTCAATGGGGTTCAGATCAGGTGAACAAGGAGGCCATGTCATTAGATTTTCTTCTTTTATACCCTTTCTTGCCAGCCACGCTGTGGAGTACTTGGACGCGTGTGATGGATACATTGTCCTGCATGAAAATCATGTTTGTCTTGAAGGATGCAGACTTCTTCCTGTACCACTGCTTGAAGAAGGTGTCTTCCAGAAACTGGCAGTAGGACTGGGAGTTGAGCTTGACTCCATCCTCAACCCGAAAAGGCCCCACAAGCTCATCTTTGATGATACCAGCCCAAACCAGTACTCCACCTCCACCTTGCTGGCGTCTGAGTCGGACTGGAGCTCTCTGCCCTTTACCAATCCAGCCACGGGCCCATCCATCTGGCCCATCAAGACTCACTCTCCTTTCATCAGTCCATAAAACCTTAGAAAAATCTGCCTTGAGATATTTCTTGGCCCAGTCTTGACGTTTCAGCTTGTGTGTCTTGTTCAGTGGTGGTCGTCTTTCAGCCTTTCTTACCTTGGCCATGTCTCTGAGTATTGCACACCTTGTGCTTTTGGGCACTCCAGTGATGTTGCAGCTCTGAAATATGGCCAAACTGGTGGCAAGTGGCATCTTGGCAGCTGCACGCTTGACTTTTCTCAGTTCATGGGCAGTTATTTTGCGCCTTGGTTTTTCCACACGCTTCTTGCGACCCTGTTGACTATTTTGAATGAAACGCTTGATTGTTCGATGATCACGCTTCAGAAGCTTTGCAATTTTAAGAGTGCTGCATCCCTCTGCAAGATATCTCACTATTTTTGACTTTTCTGAGCCTGTCAAGTCCTTCTTTTGACCCATTTTGCCAAAGGAAAGGAAGTTGCCTAATAATTATGCACACCTGATATAGGGTGTTGATGTCATTAGACCACACCCCTTCTCATTACAGAGATGCACATCACCTAATATGCTTAATTGGTAGTAGGCTTTCGAGCCTATACAGCTTGGAGTAAGACAACATGCATAAAGAGGATGATGTGGTCAAAATACTCATTTGCCTAATAATTCTGCACGCAGTGTATGATACTGCAGCTCAGCGATAGTCAACTATCACCTGTATATGGTACCGCAGATCAGCGCTAGCCACCTATCACCTGTATATGGTACCGCAGATCAGCGCTAGTCACCTATCACCTGTATATGGTACCGCAGATCAGCGCTAGTCACCTATCACCTGTATATGGTACCGCAGATCAGCGCTAGTCACCTATTACCTGTATATGGTACCGCAGATCAGCGCTAGCCACCTATCACCTGTATATGGTACCGCAGATCAGCGCTAGTCACCTATTACCTGTATATGGTACCGCAGATCAGCGCTAGTCACCTATCACCTGTATATGGTACCGCAGATCAGCGCTAGTCACCTATCAAATGTATATGGTACCACAGCTCAGCGCTAGTCACCTATCACCTGTATATGGTACTGCAACCCAGCAATAGTCACCTATCCAGACACATATAGGATACCGCAGCTCAGCGCTAGTCACCTATCCACCCATATATGGTACTGCAGCTCAGCAATAGTCACCTATCAACACATATATGATACTGCAGCTCAGCGCTAGTCACCTATCCACCCATATTGGTACTGCAGCTATGCACGAATCACCTATCCACCCATATATGGTACTGCAACCCAGCAATAGTCACCTATCCTGACACATACAGTCCTGATCAAAAGTTTAAGACCACTTGAAAAATGGCAAAAAATCATATTTAGCATGGCTGGATCTTAACAAGGTTCCAAGTAGAGCTTCAACATGCAACAAGAAGAAATGGGAGTGAGACAAATCATTTTTTGAGCATTCAATTTAATGAAAACAACAAATAAACTGAAACAGGCTGTTTTTCAGCTGATCAAAAGTTTAGGACCAAACTTCCAAAAATAATCTAAACCCCCCTAAAACAGAAATCCAACTTCCAAACATGAACTCAGTAATGAGTAGCTCCGCCGTTATTGTTTATCACTTCCAAAATTCATTTCGGCATGCTTGATGCAAGCGTTTACATGAGGTGAGTGGGAACATTTCTCCAAGTGGTGAAGACGGCCGCACAAAGCCCATCTACTGTCTGGAACTGTTGTCCATTTTTGTAAACTTCCCTTGCCATCCATCCCCAAAGGTTCTCAATTGGATTTAGATCAGGGGAACACGCAGGATGGGCCAAAAGTTATTCTCCTGGAAGAAGTCCCTTGTCCTGCGGGCATTGTGTACTGTAGCGTTGTCTTGTTGAAAAACCCAGTCGTTACCACACAGACGAGGGCCCTCAGTCATGAGGAATGCTCTCTGCAACATCTGGACATAGCCAGCGGCCGTTTGACGCCCCTGCACTTCCTGAAGGCTCCATTGTTCCACTGAAGGAAATAGCACCCCAGACCATTATGGCGCCCCCTCCACTGTGGAGCGTAGAAAACATCTCAGGTGGGATCTGCTTGTCATGCCAGTAACGTTGGAAACCATCAGGACCATCAAGGTTAAATTTTTTCTCATCAGAGAATAAAACTTTCTTCCACCTTTGAATGTCCCATGTTTGGTGCTCTCTTGCAAAGTCCAAACGAGCAGTTCTGTGGCGTTCAAGGAGACGAGGTCTTTGAAGACGTTTTTTGTTTGCCTTCTGATGGTTATGGGTCTGCAATCAGCACCAGTGAGAGCCTTAATTTGGGTCGCGGATCGTCCAGTGTCTTGACAGACAGCCAATTGGATCCTCCGGCTCAGTGCTGATGAAATTTTTTTGGGTCTTCCACTTGACTTTTTTGTTCCATAACCCTCAGGATCATTTAAGAAATGCCAAATGACTGTCTTACTGCGTCCCACCTCAGCAGCGATGGCGCGCTGTGAGAGACCCTGCTTATGCAGTTCAACAACCCGACCACGTTCAAAAAGGGAGAGTTTTTTTGCCTTTGCCATCACGTGTGACTACCTGACAGAAAATGACAATGAATCCACATCTTTGCACAGATTTGGCCTTTTAAAGGCATGTGGTCCTAAAATTTGGATCAGCTGAAAAACAGCCTGTTTCAGTTTAATCGTTATTTATTAAATGAATGCTCAAAAAATGTTTTGTCTCACTCTCATTTCTTCTTGTTGCATGTTGAAGCTCTACTTGGAACCTTGTTAAGATCCAACAATGTAAAATATGATTTTTTGCCATTTTTCAAGTGGTCTTAAACTTTTGATTAGCACTGTATATGATACTGCAGCTCAGCGCTAGTTACCTATCCACCCATATATGGTACTGCAGCTCTGTGCTAGTCACCTATCCACCCATATATGGTACTGCAGCTCAGCGCTAGTCACCTATCCACCCATATATGTTACTGCAGATCAGCACTAGTCACCTATCCACCCGTATATGGTACTGCAGCTCAGCGCTAGTCACCTATCCACCCATATATGTTACTGCAGCTCAGCACTAGTCACCTATCCACCCATATATGGTACTGCAACTCAGCACTAGTCACCTATCCACCCGTATATGGTACTGCAGCTCAGCGCTAGTCACCTATCCACCCATATATGTTACTGCAGCTCAGCACTAGTCACCTATCCACCCATATATGTTACTGCAGCTCAGCACTAGTCACCTATCCACCCATATATGTTACTGCAGCTCAGCACTAGTCACCTATCCACCCATATATGTTACTGCAGCTCAGCACTAGTCACCTATCCACCCATATATGGTACTGCAGCTCAGCACTAGTCACCTATCCACCCATATATGGTACTGCAGCTCAGCACTAGTCACCTATCCACCCATATATGGTACTGCAGCTCAGCACTAGTCACCTTCCACCCATATATGGTACTGCAGCTCAGCGCTAGTCACCTATCCACCCATATATGGTACTGCAGCTCAGCGCTAGTCACCTATCCACCCATATATAGTACTGCAGCTCAGCGCTAGTCACCTATCCACCCATATATGGTACTGCAGCTCAGCGCTAGTCACCTATCCACCCATATATGGTACTGCAGCTCTGTGCTAGTCACCTATCCACCTGTATATGGTACTGCAGCTCTGTGCTAGTCACCTATCCACCCATATATGGTACTGCAGCTCAGCGCTAGTCACCTATCCACCCATATATGTTACTGCAGCTCAGCACTAGTCACCTATCCACCCATATATGGTACTGCAGCTCAGCACTAGTCACCTATCCACCCATATATGGTACTGCAGCTCAGCACTAGTCACCTATCCACCCATATATGGTACTGCAGCTCAGCACTAGTCACCTATCCACCCATATATGGTACTGCAGCTCAGCGCTAGTCACCTATCCACCCATATATGGTACTGCAGCTCAGCGCTAGTCACCTATCCACCCATATATGGAACTGCAGCTCTGTGCTAGTCACCTATCCACCTGTATATGGTACTGCAGCTCTGTGCTAGTCACCTATCCACCCATATATGGTACTGCAGCTCAGCGCTAGTCACCTATCCACCCATATATGTTACTGCAGCTCAGCACTAGTCACCTATCCACCCATATATGGTACTGCAGCTCAGCACTAGTCACCTATCCACCCATATATGGTACTGCAGCTCAGCACTAGTCACCTATCCACCCATATATGGTACTGCAGCTCAGCACTAGTCACCTATCCACCCATATATGGTACTGCAGCTCAGCACTAGTCACCTATCCACCCATATATGTTACTGCAGCTCAGCACTAGTCACCTATCCACCCATATATGGTACTGCAGCTCAGCACTAGTCACCTATCCACCCATATATGGTACTGCAGCTCAGCGCTAGTCACCTATCCACCCATATATGGAACTGCAGCTCTGTGCTAGTCATCTGAATAGGTCCAAGATGTAATACCATGCCTGGACAGATGGACCTGACTGTTTTGAATACTCTAGTGAGAATTATAGCGCCTTCATTCTTTTGAGTGGTAGAGGTCAGAATCCCAACTATAACACATTGGAGGCCTATACTAAGGCTAGTTAAAAGCTGGAAACCCCTTAAAGTGGTTGTTGCATTACAACAACTTACCATTGGAAAGGGGATACGTGATAGGTGGGGTTTTACCCCTGCAAGTGTGTCCTAATAGTGGAATGTGGGCCTCGATTCTTGTGGGCTTCAGCAGTACCCCTCGCCAATCAGACACTTATAAGTTTCTGTAATGAGGCATCTCCTTTAAGCCATTTTATATTACATTTCCTATTCAGTTGGATTACATCAATGAGGGCAATTACCTGTGTTCTTTGCAAGTCTTAGGGCTCCTGAACGAGACAAGAAGGAAATTTAGTGGCCTACGGTGTCCCATAGGGCTAGATACAATGGGACTGCAATGATTCTGTGTATCACCATGGAATTCCCAGTAACCCCTTGAAGTAATGTGCTGATGAAACATGCCAAAATGGATATCTCATCTGTGCAGACTCCAACCAGTGGTACAGTAAAGCACCAGGAACTTCTATAGATGCCATATTGAAGGGGTTTTCTGAGACTTTCATTCTGATGACCTATACTCTGCTATCCGATCAGCTGTTTGAGAAGGCACTGGTGCTCACAGTAGCGCCGCGGCCTTTTTGCAGCTTATCCTAGACCGTGTGACGTCACATTTATCAGTCACATGGCTTAGATGCAGCTCCGTCCCACTGAAGTGAATGAAGCTGAGCTGTGATACCAAGCACAGCCGCTGATCTTCGGTGTGGATGGGTGTCGACATAAACATCTCAGAAAACCCCTTTAAGGCTCAGAAAAAAAAAGAAGTTGTGCACAAAAACTTTTTTTTTTTCATTTTACTAAATCTTGTTAAAAATTTCCCCACACTCCCAGCTTAGTAAAAGCATTAATGCAACATATTGTAACATAAGGCACAGAAGGATGTAACACTATACCACAGGCAATAAATAGATGCACGCATTATTTGTTTCAGATTAACAGCAGCATAGTCCAGCGGGGCGAGGTACTTGAGGTGTCCTTAAGGCACTGCGGTAAGTGACTATCCCCCTACAAAAATGAAATATCACATTAACTACCCATGTACCTTAAAGTAGTATCAGTTTGCAAATCTAGGTATGTTCCAGTCACGTAAAACTGATGCTTTGATGACATTTCTTTCTACAGAAGCTGTTTGTATGATAGAAAATAGACACTTCCAAAATACTGTGGAATGCACATGAATGCCATACAGAGGAAAGCATGTCCTCCGAGTAAATGGGTGGCTCAGGGATATAACTATGCATGATGGTACCCAAGGCAGACTGGGCATACTCCTATACCCAATATGATTTACACATCCTTTAGTGTGTAATCGGAGGGCAAAACGGAGTAGTAACAGTCACGCGGTGGAGCAGTTGTCTGGTAGGTCTAATGCCCATAGGTTTCTGCCCTCGTGAGGAAAATTACACTTTAGGCCCATTTGTTGCATCTGCTCTTCCAATTAAGGGAAATGCCCTCTTCCAGATCTAAAAACGAAACAAAAAAAATAAATAAATTACATTTAAAGAGAATAGATACAAAAACTGTAAATGTGATTTATATTTTCAAGCCTAGATTGATCTATTTCGATCTATATATTTTAAGTCTGACTATGTATATCTAAATATGCTTACCAATAGCTTTATAAAAAAAAAAAAATACTAATATATATATTAAAGGGGTTGTCCGGCCTTGGAGCCAAAAAACCCTGGGATCCTCCCCTGAACATAACAAAAAACCCCACTCATCTGCTCTGTTCCTGGCCACTTCTAGTCCTCGCAGGACCAGGATACCTCAGCGGTCACAAAAACTTGAATGCTACGTCACATCACTTATGTACCGTTCAAGCCAAGGTCGGACAATTCCTTTAATATACATCCAGTAGACTATATATAAAATATTCAGAACAGGCTAGAGCTGTTGCTCTAAAGTGATTTATTACATACCACACATAGGAAACATAAAATACATTATTACAGCATGTGGTACTATAATTCTTTTTCTTAACTTTTACATTTTCAACTAGCCCAGAAGCTAACATACCGATGGTGGCTTTGATGGCTCCAGATGTCTTCCAAGAAAGGAGAGCAAGCGTCTCCAGATCAGGCCACTTCCCAGGAACATAACTCCTGTAATGAACCAAAACACTTGGGGATCCTAAAATGAAAAAAGAAAAAAACACATTGAAATGTGGAAGCAAATTCAAAAGGAAACTCATTTTATTTTAAAATATCGTATCGGAAAATGGCAGTGCGTCTTATGGAGTGAATACTAATAATTAGTACAGCAGGACTGGGGAGTGGTGAATACAGCACTTCTTGTGCTGGCTCTGTACTCACCGCTCCCTGGTCTTCATCTGCTGGCGTTGCACACTGTGCTGTGACCTGTGCACAGAGTGAGGACGTCAGCCCGCTCTGACCTCATGCTGTGCGACATCAGGTCACAGCACAGTGCGGCAGGAAGAAGATCTCCTGGGTGGCAGCGTTGTCAGGAGCAGGAAATGTGAATACATTTTATTCCTGATCCGAGGTCTGACAATCCCTAGGGGTCTGACCGGGGGCCTCATCTGAGGTCTGAGACACACTGGGGGTGTCATTGGGGGTCTTGACAACACTGAGGGTTAGATCTGAGGTCTGGGAATCACTGGGAGTCTGAATGGGGGTCGCATCAACACTGAAGGGGGGGGGGGTCTGAAGATTTTTTTTTTTTTATTATTTTCCTTCTTTAAAACCTAGGTGCTACTTAGGGGCAGGTGTGTCTTATAGGGCAAAAATACAGTAGGGTTAATGTGAAGCCCAATGTTAGACATCATAATGAACGGTGTAGTGTGTGCAGAACTGCTCATTTTTAGTTTTAAAAACTCCAGATGGAGATACTGATAAAAAACATTCGACAACTCAGGAAAAAAAAACTAAAAAACCATCAAACCTCTTCAAAAGTGGACTCCAAGTTCATCCCAAAAGCCACTCCAATTAGACCAAAGAGAGAAAGGGAAAAGGTTCCCATGGTCAGCTGCAAATTGAGTCTCATCATCACATTCCGATGACTGGAAGATAAAAACGTGGGCAAAGTTGATGCTCCAAACACTAAATCCTGGGTGCATGTAATATTAACTGTGTGTACAAGTGCTGATCAAACGATAAGAGGCACAACTTATAGATGCTTTCCTTAAATTAATGACAGAGTCACTTTAAAGTAGGTCAGTCTGCTTCATATTCCCTGCGCAAGGGCAGCATACTACAGCTACAGGTCCGTACTCCAAGTAGACCAGAGGCATCCAAACAAGTTTTGCTGTTTGGCTACTAACACTCTGGACTCCTAACTTATGGGTAAGGCATATCCATGAGGACAGCGCTCCCTCACCCATCACTGTAGTGACGGACAGATTGCTGTATATGGTGTATGAGAGCAATTCATCAATCAGTGCACTGCAGGGTGGGAGAGGCAGGAGGAACTTTATCCTCATGAATACACCAAACTACATGTCTAGCGAATTCTCTCAGTGCTCCTAGTAGCCAGATGGCCGAACATTTTTAGTGCCACTTTAGCTATAAATAGTACATACCTGCAGCTGTAATATGCTGCAGTTACATAAGGCAGCATATTAAATTGACAGATTTGCTTTAAAGGGGTTGTCTGGCCTTGGAGCCCAGACCCCTATAACGGGTCCTTTAACAAAACATAAAAAAATTATAATAATCCACTTACCACAGCTGCTCCGTTCTTGGACACTTCCGTTTCTGCAGGATCAGGAAGTGGCTTGGCACCGTGACTGCTGCGGCCAATCACAGGTATCAGCAGTCACATCCTGTGACGTGATGTATCGTGAACAGAGCAGCGGCTGGACTGCATACAGGTTAAATTGTGTTTTCTTGTTAAGGGACCCAGGTTATACCCAAAGGGGTTGTTGGCTCAAAGGTCGGACAACCCCTTTAAAAAATAATAATACACTGACAATAGATACGCTTTCTGATTCCTAAGAAAGGATAACTGCCAATATCACTGTGTGCACAGTACATATGTAAGATAATGACATGAGAAGCAACCTGTCCAAGTTGATAAAAATCACACTTTCGGAGTCATCAATCAGCACACGCAGCTCTCTGGCCACATTTGCTAGATCTTCTGCTTGTCTGTAATAATTCTCAAGAAGCAGCTCCATTTCTTCTGTGTGATCTATCCGTGAAGCGCTCTCTTCACTATAAATGACAACATTACAAGTTATATATACTGTGAAATTATCCTTCACCACATATTTACTTATCAGTCCTCATAAAGATCCCCATTTCAAGAGGACCCTTCATGGGTTTGTAGTAAGAGAGGAGACGCAGTCTCTCTCTGTGGGCGTCTCCTTCTCCCCTGGCTGTAGCGCTGTCCAATCGCAGCACAGAGTGTCATAGCCAGGGAGAAAAAACCTCTGGCTGTGACGCTCTGTGCTAAGATTGGGCAGCGCTACAGCCAGGGGAGAAGGAGACGCCCACAGAGAGAGAGAGTGCGTCTCCTCCCCATTGCTCCGATGCTCAGTATTAGCAAACTGAGCGCAAAATTTGCGGGGGGCCATTACATAGTGCAGGAGCGCAATTAAAAAAAAAAACAGGCAGGATGGCAGCATCAGCGGGGGGTACCCCGCAGGTACAGATATTTATCTCACTTACTACAAACCCATGAAAGGTCCTCTTTCAACTTAAAGGGTAACTGTCATGTTTTCATAAAAAAATTTTTTAGCATATGTTACTGCTGCAGCAGCATTATGCATAAAGTAATCTTTAGTTTCTTCACATACCAGTTTTCCTTGAGTTTTTCCCTTAGTTACAGCTGTTTAAACATTTACAATATGAAGACCTTCTTAAGATGGCTCCTCTGCCAGTTCTCTGAGGCCAAAACTGCTTTCCCTCACTTCCCATACACACTTGCTGTAGCCAGCAGCTCCCTGCCAGGCAATCACATTGGATTACTGAGAGACACGCCTCCTCACTCTGAAGCTTAATGCAGGCAGGAAGTATGAAGGACCGCCCCTCTGTCTTCCTGTCAGACAAGCCATAGCAACTGTCTTTTAACCCCTTAAGGACACAGCCTTATTTCACCTTAAGGACCAGGCTATTTATTGCAAATCTGACCAGTGTCACTTTATGTGGTTATAGCTTTAAATATAGCTTTAAAACGCTTTTACTTATCCAGGCCATTCTGAGATTGTTTTTTCGTCACATATTGTACTTCATAACACTGGTAAAATGGAGTAAAAAAAAAACATTTTTATTTATAAAAAAAATACCAAATTTACCAAAATTGTTGAAAAATTAGCAAATTTCCAAGTTTTAATTTCTCTACTTCTATAATACATAGTAATGCCTCCAAAAATAGTTATTAGTTTACATTCCCAATATGTCTACTTCATGTTTGGATCATTTTGGGAATGCCATTTTATTTTTTGGGGACGTTACAAGGCTTAGAAGTTTAGATGCAAATCTTGAAAATTTTCAGACATTTTCAAAAACCCACTTTTTAGGGACCAGTTCAGGTCTGAAGTCACTTTGTGAGGCTTACATAATAGAAACTATCCAAAGTGACCCCATTCTAGAAACTACACCCCTCAAGGTATTCAAAACTGATTTTACAAACATCATTAACCCTTTAGGTGTTCCCCAAGAGTTGATGGCAAATGGAGATGAAATTTCAGAATTTAAATTTGTTGGCAAATTTTCCATTTTTATCAATTTTTCCCACTAACAAAGCAAGGGTTAACAGCCAAACAAAACTCTATATTTATTGCCCTGACTCTGCAGTTTACAGAAACACCCAAAATGTGGTCGTACACCACTGTACGGCCCCACGTCAGGGCGTAGAGGGAAAGGAACGCTGTGTGGTTTTTGGAAGGCAGATTTCGCTGGACTGGTTTATTTACACCATGTCCCATTTGAAGCCCCCTGATGCACCCCTAGAGTAGAAACTCCAAAAACGTGACCCCATTTTGGAAACTATGGGACAAGGTGGCAGTTTTTTTGGTACTATTTTAGGGTACATATGATTTTTGGTTGCTCTATATTACACTTTTTGTGAAGCAAAGTAACAAAAAATAGAAATTCTGAAATTTCATCTCCATTTGCCATTGACTCTTGTGGAACACTGAAAGGGTTAACAAAGTTAGTAAAATCAGTTTTGAATACCTTGCGGGGTGTAGTTTCTTAAATTAGGTCACTTTTTGGAGTTTCTACTCTAGGGGTGCATCCGGGGGCTTCAAATGGGACATTGTGTAAATAAACCAGTCCAGCGAAATCTGCCTTCCGAAATCCATATGGCATTCCTTTCCTTCTGCGCCCTACCGTGTGCCCGTACAGCAGTTTACGACCACATATGGGGTGTTTCTGTAAACTAAAGAATCAGGGCAATAAATATTGAGTTTTGTTTGGCTGTTAACCCTTGCTTTGTTACAGGAAAAAATGGATTAAAATGGAAAATACCTGTTTTGGCACCGTTTTTATTTTTTATTATTTACAACGTTCATCTGACAGATTAGAGCATGTGCTATATTTATAGAGCAGGTTGTTACGGACGCAGGGATACCTAATATGTTTAATTTTTTAAATTTATTTAAAATTTACACAATAATATCATTTTTGAAACAAAAAAAAATAATTTTGTGTCTCCATAGGCTGAGAGCCATATTTTTTTTATTATTTTTGGGCGATTGTCTTTGTTAGGGTCTCATTTTTTGCAGGATGAGATGACTGTTTTAATGGTATGATTTTGGGGTGCATATACCTTTTTGATCGCTTGCTATTACACTTTTTGTGATGTGAGGTGACAAAATTATGGCTTTTTTTTCACCATTTTTATTTTAAATTTTTACGTTGTTCACCTGAGGGGTTAGATCATGTGATATTTTTATAGAGCAGGTTCTTACGGACACGGCAATACCTAATATGTGTACTTTTTTTTTTATTTATTAAGGTTTTACACAATAATATCATTTTGAAACAAAAAAAACTTGTTTTAGTGTCTCCATAGTCTGAGAACCATAGTTATTTTTTATTTTTTGGGCCATTGTCTCATGTAGGGGCTAATTTTTTGCGGGATGAGACGACGGTTTGAATGGTACTATTTTGGCGTACATATGACTTTTTTTGATCACTTTTATTACCTTTTTTGGGAAGTAAGGTGGGCAAAATTTCCATTTCATCATAGTTTTTATTTTTTATGGCGTTCACCGAGCGGGGAATGTAACATGACCGTTTTATAGATCAGGTCGTTACGGACGCGGTGATATATAACATGTGTAGGGAATTTTATATTTTTTATATTTAATCAGGGATAAATGTTTTTTTTTTATTTTTACTTTTTTAAAAATTTTTTTTACCCAGACCCACTTGGTTCTTGAAGATCCAGTGGGTCTGATGTCTGTATAATACAGTACAGTACACTATATAGTGTACTGCACTGTATTTCACTCACACTTTGTCTGAACAGATCTCTGCCTTTAGCACAGATCTGTTCAGCACCATGGACAGCAGGATGCCTGAGAAGGCGTCCTGTTGCCAGGGGAACCTTCCCCGTCTGCCACAACTGAGCAGACGGGGAAGGGGAGAGAGGGGGGCTCCCTCCCTCTGTGACCCCATCCTGTCCGGGGACTGCAAAGGCACAGCAGCCCCCCCGATGGGAGAGGGAGGGAGCTCCCTCCCCTTCCATACGGTGGTCCCTACGGACCGCGGCATGGAAGGGGTTAAAACGGCTGACAGATGTCAGCCGTTTGAATCAGAGTGTCAGCAACGAGCTGACACTCTGATTCAACCGCTCGGTCACAGGCACATAAACACAGAGGGCTGCAGGAGGGGGGGGGGGGGGGGGGTTTAACATTGAAATACAGCCACATGGACCGCAGGGATCAGAAACTTGCATAAGCGCTACAAACTGCAGGTCTGAATTGACCTGCGGTTTGTAGCAATCGGCAATGCAAAATTGTTGCACCAAATAGCAGGGTGCCTGCTAAATGATTTCAACAGGCACCCTGTTCCGATCACTGCCGGCCGTGCGGCAGTGATCAAAACTACACGGGACGTACGGGTACGCCCTGTGTCCTTAAGTAACAGGAATTCTAGGCATAGCAGTGGAAAGGGACAGAGGACATTAATGAAAGCTGTTATTATAAGGTGGGGGATTTAGTCAGCACAACCCTGTATGCAGGTGCACATAGCTATGGCGAAATACATATACAAACGCAAAATACAAATGCAATAGCACTCTGCAACCAGCACTCTGCCCAGCCTCTATGCTGGATGTTGAATGAAGCATTGGTGTACATTTTGGCCAAAGCGTAATAAGCAACTGACCACATCAAGGTCGCCTCTGAGTGGTCCCTAACACTAGTACCTACCTGTTATGGGCCATGATAGCCACACAAAGTCCAGGGAGCGCAGGTACAGCATGCATGCCAGGCACACTCTGCTTTTAACCCCGTCCATGTTGGTACTTGCATCCCTGGATCCGATGAAAGCTGTCACGGCACCGGACAGGGTTAAAAGCAGAGTGTGCCTGGCGTTCATGCTGTACCTGCGCTCCCTAGACTTTGTGTGGCTATCATGGCCCATAACAGGTAGGTACTAGTGTTAGGGACCACTCATAGAGGCGACCTTGACGTGGTGAGTGGCTTATTACGCTTTGGCCAAAATGTACACCAAAGCCTCATTCAACATCCAGCATAGAGGCAGGGCGGAGTGCTATTGCATTTGTATTTTGCGTTTGTTATTATAAGGTAATTACAGATATTTTGACAATCATTGACAGCCTAACTCAGGTATACATGCCTAGCTCTAATAAACTAGCAAATAAAAAAAACTAAATGACAGTTACACTTTAAAGTGAACCTGTCTGGGGATTTCCGATGGGTTTCCGCTATGACTGAAGGAGAGAAGCTGAGCTCCGTTTCATAGATTGACAGATAAATGCATAAATAAATTGATATTAGATAGAGCGAGCGAAATCACAAGCGAGAGATAGCTATAAAGAATTTGGAGCACTATTTGAAGTAAAAGCAGAGTAAATCTTGACAAGAATTTTGAAGGTTAATACATACAGCGCTTGAGGGTCAGACAGTCTGGTCAGACACAGCTCTTCTATAAGCTCATCTTCATCCAGGATTTCCAGAATGGCTTCTTTGAAAACTTTAACATCAGTTTCCAACTCCGATAGACTGTAAAATACACACAAGATAAATACACTGGAAAACTTTTATATATGTCCCCACCTGTTCAATGCAAAAGGCATCACTCCTATAATCTACTTACGTTTTCCCGTTCTGCAGCAGGACATGCAGTTTACTTCTATCTACAGACATAAGCTTGGGGTCCACCAAAGCTTCCAAAGTTTCTAGGATTTGAGGTTGTAAAAAATGAAGTCTTCCGTGCAGAGTGCTAATCTGGAGAACAACATTTGTATTACCGTAATATTACACAAGCCTGTGACATGTATTATACCTACCTACAGACAATTTACTTAAAAGGCTCCTGTCATTAGAATCATTGCCCTGAAACGGGCTGACCTGGGACATGGGCACAGGTCAGCAGAAATGGGCAGTCTTGGCCTCATCCCCAAGTGTGGCTTTATTTCTGAGAAAAATGAACTTTTGGGGGTGTTGCCATTAGTCCTAGAGGCTCTGTTCTCCCTACTGCTCCGCGTCCCCTGCACTTTGATTGACAGGACCAGGCAGTGTAAACGTCATCATGCCTGGTTCTGACTTCTAGTCTTGTGCCTTTGTTGTGCGCTTTAGTACCCGGCGCCGTACAGGGTAGAGGCTCACCGGCAGTTCTGTACTGCCCCGGGTACTGAAGCACACGGCAAAGGTGAAAGACATGGGTACCTTAAAGGGCTTGTCCACTCCTTTACTGCTAATGACCCATCCTCAAGATAGGCCATCAATTACCAGGGGATCTACATCATTTGGCAGTAGTATCAGAGTTACAGCTCTGTCCATTGGCTATTGGATATAGCTGATAACTGCAGCACTGCCCCCACTAAAGTGCTCCTTCCACTGCACAGTGGACAAAGATGTGTCGTTTTTGCACTGACTTGCGATGGAGCTACTCTGAAACAGCTGTAGGATCTCTGCCAATGAGATACTGGTTGCCTTTCCTGAGAATTGGCCATCAACATTAACGGGGTTCTGCAGTTTTTTTAAACTGATGATCTATCCTCTGGATAGATCATCAGCATCTGATCGGCCGGGGTCCGATACCCGGGACCCTTGCCGATTAGCTGTTTGAGAAGGCAGTGGCACTGGCAGTAGCGCCGTAGCCTTCTTACTGTTTACCGCCGGCCCAGTGACGTCACGACTAGTATCAATGGCCTGGGCTGGGCTAAACTCTGTTTACTTGAAGGGAGCTTAGCCCTGCCCAGGCCATTGATACTAGTCACTGGGCCTGCGGTAAACAGCGAGAAGGACGCGGCGCTGCCTTCTCAAACAGCTGATCGGTGGGGGCCCCGGGTGTCGGACCCCTGCCAATCAGATGCTGATGATCTATCCAGAGGAGTGGACAACTCCTTTAAGATCTGCTCATAACCACACTGAAAGAAGAAGAATGATGTCTTACCCTGTGCTGGAGGATTGCTTCCAGAGCTCTGAATTCAAAAGGTAAAGAATATGTGACTAGCTGTCCTTCTCCTGCTAGCTGAGGGGCAAGCTCACGGAGAAACCATTGCTCCAGGTGAAAGTTCCGATAATCCAATATTAGCAGATACTCCGAAGTAATAACAGCTTTTACAAACTGCAAGAGGGTAGAGGGAAACAAAAAGTTTTGCTTAGTAAACTTTACAATATGCAATGCTGAAATAGTAAAAAGGGAATCTGTCACCAGCGACCTTCTATGCAACTTCTTGCATAGACACATAGATGTGCTTCACCTGATTAAAATGCTATAATGAATTGATCTGAGGCCCGTACCTTAGTTATGATGCTTTTTCTTAATATGCAAATTAGGCCTTTGGTGCAACGATGGAGACACTAGTGCTCCAGGCCCTCCCTGGCTGCTCTGATTGACAGGGCCGGGCAGTGGCAAAGCAGCTATACATTGGCATACGTTTGGTAGATTTACATCAGGCGTATTCCCTATCACAATCGGAAATTTGTCTAAATTAAAATTTTTCTAGGTTTGGAAATAATCATTTTTACCCTGCGATTGTATCTAACTGGCATGTGGTTATTATTACCTCCATTCTTAAAATGATCTTGTTGTTTCTGGCATTGATGCTGACTAGATGCTGAAACCTCAGATCCCGTGCTTGAAGTCCCAACTCCTGATATAATTCTGTCTTCTTCCTCTCTGTCCAAAAAAAATAAAAATACAAAATCATAAATGGCAAACCCCGATATCTGTAGACAGAATTTTATATATATTGTTGTATGTGAATTATTATTAGAATGTATGGGCTCCGATGAGCCGAAGTAAGTTACTCACGAAGTAGCGCGTGATTTCGCGGAATATCTTCGGTAGTTGATTTTTTTTTTTTAAGGGTACTTTCACACTAGCGTTATTCTTTTCCGGCATAGAGTTCCGTCCTAGGAGCTCAATACCGGAAAAGAACTGATCAGTTTTATCCTAATGCATTCTGAATGGAGAGTAATCCGTTCAGGATGCATCAGGATATCTTCAGTTCAGTCTTTTTGCCTTTTCAGGACGGAGATAATACCGCAGCATGCTGTGGTTTTATCTCCGTCCAAAATTCCGGAACACTTTTCCCATTGAAATGCATTAATGCCGGCCCCGAGTGTTACGGCAAAACGGATTCGGCATTGCGGTCTGTGCATGCTCAGACCGCCCAAAAAAAAAACAAAAAAAAAAAAATGCTGAATCCGTTTTTCCGGATGACACCGGAGAGACTGATCTGGCATTTCAATGCATTTGTCTTACGGATCAGGATCCTGATCAGTCTGACAAATGCCATCAGTTTGCATACGTTTTGACGAATTCAGCGATGGAACTGCCTGCCGGAATCCTCTGTGAAAGTACCCTAACTGGAAAACCACTTTAAACCCGAACTCAGTCTTCAACATTCAAATACTGTACAGAGACAAATCTCCGTACAGTATTATTCCAAAGTTTTGAACGAAGCGACTTCGGATTAAGCACCTGACGCTCGCTTTGCTCAGCTCCAATTATTATATACACACAATCTGGGGCAGCTTTCTGGTGCAAATACATTGAAAAATGTCAGCGGGCTTCAGTCACCTTGAATCTTATACTGCAAACATCACAGAATTAATGTACTGATTTCTTTAACCTTTCGATGGTTTCAGCAGTCCTTTTTTAGAATGACACTATAAAGCAGTTTACATGGATATTATACTTCCTGACACCCCGGTATGACCACGGGCTACATTCATTTTATCAGGGATAAGATATAAAGCAACATTCAGGTTTAAGAGAAAAAATTTTTAAAATTGTTCACATTGTGTCACTTCAGCAAATGGCATTTATTATGTAGAGAAAGTTAATACAAGCCACTTACTAATGTATTGTGACTGTCCATATTGCTTCCTCTGCTGGGTGGATTTATTTCTCCATCCTATTACACACTGCTTGTTTCCATGGTTACGACCACCCTACAATCCAGCAGTGGAGGTCTATGTCCTTGTCGCGCCCAGTAAGGACATGTCCTTTCTTGGCACAGTGTCAGACTCCACAGTTTTTGACCCTGCTGTAAATCACAGCGGATGTCCCTTTGCTGTTTAGCGCCATTTAAAGTGGCTAAACAGTGAGCAGATCCACAGCATTCATGCTGAAAGAAGCGTGGCAGAAACCAGAGGGGTTTCTGCAGCAGAGTATGCGGAAGATACTGCCTTTGCTAAATCTGCCATGTAAACTGAGCATTAGGCGACGTTCACACTACCGTTAAAGTTTTCCAGCATGGAGTTCCGTCACAGGGGCTCAATACCGGAAAAAAAACGCTTCTCAGTTTTGTCCCAATGCATTCTGAATGGAGAGCATTCCGTTCAGTATGCATCAGGAGGTCTTCAGTTCAGTCCCTTTAGTGGTATTTTCTCCGGCCAAAATTCCGGAACACTTGCCGGATCCGGCATGAATTTCCATTGAAATGTATTAATGCCGGATCTGGTACCAAGTGTTCTGGAAAAACTGATCTGGTTTCCCGGTCTGCAGATGCGCAGACCATTAAGTCTGTGCAAAAGATAAATACCGGATCAGTTTTTCCAGATGACACGGATCCAGTATTGCAATGCATTTGTCAGACGGATCCGCAAACAAATGATATCCGTTTGCGTACGGATTTCCGGATCCGGCAGGCAGTTCCGACAGCGGAACTGCCTGCCAGATTCTTCTAACGCTAGTGTGAAAGTACCCTTAAATTTAAATTTCCATTTGTGGCAATATATTTCTGTGCAGCACAGATGCCTGGTCCTAGGGTGAATTAGGCCTCCTGCAGACGTGTGCTTCCCGTTGCCGTATTGCGGACCGCATTTGTGGATCCGCAATACACGGGCACCGTTCCGTGTGCATTCCGCATCACGGATGCGGACCCATTCACTGGGTCCGCAAATCTGGAGATGTGGAATGGTGCGGAACCGAAGCACGGAACGGAACCCTACTGAAGCACTACTATCTTTTTGCGGAACGGCCTGATCGTGGACCAATTAAAGTGAATGGGTCCGCGATCCACTGCGGCTGCCCCACGGTGGGTGTTCATGCATTGCGGCCTGCAATTTGCAGAGGCCTTATACTGACAGCTTTATGTCAGTATGATTCTGTTACAGAATGGTCAGGCAGAGACACACAGCGTTATCATTCATGATAATGCCGTGCTATTCTGTAGTACAGTCGTGGCCAAAAGTTTTGAGAATTACATAAATATTGGAAATTGGAAAAGTTGCTGCTTAAGTTTTTATAATAGCAATTTGCATATACTCCAGAATGTTATGAAGAGGGATCAGATGAATTGCATAGTCCTTCTTTGCCATGAAAATTAACTTAATCCCAAAAAAAAAAACTTTCCACTGCATTTCATTGCTGTCATTAAAAGGACCTGCTGAGATCATTTCAGTAATCGTCTTGTTAACTCAGGTGAGAATGTTGACAAGCACAAGGCTGGAGATCATTATGTCAGGCTGATTGGGTTAAAATAGCAGACTTGACATGTTAAAAGGAGGGTGATGCTTGAAATCATTGTTCTTCCATTGTTAACCATGGTGACCTGCAAAGAAACGCGTGCAGCCATCATTGCGTTGCATAAAAATGGCTTCACAGGCAAGGATATTGTGGCTACTAAGATTGCACCTCAATCAACAATTTATAGGATCATCAAGAACTTCAAGGAAAGAGGTTCAATTCTTGTTAGGAAGGCTTCAGGGCGTCCAAGAAAGTCCAGCAAGCGCCAGGATCGTCTCCTAAAGAGGATTCAGCTGTGGGATCGGAGTGCCACCAGTGCAGAGCTTGCTCAGGAATGGCAGCAGGCAGGTGTCAGCGCATCTGCACGCACAGTGAGGCGAAGACTTTTGGAAGATGGCCTGGTGTCAAGAAGGCCAGCAAAGAAGCCACTTCTCTCCAAAAAAAACATCAGGGACAGATTGCTCTTCTGCAGAAGGTATGGTGAATGGACTGCTGAGGACTGGGGCAAAGTCATATTCTCCGATGAAGCCTCTTTCCGATTGTTTGGGGCATCTGGAAAAAGGCTTGTCCGGAGAAGAAAAGGTGAGCGCTACCATCAGTCCTGTGTCATGCCAACAGTAAAACATCCTGAGACCATTCATGTGTGGGGTTGCTTCTCATCCAAGGGAGTGGGCTCACTCACAATTTTGCCCAAAAACACAGCCATGAATAAAGAATGGTACCAAAACACCCTCCAACAGCAACTTCTTCCAACAATCCAACAACAGTTTGGTGAAGAACAATGCATTTTCCAGCACGATGGAGCACCGTGCCATAAGGCAAAAGTGATAACTAAGTGGCTCGGGGACCAAAACGTCGACATTTTGGGTCCATGGCCTGGAAACGCCCCAGATCTTAATCCCATTGAGAACTTGTGGTCAATCCTCAAGAGGAGGGTGGACAAACAAAAACCCACTAATTCTGACAAACTCCAAGAAGTGATTATGAAAGAATGGGTTGCTATCAGTCAGAAATTGGCCCAGAAGTTGATTAAGAGCATGCCCAGTCGAATTGCAGAGGTCCTGAAAAAGAAGGGCCGACACTGCAAATACTGACTCTTTGCATAAATGTCATGTAATTGTCGATAAAAGCCTTTGAAACGTATGAAGTGCGTGTAATTATATTTCACTACATCACAGAAACAACTGAAACAAAGATCTAAAAGCAGTTTAGCAGCAAACTTTGTGAAAACTAATATTTGTGTCATTCTCAAAACTTTTGGCCACGACTGTACAGACCGCACAACCCCTCTCTCACACGGAGCGCGATTCCAGCAAGGGACACGCTCGTGTGAAAGAGTCTTTAAGGGTATAGACGTGCAATGTGGTAACTGGTGTCACTGGTTTTTTATAGCTGGAGCATTTATTTTCAATGTTTTACCTGTAAAGCAAAATGTGCAACCAACTGCCACATCATAAACAGTCATCAAACTGTGGTGAAACCAGATGTGGTATGAACTGCCCCAGAATGCACCCAAACTAGGCCCAAACCTTGTAATTTTGTCGCAAGTGGCATTTCTGAGCCGCCCCTCAGCACTTTCTGAAAAGGGGGCTTGATGAGGGGGGGACCCCCACATTTACCTACATTTGTAACTGTTTTTAGACGCAAATAAAGACAGAAATCTGCGGCAGCTCCAAACTACCCTAGATGTCATTCTGACTAGGGTTGTTTCGGGTATCGAATTTTCGATACCCAATCAATACTTTTGTCTGGTATCGGCCTCGATAACGGGATTTGCCTTTTTTTTCGATACTAGGCTTCGCTATTGCGCAGGCCAGTATCCGAGAACATTGAGCGCGCACAAAGCACAGGGCAGCAGGGACCGTGAGAGATCCTATTCCCCCTGATAGAGCTCTATTAGGGCGAATAGGACAAGGGATTAAAAGATCCCAGGTTCTAGCGCCTAAGGGGGGAAATAGTTATTAAATAAAAAGTAAAAAAAAATAATATAATAATAATTAAGTATAAATCACCCCCTTTCCCAATTTTACATATAAAATGTATAAAAAAAAATAATAAATAGACATAATACATATCACCATGTCCGAAAAGTCCAAACTATTAATTTTTTTTTTAAAAAGTCCTATGCGGTGAACGCTGTAACATAAAAAAATAAATAGGATTGGACTGTTCTATTATGGGCTGGACGTTCCATAAAATGCGGAATGCACGCGGCTTTTTTGGCGTTTTTTTTTTTTTCATGGTATCGAGTATCGCAATACTTTTTTATGTATCGAAACCGAATCTAAATTTTGGTATCGAAACAAGCCTAACTGACAGCTGATGATATGACGAGGCGCATCCTTCAGCAGCGTAAAAGGCCTTTCATAAATCTCCCGCAAAGACCGCTAAGCAATAGGAATGCCACTGGCGACCTTGCTGATTATCACCCAGCTTTCCCAGAAACAGATCTAACCATCAAACAGCTGAAATTGATTTTTTTTTCTTAATTTGGCAGAGAAGCAGGCGTCTAGGATTTACTAGGTATTTGATCATTTTATGGGGAAACACAGAATATGTCCGGGACTTACCAAATGACAATATGTTTCCTTCTTTGTCAAATTTCATCTGCAAATAGGAAACAGAACCGTTAGAATTCACCGATATCTCGGATTATACAAGAAAACGGAACAATACCTTACAATGGCATTCTGTCCAGTGGTAACAGTTATACCCTCTTCCCACCGACAAGATACAGAAGAGACGCGCGCTCAGCGGAAAGGGGTTATTCACACAGGCATATCCATTGTGAGGACCGGAAATTGCGTATCTGCAAAATACAGATGCGGTCTGCGTGCATCCCGCACTTTTCCCACTGAAACAATCCTATTTTGCAGACAAGGATGGCACACGTTCTCTCTTTTTACAGGAATGCGGAACAGACATACGGATGCGGACAGCACAGGGGGCGCGGTTCACATTTTTTGTGGGCACATTGAAATGAATGAGTCTGAGTGTGATCCGCAAAAATGCGTATTGGACGTGAACCGAAAATACAGTGGTGAGATCAGCCCCTAATAGTCAGGGAGAAGCAGTTTTATACAACATTGGGTGGGCGTATATTTCAGGCAGCACCCAAAATGATCGTTTCTGGGCAGCGATTGTGCTGTGTAAACCTGCCTGGAAGCAATGGACTGGTATGGCGGTAGGAGGAGAGGATTGCGGCATGTAAAGGCACCTCTACCCAACAATCAATTATACAGAAGATTTCATAACTTACCACAGAGAACACTGGAGCAACACTGGCCAACGTGGCTTGAGAGGTGTCCGACTGTGTATGGCGGCATACTGTACCTGAAGAACAGGGGATGTAAGGCACCAACATGGCAGATGCAGGAGATGTTACATACAGATATAATAGCAATTTTGCAGGAGATAAGTCCGGCTTGGTATAGTTGCCTTAAATGCCTGATCTCCTGGCAGCGGCCTCAGAGTACGGTATGACTGGTAAGGGTCTTTTCACACTGTGCTCGAAGTGTACACTGAAGGTTTCGGATGTCGCATACACTGGCATCAATACCTGTGCCAACCTATAGCAGATCAATGCTGAATGTGACCCTAAGGATGTGCATCCCGCATTTTCCCCTTCTGAAGGTGCTTTAAAAAGTGTTACAAAAGCCAATTCTTATCCAGAAAACGGACAAGTATAGGACGATTCATTTTTTGGACGGGCTGCGGAACGGAGAGCCCATGGTGCATTGAAATGGATGGGTCCGAATCTGATCCTCAAAAAACTGTGTGCTTGAGGCCTTAGGGTGGGTACACATCTGTGTTCTAGGTTCCGTTTTAAAAGGAAAATAACGGAATCCATAAGACGGAAGGACGCATCCGTTATGCTGCCCATTGACTTGTATTATGACGGAATGCAAAATGGAAGCCTTTAGAGGCATTCCGTTTTGATCTGTCTTGATAGAAGTCTATGGGGAATCATAACGGATCCGTCTGGTTTCCGTTATGCAGAAACTGAGAAAAAAGTCCTGTCGACGGGACTTTGTTTTCCCGTCTTGCATAACAGGACCCAGACGGATCCGTTATGATTCCCCATAGACTTCTATTAAAACGGATCAAAACGGAATGCCTCTAAAGGCTTCCGTTTTGACTTCCATCTTATGGATTCCGTTATAACCATTTTATAACGGAAAGCAGATGTGAACCCACCCTTACTATGGTCTATAATGGCGAAGAGGCATGCGACTGGTATCCAAGTATTGTTTGTGACAGTCGTGTAGCAGTGTCTCGCTATAACATGTGCCGCAACGCGAACCGCATTGGCAATCATCAGATACGATATCGCAATGGGACACTGTGTTTTGCCAACCAAACTGCCACTCCCCTGACACTGTCCGAATTCCAGTGGGGCAAACTATAATCACAAGGAAAATGTAACTGAAGTGAAACTTAAAGGGACACTGACAGGCCCAAAAAGCATATTTAGGTATACACTGCGTGCAGAATTATTAGGCAAATGAGTATTTTGACCACATCATCCTCTTTATGCATGTTGTCTTACTCCAAGCTGTATAGGCTCGAAAACCTACTACCAATTAAGCATATTAGGTGATGTGCATCTCTGTAATGAGAAGGGGTGTGGTCTAATGACATCAACACCATATATTAGGTGTGCATAATTATTTGGCAAAATGGGTCAAAAGAAGGACTTGACAGGCTCAGAAAAGTCAAAAATAGTGAGATATCTTGCAGAGGGATGCAGCACTCTTAAAATTGCAAAGCTTCTGAAGCGTGATCATCGAACAATCAAGCGTTTCATTCAAAATAGTCAACAGGGTCGCAAGAAGCGTGTGGAAAAACCAAGGACCAAAAAAACTGCCCATGAACTGAGAAAAGTCAAGCGTGCAGCTGCCAAGATGCCACTTGCCACCAGTTTGGCCATATTTCAGAGCTGCAACATCACTGGAGTGCAATACTCAGAGACATGGCCAAGGTAAGAAAGGCTGAAAGACGACCACCACTGAAACGTCAAGACTGGGCCAAGAAATATCTCAAGACTGATTTTTCTAAGGTTTTATGGACTGATGAAATGAGAGGGAGTCTTGATGGGCCAGATGGATGGGCCCGTGGCTGGATTGGTAAAGGGCAGAGAGCTCCAGTCCGACTCAGACGCCAGCAAGGTGGAGGTGGAGTACTGGTTTGGGCTGGTATCATCAAAGATGAGCTTGTGGGGCCTTTTCGGGTTGAGGATGGAGTCAAGCTCAACTCCCAGTCCTACTGCCAGTTTCTGGAAGACACCTTCTTCAAGCAGTGGTACAGGAAGAAGTCTGCATCCTTCAAGAAAAACATGATTTTCATGCAGGACAATGCTCCATCACACGCGTCCAAGTACTCCACAGCGTGGCTGGCAAGAAAGGGTATAAAAGAAGAAAATCTAATGACATGGCCTCCTTGTTCACCTGATCTGAACCCCATTGAGAACCTGTGGTCCATCATCAAATGTGAGATTTACAAGGAGGGAAAACAGTACACCTCTCTGAACAGTGTCTGGGAGGCTGTGGTTGCTGCTGCACGCAATGTTGATGGTGAACAGATCAAAACACTGACAGAATCCATGGATGGCAGGCTTTTGAGTGTCCTTGCAAAGAAAGGTGGCTATATTGGTCACTGATTTGTTTTTGAATGTCAGAAATGTATATTTGTGAATGTTGAGATGTTATATTGGTTTCACTGGTAAAAATAAATAATTGAAATGGGTATATATTTGTTTTTTGTTAAGTTGCCTAATAATTATGCACAGTAATAGTCACCTGCACACACAGATATCCCCCTAAAATAGCTAAAACTAAAAACTACTTCCAAAAATATTCAGCTTTGATATTAATGAGTTTTTTGGGTTCATTGAGAACATGGTTGTTGTTCAATAATAAAATTAATCCTCAAAAATACAACTTGCCTAATAATTCTGCACTCCCTGTATATGTGACAGTACAGGTCTTATAAAGTGTATTAGAATCATCTAAGTATCCCCCCTGTCCACCTTATAAATAGAGTAAAATGAAGTTTTATAACCTGCTTGAATCGTCTTCAAGGGGGGGTGTTTCATCTCAACTTGCGCCCAGCCAGCCTTGCCCCAACTGCGTTTGAAGCGCCGCCCAGCTCATCAATATTCACTTCGCTGGGCAGCTACTAGTGTCCCCGACGCAAGATCCGGCGCATGCCCAATACAATACTATGGGCATCGGCCTCCGGCTCATCTTCAGCACCCTCACTGGCCGGGATCGCATCGCGCCTGCGCACAGTCTGATTCTCAGAGGCCGATGCAGCCTCTGCTTTATGCGCATGCGCCGGGCACAGTTCATAGCAGCGCTTCAGAGCGCTGCTCTGTTACATCTCAAAAGGGGTTAATTAGTGCGCAGGCGCGATATGATTAGTGCGGATTAGTGCGCCGCCCAGCGAAGTGAATATTGATGAGCTGGGCGGCGCTTCAAACGGCAGTTGTGGCGAGGCTGGCTGGGCGCAAGTTGAGATAAAACACCGCCCCTTGGGCAGATTGAACCCGATTCCAGCAGGTTATAAAACTTCAGTTTACTGTATTTAAAAGGTGGACAGGGGGGATACTTAGATGATTCTCATACACTTTATAAGACCTGTACTGTCATATATATATACCTAAATATGCTTTTTGGGCCTGTCAGTGTCCCTTTAAGTTTTCCCCTAAAAATGGGACAGAAAGGAAAATTGGAGGCCAGGTTACGAACCAGGAAAATGTCTCAGCAGTGAAGTCTACATGACGTACATTAGAGGCAGTATAACACACAGTCAGTGTAGGTCTGTACATACATTCC
This sequence comes from Bufo bufo, assembly GCF_905171765.1. Classification (NCBI taxonomy): domain Eukaryota; kingdom Metazoa; phylum Chordata; class Amphibia; order Anura; family Bufonidae; genus Bufo; species Bufo bufo. The sequence continues at coordinate 400,006,986 of NC_053393.1, read as the reverse complement.
AGGCAGTATAACATACAGTCAGTCAGTGTAGGTCTGTACATACATTCCAGGCAGTATAACATACAGGCACAGTCAGTGTAGGTCTGTACATACATTCCAGGCAGTATAACATACAGTCAGTCAGTGTAGGTCTGTACATACATTCCAGGCAGTATAACATACAGGCACATCTGAAAGGCTGTCGGCTATTCGCTCGGATACATTTGCTTTGTTTGAAGGAGTCTGGGAGCCCTGGTCGTCCTCTTCCCACTCTATTGATTTTTCCCTCTATCGTGAGCTCTGATAGTCATCCTAGATATGTTGTGCACTGAGAGGTGGTTGTGAGGTTAAGCCCTCTTTTTCCTGGTCGCCTCCTGACACCTGACCTATGTACCCTTATTTATGTTTTATTTTATGTATGTCTTTCTGTTCCTTATTTTATTTGTTTGGAATGTCCAAATGATTGGACTCCTCGTCCTTTGTTTTAAGTGCATTATTCTGTATACCTTATTGCTGTGAAAACCTAATAAATACCATTGAAACATAACATACAGGCACAGTCAGTCAGTGTAGGTCTGTACATACATTCCAGGCAGTATAACACACAGGCACAGTCAGTCAGTGTAGGTCTGTACATACATTCCAGGCAGTATAACATACAGGCACAGTCAGTCAGTGTAGGTCTGTACATACATTCCAGGCAGTATAACATAAAGGCACAGTCAGTCAGTGTAGGTCTGTACATACATTACAGGCAGTATAACACACAGGCACAGTCAGTGTAGGTCTGTACATACATTCCAGGCAGTATAACACACAGGCACAGTCAGTCAGTGTAGGTCTGTACATACATTCCAGGCAGTATAACATAAAGGCACAGTCAGTCAGTGTAGGTCTGTACATACATTACAGGCAGTATAACACACAGGCACAGTCAGTGTAGGTCTGTACATACATTCCAGGCAGTATAACATACAGGCACAGTCAGTCAGTGTAGGTCTGTACATACATTCCAGGCAGTATAACATAAAGGCACAGTCAGTCAGTGTAGGTCTGTACATACATTCCAGGCAGTATAACATACAGGCACAGTCAGTGTAGGTCTGTACATACATTCCAGGCAGTATAACATAAAGGCACAGTCAGTCAGTGTAGGTCTGTACATACATTCCAGGCAGTATAACATAAAGGCACAGTCAGTCAGTGTAGGTCTGTACATACATTCCAGGCAGTATAACATAAAGGCACAGTCAGTCAGTGTAGGTCTGTACATACATTACAGGCAGTATAACACACAGGCACAGTCAGTGTAGGTCTGTACATACATTCCAGGCAGTATAACATACAGGCACAGTCAGTCAGTGTAGGTCTGTACATACATTCCAGGCAGTATAACATAAAGGCACAGTCAGTCAGTGTAGGTCTGTACATACATTCCAGGCAGTATAACATAAAGGCACAGTCAGTCAGTGTAGGTCTGTACATACATTAGAGGCAGTATAACATACAGGCACAGTCAGTCAGTGTAGGTCTGTACGTACATTCCAGGCAGTATAACACACAGGCACAGTCAGTGTAGGTCTGTACATACATTACAAGCAGTATGACATACAAGCACAGTCAGTGTAGGTCTGTACATACATTACAGGCAGTATAACATACAGGCACAGTCAGTCAGTGTAGGTCTGTACATACATTCCAGGCAGTATAACATACAGGCACAGTCAGTGTAGGTCTGTACATACATTAGAGGCAGTATAACATACAGGCACAGTCAGTCAGTGTAGGTCTGTACATACATTAGAGGCAGTATAACACACAGGCACAGTCAGTGTAGGTCTGTACATACATTAGAGGCAGTATAACATACAGGCACAGTCAGTGTAGGTCTGTAAATACATTAGAGGCAGTATAACATACAGGCACAGTCAGTCAGTGTAGGTCTGTACATACATTAGAGGCAGTATAACATACAGGCACAGTCAGTGTAGGTCTGTAAATACATTAGAGGCAGTATAACATACAGGCACAGTCAGTCAGTGTAGGTCTGTACATACATTACAGGCAGTATAACATACAGGCACAGTCAGTGTAGGTCTGTACATACATTCCAGGCAGTATAACACACAGGTACAGTCAGTCAGTGTAGGTCTGTACATACATTCCAGGCAGTATGACATAGACTATATACTCACTGCTGGGTGGCAAGATCCATTGTCGCTGGGGTCCAGATCTCTGGGTACAAGCCATCCACCGACCCTGCAGGAAGCAGCCGGGGATGCCAGTGAAAGTCCTCGCCTGTCCGAGAAGCGCACTGTACCGCTGCAGCCTGTGCAGCCCCCTGACCACATCCATGACAGCCAGGCACCACACCAACTCACAAGAACGACTTGTACCTCATGACCCTCTTCGCACCCGGTAGACGTTCAGCTGCTCTCCAGGACTCCACATGGGTCGCCCAACCGGAAGCAAAGTTGGAGAGCTGTCATTGGATTTCGCCACTAGGGGGAAACTTGGGTCCACATTCTGTCTCCTCTGTGGAAGCCATGTTGTTGGAGACCGTTCGGCAGTGAAAAAGTGAACATAACATCGGTCCCATTACAGAGATGCCTGTGGACATAGAATTTTTGAGTGAAGACATTTTCAGTTTTTGCTTCAGCAGTTGGGAAGTTCTATTTGCCTTTGCAAGACACACGATTCTCTTTGCATTATGTACATTTTAGAACTTGTATAAACTCTAGCTGTATAACTTAGTTTTTTTTAAACTAGCTTTGTAACTTAAAGTCGTTATTTTGAAAGGGTTGCAAAGGACTAGGGAAAAACGGCTGCTTTATTGCAAAAATAGCCCCACACCTGTCCATGGGTTGTGTCTGAAGCCCCCTTTAAATAAAAAAAGTGAAAACTTTACTTAAAGGGGTTATCCATGTTCTATAATGCCCCCCATATGCCCGGGCCCCTCACAGAGGTTGCACTTACCTCGTTCCCCGGCACCCACATGGCTTCTCATACCGGCACGGCCGCTGTTGCACATCTGGAGTTGGGGGGCAGCCAATAGCAGGCCGCGACGGGAATGAGCCTTCCTAGCATCGCGGGTGACACTACGGAGGCTTGATCCTGTCACAGCCTGCTATTGGCTGCCCCATCCCCGACGCCGGATGTTTTAATCCGCGCAACAGGGAGATGCAGCTGTGCCGATATGAGAAGCGACGTGGGTGTCGGGGAACGAGGTAAGTACAACCTCTGTGATGGCCTGGGCATATGAGGGGGCATTATAGAACCGCTTTAAAGGGAACCTGTCACCGGGATTTTGTGTATAGAGCTGAGGACATGGGTTGCTAGATGGCCACTAGCACATCCGCAATACCCAGTCCCTATAGCTCTGTGTGCTTTTATTGTGTACACCCTCTAGCTCAGGGGTGGCCAACCTTACAGACATAAAGAGCCAAAAAAAAAAAAAAAATATTTATGACTACCAGGAGCCACAAGCTATACATTTACATACGAGTCACCGTATTTTTCGCCCTACAAGATGCAAGAAAAATAAGATAAAAAAAAATATTTTTCATATGATCTAGGTCTGCTAAAAATATTTTTTCTTATTTTTCATTAGCAGAGAAAAAATATATTTTTCATCAGACCTCAGATCAGACTCCTAAATCAAATCCCCAATCCTCATCAGACCTCCAAAATAAGACCCCAATGCTCGGATCAGACAACACAAATCAGACTCCCAGTGTCAGACCCTCAGTGCTCAGATCAGATTCCCCCCCATGCTCAGATCTGACCCCCCATGCTCAGAGCTGACCAACCCATGCTCAAACAAGACCCCCATGCTCAGATATGCCCCCCATGCTCAAATCTGAACCCTCATGCTCAGATCTTCCCCTCATGCTCAGATCAGACCCCCATTGCCCAGATCAGGACCCCCCCATGCTCAGATCAGACCCCCATTGCCCAACCCCCCCTTCCCCCATGCTTAGATCAGACCCCCAGGCTCAGTTCTATAATTTAAAAAAATCTCTTCCCTCTCCTGATCAGGCACCTGCTACTCTGCAGGTCTGACATGCTCTCCACTGTGACCTGATGAGCACAACGTCAGGTCATAGTGCGTGTCTCCATGTTCTACGTTCTCACACTGTGTGCATCAGGACATAGAGGAGAGTGAGCTGGAGCTGCAAAGTAGCAACAGTGCCCGATCAGGAGAAGAGATCTGAGCACGGGGTGGAGAGTGAGCCGCATGCGGCTCAAGAGCCACAGGTTGGCCACCCCTGTTCTAGCTATACAGATCACATGTCCACTGTTGGTCTTCTTATGATGCGCCTGCCATTAAAGGGGTATTTCTATGTCAGAATGTTATGTCTCATTGCTAGGATAAGCCATAGCACTCAGACACCCCTCACAATCCCTATAAAGTAGGGGCAGAGCTCACTTTGCTAATTGTCCTGCCCAGAGCAACCCCTAGAACCCGCCAGGTAGGAGAAGTGTCCCATGAGGCACGTGGATGTTATAGAGAGGAGACCCCACAGTGGGGAACCCCTTCCTATGAACTGAAACACGGGGCCGCTGTAAGCATCATTTAGTACATGGTGGACCATTCACTTGATTATTGTCAGCATATAAAGCTGCAATGAATAGGATCGGCTGTGCTAACCCCAGGCGATCAGCTGTTAATACCCGCTATTTGAGAAGAAGGACCTGCAGTGGCCATCTTTAATGATAGTATCTGTTGTGTCCTCCTTATGTGTGACAGGGGCATACATTAACAGGCAGCTAAATCGTTGACCTGGGAGCAGGGTCCAACTTCCACTTTTATTGCAGGGATAGGTGAAACGGTGATGCTATGGTACAGTAGGCTTGGGTGAGGATGATTACTTCAGGTGCTGCCAGTTCAGCAGGTTCCTACATGAGGTCACTTGAGCGGGCGAAGCTGGCCCCCCTTCAATCGGCACAAACAAAAACTCCAGTGTGTCTCTATAGTGCTATGTTTGTGCTGTTTTGTGCCGCAAAAAATTAACATTTGTGCTGCTTTTATTTTTAAAGATAATAGCAATTGTTTGTTTCAAGATGATGACATCACCAGCCCCCCTACAACAGCAAAAAGACCCGAAACTTGCTGGATGGTGAGTGCTACGTTTGTGCCGTTTAAATCTCCATTCTATCTCCTTTCGTTGTCAAGTTATTAACCATTTATTAAAAGGTCACCAAAGGTCACCCAGCCCCCCACCACAGCCAAAAGACACGAAACCGGGCTGGTTGGTTAGTGCTACGCTTGTGCTGTAAAAAATAAGATTTGTGCTGCTTTTATTATTAAGATAATAGCTATTGTTTTTTTTGTTTTTTTTTTTAAGATGATCACATCACCAGCCGTGTCAGATACAGTCCACATTAGAAGTCACCAGCACTCGATGATATGTGCAAGAAATAAAGCTTTTTTTAATTAAATCGTCACATGCGTCAAACAGCCAATGTTTCGGGGCCACACAGGGTCCCTTCTTCTGACCAACATAGTGACATAAACTTGGCATAACCTTTTTGAAGATGCAACATATGATAATTCTTGTGGCAATTTCCCTTATGGTAGTCCGCCCCCTGCCCCCATGTGTCTATCACTCCTCATCATCACACAGCATGTGCCTGTTTAAAGGGACATAGTCTTTTAATTTCATTATGTTTATCCTTTGGCTATTGTACAGTTTTCATATACTGACATCTAGTGGAGAAATAGGGTACACTGCAGGTTGGAGACAAGTCTGGGAAGAAAACATTGTTCTACTAAGAAAAAAGAATTCTATCACTTTATTGTCACCAGCAGGCAAGGGAAGGCCCCGGGTAAGACTGTAGTGAGGAGCACATCTGAGTATGCACAGTACCGCTCTAATGTCTACGGGACCGGCAGAGGCAGCCGCGTACAGAGCTTGGCCGTGTCTGTCAGACCCACAAACATTGAATGGGGCATGACCACTACTCAGTTCAATCTACTTCTTATGGTGGTCATGCTGTTAGGAGAAACACAGAGATATCAGCCTGGAAATGTCCTCAACAAGATAATACTTGAGCAGTGGGTCACACAGCAGAGATATACAGGGGCGGATACAGACAGCAAAGGGCCCCTGTGCAAAGGGTGTACCTGGGCCCCCCCCCCACCCCCCAAACCACACATGCAAATATAAACATATATGTGCAAATTAAAAACATCTTGTGAATATGTTTACAGTATGCATATATATTTTTTCATAGTAGGTCACGCCTATGTCCAAAGCATAACTATACACACCCAGTCCCCTTAAAGCCCCCACATAGTAAGTATCCCCCTTTGTGCCAGTAGTTATGTCCAGATATGTTCCCCCTCACAGTAGTAATGGTCAGATATGTGCCCCTTCACAGTAGTTATGCCACATATATGGCCCCTCACAGCAGTTATGCCCAGCTATGTGCCCCTCACAGCAGTTATGCCCAGCTATGTGCCACTCACAGTAGTTATGTCCAGATATGTGCCCCTCACAGTAGTAATGCCCAGATATGTGCCCCCTCAAAGTAGTTATGCCCACATATGCCCCCTTCACAGCAGTTATGGCCATATATGTGCCCCCTTCACAGGAAGTTAAAAAATATATACTCACCTAGTTCCTCATGTTCCTCAGCTGCCAACACTTCACAGCAGCAGCACAATGTAGTGTCACACATTGTTCTGCTGGTCTGTGTAGGAGGAGAACAGCAGATTCCCGGCCGTACCGCTCCTACACGGACCAGCAGAACAATGTGTGACACTACATTGTGCTGCTGCTGTGGATCCAGGTCCATATTTAGATAGTATGCTGCCCTAGGCACTTTAGTGCCAGCTTCCACCCCCTAATGAAGTCTGTACTTTTTAGGCTACTTTCACACTAGCGTTAATATTTTCCAGTATTGAGTTCCGTCATAGGGTCTCAATACCGGAAAAAAAACACTTCAATTTTGTCCCCATTCATTGTCAATAGGGACAAAACATAACTGAACAGAACGGATTGCTCAAAAATGCATTTCGTTCCGTTCTCATACGCTGTGGTTTTTGCTTTCCGTCCTGGGATGCGGTGAAAGACGGACACAATCTAAAACAATAGAAAATGGATCCGTCCCCCATTGACTTTCAATGGAGTTCATGACGGATCCGTCTTGGCTATGTTAAAGATATGTAAGGATAGTGAGCAGGCACTCTATTTATGGGTTCATGGAAGGCAATTTTATTCATTAAAAATAACATAGGTATGTAAAACGATAGATAGCAACAATATAGCGACAATTAAGAACAATATAACAATGATTAATAATATAACAAATGATAAAATAGCAGCAATTCAACAGTTGATAATATATAGCAGCAATTGAGAAATGGTAGCAATATCAAAGGTATATCACAATTAGATAGATAAGATATCGCACTAGGAAAAATGGGCACCAGTAGGTGCACCTGTAAAATTGAGACCATTCACTCAATAAAGTAAAAAATAGAAATATATTGTATACAGGGCACTCAAGAGACCGTGACCATGTGGTTGCAACAAATTATGTAATTTTATTAATGTTAAAACAAATAAATAGGCAATATAGTGCAATGTTAAATGATCAGAATGAAAGAGTCACCTTGCGTCATTATACAGTAGCATATATAATATTGAATGTGATCGCAATGATTCCAACTATTAAAAAGTCCACTAGGTGTTAAATGTCATAGAGAGCGAACCTTAATGCTATGACAAGCAAACTATACGATGTTCTTCAGTATCGCAGTCACTGAAACGTTCAATCCAATACTTGTGTGCAGCCTTTGAAATAAATACCTGAGTATCGATAGATATAGACCAAAAAAGGCAGATGTCCCACACTTGGTTGCAGCGGCGTCCCGCCGGAACAGAAGTGGGTAGCGGCGTCCCGCTACACAGTTGCTTGCAAGTTGAAATTCATTACCTTATAATCGACCAAACCTTAAGGTTTATCCAGGGGCGGACTGAGAACCCTCAGGGCCCCCGGGCAAAAAAAAATGAAGGGCCCCCTTACAGGCCCCACCCATGTTCTGCTGCAAGCCACACCCTTGTCCCGCCTCCAGCCACACCCTACACAATCTTTAATAAGATTTCAAAGTTAAGGCGACACAAAAGGCACCCAGACCACTTCAGCTCATTGACGTGGTCTGGGTACAGTGTCCCTTTTGCCAATCGAGCTGCAATGTTCTAGAGAAACTGCATTGTTTACGTTCCAGCAATAAGTCAGCCTCTAGTCGCTGGCAGCCACCTGAGGGCTTCCTGGAGTAAAACAGACCTTTGGTCCGGTATCTGACGCTGGACGTCCTCACACTCTGCATGATGACCTCCAGGGTCAGATTTTTCCCCATAGGAAAGCATTGATTCAGTGCTCTCATATGGGGTGATCTAATCTCAGCGTCCATTAGTGAGCCTCTGTTAGAAGCAGTGTGGGCATAACTACTGTGAAGGGGGCACATATCTGGACATAACTACTGTGAAGGGGGCACATATCTGGGCATAACTACTGTGAAAGGGGGGGAGGCCCTTCACAGTAGTTGTTAATCTCTTTCAGCAGTCCCCCCTTCAGTGAATGGGGGACTGCTGAAAGGGGTTAATAACTACTGTGAAGGGCCTAGCCGTCTGGGCAACCCCACAGATCATCCCCCCACCCACCTTGTACTTGTTCCACTGATCTGCTACTTGCGGGCTACATGGGCATGAGTTCAGTCACTTCGGTGCGCAATCCCATCCTGCGGCGCGTGATCCCGCGAGACCCGTGACCTACTGCGGCGGGTCTTGCGGGATCACGCGCTGCAGGACGGGATTGCCCACCAAAGTGACTGAACTCATTCCCGCGCAGCCCACAAGTAGCGGAACAATTACAAGAGGGGTGGGGAATAGCCAAATTAAAAAATATTTTGAACCAAAAGGTGTTATGGGGGCTCTGTGGGTGGCACTGTTATGGGGGCTCTGTGGGTGGCACTGTTATGGGGGCTCTGTGGATGGCACTGTTGTGGGGGCTCTGTGGATGGCACTGTTGTGGGGGCTCTGTGGATGTCACTGTTGTGGGGGCTCTGTGGATGGCACTGTTGTGGGGGCTCTGTGGATGGCACTGTTGTGGGGGCTCTGTGGATGGCACTGTTGTGGGGGCTCTGTGGATGGCACTGTTATGGGGGCTCTGTGGATGGCACTGTTATGGGGGCTCTGTGGATGGCACTGTTATGGGGGCTCTGTGGATGGCACTGTTGTGGGGGGGGGATCTGTGGATGGCACTGTTGTGGGGGGGGATCTGTGGGTGACACATATAAAGCACCTTATGCTATATATGTGTCATCCACAGATCCCCCCATAAGTGTCTCTGTGAGTGAATGAGCTCCAATACAGGGTCTGGGGGCCGGCATCTGATGTTGTAATGGCAGCGGGGCCCGGTGCAGTCACTGTATTCTATTACACCGGGCCCCGCTCACTGTAATACTAATATTCATATGTGAACAACTTGAAATCCTCTGCGATCCTCTCCCTCTGAGCTCTCTGTATTCACAAAGTCAGTAGCAGGCCGGACGGCAGCGCAACTCACTGACGTCACGCGCCTGCTCCTCCCACTTTATGAATGGAGCAGGCGGAGCCAGTGCCCTTGCTAGGGTTGGTGTCACCCGGTGCGGTAGAAAGGTAGAAAATGGTGTCATTTCCCCCACGAAGCAATAATTTTTTAGCCATATATGGGGGCTATGGTGGTGCTGCTGCCATAGGGGGCATCCGTTAGCTCAGCAGACCCCCCCTAGCAGTCAGAGCCTGGTCTCGGGAGGGGCACTTCCAGATTATTTTCTGTCCACCACCACAAAACAATGGTGCTAATAGAACAGACTACACAGTGTAGCAGTATACTGTATATTGTGTGGCACAGTGTAGAGGTATACTGTATATTGTGGGGCACAGTGTAGAGGTATACTGTATATTGTGGGGCACAGTGTAGCGGTATACTGTATATTGTTTGGCACAGTGTAGAGGTATACTGTATATTGTGTGGCACAGTGTAGGCTATATGTGTATAACAAACATATTTCATATGAAAACTCACAATTACTTGGTAGATACAAGTAGATACAGTGGGGGAAATAATTATTTGACCCCTCACTGATTTTGTAAGTTTGTCCAATGACAAAGAAATGAAAAGTCTCAGAACAGTATCATTTCAATGGTAGGTTTATTGTAACAGTGGCAGATAGCACATCAAAAGGAAAATCGAAAAAATAACTTTAAATAAAAGATAGCAACTGATTTGCATTTCATTGAGTGAAATAAGTATTTGAACCCCTACCAACCATTAAGAGTTCTGGCTCCCACAGAGTGGTTAGACACTTCTACTCAATTAGTCACCCTCATTAAGGACACCTGTCTTAACTAGTCACCTGTATAAAAGACACCTGTCCACAGAATCAATCAATCAAGCAGACTCCAAACTCTCCAACATGGGAAAGACCAAAGAGCTGTCCAAGGATGTCAGAGACAAAATTGTAGACCTGCACAAGGCTGGAATGGGCTACAAAACCATTAGCAAGAAGCTGGGAGAGAAGGTGACAACTGTTGGTGCGATTGTTCGAAAATGGAAGGAGCACAAAATGACCATCAATCGACCTCGCTCTGGGGCTCCACGCAAGATCTCACCTCGTGGGGTGTCAATGGTTCTGAGAAAGGTGAAAAAGCATCCTAGAACTACACGGGAGGAGTTAGTTAATGACCTCAAATTAGCAGGGACCACAGTCACCAAGAAAACCATTGGAAACACATTACACCGCAATGGATTAAAATCCTGCAGGGCTCGCAAGGTCCCCCTGCTCAGGAAGGCACATGTGCAGGCCCGTCTGAAGTTTGCCAATGAACACCTGAATGATTCAGAGAGTGACTGGGAGAAGGTGCTGTGGTCTGATGAGACCAAAATAGAGCTCTTTGGCATTAACTCAACTCGCTGTGTTTGGAGGAAGAAAAATGCTGCCTATGACCCCCAAAACACCGTCCCCACCGTCAAGCATGGGGGTGGAAACATTTTGCTTTGGGGGTGTTTTTCTGCTAAGGGCACAGGACAACTTATTCGCATAAACGGGAAAATGGACGGAGCCATGTATCGTGAAATCCTGAGCGACAACCTCCTTCCCTCTGCCAGGAAACTGAAAATGGGTCGTGGATGGGTGTTCCAGCACGACAATGACCCAAAACATACAGCAAAGGCAACAAAGGAGTGGCTCAAGAAGAAGCACATTAAGGTCATGGAGTGGCCTAGTCAGTCTCCGGACCTTAATCCAATCGAAAACCTATGGAGGGAGCTCAAGCTCAGAGTTGCACAGAGACAGCCTCGAAACCTTAGGCATTTAGAGATGATCTGCAAAGAGGAGTGGACCAACATTCCTCCTAAAATGTGCGCAAACTTGGTCATCAATTACAAGAAACGTTTGACCTCTGTGCTTGCAAACAAGGGTTTTTCCACCAAGTATTAAGTCTTTTTTTGTTAGAGGGTTCAAATACTTATTTCACTCAATGAAATGCAAATCAGTTGCTATCTTTTATTTAAAGTTATTTTTTCGATTTTCCTTTTGATGTGCTATCTGCCACTGTTACAATAAACCTACCATTGAAATGATACTGTTCTGAGACTTTTCATTTCTTTGTCATTGGACAAACTTACAAAATCAGTGAGGGGTCAAATAATTATTTCCCCCACTGTATATAGAGATATAGCAGAGCTGAGTGTGCTGGGGCAGCTGTCATGTGTATAGCTGTAGCAGAGCTGGGTGTGTTTGGGCAGCTGTCATATATAGAGATATAGTAGAGCTGAGTGTGCTGGTGCGCTGGTGCAGCTGTCATGGGTATTACATGTAGCAGAGCTGGGTGTGCGTGGGAAGCTATCATATATAGAGATATAGAAGAGCTGTGTGTGCTGGGACAGCTGTCATATAGAGATATAGCAGTGCTGGGTGTGTTTGGGTAGCTGTCATTTGTATAGATGTAGCAGAGCTAGGTTTGCTGGGGCAGCTGTCATATATAGAGATATAGCAGAGCTGAGTGTGCTGGGACAGCTGTCATATAGAGATATAGCAGTGCTGGGTGTGTTTGGGCAGCTGTCATGTGTAGAGATATAGCAGAGCTGAGTGTGCTGGGACAGCTGTCATATAGAGATATAGCAGTGCTGGGTGTGTTAGGGCAACTGTCATGTGTATAGATGTACACTTAGCCAGCTATAACAGTAGAAGTCTCATATTTTTTTCAGTCAGTGTCAATGCCTTTCTTATGGCCGTGTGGTTAGGTGCTTTGCCTCTGATACAGAAGGTCGTGGGTTCGAATCCCAGCAGAAACTGTTCTGAAATACAGGCTAAATTAGAATACACAAGCACTGACTTCATATATGGACAATATATGGGTGGGACACAGGAAGAGTTGCGCTGCCGCCCGTCCTGCTACTGAGTTTGTGAGTACAGAGGGCTCAGAGGGAGAGGATCGCAGAGGATTTCAAGTTGTTCACATATGAATTACAGTGAGCGGGGCCTGGTGTAATAGAATACAGTGACTGCACCGAGCCCTGCTGCCATTACCAGGCCAGCATAACATTAACATTAATGTTATTCTGCGGCGGGCCCCCATCCCGGCCGGGCCCTCGGACCCGACCGGTCAGTACGCCCCTGACACCAGGTCCCTCTGCCCTCCTTCCCTGTCAGTGCAGACTGCAGAGCTCGGGCTGTATTCACAAGCAACCAGTGAATAATACACAGGGGGGTGTGCCCAACATCTAGTCCAGGATCCCTGTCATTGGCTGGCAGCACCTGTCATAGGAAGCTGCAGCCAATAGAAAACAAGAGGCAGTACTGGCAAATGCTGTGCCATTCCTGCGGATCTCAGAGGAGGAGGGGACAGTATGGAGGAGCAGTACTCTGCCTCCTCCTGCCTCCTCCTCACTGACAGCGGCCCAGAGTCACAGCTGGAAGTAGTGCTGGTTCTGTGGCCATATTAAGGACAAGACCAGCACTTCTCTCCCATCCCCCTCACCTGAGGAAAGTCACACCCATTATTTTACATTGTAACTGTCAACAGCCCAGTTCATATGCACTACAGATCCCAGCATGCCCTACTACATTAGGTTCAATGCTTCTGAAAATCTACACTATGGTCCAGATTACTATTTTCTAGGCTACACAGCTAGGATGGGTTTGGTTGTCATGGGCAACACAACCGTTTCCCTGCTTTAGCTCCTGTTGCCGAGCGTGTGTTGCCCTGGAGACCTCCAACTGTCAGAACGGTCAGAGTGAGTTGAGGTTCGTGGAGAGAGGATCTATTGAGATTTGTGCAGAGCGAGCGATTTGCTTATTTCCTTTTATTTATATATTTTTTTTGTGTTTTTTTTTTTCTTGTTTGTCTGCCCCCCCCACCCCTCACACTTTTTTTTAGGTGTGTTGTGGGAGAGGCAGCCAAATGGCTGCTACGGGGGCTGGAGGAAAACTCCAGCCCCGGAGACATCTCCATCCTTCCCGGAGGCCCCCGTACAGCCGGAAGCCAAGAAGACCTGGCTATAACCATCTTACAGCTGGATTAGAAGGTATCGTGCCAGATTTTAAAACACTGTTTGAAATACCTAGACAGGAGGAACCTGGCCGATACCTTCGACTGCAGGGAGGACCCCCACTACCACCGGCACCACCACCTGCCGATAACACCTGTGCGGCAGAGGTAGAGATAGAGGAACATCGGGTACCACAGCCCACCATAACACCAGGTGAGGAGCAGACCTATCCCTCATTGCCCAGTAGACCATCTGCCGGGAGAACACCAACCCCGAGAGGAGCAGCAGAAACATCTAGAGTCCGCAGTGTGCCTGACGCCCTACCACCGCGTATTAAGGTCACTGCGAGACAGCTGAATAACTTCCCACAATGGCTCCCTGTCAGTTATGCGTCTCGGAAGAACATGATAGCCATGCTGACCAGACCATTGGTGGATGTGCGGGACTCCTATGTGACGCATGAGGGAGAATATCTCAGGTACACCTTTACCCGTGATGTCATCTTCCACTACCGGGAATACCATGGGAAAATCTCCTTCCTCCGCAAAAAAATGTAGTGGTGGAGTCCCCTGCAGAGCGTGAGTACCATCTTAGCGCACAGCTGCTTTTCGGATTGACTTTTCGGTTTTGACCTTGGCTTGACTAATGGACTGTGTTTTGACTGCCGCCTGCCCTGACCCCGGACTGTTTTTGGACTGATTGTTGGCTGTCTGCCCCGACCCCGGCCTGTTTTTGGACTACGATTATTTGCTGCCTGCCCCGACCTCGGCCTGTTTTTGGACTGCGATTGTTTGCTGCCTGCCCTGACCTCGGCCTGTTTTTTGGACTACGATTGCTTGCTGCCTGCCCTGACCCAGCCTGTTTTTGACTACTCTCCTGCCTGCCGATTTGGTACCTTATTGTAAATGACTGCAGGACAGTCTGCCTCTCTCCCGGCCTCACCTCTGGGTAGATCCCAATAGCTCATACACTGAGATGGTGGGCTCTTTTCCTGGACCAGAATTGAACGGTCTGCATATTACATGTTCTGTATATTTACTTCTGACCATTTACTTTATTCCTGACCATACTTCATATGGGTAATGGCAGCACCATCTTTGCTATGGGCAACAGGCAGACACTTAGGCCAGTAACCAAGTCTGGACTTGTAATCTCCTGCATGTGACAGATTCCCAGTGGGCTGGTCAGTCAGGGGCGGCCCGCCATGGTAAAGGTGACATTGCACTGATAAAACCAGTACTGCGTTATCAGTGCAGTTTCCGTGGCGACAAGAAATGAAGGACCTGACAATCTCCCTTGCACCTCCATCATCTCTGCTCCTGCCAGTCTTGGAGGGGTGGGAATGGGGAAAGTCCTGCTGACAGTAGTTTGGGGAAGAATGCTGCTGTTAGTGGGGAGAGGTGGGATGTAGGAAATGCCGCTGTCAGCGGGAAAGGGGTAGGAAGGGGGAAAATGTCGCTGTCAGTGGTGAAGTGGGGAAAAGGACAGGGCTGCTGTTAGTGGGGGAGGGGTGTGAGGGGGACAGTTCTGATGTCAGTGAGAAGGGGGTAAATTCTGATGTCAGTAGGGGAGAAGTGGGAAGGTGAAAATGCAGATGTCAATGGGAACTGGAAAATGCTTTGGCCAATGGGGGAGGGGTGGAAAGGGGGAAAAACTTCGGCCAATGGGGAGGGGGAAATGCTTCGGCCAATGGGGAAGGGGTAGAAAATGATTTTGGCCAACAGGGGAGGGGAAAATGCTTCAGCAAATAGGGGAGAGGTAGAAAATGCCTTGGCCAATGGGAGAGGAGTGAGAAGGGGAATTGCTTCCGCCAATGGGGGTGGGGCAGAAAGAGGGTAGCGCTGCAGCTATTGATTTGTTTAGTAACAAAGTATTCTCAAATCAGTCCCCCCATGACATCATTAGACCCCCTGCCTTCAGTCTCCCCCCATTCCATCAGTTCCTAGTGCCATCAGCCGCCCCCATACCATCCATCCCCAGTGCCATCAGCCTCCCCATGCCAACTGTCCCCAGTGCCATCAGTTCCCCCCATGACATCTGTCCCCAGTGGCATCAGCCCCCCCATACCATCCGTTCCCAGTGCCATCAGCCTCCCCATGCCATCTGTCCCCAGTGCCATCAGTTCCCCCATGCTATCCGTCCCCATGCCATCAGTCCCAAGTGCCATCAGCCCCCCATATCATTTGTCCCCAGTGCCATCAGCCTCCCCATACCATCCGTCCCCAGTGCCATCAGCCCCCCCATACCATCCGTCCCCAGTGCCATCAGCCCCCCCATACAATCCGTCCCCAGTGTCATCAGTTCCCCCCATGACATCTGTCTACAGTGCCATCAGTTCTCCCATGCTATCCGTCCCAAGTGCCATCAGTTGCCACCAGTGCCATGCGTTCCAAGTGCCATCAATTCCCTCCATGCAATTAGTTCCCCCAGTAGGGGAGGGGGGAAATGCTTTGGGAAATAGGGGAGGGTCTGGAGGGAGTACAATGTTGCTGCACTGTGGTGTTTGGCACTTCTGGGGAGATATTCTCTGCTGTAATGTGGTGTTTGTCCGGCACTGATGGGCAAGGATGTTGTGTTGCACCGTGGTATCAGTGTGCCAGGGCTGCATTGAAATCCACTTGGGCCCGATATGTAATGTGTGTACAGTGCCAGCATCAGTACATCCATATGGCCACCTCATCCGGACCAGCTGTGGAGCCTGCACTGCCCACCTCTTCCCCGGTCACAATAGTGAGACAGCTCTTCAGAAATGGCCAGTACGAGAACCTGATGTCCGGCCTCAGCAGAGACTTCATCTGTACCGTGTTACTACACCCGCAGGACCTGGTCAAGACCCTCTTTACAGGTATAACCACAGTGCTTATATAATCCATTACTGCCTCTATGTAATGTTTATGTACATATATGGTGAGCATGCTGGGGGTTGTAGTACCCCCTAACAGTTTAATGATACTTTCAATGTAGCTTTCAAATATGATTTGTAGTGAAGTTCCTTACCATTTTTAAGATCTCTGCTCCTGTCAATAAATGAAGGCAGATATTTAGGGACTTACCCCAAATCTGTGAGGTGGGGGCTTCAATTTTTGTAAGTGAACATTACATGAGAAGACTGATATCTTTATATTCTCATCTGATTGGAGAAAGGCAGGGGCTTCTGTCAACCCCAACTCCCACCCCAGGATAGGACTGGACTGGAGATGTAGTGACCTGTTTAATATGGCCGCCATTGCTGTTCCTACAGTAGCTGCTACCCATCTTTCCAAGGCTTCTGAAGGCAAACTCATCTAGTTATTCAGCAGTACTAGATGGGGGTGGGTTGCATCACTACATGAAAACCTGGGGTGACAACCTTGCTGGATGCTATAAAAGTGGTCACATTGATTGTCATGTCAGCATCTATCCCTCCAATATACTGTAGTCAGTGGTGTACCGCCAATATAGGCAGACCACGCCGCTGTTATGGGGCCCGCAGCACAGGGGGGCCCGGAGTGCATGGAAGGCCCGCCCCCTACGTCTTTTCTGCACAAGACACAGACAGTTCATTCATAGTAAGGGCATTGAGGCGCCCACTTGTGTTCTCCCTCTGGCTCCAACCCCGGCCTCCCCCCCCTGGTTGACACGACCCCTCCCCGTTGTCTGACCTCCATGATCCGGGCTGCGCTCTCCCTCCACTGCGTCTGCTTTTTTACACTGGACAATCAACTTTTAGGAGCTCAAGGATCCTGCTGCTGATTGGCCAGTGTATCGCTGGCCTGGAAGGCAGCAGAAGCTGCGCAGGCTAAAGCACACACAGAGGCGCGCACCCGGCGCGGCTGGCAGTCAATGACTTCATCAGCACCCTGGGGTAAGAAGTGTGTTCTCTGCTCTCTCCTGCCAGCTGTGGACTCCTTTATATGCAGGGGCAACAGGGACACTGGCACTCCCATCCCCACAACTGCGAACTGCAACCTGTCAGACTGCACAGGAAAGTGTTCAAGACTTCTGCAGAAAGGCCTAACTCTCCGCGCACCCTTCATAGTGAGACAGCACCCCTGTCATGTAATATGCTGATAATGGACACCACGGACCCTGCTGGCCAGATATGAGTAATATACGCCCATGAGCCTGCTGTGTAATATACATGATATACACCCCTGAGCCTGCTGTGTAATATACATGATATACACCCCTGAGCCTGCTGTGTAATATACATGTAATATACACCCCTGAGCCTGCTGTGTAATATACATGTAATATACACGCTGAGCCTGCTGTGTAATATACATGTAATATACACCCCTGAGCCTGCTGTGTACTATACATGATATACACCCCTGAGCCTGCTGTGTACTATACATGATATACACCCCTGAGCCTGCTGTGTAATATACATGTGATATACACCCCTGAGCCTGCTGTGTAATATACATGATATACACCCCTGAGCCTGCTGTGTAATATACATGATATACACCCCTGAGCCTGCTGTGTAATATACATGATATACACCCCTGAGCCTGCTGTGTAATATACATGATATACACCCCTGAGCCTGCTGTGTAATATACATGATATACACCCCTGAGCCTGCTGTGTACTATACATGATATACACCCCTGAGCCTGCTGTGTAATATACATGATATACACCCCTGAGCCTGCTGTGTAATATACATGTAATATACACCCCTGAGCCTGCTGTGTAATATACCGTACATGATATACACCCCTGACCCTGCTGTGTACTATACA
The DNA here is from genome assembly GCF_905171765.1 of Bufo bufo. Taxonomy (NCBI): domain Eukaryota; kingdom Metazoa; phylum Chordata; class Amphibia; order Anura; family Bufonidae; genus Bufo; species Bufo bufo. The sequence continues at coordinate 399,988,732 of NC_053393.1, read as the reverse complement.
TGATATACACCCCTGAGCTTGCTGTGTAATATACATGTGATATACACCCCTGAGCCACTAAGGTGGCCACCGATCTATCTATCTCTCCTTTATACTCTTATAACTTTATCAATTTTATGCATCTACGTCCCTTCACTGTATGAGTATGATAATGCGACCGTCCTGCTGCTATTTTGAATTGTATATAAGAAGTCAGGATGACGTCACGGGGCCGCGACATCTCTGCGCGCGTTTACGTGACGTCACCCGGATCATGTGACCGCGCGAGGATCATGTGATCCAAACAGGTCACGTGCTCCTCTGGATGCTGGCATTCAGTGCTATAGATCAGTTCCGGCGCAATCGCAGTGACGAACAAACCAGCAAACAGTTGGTATGTAGTGATTGGTTGACACCCATATATAAACCATGTCTCCCAGTGATGACGCTACCCCCAGACGAAGGTACGCCGAAACGCGCGTTGGGGTTGGCGCCATCCTGGAGGAGACACAGTATGGGTAATTGTCCTATGTTCCTGTTTTCCATTTATGAATTTTTGCATATGCACTTTAGTGAATAATCATGTTGGATGAACAAGGACTTGTATCCACTGTATGTTTCCTCCAGTGTTGTTGTTTTTTATCTCCTGCACCAATTTCTTTTAATTATGTATGTATTCAATTGTTATTTTTTGTAATAAAGGATTTAATATAGTATAAGCGGTCTGGCATTTTCTATGTAGGTTGTGTATTTAGTATGATGACTGCCACAGGCTTAGATATTACTTGAACAAGTAATCATCCCATGGTTGGGGTATATAATCGGATGTTGTATTTATATTCTGTTTTTGCAGATCTAACCGCACCTAGTACCATGGATTACAGGGCCAGAGAGCAATCCTGGCTCACATCCCTGGAAAATATTTTTAAAGAAAAGGGTGCGGGTGTTGGGTGTGGAGACCCGGTGAATGTGAAGGAGATGCAGTCGTCTCTTACGAATCTTTTCTATAGAAGGACAAAAACATGGTGGAATAAAGCATTCCTAGAGAGGTATCTTCAGATGGATCTAATACCACGTGGCTTACGGATACAGGAGAAACCTACCTTTGATATCGACAGCGAAAGCTTCCTATCTAGTTGGGAGGAAATATGCACAGAGTCAGCGAAAAAATTGATGAATCTGGTGGTTAAACATAACAGCCAGACTCTCCTCACATTAGATGCTGATATCGAGAGGTTACAGACAACCTTGAAACAAGATTGCAACAGGGAATCTTTGGCTGCCTTTGAGGTTACACTTAACAAAAATTTCGAGAAGTGGGAGAAAGAAATTCAAGAGATAAAATCGAGGAAATTCACCAGAGATTGTGAAGATTTCCAACAGAAACATGTGTATAAATGGAGACGGAAAAACACATATCATCAGAGAAGAGGTAATTCCACCTCTTGGAATCGAACATCTTCAACATTATCCCTCTCATCGATCTCTGACAGTCAGGAGTTGGATGGAAGAATGACTAGATCAGGTGGGATACAGAAAAGAAAGATACCACCAGGAGTGGTTTCGAATGGAAAGAGGAGGCCCTTTGCAGACAGAAGGGATACCAGCAGCCATGATGGGCTGAAGGTAATTAACCTATCCGATCATATTCTGTCACCAGCAGATATTTCACTGCTGGAACAGGGTCTAACTTTTTCTCCCTGTGCAACCTTTGATTCTTTTACAGCAGTGAAAGATCTGCATATATTTGCCCGCTCCCTACTGTTAAAAAGATGGCATCACAAAGAGGTTGAGATTGGGGCACTCTCTACTGCTGAAGAGATACAGGCAGCACAAATATTGGAAGAATTGGCAGGAGAGAACGAACCACATACAATTGAGGAGATCCCGGCTTCCATTAAATGTAAGTCCAAGAAATTCCCTCCACTATTATTATGTCCGGCAGTTGATCTGTTTGTGAAACTTGTCTCTATAAAGAATTTGAGAGTATGGCAATGTTTACCCCAAAGGATAATCTGTCAAGAGCTCAACGGCTTAGTCTGAAGAACCTTGGCAGATTAAAACATGTCGTGTTCAAACCCTCCGACAAGGGCGGTAACATCGTGGTATGGCCCCATAACCTATATGAACGTGAGGCCTATAGACAATTAAGGGAGAGAGAATGCTACAGGAAGCTGACTTTCAATCCATTACAGGCATTTGAGAGTAATCTCTGTAATTTTAGGGAAAGCGGTTGATAACCAAGTAATATCAAAGGCCCTACATGATGCTTTAATTGTAAAGGAACCGGTGGTACCCACTCTGTATTTGCTACCCAAAATTCATAAAAATGCAAAAATACCACCTGGAAGGCCAATTATTTCAGGCCGGGGTAGTTTGACAGAGAAAGTAGGACGATATCTAGATTCCTAGTTAAAAAATCTGGTAGTCAGTCTTCCGTCATACATCAAGGATACGACCGACTTCCTACGGAAGATCGATGGTATCCATCTGGGGGATGATACATTTATGGTAACCTGTGACGTTGAGTCACTGTACACTAGCATCAGGCACATGGACGGAATTTCTTTCTTGCACAAGAAAATCTGGATGCCAATAGGAGAGGGTTCCTTTTGGAGCTTTCATCCGTTGTTCTGACGCACAATTTCTTCTCCTTTGGAGGGTCCTTCTACCTGCAGCTCCAGGGCACTGCGATGGGGGCGCCCTGTGCGCCGTCATACGCAAATTTGTTCCTGGGGCTGTGGGAGAGGGACCTCTTCCAGTCAGATCGGTACATGTCGATGGACCGCGCCATTTTTTGGGCGCGGTACATCGACAATGTATTTCTGATCTGGCAGGGGAGCACTGAGGAGCTAGGAGAGTTTTTTGAGGCATTGAATAACAACTGTAAGAACATTAAATTGACATATAAATATAGTAGGGAATCCATTGAATTCTTGGATGTGCAGCTGGAAAAAGGCACTGATGGGTGTATAGTGACGAATATATTCAGGAAACCAACAGCAGTGAATTCATACTTACATGCATCTTCATCACATCCTCCACAGATGATTAATTCAATTCCGACTGGGCAATATTTACGGGCCCGGAGAATATGCTCGACGGACGAAATATTTGAACAACAAGCTGAAGAGTTAAAGGAGAGATTCACCAGCCGTGTATATAGTCAGCGTGCAATTAAAAAGGCTTACAGGAGAGCAAAGACATGCTCCAGACAGGATTTGCTGTTCTCTGGAGATCAAAGGATCAATGACAACAGGACACGATTTATCACAGGATACCATGGAAGATGGATGGAGATGAAAGATGCCCCGAGAAGATCGTGGCCTGTATTGTTGACTGACCCTATCCTGACAAAATATATAGCACCATATCCCATGGTAACAGCTAGACGATCCAAAAATTTGAAAGACCACCTTGTACGTAGCCTATTTGTAAAACAAAATCAACCACTATTTCCAGGAATAGGAAAACCCAAGTGGGGCTTTGTCCCATGTGGGAAATGTATAGCATGTCCAAACATGGAGAGGGCGACTTCTTTTGATGACACAACAAGCACGAAAACCTTTAAAATAACACAATGTCTCACATGCACGAGTACGGCAGTCGTGTATTACGCAAAATGTTCTTGCCCAAAAATTTACGTGGGTCTAACCACAAGAGAACTAAAAGTGAGAGTACGAGAACACGTTAGAGACATAATGGCAGCAACCGGTGAAGAAGAAATGTGTAATTTAAAACCGGTTGCGAGACATTTCAAGGCATATCACGACTGCAATCCCGTGCATTTGAAAGTACGGGCGATTGATTGTGTCATGAAAAATATTAGGGGCGGCAATATAAAAAAAAGATTGGGACAACTCGAGTGTAAGTGGATTTGGAAAGTGAATACACTACACCCGGGTGGCCTAAATGAGTCCACTGGTTTCTCCTCATTTTTGAAAGGCTTAAGGGGTCACATGGGTCTCAACACCCAAAAGGGGTTCTTTTTGTGTAATTTTAATTATGTTTTAACTGACTCTAACCCCCTTATCTTTTAGGGTCATCACTGGTCTGATTTAATATCACCACCTCATGAATTCTCAATCCGCATGTTCTAAGCATGCGCATTGAGGGATATAATGTAATGATATGACTATATAGTGGGAGTAGTGTATGAGACGGGTTTCAATGTGGAATATATACTGACAACAGATTGGCCAATATAGTTCTGGATTGTAGGCCCATGTCTTGCCTCCCCCCCTTTTCTCCTCTACCCTTCCCTTCCCCAACCTCCCCTTCCCTTTCCCCCCCCCTTTCCGTCCCCTTCCCTTCCCCCCCCCCCTCTCCCCTTGTCCCTTGATTCTTTTATTCATTTTTCTTTTCAATGCATTTTGGTGTGCATATAGGATATATGAAGTCTCCTTATGAGATAATGAATAGTAACTATTGAAATTTAATTAATTATATAATGCTTTATTGCACTTATGCACTTTACATGGCATGACCACTAGCGTATAATAATGGGCACGCAACACAACCATCACTGTTATTAATGGAATCATGATTTGTAGTATCACGTAATTGAGGTACATATATTTTTTTAAATGAAACACAATCTGGTTTTCCCACATTGTGGAATAAGCTATAGAGATATATATGTGGATATTATAATGAACAATCACTTATTAATTTATAGATGTTTCTCACATGTATGTTTAGGTGTTTTGATCTATGGGGGATATAGGTGACTCAATTTTCATGGGCCACATCTGAAATTAATGTATGTTTCTACATTGACTCTCATATCTAAACTAAGGTGGCCACCGATCTATCTATCTCTCCTTTATACTCTTATAACGTTATCAATTTTATGCATCTACGTCCCTTCACTGTATGAGTATGATAATGCGACCGTCCTGCTGCTATTTTGAATTGTATATAAGAAGTCAGGATGACGTCACGGGGCCGCGACATCTCTGCGCGCGTTTACGCGACGTCACCCGGATCATGTGACCGCGCGAGGATCAGGTGATCCAAACAGGTCACGTGCTCCTCTGGATGCCGGCATTCAGTGCTATAGATCAGTTCCGGCGCAATCGCGGTGACGAACAAACCAGCAAACAGTTGGTATGTAGTGATTGGTTGACACCCATATATAAACCATGTCTCCCAGTGATGACGCTACCCCCAGACGAAGGTACGCCGAAACGCGCGTTGGGGTTGGCGCCATCCTGGAGGAGACACAGTATGGGTAATTGTCCTATGTTCCTGTTTTCCATTTATGAATTTTTGCATATGCACTTTAGTGAATAATCATGTTGGATGAACAAGGACTTGTATCCACTGTATGTTTCCTCCAGTGATGTCGTTTTTTATCTCCTGCACCAATTTCTTTTAATTATGTATGTATTCAATTGTGATTTTTTGTAATAAAGGATTTAATATAGTACAAGTGGTCTGGCATTTTCTATGTAGGTTGTGTATTTAGTATGATGACTGCCACAGGCTTAGATATTACTTGAACAAGTAATCATCCCATGGTTGGGGTATATAAACGGATGTTGTTGTTTTTTTTTTTGGCCTGGAAGGCAGCAGAAGCTGCGCAGGCTAAAGCACACACAGAGGCGCGCACCCGGCGCGGCTGGCAGTCAATGACTTCATCAGCACCATGGGGTAAGAAGTGTGTTCTCTGCTCTCTCCTGCCAGCTGTGGACTCCTTTATATGCAGGGGCAACAGGGACACTGGCACTCCCATCCCCACAACTGCAAACTGCAACCTGTCAGACTGCACAGGAAAGTGTTCAAGACTTCTGCAGAAAGGCCTAACTCTCCGTGCACCCTTCATAGTGAGACAGCACCCCTGTCATGTAATATGCTGATAATGGACACCACGGACCCTGCTGGCCAGACATGAGTGATATACGCCCATGAGCCTGCTGTGTAATATACATGTGACATACACCCCTGAGCCTGCTGTGTAATGTACATGATATACACCCCTGAGCCTGCTGTGTACTATACATGATATACGCCCCTGAGCCTGCTGTGTAATATACATGTGACATACGCCCCTGAGCCTGCTGTGTACTATACATGTGACATACACCCCTGAGCCTGCTGTGTAATATACATGTGATATACACCCCTGAGCCTGCTGTGTAATATACATGATATACACCCCTGAGCCTGCTGTGTAATATACATAATATACACTCCTGAGCCTGCTGTTTCAGCCCCCCCCCCCCTTCAATGAACTCTACTTGCTGTTGAATTGGTCATATAGAATGTGCCCATCCCAACTCTGGCACCATGAAGTGGGGGGAAGGCCTGGTGCACACTAAGGGTGCATTCACGTGACCATGCCATGTTTTACAGTCCGCAAATTGCGGATCCGCAAAACACGGATACAGGCCATGTGCGGTCTGCATTTTGTGGCACGCACAAGGCTGGCACTATATAGAAAATGCCTATTTTTGTCCACAATGGCGGACAAGAATAGGACATGCTCTATCTTTTTTGCAGGGCCGCAGAATAGAACAACAGATGCGGACAGCAAAATTGCAGAATGGATATGGACCCATTTATACGGTCGTGTGAATGAGCCCTAAGCATCAGCAGCAAGAAGTTTAGATGTGGAATGGTCCAGGGGTGGGTAGTGGGTGGAGTCAGGGGGGCCCAATTCAGCTTCTTGCTATGGGGCTCAATTATTTCTGTGTACGCCCCTGACTGTAGTCATACATTTTGTAGTGCTGTTACTATAACAAGCCCAGCAAAATGATGGAATAGAGCTTAAAGGGGTATTCCCATCATATACATTTATGGTGCGGGATCCAACCTCTGGCATGGATGTGCCATGCCCCATGGTCACTGGATCATATGGGTGGTACTCCCCATAACCTGCAATAGCCGCCTTTCCATTGCCAGCTGCCTCTCCATTATAGCCTGTGGGGAGCGTAGGCTCCGTGATCCATAACGTGGGCCGCTATACTCAGGGCCGGCTCCAGGATCATGTGGGCCCTTGGGCGATAAAGTCTCACTGGGCCCCCTTACACAGTGGTACCTCTCTGAGTACAGATAATACAGTAGATATCACCTGCAGTCCTATGTAACAGCATAGATAACACAGTCATGGCTATCTGAGTACAGAAAATGTAGTAGTGTTACCTGCAGTCCTATGTAAAACCACAGATAACACTAGTGCTGATAATGTGATAGTGTTACCTGTAGTCCTATGTAAACCACAGATAACACTAGTGTAGATCATGTAGTAGTGTTACCTGCGTCCTTAGTGTGCCTCCCTGTGCCTCTACCACAGACTCCATGCTGGCGGTGCTGCCTCCTCTTCCATCTTCATCTTGCCCCGCACAGAATGTCCTGATGCAGCTGCATCAAGACAAAGGGAACACTGTGGGCATGGTGATGGTGACACACACACAGGGACAGACACACACACAGGGACAGACACACACACAGGGACAGACACACACACACACACACACACAGGGACAGACACACACAGGGACAGACACACACACACAGGGACAGACACACACACAGGGACAGACACACACACACACACACACAGGGACAGACACACACACACACACAGGGACAGACACACACAGGGACAGACACACACACACACACACAGGGACAGACACACACACAGGGACAGACACACACACACACAGGGACAGACACACACACAGGGACAGACACACACACACACACACACACACACAGGGACAGACACACACACACACAGGGACAGACACACACAGGGACAGACACACACACACACACACAGGGACAGACACACACACAGGGACAGACACACACACACACACAGGGACAGACACACACACACACAGGGACAGACACACACACACACACACAGGGACAGAGACACACACACACACACACACAGGGACAGACACACACAGGGACAGACACACACACACACAGGGACAGACACACACACACAGGGACAGACACACACACACACACACACAGGGACAGACACACACAGGGACAGACACACACACACACACACACACACAGGGACAGACACACACAGGGACAGACACAAACACACACACACACACACACACACACAGGGACAGACACACACACACACACAGGGACAGACACACACAGGGACAGACACACACACACACACACGGACAGACACACACACAGGGACAGACACACACACAGGGACAGACACACACACACACACACAGGGACAGACACGCACACACAGGGACAGACACGCACACACACGGGGACAGACACACACGGGGACAGACACACACACACACGGGGACAGACACACACACACACACACAGGGACAGACACACACACACACACAGGGACAGACACACACACACAGGGACAGACACACACACACACACACAGGGACAGACACACACAGGGACAGACACACACACACACACACACAGGGACAGACACACACAGGGACAGACACAAACACACACACACACACACACAGGGACAGACACACACACACACACACAGGGACAGACACACACAGGGACAGACACAGACACACACACAGGGACAGACACACACACAGGGACAGACACACACACAGGGACAGACACACACACACACAGGGACAGACACGCACACACAGGGACAGACACGCACACACACGGGGACAGACACACACACGGGGACAGACACACACACACACACACGGGGACAGACACAGTGTCGGACTGGGGTACCTAGGGCCCACCAGTAAAATTTATTTTGGGGGCCCACCGTATGGATACATTTAAATATAATAAATAATTTAACACGTTTTTTATATGAACATAGGCTGGTGGAGGTGCTGTACATTGAATATATGTATGTAGTGCAGTAAGTCTACTGTGTTATGTGCCACTTGTGCAGGAGGTGGGAGACTAGGGGCCCACCTTGCTCAGGGGCCCACCGGGAGATTCCCCTGTACCCCTGTGGGCCAGTCCGAGCCTGGGTTTATCCACTCTCCAAAGTATGCCTCTATTCGTGCAGCATTTGTGAAATCAGGAGATTGTAGACGGCTCTGTATATCGCTGTTCAAGCCTATGGACCTCCGCTTTTAAATGAAAATTCCGCAGTGATATAATGACGGAAAATTTTGTCGGTAAAGGTCCACCTCTGGTCTGTTAGTTGGTCGATCTTCGGTACTTAGGTCTTTCAGTACAAAGTTAAGGGGTGTCGCACCAGACGCGTTTCGGGGTCTAACTATTTGCCCCTTCCTCAGTGGTATGCATCACCCCTTCCAAATCCCCTCTTTTATACTCGATCTTCTGTGGTCTCATTGGTCATTATTTCGACGTCAGATCCTGTTCGTTAATTTACTCAGGTGTACATGGTTAATAATCAGTCTTTCACAATGTCATGCTGAATAAATTAAAACTTGAACAGATATTTTGCAAACCTTAGCAATTGCTCATGGTTCTAAACTTTCATCTATTGATGTATTAAAAGTTTATGCATCTCCTAGAGGAAGAACGCACCCAAACGCTGTGCGTCTTTGATGCGGCTTCTTTGTATTTGTTGTATACTTCATCTAAACATTATTTCGTTAGACATGAACATAAAATGGTTTCCCACCAATCAACTACTAGTGTTATAATACAACATTAATAATATAGGTTATAATATTATGATAAAAATATATTTATAAAAATGAATATAAAATTGAATATAAAAATCTGAGAAATACGCACGTCTATTGTCGCACGTGCATTCTACATATATATTATTGTTTTTTGTTATTTTCGTTTTTAGATTTTTTTTTAAAATAGGGATTACCTATATATTAGGTCTGTGTTGGTTGAATTAAACATATAGTAAAAACAATGATATATACAATTGTAAGTAAATAAATATACATCAATATTGTACATAAAATACATATAAATAAATATTAATAAATAAATATTTATTTATTGTACATCAATTATATATCTTGGCTTTATTGAGTGAGTGGTCTCAATTTTACAGGTGCACCTACTGGTGCCCATTTTTCCTAGTGCGATATCTTATCTATCTAACTATTATATCATTTTCCACTCAGGATGTCTGCACAGGATACTATGGCCACCATAGATATCTGGGACCATGTGGAAAGCAAAAGATTAAAGGTTGAAAATTTTATGTTCAATAGCAATGAAAGTAATGTGGAGAATAATGTATTAGTGAAAAACACATTCAGGGAATTGGAGAATTTATTGGTGAAGCAGTTGAGACAGAGATGGGAGATTAAGACATTATGCAGATTTGTGGAGTGTGGCAAGACTCCAAAAGGCTTGACCCTGATCAAATCTCCAGCACAGGATCTCCATAGTCCCACATTTAACATAGAATGGGACAAACTGCTTCTTCAACATTCCCTTTCCCTGGTTGAATTAATTATGAAAAGAAGGAAAGAGATGCTAAGTGAAGTAACAGATAAAATAAATGAGATGAAAAATAATATGAGCAAAATACCAAGAAATGATGAGTATAAATATTGGCAATCAAAATTATGCCATAATCTTGATAAAGTTGAACAGGAGATAATGGAGAGGAAAATTAAAAAACTTCATTTTATTCCTAGAAATGGGTATAACACAATCACGAACACGGATAGCACAAATATAGACACTATAAATGTAGGAGCTACATCAAGTGAACCACATTTAATGGCGGATAAAGGGATATCACATAAAAACAAATACACTATACCAACACATAACTGTTTTGAAGCACTTGAAGATAGACAGTTTTTTTTAGACAGGACCCCACCTCGCCACAGGACACGAACAAGACGGATACCGTCACAGGAGGAATCACAAACACACAATGTCAATCACCAGGGAGACCATCAATACAATTTGAGAAACAGGCCCCAGGCACCCCACACTCCACGTCACCAACCGTTAGAGAAATCACTACAACATCACGTTCCCCATCAAGAATATTACATTCCACAACACAACAAAATCACCACAAACAACAACACTACCCAAAAAGGATAAGATCGTACGAGGGAGACAGATCAAAACACGAAGAGGACGCAGGAAGAAGAAGGGGATACCGCAGATAATTTTAGACCCAATAGTAAATGATTGTATTATTAATTTGAGCTCTATAATTTTGACAGATGCCCAAACACAATTATTGAATAAGGGTCTTAAATTTGCTCCCACAATCACCCTAAACAAATTCGATACTTTTATAGGGGTGGACAAATTCATCAGGCGTCTGTGCCTCAAAAAGTACTTCCTCAAAAATCCTATCACTAGAGATATTGACAATAGAGACTAACATGTCCACTCAACCTGCAAAAATAGATCTAAAAAGTATCCAAGAAATGAGATAAGCCAAGAAATGGCGAGTTTCAAAAAGTGTGTAGAAAGCGATAAAAGGAAAGTAAAGAATAGCACTAGATATAAACGAAACAATTTATCTAATGATGAGATTAAAGCTTTGAAAACCTTACAAAAAGAAAACAATATAGTGATACGCCCGGCGGACAAGGGAGGATCCATTGTGATCCAAGACACATCCAAATATAATACAGAATGTTTAAGTCAGCTAATGGATAAAAATACCTATCGCAAATTACCAAATTACCCCACCAATCAATTTTATGCAGAATTTTTAGCTTATTGTAATATAGGCCAAGAGAAAGGCATTTTATCTAGTGAGGAGTATAAATTTTTACTTAATAAAACCCAGAGAATACCTATGTTTTATTGTGTACCAAAGATCCATAAAGACCAACAAAACCCTCCAGGCCGACCCATAGTTTCAGGGATTGGATCTCTCATGTCCAATTTGTCCCAGTACATAGACCAAATGCTACAACCAAGGGTCCAAAAAACAGAATCATACACTAAGGACACAACACAAATTATACAGGTAGTAGAGCAATTAAAATTTAAAGATACTTGGATTATGGGATCATTGGACATCCAACCGCTATACACAATTATAGAACATGAGAAGGGGAAAGAAGCTGTAAGATCCCAATTAACATTAGAAGGGAGATTAGGTGCTGAACAAATCGATTTTATAATAGAAGGGATAGATTTTATTCTAAATCATAATTATTTTAATTTTGAGGGTGAATTTTACTTACAAATACAGGGGACTGCCATGGGCACCAGATTCGCCCCCAGCTACGCCAATCTGTTCATGGCGGAGTGGGAACGGATGGTTATACAACCAAGGATGGGGACGGATCTGGTGCTCTGGCAGCGCTATATTGATGACATTTTATTCGTCTGGCAAAGTGGAAATGAAAGTTTACAAACCTTTTTGGGAGATATAAATGTCAATGAGAAGAATTTAAAATTTACCGGTACAACAAGTCAGGTAAATATAGAATATTTGGACTTGAATATCAGCATTCAAAATGAAGATATAATATGTAGCACCTTTACTAAGCCCACTGCCAGGAACAGTTATATTTTATTTAATAGTTTCCACCTCCCGAGTTGGTTAACCAACATCCCACAGGGACAATTTCGAAGGGTAAAAAAAAACTGCACTTTAGACAAACAATTTGATTTGGAAGCTAACAAGATGAGAGACAAATTTTTGGAGAAAAATTACCCTACTGAAATTCTAGATAAAGCATTACATCAAGTCAAAAACATGGACAGGAATTCGTTTTTTGAAGATAAAGTAATCCCAAGAAATTGTACGGATGATCTTGCCCTTTAGTGACGATTACAAGAAAATACGTCAAATTGTGGCAAAACATTGGTATTTGTTGCAGAAGGACAAGATCATAGGTACATTAATACCACAAAATCCAAAGATTACGTTTTCAAAGGCCCCCAATTTGGGTTTAAAGGTGGCCCCTACAGTCAAGAGTCAACCAAATAAGGAATCCACCATCTCAAGCTAGATGGGCCTACAAGGTTTCTTTAGATGTGGTATTTGTGGCAACTGCAAAGCAACATTTTTGAGTTCGATACCCTGATCCCCAAGGGCTTGAACGCGGAATTCGAGCTCTTTGGATTTTTATAAACGTAGTGGGCACCCATGTGTCGACGACTAACCGCGTGTTTATCTATATTGCACTCGGTTTCTCCTCTACACATGGGTCTCCACTTACACACAACCCTCAAGCCAAGATATATAATTGATGTACAATAAATAAATATTTATTTATTAATATTTATTTATATGTATTTTATGTACAATATTGATGTATATTTATTTACTTACAATTGTATATATCATTGTTTTTACTATATGTTTAATTCAACCAACACAGACCTAATATATACGTAATCCCTATTTTAAAAAAAATTCTAAAAACTAAAATAACAAAAAACAATAATATATATGTAGAATGCCCGTGCGACAATAGACGTGCGTATTTCTCCGATTTTTATATTCAATTTTATATTCATTTTTATAAATATATTTATATTTTTATTATAATATTATAACCTATATTATTAATGTTGTATTATAACACTAGTAGTTGATTGGTGGGAAACCATTTTATGTTCATGTCTAACGAAATAATGTTTAGATGAAGTATACAACAAATACAAAGAAGCCGCATCAAAGACGCATAGCGTTTGGGTGCATTCTTCCTCTAGGACAGCGGTTCTCAACCTAGGGGTCGCGACCCCTTTGGGGGTCGATCGGCCCTTTCCGGGGGGTTGCCTGAGGCTTCCTATTGTGGGTCGCCCGCACAACGGCAGCGGCCCCTTATCCTCGCGCACAGGAAGTGATGTCCTTTCACTGCCTGTGCTTGAAGGAGCCTGACAACTGGACGGGTAGGTCGGGCCGCCTGTCTGCTGAGGTCCGAGTTTTTTCGTTAATGACACCGCCGCTGAGCACCACTGCCACCAATGATTTAATTGAGCCTGGCTGAGCCTGGCTAATTTTATTTTAATTATTTGGCTGAGCAAGGCTTAATTTATTTGGGGGGACATGAAGCACCGCTGATTTATTTATTTGGGGGACCCTGAGCACCATTGATTTATTTATTTGGGGGGGGGACCTGAAGCACCGCTGATTAATTTATTTGGGGGACCCTGAGCACCATTGATTTATTTATTTGGGGGAAACCTGATGCACCACTGATTTATTTATTTGGGGGTACCCTGAGCACCGCTGATTTATTTATTTGGGGGAGACCTGAAGCCCCGCTGATTTATTTATTTGGGGGACCCTGAACACTTCTGATTTATTTATTTGGGGGGGACTTGAAGCACCACTGATTTATTTATTTGAGGGGTACCCTGAGCACCACTGATTTATTTTATTTTTTGGGGGGGGGGGGGGGGGAATACTGTGAGCACCACTGAGTTATTTATTTGAGGGGTACTGTGCGCACCACTGATTTATATTTTAGGGGGTATTTGTTGTTTATTATTTATTTTAAAGTTATTTATTTGGTTTACAAATATTTTGTATTTATGCTAAAGTTCTGTGGTTATGAATGAATACTTGTGTATTTGAATTAACATTTGGTGTATTGGTGTCTGTGCGTGTTTTTGGTGGGTCATCATAACAGTAGCAAAATTAGTTATGACGTAGCAAGGAAAAAAATGTAATGGTTGGGGGTCACCACAACATGAGGAACTGTATTAAGGGGTCACGGCTTTAGAAAGGTTGAGAACCACTGCTCTAGGAGATGCATAGACTTTTAATACATCAATAGATAAAAGTTTAGAACCATGAGCAATTGCTAAGGTTTGCAAAATATATGTTCAAGTTTTAATTTATTCAGCATGACATTGTGAAAGACTGATTATTAACCATGTACACCTGAGTAAATTAACGAACAGGATCTGACGTCGAAATAATGACCAATGAAACCACAGAAGATCGAGTATAAAAGAGGGGATTTGGAAGGGGTGATGCATACCACTGAGGAAGGGGCAAATAGTTAGACCCGGAAACGCGTCTGGTGCGACACCCCTTAACTTTGTACTGAAAGACCTAAGTACCGAAGATCGACCAACTAACAGACCAGAGGTGGACCTTTACCGACGAAATTTTCCGTCATTATATCACTGCGGAATTTTCATTTAAAAGCAGAGGTCCATAGGCTTGAACAGCGATATACAGAGCCGTCTACAATCTCCTGATTTCACAAATGCTGCACGAATAGAGGCATACTTTGGAGAGTGGATAAACCTCAAGGTTTGGTCGATTATAAGGTAATGAATTTCAACTTGCAAGCAACTGTGTAGCGGGACGCCGCTACCCACTTCTGTTCCGGCGGGACGCCGCTGCAACCAAGTGTGGGACATCTGCCTTTTTTGGTCTATATCTATCGATACTCAGGTATTTATTTCAAAGGCTGCACACAAGTATTGGATTGAACGTTTCAGTGACTGTGATACTGAAGAACATCGTATAGTTTGCTTGTCATAGCATTAAGGTTCGCTCTCTATGACATTTAACACCTAGTGGACTTTTTAATAGTTGGAATCATTGCGATCACATTCAATATTATATATGCTACTGTATAATGACGCAAAGTGACTCTTTCATTCTGATCATTTAACATTGCACTATATTGCCTATTTATTTGTTTTAACATTAATAAAATTACATAATTTGTTGCAACCACATGGTCACGGTCTCTTGAGTGCCCTGTATACAATGTATATCACAATTAGTCCGTAGCAAAATTGTTAGCAGCAGTTGGTAATAATATGCAGCAAAAGACTTTATAGGATTGAATTTGTGGCAATTGTTCCATGTATATACGCCACTATTCCTATGGACGCAATATGTAACAACAATGTAATAACAATGTTCTTAGTTGTAGCAGTTATTGAAAAGACTTGCAATTAATCACTGAATGTCTCCTTATATTCCTTTTGTGCAATGCACATGCTTAAGATAAAGATGAGGAGTCCTCTATGGTACACGTTTAGTGTTTGGTCTACTCACGATTCAGCTGTTTTCTGGTGCGGTGTCCCGCTCCTATTCTGAGAACAGACTGACCTTTGTAATTCGGACCTTCCGATCGCAGCTTGTTTCTTAAGAGTCGGCGTGCCACATGCTATGGCGGCGTCTCTATTTAATATTAGTTCCGCTACTTCAATGTTTCAGTCGCCTCTTAACTCGTATGTTCCAGCTGCCGGAGTTCCACTTTATAGATAGTTAGTCGATTTTCGTGAGTTGAATTAAATTCCTTTTGGAGCGCTCCAGCTGTATGATTCCAATTTTCGTATGCTTGTTCACCCAAACATGTTTTGGAGCTCAAACTCGCTCCTTCCTTCCTATGTTAAAGATAATACAACTGGATCCGTTCATAACAGATGCAGATAGTTGTATCATCAGTAACGGAAGCGTTTTTGCTGAGCTGTACCGGATCCAGTAATAACACTAATGTGAAAGTAGCCTTAGATAGCTGATGGTGAAATGCTCCCTAGGCCTTCAGCTATTCCTCAGGACTCCCTCATACACTTGGTCTATTAAAGGGCTGACCTGTTACATGTGCACTTGGCAGCTGAAGACATCTGTGTTGGTCCCATGTTCATATGTGTCTGCATTACTGAGAAAAATGATGTTTTAATATATGCAAATGAGCCTCTAGGAGCAACAGGGGTGTTGCCATTACACCTAGAGGCTCCGCTCTCTCTGTAACTGCCGCGCCCTCTGTGCTTTCACAGGGCCAGCTGTGATGACATTTTCACTGCCAGGCCCTGTCAAAGTAGACAGGGAGCGGGAGTTGCAGAGCCTCTAGGTGTAATGGTAACGCCCCCGTTGCACCTAAAGAATCCTTTGCATATATTCAAATATTCATTTCTTTCTCAATAATGTGGGCATATTTGAACATGGGACCAACACAGTCCGGCAATCATGGGTGGCTTTAGAGCTGCCCTAGCCATTTTACAGGCTAGGGCAGCGCTAAAACATATCCATTAGTGCCAGTGACATCACTGGGCTCACTGCTAGGTGGAAGCCACCCAGCATATTACAGTGGTAATAAGGCTCCCTACAGTGCCCTCAGTACTAATAAGGCTCCATATAGGGCACCTCTTATAATCTATAAGGCACTTCTATGGAGCCCTCAGTAGTAGTAATGCGCTCCACCACTGCTGACAGTATTTATAATGCCCCCTGCAGTATCCCCTGGAGTTATATTCTTCTTTGTAGTGCCCCCATAAATTATAATGCTTGTCCTCTCCCTCAAGTCTTCTATACCATGCAGTCCCATGTAAATTAAATAACTAATCTCCCTCCAGTCTTCTATACCATGCAGTCCCATGTAAATAACTTCACTCCTGTCCCTCCAGTCTTGTATACCATGCAGTCCCATGTAAATAACACCAGTACTCTCTCTCCAGTCCCATGTAAATAACCTCTCTTCCTTACAGTTCTCTATAACATACAGTCCCATGTAAATAACTTAAATCCCCTCCTTTACCCCCCTTCTACACATAGTCCCATATAAATAACATTACTCTGTACCCTCCAGTCCTCTATAATATCCAGTCCCATGTAAATAACACCAGTCATCTCCCTCCAATCTTCTATCACATACAGTCCCATGTAAATAACACCCTCCCTCCCTTCAGACCCTCTAACATACAGTCCCAGTTACGATAAATAACATATTTCCCTCCCACTAAGCAGGGAGGAGATATAACAGGGAAGAACCACATCTCCCAGCATTTCTCTGGCATTTACCTTCATTCCATGGCATCACAGGTCTCCACTGCTGAATGCTGCCTTTCTGCACTCGTCACATGATGGTGACCTCATCACAGGTCCTACCACCACTTCTACTGTTGAAGAGATCACATGACTATGATGTCATGGCAGGTCCTTCAGCTATGGAGTGTAGACACAAACGGGCAGCAGATTCGCACTTAGTGCTAATTAGGGCCCCCCAAGCTCCGCCCCCTCCCGACCTCCACCCCAAGGTGCCCAGGTTACCTTGTTGGCAGAGGAAGGGAGGGAAAAATACAATAAAATAAACACCTCTGTTGGCAGTGGAAAGGGCCCCCTCCCTTGCTGGGCCCCTGTGCAGCTGAACCAGCTGCACAGGCGGTATGTCCGCCCCTGGAGATATAGGAGTCTCCTTTTTTTAAGGGGAAGTGTATAATATAGGACAGAGGCATAAAACCCTAGATCAGGCTCCAAAATAAATTCAGGCAACATAAAAAAATTGACTTGCTTATTGTACTCCGTCTATACACTGTGACAACCCCTGTATCACAGGCAGAGGGGTCCTTCTATGCACATCCACACATGGCTCTTCTAACTTGTCAGTACATTATATTAAGCCTTTGTAACGAAAGTGGATGTGGATCCCCTGAGCCACTGAACAGATTTGGCTTGGGTCTACTCCTAAGGCCTCATGCACACGACCGTTGTTTTGGTCCGCATCCGAGCCGCAGTTTTTGCGGCTCGGGTGCGGACCTATTCACTTCAATGGGGCCGCAAAAGATGCGGACAGCACTGTGTGCTGTCCGCATCCGTTGCTCCATTCTGTAGCCCCGCAAAAAAAATATAACATGTCCTATTCTTGTCTGTTTTGCGGACAAGAATAGGCATTTCTACAATGGGCCGCCTGTTCCGTTCCGCAAATTGCGGAAGGCACACGGGTGTCTTCCTTTTTTGACGGATCCGCGGTTTGCGAAAGTCAAAGGGTCCGCAGAAAATCACGACCGTTGTTTTGGTCCGCATCCGAGCCGCAGTTTTTGCGGCTCGGGTGCGGACCTATTCACTTCAATGGGGCCGCAAAAGATGCGGACAGCACTGTGTGCTGTCCGCATCCGTTGCTCCATTCTGTAGCCCCGCAAAAAAAATATAACATGTCCTATTCTTGTCCGTTTTGCGGACAAGAATAGGCATTTCTACAATGGGCCGCCTGTTTCGTTCCGCAAATTTTTGAAGCGGAGCGTGTATACTGCGTGTTAATGACCTCCATAGAAAGGGGAGGAGAGGACGAATTAGCTGCTAAACTCTAGAGAGAGAAAGTTGCATTTTTCTTTGATAAGATGTATTACAAAATTTCTTATTCATCTGCATTATTGATTTAGGCAAAGTATTCCTAAAAATTAGTGATCACTAAAGTTCAATAAAATGTAATAAACCAGAAAAGTCACCTTGAAAAAAGAAGAGAATGGAAAAAACAACAACTGACTCCATGCTGCTGTCTATGGTGCATGCCACAGGCCTCTTCTGGTCCGTGGGGTGAGATGCCTGCATTACATGGCAGGAGGCTGCGATGAAGTTATTACACTGCCAGAGTCTTCACGCAGGAGGTTGTGAAAATGTCATCGCTTAGCAACCACCTGCGCCATTCAGACACTACCTCATAGGCTTCAGGCCTAGTGGCCTGTGAAAGTGAACTGCCATTGGCTCCCATACCCCGTCACAGTATTCAACTGTTTGTAGGACAGAGATACTGCTAATCCAGGAGGGCACCTGCGGCCACTAGCAGAGTATTTAAGTACTTGATGCTCCAGTGTGGAGGGCCTGCAAAGTCCCCTGGCCATTGGCTCAAGAGGTTTTCCGGTATGGTCATAGTCCAGTCTACCCAAATTCAGAGCCACCCCATTTATACGCCAGTGTCCATTTTCAGTCCATGAAAAAACGATGTTTCTCATCTGTGATGATGTCCATCCTTGTTTTGTGTATCTGTTTTTTTGCCCTCCGTGTAGGGTTGCCACCTTTTCTTCAAGCCAAACCCGAACACGTGTGGAACGCATCTGGACCGAGAGCAGGGCCGGCCTTAGGTGTTCAGGCGCCCTGTGCGAGCTAACCTTGTGGCGCCCCCCCCCCCCCCCAAAAAAAAAAAAAAAACACTGCTTGTTGCTGGCATCATGGCATAGGCTGGCTGACTATCCAGCCAAGTAGTTACCAGCCCGCACACCCCAAAGGCCGGTGTAATGTTATACTTCCCTACTTCGTGAGATTTCCCTACCTTCGTCACTTCCGGTCGCACCGGACATGACGTGAGGAGATGTGCAGCGATGGGTTAGGGAAATTTCACAGCAGTGTGAGCATGCGCCAGGAGCCTCGCCGGCGGTTAGGGTAGGGAAAAACTATGGGCCAGTGCGTACGTACGGGCCAGTGCTTTTTCCCTACCCTAACCGCTGGTGAGGCTCCCAGCGCATGCGCAGTGTCGGCCGGTGTCCAGCTGAGAACATCCATCCGATCACCGCACCTGTGCACTGGCCCATAATTTTTCCCTACCCTAACAGCCGGCGAGGCTCCCAGCGCATGCGCACTCTGCTGTGAAATTTCCCTAACCCATCGTTGTGCGCAGTGCGCCCCCCCCAATATAATAAACATTGGCGCAGTGCGCCCCCCCCAATATAATAAACATTGGTGGCGCAGTGCGCCCCCCCAACACCCCAGTATAATAAACATTGGTGGCGCAGTGCGCCCCCCCAACACCCCAGTATAATAAACATTGGTGGCGCAGTGCGCCCCCCCTCAATATAATAAACATTGGTGGCGCAGTGCGCCCCCCCCAACACCCCAGTATAATAAACATTGGTGGCGCAGTGCGCCCCCCAACACCCCAGTATAATAAACATTGGTGGCGCAGTGCGCCCCCCAACACCCCAGTATAATAAACATTGGTGGCGCAGTGCGCCCCCCCAACACCCCAGTATAATAAACATTGGTGGAGCAGTGCGCCCCCCCAACACCCCAGTATAATAAACATTGGTGGCGCAGTGAGCCCCCCCTCAATATAATAAACATTGGTGGCGCAGTGGGCAGTGCCAATGAGGGTTAAAAAATAAAAAAATAATTAACTCACCTCCTCCAATTGATCGTCTTCTGTTCTTTCTTAATGACCTGTCAAAGGACCTGTGGTGACATCACTGTGCTCATCACATGATACATCACATGATCCATCACCATGGTAATGGATCATGTGATGAGCTCAGTGACGTCACCACAGGTCCTGAAGAAAGAACAGGAGATCGGCAGCTACGCGATCAACTGGAGGAGGTGAGTTAATTTTTTAAATTATTTTTTAACCCTCATTGGCACTGCCCACTGAGCCACCAATGTTTCTTATACTGGGGTGTTGGGGGGGGGGGGGCGCACTATGCCACCAACGTTTCTTATACAAATACAGGAGGCGGGTGCCGGAATCAAATAGCCGGCACCCGACCTTTGTGACAGGGAGCTGCGATCAGCAGCAGTTAACCCCTCAGGTACCGCACCTGAAGGGTTAACTCAACTGCAGCTGATCGCAGCTCCCTGTCATAGAGGTCGGGTGCCGGCTATTTGATTCCGGCACCCACCTCCTGTATTTGTATTTCAGGTCAGTTATCTTCATTGGTGGCGCAGTGGCCACAGCCCCTCCCCTCCCCTCCTGTCTCTCTTCTTATTGGCAGCGGCGGGGGCAGCAGGCAGGTCAGACACAGGGGAGGAGGAATCAGGTCAGACAGGGGAGGGGGAGATGGAGGGGGCGCCCCGAGGGAGAACACAAGTGCAGCCTCGCCTGCCGCATATTACATTGCGAGCTGTCGGCCGCCCAGCGCCCCTGTTGCTATGGCACCCTGTGCGGCCGCACAGCCCGCACACCCCAAAGGCCGGCCCTGACCGGAAGTGGGTCCAGCTGTGGAGCGCAAGCTGTAACTGAGGAACGGGCCAAGCAGATAGGATATCAGAGAGGACAGTAGGGTAAAAGGAAACGCAAGGAGGAACAATAATAAAAGAAAACATCTAAAGGAGGGAGGGAGAAAGTGTCTGAAGACAGCGCCGCCCTGCGCTAGCATCACAGCTAATCGCCCGCAGTGACAGCTGATCGTCCCCGCTGCTGACACCTCATCGGCCGACGCCGCTGACTGACACCCGACGCTGCCGCTCACCGCCTGCTGTCAGGTGTGCAGGTCTGCAGTTTGAATCCTGTGCCCGGGTCTGAGAAAGGCACAGGATTACAAACCCGGACTGTCCGGGTCATTCCCGTACGGGTGGCAACCCTACCTCCGTGTCATCTATTTTTCACGTGCATGAAACTCAACAGAACAGGATTTCCAGAGTGGAATGCATCTGTGTGCTGTCTGTATTTTTACAGACCCATAGACTTGAATAGGCATGTTAGTGCATGCGTCCATATTTTTTTCTGTGAAAGTCTGGCTATAGTAGGGTGTTGTCCTCTGATGTCTCTCCTCTGACATGCCAACGTCCATTCATTCAATGAAGCTGAAAATGTGACTCATCGGAGAAGGCAACCCATTGACAATCATCAGAGGTCCAATTCTGATACTGCTGCAAAAATGGAAGCCTTTTCTGCAGATGCAACTTCGTTAGCAGAGGTGCAGAAACCATCCGTCTGCTCTGGAACCCTATACGCACATCTAGTAGCCCCTTGGTTTCTTTTTGGCAGTGAGCTGCTCCACTCTGGTGTGTTGGTCCATTCTCGCACACCTTCGTAGTCGACGTTCACCTCTCACATCAATGGCACATGATGCTCTGCAATTTCCAAGTTACTTATTCACAATGGTGCCATTTGTCCACTCACAATACACTTTCACCACAGCAGCATGCGAAGAGTTCACAAACTGCACAGTTCCAGAAATACTGCCACCCCTGGCTTGAAAGCCAATAATCATCCCTTTTTTTGAGCTGTGATAAATCGCCCCTTTTACCCATGACAGCAATAAGGGATATGTATGCAGGCAGCTTATTGCACACCTTATATACCACCGACGTCAAAAGTAGGAAGTGGTCAAAATAATGTAAGTCGACTGTGTATTTATATATACACTGACTGTAGGGCAAAAATGTACTTGTGTTATAAAATAAAAGTAAATAAGATAAATTGACCAAGATTATGCAGTAAAGATTTCTTTGTAGAAAAGGTTGTGGGAATTCTTGCATGATCATGTAAAATTCTTCAGACGGGCACATGTTGCAGTGTAATGTGTGGCTGTGAGCAGGTCCTATTTAATATTTAACCCTCTGTTAGTGAACTCTGTAGGGGGGTTGCGGCCGCACTACAGTCAAGTCCGTTGGTCTTCCGGATGGATCATTGTGTGTTTTGTAGACATTCCAGAAACTGTTAGTTACAAAGAGCAAGTTCAGCTATGTGAATATGATGAACTTGTCCACAGGACCGCAATCACCCAAATATGCCAAAAGAGTGCTATTTTGGCAGGAGCTGATCCAATATACTGTATGTCAGACCTTTCTTTCAACTGTGGAGAAAAACATTTTGGGCAAAAAAAAAAAGTATACTACAGGTATGTGGTATAGATTTTTTTTTAAACATGGGAGCCTATAGGTATGCTCAACTCAAGCTCGTCATGAAAAGAGACTTACACATTTGTGTTTGTTAAAGGGGTTCTCCAGCCGCTTTTTTTTTTAAGCGATGGCCTATCTTCAGGATAGGTGATTACTAGCTGATTGTCAGGTGTCTTTACACCCCACTGATCAGCTATTTGTGTGTAGCTCTGTCACTGTTTCACGTTCATCGGATGATCAGCGGCACATTCAGATGGGCGGATTGTCGGGACCGACCGCTTGCAGGAATGGACGTTCCTGACAATCCGGCTGATAATTGGTGTGCACCTTAAGGCTACGTGGAAAAATCTGCAGTGGATCTGCACACAGCACAGCCCTATTCCATGGGGCTAATCTCCGTGTGGTAACCCACTATGGTTTCTGTGGCGAATCCTCTTCAATAAGTGAATTTGTTCCTAAACCTTCATGACGTTTCTGCCATGTGAATGTGCCCTAATTAGAGTCCATGGCATGATACTCTGCCCATCTAGTCTGCCCAATATACTGAATACTATGAATAGCCCCATGCCCTATCTTATATGAAGGATAGCCTTATGCCTATCCCATGCATGCTTAAACTCCTCCACTGTATTTGCAGCTACCACTTCTGCAGGAAGGCTATTCCATGCATCCACTACTCTCTCAGTAAAGTAATAATTCCTGATATTACTTTTAAACCTTTGCCCCTCTAATTTAAAACGATGTCCTCTTGTAGCAGTTTTTCTTCTTTTAAATATTCTCTCCTCTTTCATGGGTCATGCTTGAATTTCTGTGATGGATGGTTTCCGACGAAAAATTCCACCATGTGAACATCCCCTAAAGTCAGGGGTGGATTTGGCATTTCTAGGACCTCAAGTAAAACTTATGTCTGGGGGCTCCCATTGCATGGCTAAACTTCGCCCTGCGAAGGACCTCCTCCTCTCCTGTACAGCAGGACAGGTGGTCTTGTCCACCCCAGTAGTCATTTTTTTTCAGCCAATGGGCTTGTGGCCAGTACGGGGGTCCCCTGATCTCTGAGGCCACAAGCATTTGCTTGGTTTGAATGGTGGTAAATTTCGACAATACCCAATGGATCTATGTGGGGCAACCTGCCGCAGTTTATGTGCAAAAACATCTCACTTATGTACATGGATTAGTGTGGAAAGAAGCCGTGCCTGTATGAATGGCATTGCGGATTCCCATGGAAAACAGTTGGAATGTACCCTAATAGTAATACCATATCTCCCAACGGTCCCAGATCCAGTGAGACAGTCCCAAATTTTGTGTTGGGGGCACTTTTATAGGCACATCATACTGTGTTGGGGGCACTTATAGGGACATCATACTGTGTTGAGGGCACTTATGGGGACATCATACTGTGTTGGGGGCACTTATGGGGACATCATACTGTGTTGAGGGCACTTATGGGGACATCATACTGTGTTGGGGGCACTTATGGGGGCATCATACTGTGTTGACGGCACTTATGGGGACATCATACTGTGTTGACGGCACTTATGGGGACATCATACTGTGTTGGGGGCACTTATGGGGATATTATACTGTGTTGGGGGCACTTTTATAGGCACATCATACTGTGTTGGGGGCACTTATAGGGACATCATACTGTGTTGGGGCACTTATGGGGACATCATACTGTGTTGACGGCACTTATGGGGACATCATACTGTGTTGACGGCACTTATGGGGACATCATACTGTGTTGACGGCACTTATGGGGACATCATACTGTGTTTGGGGCACTTATGGGGACATCATACTGTGTTGGGGGCACTTATGGGGGCATCATACTGTGATGACGGCACTTATGGGGACATCATACTGTGTTGACGGCACTTATGGGGACATCATACTGTGTTGAGGGCACTTATGGGGGCATCATACTGTGTTGACGGCACTTATGGGGACATCATACTGTGTTGACGGCACTTATGGGGACATCATACTGTGTTAGGCCACTTATGGGGACATCATACTGTGTTGGGGGCACTTTTATAGGCACATCATACTGTGTTGGGGGCACTTTTATAGGCACATCATACTGTGTTGGGGGCACTTTTATGGGCACATCATACTGTGTTGGGGGCACTTATGGGGACATCATACTGTGTTGGGGGCACTTATGGGGACATCATACTGTGTTGAGGGCACGTATGGGGACATCATACTGTGTTGGGGGCACTTATGGGGACATCATACTGTGTTGGGGGCACTTTTATAGGCACATCATACTGTGTTGGGGGCACTTATGGGGACACCATACTGTGCTTTTATGCAGACATTATACTGTGTGGGGAGGTACATAAAGGACATCTGTCAGCAGATTTGTACCTATGACACTGGCTGCACTTGGCAGCTGAAGACATCTGTGTTGGTACCATGTTCATATGTGCCCGCATTGCTGAGAAAAGTGATGGTTTAATATATGCAAATGATCCTCTAGAAGCAACAGGGGTGTTGTCCTTACACATAGAGGCTCTGCCCTCTCTGCAACTGTTGCGCCCCCTGCACTTTAATTGACAAGACCAGGCAGTGAAAATGTCATCACTCCTGCCTGGTCCTATCAATCAGAGTGCAGAGGGCACAGCTGTGGCAAAGAGAGAGTACAACATCTAGGTGTAATGGAAACACCCAGTTGCTCCTAGAAGCTCATTTGCATATATTAAAACATCATTTTCTCAGCAATGCGGGCACATATGAACATGGGACCAACACAGATGCCTTCAGCTGCCAAGAGCACATGTAACATGTCAGTGAGCTTCATGGGTGCAAATCTGACTGATGCCCTTTAACCTGTTACGGACACAGGGCGTACGGGTACGCCCTGATGTCCCGGTACTTAAGGACACAGGGCGTACCTGTACACCCTGTGTATTTCCGATCACCGCCGTGCGGCGGGCGGTGATCGGAACAAGGTGCCTGCTCAAATCATTGCGCAGGCACGCAGGCACCTTGGCTAAATGCGCGGGAGGGCGGGGGGTCCTGTGACCCCCCCGTGTCGGGAGATCGCCGCAAACCGCAGGTCAATTCAGACCTGCAGTTTGCGGCTTTTACCTTATGCGGTGGTGGGCGGAGGTGCCATCGGGTCCCCATGCGGCTGTAGGGGGGACCCGATGGCATGGAAGGCAGCGTGATGCCTTCCTTAGGCATCTACGCTGCCTTCCGGTGACGAGTCTGTGAGATCCAGCCCCCTGGATCTCACAGGCCGGAAGCTGTATGAGTAATACACACAGTATTACTCATACAGCCAATGCATTACAATACAGAAGTATTGGAATGCATTGTAAAAGGGATTAGACCCCCAAAAGTTGAAGTGCCAAAATGGGAATTAAAAAAAGTTTTAAAAAAGTTGAATAAATAAAGTTTTCCCCCCAAAAAATCTAAAGTTTCAAGTAAAAATAAACAAAAACGTCATTTTCCCCAAATAAAGTAAAAAAAAATTGGTAAAAAATAGGGAAAAAACATATTAGGTATCGCCGCGTCCGTATTGACTGGCTCTATAAACATATCACATGACCTAACCCCTCAGATGAACACCGTAAAAAAAACAAAAACAAAAAAACTGTGCTAAATAAACAATTTTTTTGTCACCTTACATCACAAAAAGTACAACAGTAAGCGATCAAAATGGAGTATGCCCACCAAAATAGTACCAATATAACCATCACCTCATTCCGCAAAAAATGAGCCCCTAAATAGGACAATCTCCCAAAAAATAAAAAAACTATGGCTCAGAATATGGAGACACTAAAACATCATTTTTTTTTTAAAAAAAAGCTGTTATTGTGTAAAACGTAAGTAAATTTAAAAAAGCATACATATTAGGTATCGCCGCTTCCGTAATAACCTGCTCTATAAAAATATCACATGACCTAACCCCTCAGGTGAACACCGTAAAAAAAAACTTACATCACAAAAAGTGTAATAGCAAGCGATCAAAAAGTCATATGCACCCCAAAATAGTGCCAATTAAACCGTCATCTCATCCCGCAAAAAATGAGACCCTACCTAAGATAATCGCCCAAAAACTGAAAAAACTATGGGTCTCAGACTATGGAGACACTAAAACATGATTTTTTTTGTTAAAAAAATGAAATCATTGTGTAAAACTTACATAAATAAAGAAATGGTATACATATTAGGTATCGCCGCGTCCGTTACAACCTGCTCTATAAAAATACCACATGATCTAACCTGTCAGATGAATGTTGTAAATAACAACAAAAAAAGGTGCCTCACAAATAGAGCAACCAAAAATCATATGTACCCTAAACTAGTACCAACAAAACTTCCACCCTATCCCGTAGTTTCTAAAATGGGGTCACTTTTTTGGAGTTTCTACTCTAGGGGTGCATCAGGGGGGCCTCAAATGGGACATGGTGTCAAAAAAACAGTCCAGCAAAATCTACCTTCCAAAAACAGTATGGCATTCCTTTCCTTCTGCGCCCTGCCGTGTGCCCGTACAGCAGTTTACAACCACATATGGGGTGTTTCTGTAAACTACAGAATCAGGGCCATAAATATTGAGTTTTGTTTGGCTGTTAACCCTTGCCTTGTAACTGGAAAAAAAAATAAAAAATTGAAAATCTGCCAAAAAAGTGAAATTTTGAAATTGTATCTCTATTTTCCATAAATTTTTGTGGAACACCTAAAGGGTTAACGACGTTTGTAAAATCAGTTTTGAATACCTTGAGGGGTGTAGTTTCTTAGATAGGGTCACTTTTATAGAGTTTCTGTAACGGAACGCCTAGCACCCCGACCGGGTACCTCCGTCGATAGATGCTCCTAGTGCTTCCAGAGGACTCCAAGCACTCCACTCGACACCGTCAGCACTGCAGACCCCACGAACCGCCGAAGCTTGGTGGAGGTCTCGCCGTCTCCTACCCACCCTGGACCTACGACAAGGCTCCAGGCTCCAGTGGGTGAACCTCTCCTAAATCCAGAGACAGGAACCAGGAGCAAGCTCTTACAAGAGCTTATACTCAGGGGAGTATTATGATATAGCAATCCCCAAGAGTGTAGTTATCCCATGAGCCAAACATGAGTCAAGACTTTATGAAGGTATAAAACAGGAACTCTTTTTATTTTAACACACAAGCATTTTATACACATCTTCCAACAAAGTTACCACCCCAGGGTTTTGTAAAAACAGCCAATAACCACGTACAAGACACTCCCACACAAAATCCTCCCCTTTGTCCGTGATAGAATTACCTCACACTGGGTTGATGCAATCATCACAGGCAGACGAATACACAATATCCTCTGTCTTGGAGACAACCGAGAAGTAATTAAATTATCTCTCAGGACAAAGGACATCGCCAATACACACAGAGAGACAATGGAACAGACCTCCCTACTCAACGTATACAAGGTCCCACCCTTTTCAATACACATAGACATTTAACATCCCAAAATGGCACGAATTAGACCAGGGTTCAAGTTAGTCCAAGATCTTTGTGAACAAATGAGGCCTGGCTGATGAGAGGGCCCATAATCCTGGGGCAAGAGGCTAGTACCCAGGCCTCTCCAAAACCCAGTGGCGAGGTTGGTTTCGCCACACATCTCCCCCTCCCAGGGAAGACTAACCAGATACCTGACCTCACGGTCAGTACCTGAGTTAGTCTGGCAGTCCAACCACAACCCAATACTGGACCTGTTGAATTTTGTATGTCCCCAGCTGTTGAGTGGGCATCTGCGACTCCTTGCTCCCTTGTGGTTCTCTAGCTTGGAGCTGTAGGTACTTGGTGGGCAGAGGCCGACTGCGCTCTGCCCAGATGCCAACTCTTCCGCTGGGGTAGCCTGTGGGAAGTCCGGCTCTGGAGAAGAGGATAGGGGAGGGCAGAGGCCGACTGCGCTCTGCCCAGATGCCAGCTCTTCCGCTGGGGTAGACTGTGGGAAGTCCGGCTCTGGAGAAGAGGATAGGGGAGGGCAGAGGCCAGCGGAGCTCTGCCCTGATGCCAGCGCTTCAGCTGGGGTGCATGGTGCCAACTCCTGCTGGGTAGTAAATGAATGGTTAGGGCAGAGGCCAGCGGCGCTCTGCTCTGATGCCAGCTCTTCTGCTGGAGAGGGGTCAGTGGGGTTTAAAACCTTACCCACTACACTCAGTATTGGGCTGGAGGAGAGCTGTGGAGGGGGGCTATCACTTACCCCCTACTCTGGATACCCCATCTGCCGCTGGGGAGAGAGACCAACTGTCTCCACTACCAGTGATTCTGGTTGTTGCAGAGATGAGGGACTGACAATCTCCTCTCCCTGTACTCCCAGTGGCAGTTGGGGATCTGGGCCGCCTGCCCAGCCACCCTGTTGGGACGATGCAGTGACTACGGTCCCATCTCCACCTGCCGACTGGGCTTCCTCCCAGTACCAGTCTATGAAGTCCCCTACTTCCACAGTTGGTGAGGAAGTAGAGGATGCCTCAGCTGTGACTTGCCAGGGGTAGGGCTGCAGGTCTGGGCCTGGTATCCAACTGTCTTGTATCTTACACTGGGCTTGAATGGAGCGAAACAAATGTTGATAATCTTGCTCCAGCTCCCATTCCCTTTGCACCAGAAAGGTCAGATCTGCCCTCACCCCACTAGTTGTAGGCCAATTGTGCAAGTCCCACCTGTAGTCAGTAATGTCCCAAAATCTAGACTCTTCTGTGCTCCCAAAGTCAATGTCTTCAAAAGACTCCCACAATAACCCAGGGCAATTATATTCCTCACCTTCGGGCTTGGCGTACTCCTCCATCCATGGAGACTGTCGTACTGTGTCCCACCATAGTGCTTGGTAAGCGTCATCCAGCCAGGTTTCCTGCCATACCAGTGTCTCAAGCTCTGACACCCACTCCGTCAATGGTTGCTCTTCCAGTAGAGGTAGTCGCAGCGCCAATCGCATTCGCAATCTCTGCTCCTCACTGGGAAGACTCTCACCCCTCCGACGCTGCACGTCCTCCAGGGGCTGGTGCCATACGCCTTTCCGCTCTGCATCCCTGTAATCCGGGTGATCTTCCTCATGGAATGCTGTGCAGGAACCAACGGCATCCATATTGCTGTAGCCAGGGGCGCTGTACGGATACTAGCGTTGCCCTCAATATACTCCACGAACGGTGTCTCCGAGCTGCTTCTCCTCACACTAGGACGCCATCCCACTGCTGCCACCAATGTAACGGAACGCCTAGCACCCCAAACGGGTACCTCCGTCGATAGATGCTCCTAGTGCTTCCAGAGGACTCCAAGCACTCCACTCGACACCGTCAGCACTGCAGACCCCACGAACCGCCGAAGCTTGGTGGAGGTCTCGCCGTCTCCTACCCACCCTGGACCTACGACAAGGCTCCAGGCTCCAGTGGGTGAACCTCTCCTAAATCCAGAGACAGGAACCAGGAGCAAGCTCTTACAAGAGCTTATACTCAGGGGAGTATTATGATATAGCAATCCCCAAGAGTGTAGTTATCCCATGAGCCAAACATGAGCCAAGACTTCATGAAGGTATAAAACAGGAACTCTCTTTATTTTAGTTTCAAAAATCATTTATTTGAAGTTTTGTGGTACAGGTAAGGAAAGTTACAGTGTAGAATACATTATAGATCAATAATGTAATACAAAACATTATCATAAAGTTTTGTCAGAGAAGAAAGTAAAAGAAAATAAACATGTAAAAGCAATAAAAAAAAACAAAACATACAAACGATTCGGATCGATTGTTCTAGGTATGAGTAAATACAGTATACAACTGTACAAATTTGTACAAACACTTTATAGCGTGAAGGTGTATCTGAGGTCTACAGAGAAAGAAGACAACATCCACGGTTCCCATACCTTCTCAAAGACACTGACCGTGTCCGTCCTGATTGCTATGAGTCTTTCGGAAAGAAGCAATTTGTTAATCCTATCTATGACCGCTTGTTTGTTAAGTGAGGGAGTGCGCCACTTGAAAGCGACATAGATTCTTGCCGCTAGTAAGATAAATTGCGACAATTTAAAGTTGGGCATGGACAATCCTGAGGGTTTATCGCCCAATAAACAGAGAGAAATCGTAGCCAAATACCTACAACCTAAGACAGAAGCAATCAGTGAACAGATCTGGTCCCAAAACCGCCTCACTACTGGGCAACCCCACCAAATGTGTAGCATCGTACCATCAGCATCACATCCTCTAAAGCATTTCTGGGAAACCTCTGGATACATCTGATGTAACCTTGCTGGCACCATGTATGTCCTATGTAGAATTTTTATAGAGGTTTCTGCTAAGGTGACCTGCCAGGAACCTTTAGTTAGTGTTTGTGATCTTTGGAACCATGTAGGGACAGAGGATTCAAGACCCATATCACTTTCCCAAGCCAACATATAGGGTAATTTTATCCCTTCTGGGTGAACGTCAAGATATCTGTATATTCTAGACAGAAGGCCTTGTTTGTATAGGGAATATGTGATCATTCTCTCAAAGGGGGCAAATTCTAGGTTTTGGGCTGATCCAGCCAAAGACCTTAAGAATGAGAATATTCTATTGACGTTAAAAAGTTCTCCATCAGGAGGAGAATGCTTTCCCAAAAAATCACTTTTAGACTCTAGGGTGCCTCTACGGAGGAATTTATGTAGTATACAGAGATTCTTACTGGTCCACCAATGGAAGGACAGGGGATGTAAGCCTGGACGAAACAGCGGATTGCCAAAAATCGGGGTCAGTGGTGATGGTGTAGATTGCATCTTATACTTGAACCGAACTGACCTCCAGAGTAACAATGAATAATGTGATAAAAGAGATGTGCTACGGACAGTCGACGGCAGAGATGGAGCCATCCATATCAAGGCGGTCCAAGTATAAGGCGCCATGTTAGCCATCTCTAAAGAAACCCATAGTGGTTGTTTTTTCCTATCTAGGTGTGTTAGAAAGAGTTGAGCCAGTCTCGCTGCTCTGTAATATTTCAGAAAGTCCGGTACAGATAGGCCCCCTTGGGATTTATGTTTACACATGATGGACTTAGAAATGCGTGGTCTTTTGTTAGCCCATATAAACTTCATGACGTCTTTTTGTAGGGATTTTAGGTCGGCCGAAGGGACTGGGACAGGAAGAGTCCTAAATAAATACAAGAGTCTTGGGAGTACTACCATTTTAATTATATGAATCTTGCCTACCCAAGATACCGGCAAAGAGGTCCAAGATTTCAAATCTTGTCTAATCTTAGTATACATCGGGGGAAAATAAAATTTGTAGACTAGTTCAGGTTTGGTCGGCAGTAATGTCCCTAGGTAGGAAATGTATTGCAATTTAAGCTGGAATGGGAAGTTATATATCAGTTGGTCTTTCAGCTGGGGAGGGACATTGCAGGGAAGAAGTTCTGATTTACTGTGGTTGATTCTGAGGCCCGAGATTTCTGAAAAGGATTTTAGCAATTGTAACAGGTTGGGGAGGGACACTATGGGATTTGTGATGGACATCAACAGATCATCAGCAAATAGGCTCAGTTTGTACTCCGTCCCACCTATAGTCACTCCGCTAATGTCAGGGTTGTTTCTGATGTGAATAGCTAAAGGCTCCATTGCTATGGCAAAGAGAGCAGGGGATAAGGGACAACCCTGTCGTGTACCTCTGTGGATCCGTATAGGGGAGGGACTAGAGGTGGGGAGTTTAAGATTTGCTTCAGGGCAAGAGTACAACGAGCCAATCGCTGTAAGGAAAGGGCCAGTTATACCCATCTTAGTCAGAACTTTGTTTATATAATCCCAGGTGACCGAATCGAATGCCTTCTCTATATCTAGTGCTAGCAGAGTTAGGGGGGAATTGTGTCGATTAGCATCTTGCACAAGGTTCAGTACTTTTCTAATATTGTCTGGGGCCTCTCTCTCAGGAATGAACCCTACCTGGTCCTTATGTATTAAATCAGGTAGAATGTTGTTCAGTCTCCTGGCCAGTATGGAGGTGAAAATTTTATTATCTAAATTAAGGAGGGAGATTGGTCTATAATTTGATGGGTTTAGAGGATCTTTGTTGGGTTTGGGAATAACAGTAATGTTAGCTTGCAGAAATTCTATTGGGGGGGTGTGACCCTGTAGGAGGAGGTTGCAGTATTTTGCAATATGGGCAGAAAGTAATGGGGCAAATTTTTTATAATATAGGGCCGAAAATCCGTCTGGACCAGGGGCTTTACCTAGTTTTAGGTCTTTTATAATTACTTCCACCTCCTCTTCAGATATTGGTCTGCCAAGCGACGACGAGACCTCCGGTGTCACTCGGGGGATAGGGATCGAGGAAAGGAAGCTTTGTAGGTGGGACTCGGGGGGGAGGCTGGGGGTGGAATAAAGTTTTTGATAAAAAGAGTGAAATGTCTGATGAATCATGTCTGGGTTAGAAGTGAGATGACCTGAGGTCGAACGTAACTGGAATACCTGATTTAGTCTCTGTTTGGCTTTAAGTTGTGAGGCTAACATTTTGTCAGGTTTGTTGGCATACCGGTAGTAATACGAAGCTGTCCAACGCAAGGCCCTTTCCGTGTTGTTGGAGAGTATGGTGTTCAATTGTGTTTTAGTGTCCTTTATAGCTTTTAATAGATACAGGGAGGGAGAGCGTTGATGGGCCCTTACTAGTCTTTCTAGTTTAGCTTCTAAAGCTCTCTGAGCTACAGTACGTTCGCGTTTCAGGCGTGAGGCTGCACTAATAAGTTTCCCCCTCATAAATGCCTTGTGGGTTAACCAAACATTCAGTGGGTCAGAGTCCACCGTGGTGTTATCACTAAAAAATTCACGGATGTCTATTTGTAATTTGTCAACTAGACCAGGTCGGGACAGTAAAGATTCGTTCAACCTCCAGTTAAAAGATATAGATGTTCTGCCTGGGCTATCTATTTCGGCTAATATCATATCATGGTCAGACCAGGAGGAAAGGATATGCCTTGAATAAGAAATAAATGGGAGAAGACTCAAGGAGGACAGGATCATGTCAATCCGCGTGTATATTCGATGTATGGGCGAGTAATAGGTGTAACTCCTTTGTGACCCGTTATGTTCTCTCCATGTGTCTGCTATATTTATTGACTCAAGAACCTTGCGAATTTTAGTATCATGAGTACGTGGGCGCATTTGGGTGGGAGGGGATGAGCGATCCAGTAAGGGGTTAATAGTGAAATTAAAGTCCCCGCACCAAATAATCTTATGAAATGTGAGTGACTCAATGACGGAGCCCATCTCACCAAAAAATGAGATAGGGTCCTCATTAGGTGCATATATGTTGACTAAACATAGAGTTTCCTCCTGGTATGTCCCCAGCAAAATGACAAATCTCCCATTAGGATCAAGGATTGTTTGTGTGACTGTCATGGGGAAGGAATTTCTTAGTAGCGTTATTACACCCCTGCTTTTTGACTGGAAGGTAGATGAGAAGAATCTAGTGTATTGTGGGTGAAAAAACTTCGGGTGGGACCCCGGTGTATAATGAGACTCCTGAAGGCAGAGAACGTCTGGTTTATGTTTCAAATAAACTGTGAATGCTGTCTTCCGCTTTCTAGGGGAGTTTAGACCCCTTACATTATGTGACAATACTTTATACATGGCCCTTGACATTTAAGGGGATCTGATGTGTGCTAAGTGCAGTAACGTTCTCTGTTTCAGTTACCTCAGCATACCCTTCCACTCCTATTATCAAGTTCTCGTTGATACTGTGAAATGGTTGATCCATAACATAAAAACCGAACATCAAAACAAATAAAATTGTGACTGATGCATAAAAAGCATAGTCTAACATTGACTGACTCAAGTCAGCTGACATTGACAGGTTGGATGAGGGGAGACCTCGCCCAAAAATGGCGCGAATCTCCATCTCCGTCAACCTATTCAGGTGAGGCAACATGGAAGTCCACTAGGCCGTACCCCTGGGCTTGGACTCCAAGATAGGGTAAGAAAACCAGTTAAACAGCCGGTGAGGATAACCCGGTATGGTGAAAGTCATCCAGGAAGTAAATCTGGCTTACAAATAAATCAGGGCACAACAAAACAGGGGTAATGATAGCCCTTAAAAACAATAGAACAATAAGATCAGTTCTGTAGAGTAACCTGACATCTTGATCCAAACTGATCAGCTTCTTGGAGAGCGACCCGCAGCACCGGAGGACGGAGCAACTGTGGTCCAAACTCTAGCTGGTCTTTGAGGCATGGGAGCCGGCTCAGGTCCATCTCTTTGGTCATGCGGTATTCCTACCCTATGTAAGGTCTCCAGACCTTCCGATAGTGAGCGGATTACATGGGACCTGGAGTTGATCTGGAAGGAGAGTGTGAAGGGGAATCCCCATCTGTACTTGACTTGTGCCCTCTGTAGTGCTTGGGTAACAGGCCGCATCTCACGGCGACGTCGGAGGGTTGATGGCGCCAAATCTGCATAGAGGTGCACAGATGAAGGAAGGCCCGGTAATTCAGGGATGTTTCTGGCCGCCATTAGGATCAGATCCCTGACTTCAGGGTGGTGAAATTTCAGAATAACATCCCTGGGAAGGTCATTTGAGCGCGGTTTGCCCAAGGCCCTGTGGACTCTGTCCATTTTCAAGCGGCTCTGATCCTCCTGTGGGAGAAGGGCGGTAAATAGTGCCGTCATAGTGGTAGGCAAGTCTGTGAATAACTCCGGCAGACCTCTCACCCGGAGATTACCTCTGCGGGATCTGTTCTCGAGATCCTCGATCTTGAGCTCGAGTGCTTCTAGTTGTGCAGTATGTGCATCTATGTCCACTCTGTCTGCCCCTAGCGCGTCCGCTACGTCATCAGACCGGGACTCAAGGTCCGGGACCCGTTGCCCCAGATCATGTATCTGGCGTGTAAATTCGGCAACTGCTTGCGAAAGCTCCGTCCGGAACAGAGAGGCTATGTTGTTGAAAAGCTCAGTCTGACCTGGTTGCTGGTCTCGAGGCTCCACGATGGCTCCACTGGCAGTGGAGGAGGCGGGGCTAGACGGAGCTGGAGAGGGGTCCGCCATTGCTGTTCTCCCGGCACTTCTGAAAAGTTCAGGTAAAGTCTGTGAAGGGGTCGCTATATTCTCCGACCTCGTCTTCCCTCTGTTGCGGGACATCCTCACACGACTTGCTGCAAAGTATGAAGGCTTGTGGAGCCGATATGACGGCGCTTATGAGGGGATTTCCACGACCCGCGGCACGGAGCTCAGAGAAGCATGTCTTTCTCCTCCGGCTACGCGCATGCGCCCCCCAACTCTCTTTATTTTAACACACAAGCATTTTATACACATCTTCCAACAAAGTTACCACCCCAGGGTTTTGTAAAAACAGCCAATAACCACGTACAATACACTCAGACACTCCCACACAAAATCCTCCCCTCTGTCCGTGATAGAATTACCTCACACTGGGTTGATGCAATCATCACAGGCAGACGAATACACAATATCCTCTGTTTTGGAGACAACCGAGAAGTAATTCAATTATCTCTCAGGACAAAGGACATCGCCAATACACACAGAAAGACAATGGAACAGACCTCCCTACTCAACGTATACAAGGTCCCACCCTTTTCAATACACATAGAAATTTAACATCCCAAAATGGCACGAATTAGACCAGGGTTCAAGTTAGTCCAAGATCTCTGTGAACAAATGAGGCCTGGCTGATGAGAGGGCCCATAATCCTGGGGCAAGAGGCTAGTACCCAGGCCTCCCCAAAACCCAGTGGCGAGGTTGGTTTCGCCACAGTTTCTACTGTAGGGGTGCATCAGGGGGGCTTCAAATGGGACATGGTGTCAAAAAACCAGTCCAGCAAAATCTGTCTTGCAAAAACCGTATGGCATTCCTTTTCTTCTGCACCCTGCCGTGTGCCCGTACAGCAGTTTACGACCACATATGGGCAGTGATGGCCAGTTCGCAGTGTTCGCCGACGAACACATGCGATCTGCCATCTTTATTCCCAAGTCCGGCGATGCAGAGGTAAGTCCTTACCTGTGCCTGCGCCGAGAGCCGCTCTGAAACACATGCGGTCACCGGGAGCAGGCATATAAATAAAGATGGCAGATCGCATGTGTTCGTCGGCGAACTGGCCATCACTGCATATGGGGGGTTTATGTAAAATACAGAATCAGGGCCATAAATATTGAGTTTTGTTTGGCTGTTAACCCTTGCTTTGTAACTGGAAAAAAAATATTAAAATGGAAAATCTGCCAAAAAAGTTAAATTTTGAAATTGTATCTCTATTTTCCATTAATTCTTGTGGAACACCTAAAGGGTTAACAACGTTTGTAAAAATCAGTTTTGAATACCTTGAGGGTGTAGTTTCTAGAATGGGGTCATTTTTGGGTGGTTTCTATAAGTTAAGCCTCACAAAGTGACTTCAGACCACCTGAACTGGTCCCTAAAAAGCTGGTTTTTGAAAGTTTCGGAGAAATTTCAAAATTTACTTCTAAACCTCTAAGCCTTGTAACGTCCCCCAAAAATAAAATGTCATTCCCAAAATGATCCTAACATGAAGTAGACATATGGGGAATGTAAAGTAATAACTATTTTTGGAGGTATTACTATGTATTATAGAATTAGAGAAATTGAAACTTGGAAATTTGCTAATTTTTTAAAAAAATTGGCAACTTTTGTATTTTTTTATAAATAAAAATGAATTTTTTTTACTCCATTTTACCAGTGTCATGAAGCACAATATGTGACGAAAAAAACTATCTCAGAATGGCCTGAATAAGTCAAAGCATTTTAAAGTCATCACCACATAAAGTGACACTGGTCAGATTTGCAAAAAATGGCCTGGTCCTGAAGGTGAAAATGAGCCCGGTCCTTAAAGGATAACTGTTGCATATTTTTTTTTTTGGAGTATTGGATTGTGGTGATTAATATCACCTTGATGGCCCTATTTCAACTTTTCACTGTGTATTCAATTACCCCTTAATTCCACATGTTTGTTCCCTGTACTGCCTACTTTTACCTGTGCTTAAAATAGGGTTGCTAGGCATGGTCCGTCTATCTGTTGATAGACGGAGCACGCAGTGTGCAGGCTCACATTACTGACAGCCAGGGACTGTAAGTAAATGATTAAAGCCAGGTCCTCCCCAGCAGCTGATAACAGTGCCTGGGCTGTGTGCACTTCTCCCTGTCCCTGCGCTTGGCAGACACTCCCTCACTCAGCAGAGCTGGAGAATGCAGAGTTAAAGCAGCGCACAACAGGGAAGGGAGATCTGCCATCTGCTCAGTGTATAAATTAAAGCAACATGTGGTAAGAGGACCCCTTTGTGCTGCAGGAGAATAACCCTTTAGGGGGGAGAGCTCTGGTTACTGACACTTTTGGGGGGCTATTGTTACTGGCTAGTGAGGGCAGGCGGGATTAGCCTCAGGGTCAGGGCAGTGGTGGCCATCTTAACTGAATACTGAAATTGCAGTTTTATGCAGACTGGTTGCTAAGGGCTGAATCTTATTAAATATGGGGTAAGTCAGTCTGATAGTAACTGATTCTGGAATATCATGTTATATGTAACTACTTATATGAAAATTGAAATTAGGGTCTAAATGTGACAGTTAACCTTTAAAGAGTTAAGACATATATTACTGTGTGGGGGGAACTTATGGGGGCTTCACACTGGCACCACAGGCAGGGACGGAGTTGGGGGGGGGGGCAATTGCCCAGGGCTCCCATCCCTAAATGTGGCCCCCTGCTGAGCTGCCACGGACAGAAGTGGAAGAGAGCTGGTGGCCGCACCTGAGAAGAGCACAGACAGCACAGCAAGGAGCGCTGGTCCCTGGTCTCCCGCCCACTGTCACACCTGTGACAAGTGTTAGAAGGTCTGAAAGACTGACTGCACATGAGTGATCTGACAGCCTCTTTTGGTTTCACTTTGTCTGTGTGTTGCTGGTATGTCCACACCTCCTGTTCAGGTGTGGATCATGTGACCTTTACCTCTCCCTATTTAGTCTGACTTTACCCATCACTCCTTGCTCTGGATAGCTTCATTTGGTTTTGTAAGAGCTGGAGTGTGGTTGTTGTTGTTGAAGTCCTGTTCATCCATCAACTTCAGAAGTTAAATGTCCCGCTTGTTGTGTTTTGTATCCCCCCCCCCCTGGTTGTTTACTAGGCCTCAGCGAGATGCTGGTTCCTTCACCAAGAAAGGAACAGGTTGTCTCTTCCCTGTCATTACCTTTAGGGCATCCGAGGGTTACCAGGGGTTTCCATGTTCCTGTGTATGGGCATCTCTACCATCAAGAGGTGCCCATACGGATAGGAGTTAGGGCCAAGAGCAGGGTTTTATAGGTGGTGACCCTTTTCCTTCCCTAGCGGTGAGGCCTAGTATCGTTCTTCCTTTTTGTTGTCTTTTGGTGTTCTCCTCTACTACATCCGTGGCACCAATAGGGTCCTTATGCTGTATTGAGGAGCTCGGTGCTGCATTCATAGCACCGGCTCCACAGCCGTCAGGAGGACCTTGGCCCCGCCCCCTTTCTCTCTCTTTCACCAGAGGCCCTGCACTATAAATGTAATGGCCTCCTCTAGCCTGCTCCCCTGGTGAGTTCAGAATGTCACCCTCTAATGACCTTACACATTTGCTGCTGGCCCCTCTTTCCTCTCTGTGCTGCAATAAATGACAAGGGCAGCTAGTTGGCAGACATAACCTGATAGGTACAGGAGGGGAGGCAGCCTGCAGAGAATATGCTGCCTGGAACACAATTGTCCAAATATAATGTAATCTATCTAATATCTATCTACCTATCTATCTCATTATCTATCTAGAAAAGAAATTTCCACGCTGCTCCCAAAAGTTGTTCAAAGGTCGTGTTCTTTAATCACCAATGCGACGTTTCAGTCCTCTTACCAGGATTTCTCTCATCCTCTTACCAGGATTTTTCTCATCCTCAGGCCTCATGCACACGACCGTTTTATTTTTTCCGTGTCCGTTGCGCCATTTTTCGTGATTTTCTGCGGACCCCTTGATTTTCAATGGGTCCGTTGAAAACTCGGCTAATGCACCGTTTGCCATCCGCGTCCGTGATCCGTGTTTCCACTCCGTTAAAAAAATATAACCTGTCCTGTTATTTTCACGGAGAATGTTTTGCGGACCCATTCAGGTCAATGGGACCGCTAAAAAACGTGGAAGGCACACAATATTGTCATCCGTGTCCGCGCGTCCACGTCCGTTTTTTTCCTATCATTTGCATGGCAAACATGTCTTAGACTTTTTTATACTTTCCTTTATGTCTGGTGGTCCTCCAAAAATAAAGGAAGACACACAGAAACAAAAACGGAAACGGATCACGGAACAACGGAACCCCGTTTTGCGGACCGCTAAAAAAACCTGTCGTGTGCATGAGGCCTTACCAGGATTTTTCTCAAGCATTATAAAAATACTGTGTGAGAAGAGGACTGAAACGTCGCATTGGTGATTAAAGAACACGACCTTTGAACAACTTTTGGGAGCAGCGTGGAAATTTATTTTCTAGTTACTTGGATGCTGAATCACTTCCACAGCTGCTGGCACAGCGTCATTCACATTGCTCCCGCTGTGCCGCTTGTGTTTTATTTTTTGGGGAAATCTAATATCTATCTATCTATCTATCTATCTATCTATCTATCTATCTATCTATCTATCTATCTATCTATCTATCCAATATCTATCTATCCAATATCTATCTATCTATCTATCTATCTATCTATCTATCTATCTATCTATCTATCTATCTATCCATCCAAAATTATGGAAGAAAGGCAGCATTTTGACTTCAGTGAAACAAGTGGATTCCTTTATTCCCCCAACCCTCCCTGTTGGCAGTCTATAGACTGCTTAGCTCCAGTGTGTATCATTTGTATTCCTTATTACTGAGCCATTGCATTTTTGTCATTGAATCTTGGTATAAATCTGGATTTTGCACACAAACCGGCCGTTCCGTGCATTGGGGACCGCAATGTGCTGTCCCCAATGCATGGACACCATCCGTGCGGTTGCCACAGACGAAAACAGACCCATTCAACTTAAAAGGGTCCGTGATCCGTCCGCACCGCAAAAAAATAGAACATGTTCTATTTTTTTTTTGTGGTGCGGAGGCATGGAGAGAAATCCCATGGCCAGAGGTCGCAATAACGCCTGTACAAGCGTCAGACGCCTGTTCAGGCTGTTTTAGTCCCCTTTCACATGGGCGAGTTTTCCGCGCGGGTGCAATGTGTGATGTGAAAATTCATTTCAATGGGGCTGTGTACATGAGCGATGTTTTTCACGCATCACTTCTGCGT
Source organism: Bufo bufo (assembly GCF_905171765.1). Taxonomy (NCBI): domain Eukaryota; kingdom Metazoa; phylum Chordata; class Amphibia; order Anura; family Bufonidae; genus Bufo; species Bufo bufo. The sequence continues at coordinate 399,947,345 of NC_053393.1, read as the reverse complement.
TGTGTGAAAATCGCAGCATGTTCTATATTCTGCATTGTTCACGCAACGCAGGCCCCATAGAAATGAATGGGGCTGCGTGAAAATCGCATTGCATCCGCAAGCAAGTGCGGATACAATGTGATTTTTCACGGATGGTTGCTAAGGAGATGATAATAAATAGGGATGAAGTCCATTCACTTTATTATTTTCCATTATAAGATGGTTATAATGGAAAATAATAGCATTCTTTAATACAGAATACTAAGCAAAATGTCCCTTGAGGGTTAAAAAATAATTAAAAAAATTACTCACCTCATTCACTTGATCGCGCAGCCGGTATCGTCTTCTTTATTCTTCTGGCAGGACCTGCAAAAAGACCTGCGCTGACGTCATCGCGCTCACCACGTGGCCAGCACGGTGACGTCAGTGCAGGTCCTGCTGAATGAAGATGTTATAATGGAAAATAATAAAATCTGCAGTGAAGCAGTCCGGGTTTGGGTCTGGGTACCACATTCAGTTTTTTATCATGCGCGTGCAAAACGCATTAAAACGCTTTGCACTTGCGCGGAAAAAACTGAACAACGCCATCAAAGACAAAACTGCCTGAATTTGGGTGCGCACTTGCGCGGGTTTCCCGCAACGCACCCGGACAATATCCGTGACACCCGTGTGCAAGGGGACTTACTCTCTGAAAAAAGTCTAAGGCGTACCAATACGCCTTAGACTTTTCTCCTACATTCAGCAGCACAGGGAACGGCACAGGTGGCGCACCGATGCTGCCTGTGCCTGAAATACCCAATAGCAAAGCTCCATACAGTCAATGACGCTTGTACAGGCGTTATTGCGACCTCTGGTGCAGGGTGTGTGATGTATGTGCTGCAGTGTGTAGTAAATGCACAGCAGGCTATTATAGCCAAGTGATAAAGTACAGGGAAGATCCACTATACCGGACTGGACTTTATCACTTCCCCATAATTCCTTCATGTTGTTTAAATCAGTAATGGTTCCCTGCATACCCACCTCTTAGGCCCCGTTCACACCACCACTATTTATTTCTGTTGTTCTGCTCCGTAAGTGTACTTTCACACTAGCGTTTTTCTTTTCCGGTATTGAGCTCCGTCGCAGGAGCTCAATACCAGAAAAAAGGTATTTCCATTGAAAAAATTTATTTCCATTGAAATGTATTAGTGCTGGATCCGGTACTAAGTGTTTTGGAAAACCGGATCCGGTTTCCCGATCTTAACCTCTTAGGGACATAAGGCGTACAGGTACACCCTGATGTCCCGGTACTTAAGGACACAGGGCGGTCAGGGCTGACCGCGGCATAGAAGTGGTTTGTGTTTGAGTGAGACCATCGGGGACTCTATGTCTCAGAAGGCAGCCCGATGCCGTGCAGAGGCTGCCCAGAGCCTTGCACGGCATCGGGACCTGCCTTCTACAGGAGCCAAGGAGATCCAGCCTCAGGCTGGGTCTCCTAGGCAACCTGTTTGTGTACTACTCACTGTAGTACACGAACAGGCAATGCATTACAATACAAATGTATTGTAATGCATTGCAGACGGGATCAGACCCCCAAAAGTGGACATCAGAAATAAAGTAAAGAAAAAAAAAGGTAAAAAATGAGTTTAATAAAATTTATAAAGTAAAAAAAGAAAATAAAACGCCCCTTTCCCCTTATTTTATGACAAACAGAAAAAAACACACATATTAGGTATCGCCGCGTCCGAAATGACGGCTCTATAAACATATCACATGATCCACCCTGTCCGATAAAAACGGTGTAAAAAAAAGCAATTTTTGTCACCTTACATCACAAAAAGTGCAATACCAAGTGATCAAAAAGGCGTATGCCCCCAAAATAGTACCAATCTAACCGTCTCCTCATCCCGCAAAAAATGAGCCCCTACCTAAGACAATCGCACAAAAAATAAAAAAACTATGGCTCAGAATATTGAGACACTAAAACATCATTTTTCTTGTTTTAAAAATGCTGTTATTGTGTAAAACTTAAGTAAATAAAAAAAAAGTATACATATTAGGCATCGCCGCATCCGTAAGAACCTACTCTATAAAAATATCACAAGACCTAACCCCTAATTTTAACACCGTAATTTTTTTTTCATAAAAACTGTGTAAAAAAATAAATTTTTTAGCACCTTACATCACAAAAAGGCCTCATGCACACGACCGTTGTTGTGTTCCGTTCCGCAAAATGGGGTTCCGCGATCCGTTTCCGTGTGTCTTCCTTTATTTTTGGAGGACCACCAGAAATAAGGAATGTAAAAAAAAGTCTAAGACAGGTTTGCCATGCAAATGATAGGAAAAAAACGGACGCGGATGTGCGGACGCGGATGACAATCTTGTGTGCCTCCGCGTTTTTTAGCGGTCCCATTGACTTGAATAGGGCCGCAAACCGTTTTCCGCGAAAATAATAGGACAGGTTATATTTTTTTGACGGACTGGAACAACGGATCACGGACGCGGATGGCAAACGGTGCATTAGCCGAGTTTTTAACGGACCCATTGAAAATCAATGGGTCCGCAGAAAATCACGAAAAACGGCGCAACGGACACGGAGCATGAGCCCAAAGTGTAACAGCAAGCGATCAAAAAGTCATACGCACCCCAAAATAGTGCCAATCAAACCATCATCTCATCCTGCAAAAATCATACCCTACCTAAGATAATCGCCCAAAAACTGAAAAAACTATGGCTCTCAGACTATGGAGACACTAAAACATGATTTTTTTTTGTTTCAAAAATGAAATCATTTTGTAAAACTTACATAAATAAAATAAAAAAGTAGACATATTGGGTATCGCCGCATCTGTAATAACCTGCTCTATAGAAATATCACATGACCTAACCCCTCAGGTGAATACCGTAAAAAAATAGAAATAAAAATGGTGTAAAAAAAAGCCATTTTTTGTCACCTTACATCACAAAAAGTGTAATAGCAGGCGATCAAAAAGTCATACACACCACAAAATAGTACCAATCAAACCGTCATCTCATCCCGAAGAAAATGAACCCCTACACAAGACAGTCGCCCAAAAAAATAAATAAAACTACGGCTTTCAGAATGTGGAGACACTAAAAAAAATATTATTTTTTTTCAAAAATGCTTTGTTATGTAAAACTGAAACAAACAACCTAAAAAAGTAGTCATTTGGTATTGTCGTGTCCGTAACAACCTGCTCTATAAAAATACCACATGATCTAACCTGTCAGATGAATGTTGTAAATAACAAAAAATAAAAACCGTGCCAAAACAGCTATTTCTTGTTACCTTGCCTCACAAAAAGTGTAGAATAGAGCAACCAAAAATCATATGTACCCTAAAATAGTACCAACAAAACTGCCACCTTATCCCGTAGTTTCCAAAATGGGGTCACTTTTTTGAAGTTTCTACTCTAGGGGTGCATCAGGGGGGCTTCAAATGGGACATGGTGTCAAGAAAACCAGTCCAGCAAAATCTGCCTTCCAAAAACCGTATGGCGTTCCTTTCCTTCTGCACCCTGCCGTGTGCCCGTACAGCAGTTTACGACCACATATGGGGTGTTTCTGTAAACTACAGAATCAGGGCCATAAATAATGGGTTTTGTTTGGCTGTTTACCCTTGCTTTGTAACTGGAAAAAATGGATTCAAATGGAAAATCTGCCAAAAAAGTCAAATTTTGAAATGTTATCTCTATTTTCTATTAATTCTTGTGGAACACCTAAAGGGTTAACAAAGTTTGTAAAATAGGGTCATTTTTGGTTGGTTTCTATTATGTAAGCCTCACAAAGTGACTTCAGACCTGAACTGGTCCTTAAAAAGTGGGTTTTAGAAATGTCAAGTTTTGCTTCTAAACTTCTAAGCCTTGTAACGTCCACAAAAAATAAAATGACATTCACAAAATGATCCAAACATGAAGTAGACATATGCGGAATGTAAAGTAATAACTATTTTTGGAGGTATTACTATCTATTATAAAAGTAGAGAAATAGACCATACTGTGGTGTCCATCACAATAGAGTTCAATTGTAAAAAAAAAAAAAAACATATGCTAATGTATGTTTTTTTTTTGTTTGTTTTTTAGTAGAATGGGAAATCGTAGTGTACCACGTCTTCCCATCCTGCAAAGTCCCAAAAAAAAAAAAAAAAAAAAAAGGGTTTGTACAATGGAACTCTATGGTGACAGATGCCACGGTATGGCATCTGTCTAAGGCATCCGTTATAGTATAAGTTTTTTCATGTACGTTAAACGTATGACCGAAACATGATGTGAACCCAGCCTGACTGACAGGAACAGAGCTGGACAGACTCCAAGGACTATGATGGGATCCGTTCAGTTTCTGTTTGGGATCCTCTCTTTTTACCAGACAAAAAAGTCCTGCATGTAAGGATTTTTTTTGTCCAGTCTTTTTAACAAGATCTGTGACGGAGGCTCCAAACGCAGATGTGCAGGCTACGTGTTATGTATTTAAAATTACTTCATCTTTCGTACTCCTCCTGGGCTAAAAATACTCCTCAAAAATTGTAAGTGAAGTATTTTTACTCTTCTGGAAAAAATGTAGCGCGACCTCTGTCCACGGCAGCGCTCCGTGGTATCCCGGCCTGGCATCCTCATATAGATCATACGAGTGTATTACTGTAGTGCAGGGGCGGCATGAAGCGCACGGCGTCATAGCAACCAATGACGCCGTGCGCTCCTGCTGTCAGCAGGATGCCAGGCCGGAAGTTATTAACCCGGTATCTTTTAGGTTGGAGCTGCCTGAGTCATTCCACATTCATAATGTGTTCCATAAATCTCTGCTTAAAAAATATTTTGAACCGGTAGTACCATCAAAAGCCTCGCCTCCGCCAGTTCTTGTTAATGATGCTGTCGAGTATGTGGTGTCTAAAATAGTGGATGTCAGGAAGGTGCGTAATTCCTTGCAGTACCTGATTCACTGGAAGGGGTATGGACCTGAAGAGAGATCTTGGGTACCTGCCAGGGAGGTTCATGCTCCTAGACTTGTTCGTAAATTTCATTTAGAACACCCTGAAAAGCCATCGCCTGAAGTCTTGGGTCCGGTGGCCCCTCGTAAAAGGGGGGGTACTGTCACGGGGTTCCGAAGGTGCACTCGGTCCCCCATTGCCCGCAGAACTGTTGCTTAGCTTTTGGAATGAGGTTCTGTGTTTGACCTCATTCCCAGGGCGGCTTTACTAGCTGGGTGGCTCCCTGCTCCTAGTCTGCCTTGAGCGCCGAGCTGATCACTCGGTGCTCGACTGGTTGGTCTGTCGGTCATGTGACGCTGGCCACGTCACATGACCCTCACTCCCCACTATAAATACAGGCAGCCTGCTGGCTACAGGTTGCCTGTTAATTTCTAGGTTCCTGGCTATTTGTTGGACTACTGAATATTTACCTGATCCTGTTCCCTGACGATCCTCTGCCTGCTCCTCCTGTACTGCGCATACATCCTGGTATTGTGACCTCGGCTCCCACCTGACTACTCTCTTTGGACTCCTCTTGTACTTCGCTACTCTCCTGGTATTTGACCCCGGCTTCTCCTGACCATTCTTTGCTTAATCCGTTGTACTGCGTAGCTCTCTTGGTTCTGACCCGGTCCGTTCATGTTCCGTATTTTGTCTTGTCTGTCTTCCCTGCACATATCCTAAGTTAGGGACTGTCGTCCAGTTGTCCCCTGTCTTCAGGACTCGTGAGGCAAGTAGGCAGGGCCAGGGGTGAGGGTGGAGCACAGTGGCCACTACCCTTCCCCCTGTGTGTGTGTGTGGACGTGACCGTTACACATCCGCAGGCAAGTGCGGATGCGGGAGACGATCGGGATGGAGACCCGATCATTATTATTTTCCCTTATAACATGGTTATAAGGGAAAATAATAGCATTCTAAATACAGAATGCATAGTAAAATAGCGCTGGAGGGGCTAAAATAATAATAATAATAATTTAACTCACCTTAATCCACTTGCTCGCGCTGCCGGCATCTCGTCTGTCTCCTTCTTTGCTGAACAGGACCTGTGGTGAGCATTCATTGCAGCAACAGGACCTGTGGTGATGTCACTCCGGTCATCACATGATCCATCACATGACCCATCACCATGGTAAAAGATCATGTGATGATCATGTGATGACCGGAGTGACGTCACCACAGGTCCTGTTGCTGCAATGAATGCTCACCACAGGTCCTGTTCAGCAAAGAAGGAGACAGACGAGATGCCGGCAGCGCGAGCAAGTGGATTTTTTTTTTAACCCCTCCAGCATATTTTACTATGCATTCTGTATTCAGAATGCTATTATTTTCCCTTATAACCATGTTACAAGGGAAAATAATACAATCTACACTACAACTAACCCAAACCTGAACTTCTGTGAAGAAGTTCGGGTTTGGGTACCAAACATGCGCGATTTTTCTCACGCGAGTGCAAAACGCATTACAATGTTTTGCACTCGCGCTGAAAAATCGCGCGTGTCCCCGCAACACACCCGCACATTTTCCCGCAACGCCCGTCTGAAAGAGGCCTAAGAGATGTTTGTAAACCTTCAGTTTTTTATCACGCGCATGAAAAATGCATCAAAACGCATTTCACCCGCGCGGAAAAAACTGAACGCAATCGCAGACAAAACTGACTGAACTTGCTTGCAAAATGGTGCGAGTTTTACTGAACGTATCCGGACCTAATCGGTCACGCTCATGTGAAAGAGGCCCCTTTCACACGAGCGAGTATTCTACGCGGGTGCAATGCGTGATGCGAACGCATTGTGCCCGCACGGAATCTGGACCCATTCATTTCAATGGGGCTGTGTACATGTGCGTTGCTTTTCACGCATCACTTGTGCGTTGCGTGAAAATTGCAGCATATTCTATATTCTGCGTTTTTCACGCAACGCAGGCCCCATAGAAGTGAATGGGGCTGTGTGAAAATCGCATCACATCCGCAAGCAAGTGCGGATGCGATGCGTTTTTCACTGATGGTTGCTAAGAGATGTTGTTTGTATACCTTCAGTTTTTTATCACGCGCGTGTAAGGCTACTTTCACACTACCGTTCAGAGCGGGTCCGTCTGGTGTCTGCACAGACGGATCCGCTCCTATAATGCAGACGTTTGTATCCGTTCAGAACGGATCCGTCTGCATTATAGTTTGAAAAAAATTCTAAGTGTGAAAGTAGCTTCAGACGGATCCGTCCAGACTTTACATTGAAAGTCAATGGGGGATGGATCCATTTGAAGATTGAGCCATATTGTGTCATCTTCAAACGGATCCGTCCCCATTGACTTACATTGTAAGTCTGGACGGATCCGCTTGCCTCCGCACAACCAGGCGGGCACCCGAACGCTGCAAGCTGCATTCAGGTGTCCGCTCACTGAGCGGAGCGGAGGCTGAACGCTGGCAGACTGATGCATTCTGAGCGGATCCGCATCCACTGAGAATGCATAAGGGCTGGACGGATGCGTTCGGGGCCGCTTGTGAGCCCCTTCAAACGGAGCTCACAAGCGGACACCCGAACGCTAGTGAGAAAGTAGCCTAAAACGCATTAAATCACATTGCACCGGCGCAATAAAAACTGAACGCGATCGCAGACAAAACTGAATGGACTTGCTTGCGAAATCGCGCATTTTTCACTGAACGCATCCGGACCTAATCCGCTCACGCTCGTCTGCAAGGGGCCTTAGGCCAAGTTCACATTTCAGTTATTTCCATCAATTATTGTGAGCCAAAACCAGGTGCGGGTCAAAAACACAGAACAGGAGGAATACCTTATCTCTGTGGAGGCTTCACTACAGGTTTGGGCTCACAGTAACTGATGGAAATAACTGACCAAACAACTGAGGTGTGAACTGGGCCTGACCTGCTCCCTGACACTGGCTCTCGGCTCCGCTGCTCTCCGACCTCTGCCCAGGTCCCTGGATTTCATCATCCATTTTGATGCTGCCTGCAACCAATCGTGGGCCACGGCGGGGACTTTGCCGCTTGCGTCGTGAATAAATGTGACAGTTGATACAGTACTTCAGAATTTGGGGCCCCGCTTTTAATTTCGCCCAGGGCCACATTTTGTCTGACCACAGGAATGGTCCCTGCTTACTTTCATTCAATGTTTAGAGCTGGTAATACTAAAAATTATTCTAGTAGCGGTAATAATACTACTAAACAATAGTAATAATACCTCTCCTCCTCCTCCTCCTAGTACTGGACAGTGAGGCCCCCCCCCCTCCCCTCCAGAGTCCGGGTCTCCGCACTGTATGCAGGAGCAGGCTGGGGAGGCACATGGCGGGGGCGTGACCAGCAGCGCATCACGTGATCACTCCTGTACGGTTACCGTGGCGACCACGGAAAGCATCACGAAACACCGAATAGTAGTAATGCGGGGAGGGGGAGGTGACGGCTGAGTGATCGGCAGGTGTGGTCAGGAGGAGGAGGGCGCAGCAGGTGGCACTGCAGTTCAGAAGGGTGGCATCAGGGTGCACGTACAATGGGCACAGGAGGCTCTGGTTGTGTGTAGTGATGCGATGTAGTGAGGGACTCCGCAGAGGTCACAGATAGCAGAGGGCGCTGACACATGCTGAAGGGCAGTACTGAGACCCAGCTGCAGCACCCAGACTCACAGGAGAGCCCGACAGGCATTGACACGATCTCCGTCCATTTATCGCCCGGAGTAATGGAGCCAGTACCAGCCGCAGTCAATGGGGGGCGCAGTCTAGCCCCCCTGGTCCAGCAGCCTGCGGTGAAAGCCGTGCACGTGTACAGGAATGGGGACCTCTTCTACCGCGGCCGCCGCATGCTGATCCATGAGAAGAGGGTGGGCAGCTTCGACATCTTCCTGAAGGATGTGACTGGCAAGGTGCAGGCGCCCTTCGGGGCAGTACGGAACATTTACACCCCGAGACATGGGCACCGGGTGACCTCTCTGGAGGAGCTGCAGCCCGGAGAATACTACGTGGCCGGAGGGAAGGAGAGCTTCAAGAGGCTGGAGTGAGTATCAGGGGCAGGTGCGGGAGATCCAGGAATGGGATCATATATAGTAGATCCAGTAGTAGGATAGCACATAGTAGATCCAATACTAGAATGATATATAGTAGATCTAGTGTAGATCCAGTAGTAGAAAGTATATAGTAGATCCAGTAGTAGAATAGCACATAGTAGATCCAATACTAGAATGATATATAGTAGATCTAGTGTAGATCCAGTAGTAGAAAGTATATAGTATATCCAGTAGTAGAAAGTATATAGTAGATCCAGTAGTAGAATAATATATAGAAGATCCAGCAGTAGGATTGCACATAGTAGATCCAGTAGTAGAATGGTTTATAGTAGAGAGAGTGAGAATAGTAGTACAGAGAATGAGAATAGTAGCACATAGTAGATCCAGTAGTAGAATAACTCATAGTAGATCCAGTCTCAATCCAGTAGTAGAAAGTATGTAGTAGATCCAGTAGCAGAATAGAATGTAGTAGACTGGCAGGGACTTGTGCCGTGTGGTCCTAGTCCCTGGTATGTGCCTTCCCGGCTGGGTGCACATGGCGCGCTGGTTCCTGTGGTAGCTCTATCTCACTGCCAGGACTCCCACCTCTTGGGGTACCCTGTAGCCCCAAGTTTTCTGTTCATTTTTGTAGATTTCTGTGGCATCTGATTGTCACAGATCTACCAAAGGATAACAAAACGTGACATCCAGGGATCCACAATGTGTGACTGCATGGCATCGTATGGTGGCATTGTGTGAACGCGGTCCTCTATTTATCAAATCAGATTGATAAATCTCGGCACTGGTCGCACGGTTTGTCGCAGAAAGCTCATGGTTTTGGTAAACACAGCGTTCCTTTCTCCTGCCTGTGTCCCGTGTGACATGGGACTGCGCAGGTAATTGATGGTTGTGTCTGTTTTGCTGTTTGTATGTGATTTCTCCACATAGGGCGAGGCATTAGGCATTTGTGCCACTTTTGGTGTGATTGGTGCCATGCTCAGCAGTTTATGGTTACTAAGGGGCGGACAGATGTTTTTTGGGTGGAACGACATTTTTAGGTCTCATGCGCGTGACTGTTGCCATTCTTGCGGCAAATTGCAGGACAGCAAAACATGGATACAGGCTGTGTGCGTTCCATATTCTGTACAACTGTCCTATCCTTGTCTGCAAAACGGACAGGGATAGGACATGTTCTATATTTTTTTTTTGCGGCCAGACAGACGGCCAGACAGACACGGTGGGCTGTCCACATCTTTTGCGACCCCTTTCAAGCGAATGAGGGTCTATATCCAACCTGCAAAAATTGTGAATCTGATGCGGCCAAAAACCATGGTTGTGGGCATTAGCCTGATTTATCATTGCAAATTTTTACAAAGAAAATCACAAAAAAGTCACAAGTGCCCTCCAGTCCCCAGGTGACCGATCCTCGGTAATAAATAAGATTAGGCATTAGACCCAAAAATCACCATGTAATGCATGCAAAGGAATAGTGTTTGGTGAAACTTTTCATAGAAACATGTCAAAACTTTTGATCATTGGGGGTATGAGCGCTGAGACCCCCACTGATCACTGGAACAAGGAGAGAGAAGCTCTCGCATATTGTCAGGGGTGCACCTAGCCTTTCTGCTGCCTGAGGCCAAAACTGAAATGGCGCCCACCCCCCCAATGCCAGTTTCTTAACCTAACCCCTTCCCTTCAGCCCATGGCCCTTCGGCTGCCTCACCTGGCCTCATTGGTGGTGCCCCCCTGCATATTGTGCTCTTTCCTCACTGCAGGAGACCGCCCAATAGAAGTCTATGGGCCCATCTCAGTGCCATCCTCTGTAGTGTATATGCCAGCAGCTCTCTCTCCTGGTCTTGGCAATCAGTGGGCGTCTCAGTGCTTGGACGCCCTCTTTTCATATGTCTCTTTGACATACTAAAAGTTTTACAAAAAAACTCAGTGGGGGTCATTTACTAAGAAGGCTATGCCAGTTTTGGGCATCAAAAAAGTTTTGTGACTTTTTAAACATCAGTGCGACCAAATTTTGTTGCACAGGCACTTTTTTTGCCTTTCTTGCCAATGGGGAGTGGTGGGGGCCGGGGAAAATTCACTAACATTAAGGCCTGGAAACAGTCATAACTGTTGATTGAAAACTACTCCAGTCAGTGATTGGAGTAGTTTTAGAATTCGGCGCACTGACTGCCAGAAGATGCGCCCACTTTGTGACGAGGCGTGCCTCCTCATAAATGATTGCATCCTCCAGCAGCGCAGGGAATAGTAAAGACCAGCGTGAAACGACGCTCTTCTCATAAATGACCCCCAGTGACTCTTTAACAAATGACGTGCAACATTTTTTGAATGTGTCACAAAAAAGTGTCACAAAAAAGTGACTTCAAACCAAGCAGAAACTCCGAAAGGTTAGAAGGTAAAAAATGGACATGATTATGGCCCCTACCAGAACGACCTCCCCATAAGGCCTCCTGCACACGTGGGGCAGCGGATTGCGGACCCATTCACTTTAATGTGTCCGCGATCCACAATGCGGCCCAGTAGCAGGATCCGCATGAGGATCACCACTAATTGCCGGGCTGCATTTGGACTTTCCGTCTGGTACCAGTACATACTATGGGGGTCATTTATTAAGGGACTTGTGACTATGTTAGTCCTAAAAATAGTCAGAAGTCACAGCTATTCAGTCGTACGACCTGTTTTAGGTTGTGTATGCCAAAAACACGACTCCAGCCAGCCAGTTTTTACTCCAGGCACAATGGACTTCCGTGAATTTGCCTAATTTATGAAGAGGTGCATGACGCGTCTTAAATTACGCATATCTTATGTCAGTGAAGGGGGGGAATCTGAGACCTCTAGTCTTAGTAAATGACCCCCTATGTGTTTTGGAAACCATGTACAGGCGCAGCCTGGCAAGTACAGGTGCGGCCCAGCAGTTAGAGGTGATCCGCATGTAGATCGACAGTACTCTCTATTTCACTTTATCATTTAGTGCTCCAGAGCCGTACTTCCTACTGGAAGCTGGGACTGGACATTCAGTCCTAGGTAGCCATTCTGGAGGCTGAGAAGAGCTTTTTGGTCACCTAGTCAGCTGTCTTTCCTGCCTTCTCGTTCACCACCACGTTCTTTATATTTTTCAGTCTTGTGTCTTCCCTTGCGTCCCTGGTCCATACTTGGATGAATACCCAAGGGGAAGTCGTTCTTCAGCCTACATGCACCATAATCTAGCAATGCAAACTCCTCTTAGGGAACGGCTGAGTAAATCCCAGGCATCAAGTAGCCATTGTACCTAGAAATCTGCAATAGGAACTTTTGGGTTATTTTCTATGAAATAGGCTCTACAGCAACGGTCCCCAACCAGTAGCTCAGGAGGCTCGCCATGGGAGTCCGGAGTTATGACCATATGTACTGGCAATTGGCGACCTATTGTTGCCGACCTATCCCAGATTTGCCACCAAACAGTGCCAATTTGGATGGTATAATAATAGTGTTAAATTTCACACTGAAATGTTTATCAGCAATTTCATGTTTTTCATTTCTCCACATTCAAGATTTTTCTCTATTTTTGAACTGCCTGTTGCTCCCGACCATCACTGAACGTTAAATGTGGCTCAGAACATAGAGAAGGTTGGGAACCTCCGCTCTCCAGTATTTTGTCCAAACCAGTTTAGGCATATCCTCATTTCCATGGGTGGCACATGCAGTAGTCTCATTCTAAGGCCTCATGCACACGACCGTTGTTGTGTTCCGTGTCCGTTGAAAACTCGGATAATGCACCGTTTGTCATCCGCGTCCGTGATCCGTGTTTCCAGTCCGTCAAAAAAATAGGACCAGTCCTATTTTTTCACGGACAACGGTTCGCGGACCCATTTAAGTCAATGGGTAAGTGAAAAAACACGGAGGCACACAAGATTGTCGTCCGCGTCCATTTTTTTCCTATCATTTGCAAGGCAAACTTGACTTAGATTTATTTTTTTACTTTTCATATCTGGTGATCCTCCAAAAATCAAGGAAGACACACGGAAACAAAAACGGAAACGGATCACGGAACAACGGAACAGCTTTTTGCGGACCGCAAAAAAATACTGTCGTGTGCATGAGACCTAAAAAGGATTGTTTTAAAGGGAGTCTGTCAGCAGGACATTAATTGTTAAAGGTTCAGAGCTGAACCCGGACATATCCCCTTCTTCCCCCACTCAGCCCCTCGGACATGACTGCTCCGATGCTCTCCCTTGCCCTGCACTGCATCACGCAGGACAAGGGCTTTTTTCAAGGGAGTAACAATCGCGGTCGCAGAGGGTGCGACCAGGCGGGGTGGAGGGCCCGCAAGTGCTTTTAGCCAGCCCAGTCTCCCTCCGATTTGCTCTGTCTATTTAAAAAGTAAGTACGGCTGCGCACATCCCCATACATGCACCCTTTCTGCTCAATGTCGGCGAGACCCGGCACTGGAGGTCACAGTTCTCACTTGAAGACGTGATCATGCTACCATTGAGACGGGATGACCGAACGCGGAACATAGCAGAGCAGAGGTACGTTTTTTTTTTTTTTTTAGGTATGCACACGCTGCGCACCATACTGGGAGCACCTGGCACTATGAATTGAATTCAGAAAGGGTTGGGGGGCACAAAAATAAAATAAAATCTATACAGAGAGGGTGGCAGCCTGGCAGGGGCTGTGCCATACTGGGGGCACATGGCAGTGGCCCTATGAACTGAATTTAGAAAGGGGGGCCCGCACCAGCCATATAAGAGGGGGCCACAAAAAATATAATCTATACAGAGTGAGAGGGAAGCAGGGGCAGCCAATCATTCAATTATATACAAGGGTCAAAATGAAATCTATACAGTCTGGGTGGGGGCCAAGTGAAATATATATATAGTCTGGGTGGGGGCCAAATGAAATATATACAGTCTGGGTGGGGACCAAATGAAATATATATAGTCTGGGTGGGGGCCAAATGAAATATATACAGTCTGGGTGGGGGCCAAATGAAATATATACAGTCTGGGTGGGGGCCAAGTGAAATATATATAGTCTGGGGGCCAAATGAAATATATACAGTCTGGGTGGGGGCCCAAATGAAATATATACAGTCTGGGTGGGGGCTAAATGAAATATATTTAGTCTGGGTGGGGGCCAAGTGAAATATATATAGTGTGGGGGCCAAATGAAATATATATAGTCTGGGTGGGGGCCAAATGAAATATATACAGTCTGGGTGGGGGCCAAGTGAAATATATACAGTCTGGGTGGGGGCCAAGTGAAATATATACAGTCTGGGGGCCAAATGAAATATATACAGTCTGGGTGGGGGCCAAATGAAATATATATAGTCTGGGGGCCAAATGAAATATATACAGTCTGGGTGGGGGCCAAATGAAATATATACAGTCTGGGGGCCAAATGAAATATATACAGTCTGGGGGCCAAATGAAATATATACAGTCTGGGGGCCAAATGAAATATATACAGTCTGGGGGCCAAATGAAATATATACAGTCTGGGGGCCAAGTGAAATATATATATATTAGAAAGAAAGGTTTCCGGCACTGTAATGTTTTTCAGTAAAATCTTCCTCTTTATTGACGTAACCTTAATCCATATACAGACAAATCCTTAAACCATGCGATAGTTTACGCGTTTCGGACACAATGTCCATAGTAGTAACTGAGGATTTGTCTGTATATGGATTAATGTTACGTCAATAAAGAGGAAGATTTTACTGAAAAACATTCCAGTGCCGGAAACCTTTCTTTCTAATGTTCCAAGGACTACCCGTTCATTCCGAGCACGCGGAGCATTTGTGAATAAGGTGAGCTGGATGTGTAAACATTTGAATATCTGAAATATATATAGTCTGGGTGGGGGCCAAATGATATATATACAGAGCAAGTGGCGGGGGAGAGGGTGGGGTAATGGGGGTGGGGGGCCCCAATCCAAAGTTTGCCCTGGGGTCCGTAGACCTCTAGTTACGCCACTGGCTTTTTTGTTTACATTATTACACTGCAAGTCGGAGGCTTCCGCCCAGCAGTGTTCCCGGTGAGGTCACTGGCACTAATGGGTGGGCTTTAGCGCTGCCCGCCCATTAATTCCGGTGACATCACCGGGAACACTGCTGGGCGGAAGCCTCCACCTAGCAGAGACCCGGCACGTCACCGGATCTAATGAAAAAGCCCTTGCCCTGCACGATTCAGCGCAGGGCAAGGGAGAGCATCAGAGCATGAAATACTCTGATGCTCATGTCAGAGGGGCTGAGTGGGGGAAGAAGGGAATATAATTGGGTTCAGCTCTGAATCCGAACAACCCCTTTAAACCAGACACATGCCCTCGGAGGAATGTAATGTTACCTTTCATTTAGCGATCCATTCATTCTGGAGAAAAATAACTTTTCATCCGTATGTACATGAGCAGTTAAGTGCACCGAGGGCGGGTCCAAGCCAGTCCATGTACCCTTGTTCCTCCTGGTTTCTCTGCCAGACCCTCCCTTACCTTCTTGAATGACATGGCGAGGTGAGATGATTATGCAGAAACCTGGCTCTGTCAATCAAGAAGGAGAAGGAGGGGCTGACCGAGGAACACGGAAGAGTAAGGCCTCTTTCACACGAGCGTGTCCGGATAATGTCCGGATGCGTTGCGGCAAACCCGCGCGAGTAGGTAAGCAATTGCAGTCAGTTTTGACTGCGATTGCGTTCCGTTGTTCAGTTTTTATCGCGCGGGTGCAATGCGTTTTGCACACGCGTGATAAAAAACTGAATGTGGTACCCAGACCCGAACTTCTTCACAGAAGTTCAGGTTTAGGTTCAAGGTTGTGTAGATTGTATTATTTCCTCTTATAACATGGTTATAAGGGAAAATAATAGCATTCTGAATACAGAATGCATAGTACAATAGGGCTGGAGGGGTTAAAAAAAAAAAAATAATAATTTAACTCACCTTAATCCACTTGTTCGCGCAGCCGGCATCTTTTCTGTCTTCTTCTTTGCTGTGTACAGGATAAGGACCTTTGATGACGTCACTGCGCTCATCACATGGTCCATCACACGATCTTTTACCATGGTGATGGATCATGTGACGGACCATGTGATGATCGCAGTGACGTCATCAAAGGTCCTTTTCCTGTACACAGCAAAGATGAAGACAGAAGAGAAGCCGGGCTGCGCGATCAAGTGGATTAAGGTGAGTTAAATTATTTTAAATTTTTCTTTAACCCCTCCAGCGCTATTGTACTATGCATTCTGTATTAAGAATGCTATTATTTTCCCTTATAACCATGTTTTGTGCGTTTTTCACGCAACGCAGGCCCCATAGAAGTGAATGGGACTGCGTGAAAATCGCACTGCAACCGCACTTTCTTGCGGATGCTATGCGATTTTCACGCAGTCCCATTCACTTCTATGGGGCCTGCGTTGCGTGAAAAACACACAAAATAGAGCTTGCTGCGATTTTCACGCAACGCACAAGTGATGCGTGAAAATCACCGCTCATGTGCACAGCCCCATAGAAATGAATGGGTCCGGATTCTGTGCGGGTGCAATGCGTTCACCTCACGCATCGCACCCGCGCGGGAAACTCGCTCGTGTGAAAGGGGCCTTAGGGTGCACAGAGTCCCTCAGTGCACTTAACTGCTCATTGGCATATAGATTAGGTACCCTTTCTCCAGAATCAAGCAACATATCACTAAGGCCTCATGCACACGACCGTTGTTTTGGTCCGCATCCGAGTCGCAGTTTTTGCGGCTCGGGTGCGGACTCATTCACTCTGTGTGCTTTCCGCATCCATTGCTCCGTTCCGTGGCCCCGCAAAAAAAAAAATAGCATGTCCCATTCTTGTCCGTTTTGCGGACAGGAATAGGCATTTCTACAATGGGCCTTCCGTTCCGCAAATTGCGGAAGGCACACGGGCAGCTTCCGTTTTTTGCGGATCCGCGGTTTGCGGATCCGCAAAGGGCACTTTTTTTTTGTTTATAAATTTTCATAAGACTTTTTTGGTGGTGGTTTTTCGGAAGAAAAAAAAAAAAAAATGCTGGGAAAACACCAAGAAAAACTCTGCAGAAAACCATCATTTTTCAGTAAATTATGGTGTCGCACCACCCTTAGATGACACACAGCTTTTTGTGAAAGTTTTTCTATGCAGTATTCTGAGTGGGTTGGAAGGGGTTGAGAAGAGATATGAAGGAAGGACTGGTGGATCCACTTCTGGTTTTGGGTCAAAAACCTGTATCAAAAACTAAACGAAAATTGTCGCAAAAATATGTATGTAACACCGCCCTACTGGGGAGATTTAAAAATATGAATGCAGTTTCCTCAGTGTAGCATGGCATCCACAAATCCGCATCCGTACAACCATAATGCACATATTTAGGTTCTTTCATGTATTTGTACCTCCTCCTTTCTCTGGATGTTCCTGCTTTCCCCTTGTATATTTTTACACTTAGAAGTCAGATCCATATTTTAGATAGATTGTATATAGAATTAAAGGGGCTGTCCATAAGACTACCCCTGTCCATATGCTCTGGATGAAGGGCTCCCGTTCTGGAGGACTCAGGCTGTCCTCATATTACATTGCCAGGTAATACTACATTTCCTCTGCTGTTTGCTGTGAACAGAAACCAGGGCGATGTCCTTGTCCTTGTCCGTTTTCATCTATGAAAAAATGGTCTGTTTCTCCGCTGTGAAGATGCTCGTTATATTTGTCCGATTTGGCCACCATGTGTCATCCAGTTCTCACGTGCACTGCCAGGCCAAAAAGGGGATTTCTGCCAATGATCTGTGAAAAACGGACTAAATATGGATGCCATCTGTGTGCCTTCCATGGTTTTCACGGACCTGTAGACTTTAATGGGAGTGTTTGGTCTGGAAAAAGGACAACGTTGGTGCGTGCTTCCATTTCTGGACCAGTGGTGAAAAAAAGAGTATTTTTCCCAAAAGATATGTAAAAAAAAATACAGTGGGGATTTTATTATAGTGTTTTTTCCACATTTTTGACCGCATTTGTAGAGTTTACAGTGTTTTGTGTTTCTTGTCATTTTTTGTCTGTGTGCGCAGTTTGAATTTTTTTTTAATTCTCTTTTCCCAGAAACCCGAAACTGGGGACAGTCGCAACAGATTTATTAGGCATTTTGAATAATTATACCCTATAAAAGGAAGCTGGCTTATATTTAGAGCAGTGGTGGATGCGCTGAAGTTATGTAGAGGCCGGCGCTTCTTCATAACTTCGGCGGATCCAGCGCTGCGGCTTATTAAGACCGGCGTCTAAAGATTTGTAACAACCTCTATTATACAATAAATCCCATATATTGTCAGGGCCGAGACTTTACGACCCCAATCACACAATTGTATTTTTGGTCTGCATCCGATCTGCATTTTTTGCAGATTGGATGAGGACCCATTTATTTCAAAGGGGCCGCAAAAAATGCGAACAGCACACCTCTGTATGTCCGTTCTGCTGTCCCGCAAAAAAGATAGAACATGTCCTATTCTTGTCTGTTTTGCGGACAAGAATAGGCATTGTTACAATGGGTCCGCAAAAAAAGGATGCAACACGGACATCATCCATATTTTTGTGGATCCAGATTTTGCGGAGTTGTACTTGTATTTATAAACTTTTAGCAGGAAGATTAGAGCAATGGTACAAAACTGATGTATAAGACTAGATGCTCCAGAATTACTATTTTATACAATTATCTACTAAAACAGACTTGTCAGCGGAGGTGACAGGTCCTCTTTAACCCCTCCCCGACTTCCTCTGTCCGACTTCCGCTGCCTTGCATCGGGATAGAGGAAGCCATTCGGTTGCTATGGCAGCCTAGGCCCTTTGGAATGCCACAATGAAATTCCTGTGGAGCCCTGTCTGTGGCAGGGCTCTGTAGGAACACAGTAAATCCCCCATAGGCTGCAGTGTTAAATCATTGCAGTCTCTGGGAGAAGCGATCAAACAAATGCATATTAAAGTCCTCTAGGGGGACTTAAAAAAGTGAAAAGAAAAACATTTTTTAAAAATATTAAAAAATGAATTCAAATCTCCCCTTTTCCCTATTTTAAAAATAACAAAAATAAAACAAAGAATAAATATGTCTGAAAGCAAATGTGTCTGAAATGCCTTTACTATTAAAATATAAATGTACCGTATTTATTGCGTACGGTGAACACTTTTATGGTAAAAAAAAAAATAATCAAAATGGCTGATTCACCAGTTTTCATTGCTTCTCCTCCCCTCAAAAATCAGTGCAGATCGCACTGCAAAAAAAAAAAGAGCCCTCACAAAGCTCCATAGTCATAAATATAAAAAGTCCTGTCTGTTAGAAGCCACCTTGCCGCTGGTAGATGGGCCCGACATATGCTTGATCAGAAATATGTGCAAAGAGCTTCTATTTTTCATATAGTAAGTATGGCAGTAATGCACTTTACATTTTCATGTATTCACCGTTCACCTGTGTCTTTGTGCATTAAGCAATAAGCAGTGTGCTGCTACTTGTAGTTCTATGCATTGTGTGGCAGCCAGGTCAGCGTGCACTGTGCCCCTTTTTTATATATATTTTGGAGGTGCTGGTTTAATTTTCTTTTGTCATAAATATAAAAAGTTATAGGTGTCCGAATTCATAATTTAAGAAAAAATGTCCAAAGTTTTTGTGTTTTTAAGTATTAAAGCAGCAGAAAATCTATATAAATGTGTTATTGCTGTCATCGTACTACTGACCCAGAGAATGAAGGGAACAGTTCATTTTTACTGCATAGAGAATGCCATAGATTGTAAGCTCTTGCGAGCAGGGCCCTGACTCCTAGTGTTTAGTTACTTTTGTTTTGTACATGAACCCTATGAATTTGTAAAGTGCTGCGAAATATGGTGGCGCTATATAAATGCATATTATTATTATTATTTATTAATGCATAAAATTGCGGAATTTTTTTATTTTTTTTTCCAATTCCACTCCATTTGGTATTTATATGCAGCTGCCATTTCATTGTGTGCACTGTAATATAGTGCAATCGAAAGTACAACTTGTCCTGAAAAAATAAGCCCTCAGAAGGCTATGTGAATAGAAAATGTAGAAAGTTATGGCTCTGGGAAGGTGGGGAGTAGAAAATGAAAAAAAAAAAACGGAAAAAAATGGCAGGTCAGGGAAGCATTAAAGACACAATAAATACGGATGAAATCCATGGTTTCAGTCCATGTTTCAGCCACCTTCCTTTCAGACTCTCAGGCTACACGAAGCTGGCAGTAAATCTGTGCCCACAGTAATGCGGTATACCCAGAGCGGCCCAGTGTAAGAGAAGTCATTTGTCACCTTTTGTTCTGGTCATTGCTGATGAAGAGCCTGAAAGATCTGAAGTCCTGAGCAAATAACCAAGTCTCTGAATAAATGGCAGGATGTTTGCAGGCTTCTAGGAGCTCTGACTGTAAGGTTTGTCATTTGTGGTCACCCAATGGGACGTAGGACAATACCTGATGATGGAGAGTTTGCACCGTTACATTGACATTTACGGTTCAGAGCCGTTGCAGAAATCTCCGCCATCATCTGGACAGGGTTTGCAGATACCCATATACCGGCTGCAGAAACAACCTCCTTCATTTGTCTGCGACAGATCTGCCCGTGTGTGAACCTACCTTCAGGGTTTCATTAGAAATCAGTCGCTGTCTGTAGGTGACGCTTATAATCATATCTATATTTTGGACTGCAAGGTTAGCTGTAGATCTGCTCCATTCCAGCTTGGCTGCGCAGTCTGTATAGAGTCTGAGGTACAGTAGTATGATCTTATGCCTTATCTGAGGCTCAGGCTGCTGATCTGTTCCTTCTCCATACTTTACACTGCAGCAGCTCTGCGTGTTGGAACTGCCTGCTGTTTATTAGCCTAGTGATCTGCTGCCGTAAATCAGTGTCAGGGCACGAGGACTTTCATTACAGCGAGTGCAGGATGTAGATAAACACGTGCCTATTGATGCTATATTGAAAATTCACCTGGATTTGAATACTTTGGTAATTTCATCTACAGTAATCAAAAATGAAGTGTAGCCACTGAGTTATTCGATAAAATGGATCTGTATAGGACCACCTGCCGTTTCTTTTCCTTATTTCTGTGACCACCTCAGTGACACTGCTGAGGTGGACGCACATGCTCAGTTCTAGCCTTCAGCCGTTAGAAGCTGTGACAGTTACAGCTGCAGCAGAACTGACACATCCCCATTGGCTGCGATAGGGAGGGAGCTGCAGCATAAAGGGCACACCCCCTTAGCTGCAGCAGCAAGGACATACCCCAACTCTCTAGCAGGAATAAATCTAGCACAGCAACTGGATTTTCATTTTTTACATTAATTTTAAAGAGACCCTGTCTTCTCTCTTCTGTTATTCCACCTCATTTATTAATAATGAAACAACTAGGTTTTTTCAGTTGGATGTTTGCCTACACAAACCGATAATGTGTCAGACTGTTTGGGACACACCCCTCTGACAAGGGATTGGTAACACCCAGTGGCCAGTTTATTCCTAAATATTCAGGAGGAATAACAGGGGAACAGCACGATGCAGAATTCTAAGTAGAGACGATCCAGAATTGTTTCATGTTGTATATTCAACAACAAGACTATGGGGTCATTTATCACACTGGTGTAAAGTAGAACTGGCTTAGTTGCCCATAGCAACCAATCAGATTCCACCTTTCATTTTTGACAGCTCCTTTGGAAAATGAAAGGTGGAATCTGATTGGTTGCTACGGGCGACTAAGCCAGTTCTACTTTACACCAGTTTGATAAATGACCCCATATGACTTTTACATATATGTTATCTGGTGTATGTGGTAATAAGACTGAATAATATGTCAGATTGCTATAAAACATTCATATTATTTTTCAGCTACATTCATATTGGAGAGATCAAGAAAAAGCCTGTAGACCCCATGAGCCAGGTAATGATTTATTAGTTTCAGTTCTTTGTAACATTATGTTAAAGGGGTTGTGTCACTTCAGGAAATACCATTTATCATGTAGAGGAAGTTACTACAAGACACTTACTAATGTATTGTCATTATCCATATTGTCTCCTTTGCTGGCTGGATTCATTTTTCCATCACATTCTACACTGCTGGTTTCCTGGGGTTACGACCACCTGTAATCCAGCAAAGGTGGTCGTGTTTGTACACTATAGAGAAAAACGCGGACCTCTCTGATGGCCAGGACCGCAGAAGTGCACCTTTTCTTATAGTGTGCAAGCACGACCACCGCTGCTGGATTGCAGGGGGGTCGTAACCATGGAAACGAGCAGTGTATAATGCTATGGAAAAATGAATCCACCCAGCAGAGGCAATATGGACAATCACAATACATTAGTAAGTGCCTTGTATTAACTTTCTCTACATGATAAATGCCACCTGCTGAAGTGAGACAACCCCTTTAAGCAAATCTGATTGAGCTCATATATTCTATACTTTACTTTGGTTCTTACAACTGATGTGTTGTCACACGGAAATATGCATAACATGCCATCTGCCTTAAAAAGACAGTGTAACTAACCTAACAATTATGTAGCGGCCAGAGGTCCAGTGCGGGGCCAGTATGAGGGGATGGGTGACCGCCGGGCAGCAAGCAGGGGGCGCAGTTTAATTGAAAATGAAAGTTATACCCATCGCTAGGATATGCCATCAGTGTCAGATAGGTGCAGGTCCTACCTCTCTCCAGAATGGGGACCCCAAAGTGAAGGAGAGCGCACTGTGCAAGCGTGACCACTCTCCATTCATTGCTATGGGGGTTCAAAAAAAAGCCGAGCCCTGGCTATTTCCAGCAGTCCCGCAGAACGCACTGTGCGTGCACCTTTCCATTCACCGCTTTGGGAAATAGTCGAGCCAACGCTTGGCTGTTTTCAGGACTCCCATAGCGGTGAACGTAGGGTGATTGCGCTTGATATTGCGCTTGTGCAGTGCTCCCTTCTTCACTTTGGGGGGGCCCCGTTCAGGAGATAGGAGCGGGTCCAAGAGGTGGAACACATTGATGGCATATCCTAGTGTTATGTCATCATTGTCTGAGATGGGAATGCCCCTCTAACTCCCCAGGCTTCCCCCCCATCTGGACATATCTAGTCCGGACTTCATGTGCCTTTGGCCCAGCCCCAGCTCTGTAATTACCAATCTGCCATAAGCAATTCTGGGGTTGGAAACGCCACCCATTGAGATCCGAGGTAGAACGGATACTATACCATCGAGGGGGGTAAAAATTGATTTAGATTTAAAACCCTGTCATGGTAGTTGATTTATAGTGGTATATATATCCCTCCGTAATAGTTAGCATATGTCTTCTGTTATAGGGAATCCCTCTAATGTGAAACAGAGGAATTCCCCAAGGGGATTGGTTGGTTCTAATGGTGTCAGGAGTGACATCACTAGGGAAAGGGAATCCCAGCCCTGATTGGCTAACCTGGTCACATGATGTTTAAAATGCCCGAAAGGGCAGTTGTGTTGAATATTCTAAAATGTATTTGATGTTTTAGGGTTAATTTTAAAATGATCACGATGTAGATATGATATATATGTGAAGTGAGGATTTATTTTCGCTTGTTTATAACTGGGTACACATGGAAAAGAAAGGAAGAGGCGGGCATCAATTAACCAATGTATGCCTCTGATGAACCCTGGGCCGAGCAGGGATTCTATGGGATATGTTTTTGTTGTGATTTTTAAACTTTGTAAGTAAAAGTGAAGTTCATCTCCTTTAAAGGGAACCTGTCTCCATGAAAATGTAATGTAAGCTGTCGGCTCCATGGTACAAAGCAGGAGGAGCTTTAAATCCCTGCTCATTCTGGGCTTTGAAGTCCAGGAGGCGGTCCTATCAGTGATTGACAGCCTTCCCCCTATGGCTGTTTATACACAGATAGCTGTCAGTCACTGATAGGACCGCCTCCTGGACTTCAAAGCCCAGAACGAGCAGGGATTTCAATGAATGAAATACAAGTTTTACTGAATCTTTTCCTATAAAACTATATATCAGTCTGCTCAGCTCCTCCTGCTCTATAACATGGTGCTTTCAGCTCAAGCACAACAGGTTCCCTCTAAGGAGCAGGCAGTCTGGTATTATACTTTTATTTCATTTCAGTGAATCAAACGACTTCATAGACCTCTTCTAGTGCGACTAAAAGAAAGACTTATTTTATTGATCATGTCAGCATATCTGCTCAGGGGAGACGAGTTCCTCAGGGGCTGTATTAGGCTATAGTCATAACTTCAGGATTTCATAAAGCGCAGATTCCCACAGCATACTCCTATCGTATTCTCTGGAAAAAAATATCTGTGAGAATAATGAGCATGCAGAGTATTCTTGTGGATTCTGCATGGAAAAAACCCAGGATTAGCCCCACATAGATTAACCTTAGGATGGAGTAATCCCCGTGCGGCACATCCACAGCAGAAATGTGAGGATTTCTGATACCAGACTTGCCACAGGCTATACATGTACATAATGGCTAGTGGAGGCAGCAGTCTCCTGAATACACAGACTCAAGCTTGTGCCGCAAGCCCCGGAGGAGCCAGTGGAGGATGGGAGTGATAGTGGTTCTGGCTGTAAGAGTTATTCATAGTGGTAATCCTCACACGGATACTACCTAGAACCGGGTAGTGACAGTAGGGTGCACCTTTTATCCTCTGTGGGCACACCCTGATGTTGGCTCTCCTCTTCGGTATCGGTACAAGGCAGGAGATGTAGGTGCGGTGGCCAGCGAATGGTGCTGGAGTCAGTCACCAGGCCAGTGGTAGAAAATAGATGTCTCTCTTTACTGAATGCAGAATGGGAGAAGTAGTACATGCAACGGTATTAAGCACAGTTCCAAACAATTCACATTGCAAATCTTCTCTGATAATGATGTATGGATTGGATATAGGCTAAGACTGGAGTTGTAGTAGTCCTACTGTCTATCTTTCCAAAGTCACTTTCTGCAGAATCTAAGGCTGGCAGTAAGGTTCTTGCAAAACTTGTCCGTAATTCCCAGCTGAGGGGTTCAGGATTAAGATATGGCTGGCTAGGACAATGTCAAAGTGTGAAGGGTGTCTAAGCAATGTCCCTCTCACTGCAGTAAAGTCTTTATTGGCCTTTAAGGGGTTATCCAATCCCCCCCCATGTGCTGGGCCCCTCACAGGTAATATACTGACCCTGCTCCCCGCGCCGTTCCTGGCCCCCGCCTACTTTGAAGTATGGATGGTTTTCTCTCTTTGGATCTCCCAGAGATAGTGACTGTCTGGCATGTAGGCCTAGTCCTCCGAGGAGTGAGCACACGTTGCTGCTCTCACTGAGCTTGTATTGACCTAAGTCGTCTCCCAGGCTCTTACAAGGGCATACTTAGGATTGTTAACCCTGACGTATTCATACAAAACTACGGTGCCTCAAGTAACATTATATAACATTTAAATAACCAGACACAATTTGCAAGTACCATATTCTGCGGTACTGCACTTGCATTACTGCCAGTAGGAGCAGGTTCTAAACTGAAAATGCAGGCAGTCTGAAATGGAATGAAAAACTTAAGGTCGTTGGGGTCAGACACCCGACACTCCCTTCAATCAGCTTTTTGAGGAGGGAGGGCATGGTGCTCTGGTGGGTGCTGTTGCCTCCTCGCAGCTTACCAAGCCCAGTGCTGCACATTGGATAGTGATTGTGCTTCGTATTGCTGCTGAGCCCCATATACTTAATAGGACTGTGCTGTGCCTAGGCTATGTGACCAATGAACATAACATCACTAGGCCACGGTACGGGTGCTGGGAGTCAGATCTGATATTGATTGCAAAATCCTGAGACTAGGTCATCAATATTAAATACCTGGACAACGCTGTTAAGGTAATCACTGTAAAAATCACTTTTTGTCAAAGGTATAGCTTCCAAGTACCCAGCTCACTTTTGGGTGATATCATTCCTGTAGCCACTTCTACTTTATTACAATCAATGGGGGCGAACATGGGGCTAATATAGTACTGTTACTCCTTTTGTGTTATAGTGTTCCACCAAATATATAGAAAAGGGGACACAACTCCAGTTCTAATGCTTTCAGATTGCTGATGACCAGATTTCCTAATAATGTAGTCACCACGACTGCTGTAGACAGATAGGTCAGACTGGTCATATGTTTGTGTTATCCTGGAGAAATGGACCGGTGTCAGTTTTTGTACTTGATCAACTTTGGATTCATCATAATCAAGGTTAGATCAGATTTCAGGAGATCAAAGGCGTTGCTGGAGATTGAACCACCACACAACTGGACTGATGCATTTCACATGGATGACACTATGCATTGGGGTACATGCAATAAAAAAAAAAAAATCTCATATAGGTGTCCATTTTAGGAGAATGGTTTTCTATATAATGGCCATTGATACAAATGCCTAGACCATGAATTTCTACCTCACTAGACAGATATATTTAAGTCAATGTAAAATGAGAACCTATTTGGTTCCACTTGGTAAAACATTTTTCTGGTCGTGAGGACCCTTCACTCTCAGTCTTCTGATGACTTTGCTTACATGTTAGACTTCACTTGGTAACCCAGGAGCAGAGATACTAGCAAAAGTAAGACAATCCTTGCATTGTTTGTGTCTTTAGGGTATAGTTACAGCACACTCTAGATACTGGTACCATTGTTTTGTTTACCACACACTTACATCGTCATAGCAAGTCTTCTGAAGGTGCTACCTGATGGTGACTGGTGTTTTGAAGAGTGCTAAGATAGTATTCAGCAATGATGGTCAGGAAAAGACTTGCCAGTTCTAGGGAATAGTGTCATAAAAGAAATATTTTTGGAGAAGCTGAACCTTTGGTGATATAATAATTTTATTATTGAAAATGCTTTCAAAAATTGTCTGTTTTTTCCATATTTTTTCGTTAGTTGTTTCCCCCAGAAAGCTGGGCACTGGTTGCCCCTCACAGGGGAAATGAAGCATTGCATGGTGCTAACTAAAATCTATGTGCTACGTGAGTAATCCATGTACATAGTGGGTTCTCCAGAGAAGGAAAGATGCTTTTTTGTCAAAATGTCCTAATAGGTTTTCCAAACCAGACAAGCAAGAATTGCCCAATAATGACATTTTCTTAAAGAGGTTTTGTGAGATTCTGATATTGATGACTTATCCACAGGAGGCCGCAGCGCTCCGGAGAGTGCCATGGCTTCCACGCAGCTTAGCAAGGACTGCGCCGTCTATTGGATATGTGCTTGGTATTGGGACCCACTCACTTGAATGGGTCTAACCTGTGACAAAGCCACATGGCTAAAGACTGTGACATCACTGGACAAGGAAGAGGCGGCAGAACTCACTGGAGCACCACAGCCTCTTTAGACAGCTGAATGGTGGGTGCCAGGAGTCGGACCCCTGTAGAGATACTGATGACCTATCCTGAGGATAGGCCATTAATATCAGAATCTTGGAAACCCCCTTTAAAAGGGTGGCCTGCTTTAGACAATCCTTGTAAATATTTCCTACAAGGGCAGATGAATGTAATAGAGGGGGTGTATTTGAGACCACCTTTTTTGCCAGAGCTAAGAGCTACTACAAGGATTGTCTCTCCCTCATTACCGAGGAAGGGTTGGGGTAGTTCTTTGAAGACTTGGGAAGTTGAAGGGGGGCTTGAGGCTACTGTGCCTAGTGGAGTATTAAGGGTCTGGTTTGAGGACTAGAGAAGTAGAGAGCAGGAGACACAATTTTTCTGGCACATTACTGCACCATAGAAAACCCACATATAAATGAATGCATTTTTTTGCCACAATACCATCGTATATATGCTTATGTTTGCCCTGTGAAAATGTATCCTTACTATTAGCGTGGGGCACAGTTTTTTGCATAACGGGGAGTTGTTTTAAATACCAAAGAATTCTCAAAAATGTCAAAACCTCAAGTGAAATGTAATGCCAGGCTCTCACATCCCTATTGTAGTTCAGACCCTGCCCTATGGTGTATCATGGCTGCTTCCTACCTTTTGGAGCTCACTCCTACATCTAGCTAAGATTTGTCAAGGCCTATGACAACAGTTGATTGGGGCCCCTGGCAAATAGCACATTACCGAAGAGACCTTCAAGGTTGTACAAAGTCCACAACTTCTCAAATGGTCTGGTCACAACCTGATGACCGTTCTGTCTATGCGTTACTGAAGGGTCTTTTTTTCAGTTCTTCCCTGTATGATATTATTGTATTGCTCATGGTGGATGTTTTTTTTTTTTAATCTACCGCAACTTTATATTGTGAATTGGCATTAATAAGTTCCACTTTCTCTATAAACCAGAGGCTCCCATTCATTATCCTGCCTATTTATTCTATTAATTACTGGAGATAGGTGTTCTCGGTGGTTTCCATCTGCGAAACTTGCTTTTTCATAATGCTCAAGTTAATTGTGCATTGAGTTTTGGGATTTTGTAAAAATAGTAAGTATATGGACTTCTGCTATTTCTTCTCCATAGATACAAGTGACAACCATGACCACGAGGGATAGACCTGGCATAGTTGGTGAACAAACACAATTGTTTTTGGGTACAGTAATGTGAAACTGTATCCCCCGAGGTGGCTATGTACATAAACCATTATGAATGTTGTTCAATGCAAATAAGCCTAATGGGAACTGAGAACTAGCAACAATCACTATACAAAACCTCTGAGCAGTCCCCAGACATGAAGAACATCACCTGCAGATTTCTCTTATTGCCCTTTATCAGTCTATAGCCCTAGTGAGCTAGGAAGAGGTTAAAATGGATAAAAAGAAGGTTCTTTGGGCACTGTTGTAAAATTTGGAAGAGCTTTCTTTAAATAATATCGGTACATCATGCGCATTTCAGAGAATCAACCTCGCACAAAGGAAGGAGGCCGAGTCTCCAGAACGTCACGTTGTACCTATATTCTTTCAATAAACCTTTTACTGATTTGATGGCAGTGCCCTGAGAACTTCATTTAATCCTTTTTAACAAAAGCTGATTGTAGGTGGAGACCTCACCTGTATTTACCCCACAAGAGCAAATAGGTTAAAGGGGTTGTCCAGTGGATAAAAAATTCTGAGAAAAGCAGCAGAATGGGTTAATAATGAAACAACCAACACTCACCTCACCAATCGACTTCAACTGCTGGTCTGATGATTATTGGGTCCATCGCTGGTCTGTGCTTTCTGGTGTCTCTGGACAGTCATCCAATCACTGGCCACAATGGTGCCTATCGTAGCCAGAGAGTGGGCATATCCTAGGTCATCAGTGATCAAATACGTTTGCCCTTTATCAGTCTATAGCTCTGAATGATACATTTAAGGCCTCATGCAAACGACCGTAGTTTTGGTCCGCATCTGAGCCGCAGTTTTTGCGACCCGGATGCAGACCCATTCACTTCAATGGGGCCGCAAAAGATGCGGACAGCACTCCGTGTGCTGTCCCCCTCCGTTGCTCCGTTCCGAGGCCCCGCAAAAAAATATAGCGTGTCCTATTCTTGTCCGTTTTGCGGACAAGAATAGGCATGTCTACAATGGGCCACCCGTTCCGCAAATTGCGGAAGGCACACGGGCGGCGGACCACAAAAAACGGCACGGTCGTGTGCATGTAGCCTAAGGTTAACTAAAACATTTGTGGTAATGTAAGACAAACTATGATGTCCTAATCACTGGATAAAGGTTAAGGCTTCTTTCACACTCACGTTAGGCTTGTCCGGCAGGGGAACAGCATGCGGATCCGTACTAATGTTTGCACACATGTGCTGCTGGAAGTCCACCCTGGCCCCATTCATCCCGTCCAAGCCGGACAAAAACCACAGCCTAACACGAGTGTGAAAGAAGCCGAATTGTTAGTCTACTTTCACACTGGCGTTTTGGCTTTCCGTTTGTAAGATCCGTTCAGGGCTCTCACTAGCGGTCCAAAACGGATCAGTTTTGCCCTAATGCATTCTGAATGGAAAAGGATCCGCTCAGAATGTATCAGTTTGCCTCCGATCAGTCTCCATTCCGCTCTGGAGGTGGATGCCAAAACGCTGCCCGCTTGACGAAACTGAGCCAATCGGATCTGTCCTGACACACAATGTAAGTTAATGGTGACGCATCCGTTTTCTCTGACACAATCTAGCACAATAGAAAACGGATCCGTCTCCCATTGACTTTCAGTGGAGTCCATGACGGATCCGTCTTGGGTATGTTACAGATAATAGAAACTGATCCGTTCATGACGGATGCAGACGGTTGTATTATTGTAACGGATCTACAAATCCATGACTGAACCGCCAAAACGCGAGTGTGAAAGTAGCCTTAGATAGGTGGGATCCAACCACTGAGACCCTCACCAGTTATGAGAACAGGGGTCCCGCATCTCCTATTTGAATGGAGCGGCGGTCAAACAGGCAAACTGACACTCCATTCAGACTCTGTGGGACCGCCGGAGATAGCCAAGTGCAGCAGTACCATAGAGATCAAAAGAGCAGCAGGGCACATGCTTAACCTCGGCACCTGTTCTTGTGATCGGTGGGGGGCCCCAGCGGGGGAATCCCTACAGAAATATGGGAAAAGAGAAGTGGGGGATAAGAAGATGGAAGATTTTGCACTGCTCCCTGTTTAGGGCGATAAAGTTTTATACTTGATAACCGCCAAAGAAGCCTCAAGTCCAGCAATTTTGCGAGCTGGGTAAGTATTAGGTATTATGTAGTAGGAGCTAGCAGATTAAGTCACCTCTGTCCCGTATACCCCTCTACACCTTCCATGGACCGCAAACCTTCAGAAGTTTTGAGAGCTGGTGTTGGATTCCCATTGAGCCAGTTCTTCAAATCGGAATAGCTAGTCAACCTTATCCACCCAGGCTGGTAAAGTAAGTGGGGATTTGTTCCTCCATAGTAAGGGTAGCTATGATGAGCATACTGAGCAAATTATTATTAGCCGGGGTAAGACTTGAGTTAGAGAACCAAAGCAGGACTATTTTGGGTTCCAGAGAAAGTTTTGTGGATCATAGTTGGTCGATAGCTGCCATCATCCAGTAGGGTTGTGTGAGTGGACAGGTCCACCATAGGTGTGAAAGGGAGCTCCTGCCCATGTCACCCTTCCAGCACACATCAGGTATGTCTGCATTAACTCTATGAAGGAATTCCGGGTCTTGTACCACCTGGTCAATAACTTATATGAGTTAGAGCAGAGTCTCTCAACTGGGGCCTGTATAAAGAGATCTCTTACTGTGCTGGGCTCTGAGCAACCATTTATTACATGGTTTCTCATGAAACTTACTGAATGGTGTCTAATATTACCTGGCGGGAAACTATGGCATCTTCTCCTACAAACGACAGTGGATCACTATGGGTTCAGTATGGCTGGATTCACATTTTCTTTTATATGTAACTGTTTCTATTCCATCACAGTAACAGGAAAATGAAAATGACGTCAGTGGCAGATCCAATGATTAACGACACCCAACGGACTTCTTGACTTTAAGGGTACGGCTGCACAGTGCAGTCGCGAGAAGTTTGGGACGCGGCTGTGCTGTGGTTGAGTACCACCTGGTCAATTAGGCCGCAGCTTCCTCTTATTTATCTAATGAAGACCACACTTTATTGTCGGCCTGCATTGTTAATGGCTGCACAGCACCTTCAATACTGCGTGGCCATTAGCAATACAGTCCCACTGAGCAATATGGTCTCGTTAGTTTAATTAGAGGCAGCTGCGGCCTGTAAGACCCCAGCATGGCTGCGTGGAAACCGGGATACGACTGCGCCGTGTGGTCGTACCCTTAGGGAGTCTGTTTGGTCCCGTCATCGTGTCCTCATTTTATGGAAAATAAATAGCGCCGTATGCTGAGCTTTATTTTCCAGCCAATGTGACGGATCCTGACGGAGAATGCAGATGTGAGGCTAAGCCATGCAGCTGACGTGGTTTTTCTTTCTAGATGCTTCCCCTACCATTAGGTAGACATCTCAGAAATGGAGTCATGCTTAGCATTAAGGATTACTAGAAGAAGTCTAAGTATTTAAGAGCATAAGTGATTACCAGTCTAACATTGGTATTTGTGTGGGAAGATTGCAAAATGGAGATTGATTGAATAAAATAAGAAATGTACTGCTGTCTACTATATGTAGAAGCTGCATAACAATATAACAATATATACTCTTATAGAATGATGAGAATTACTATATGGAGTAGCTACACGTTGCAAAGCTGGGAAATCATCCATAGGAATGGAGAAAATATGGCAAATTTTGACTAATACCATTTGCATGTGACTACTTTATTGTTGTGTTCGTTGCTTGCTTTTTTGACAAATCTTAGTTTCTGACTAAAACATAACGAGGGGAAAGTGTAATATGTCAATGAAATGAATAAATCGGGCAACGATGGGTGAACTCTCCATTGGCATTATAAAACAGAATGTAGAAGATGTGAAGAGTTACGGATCACGGCGTCACTTTATTATGGCTTGGTGAGTTCAGGTCTGTGTTTCTTTCCTTTGGCTTAGATCCCTTCCTCCCTTTTATTCCCCTGCCTTTGTCTTGAGTGTGTTTTTGCCGCTCATGAGAACACCTGACATACCATTGAGCATTTGACATCATTTGGATAGAACTGTGTGGTATTTAATTTAGCAGAGTACGCTCATGGCGCAATATATCCATTACAACAGTTCACCCCCCACAGCGCCCTTTCCATTGTTTTTCTTGTGTGACAGTTTTTATGATGAATGTTGTTTGTGTTGTTAATAAGGTTCAATACCCTATACATATACTGTACTGAATAGCTATGTCCAGAAGCATCCATCTATACAACATAGTACACTCAGTGTTTTTAGATTAATAGATTTTTTTTGCCATAGGCTATGGTCATTATACTTGAAGATTCTGTTTACAGATCCAATGTGAACATTTTGTTCATAGTTGCCAATTCCTACTTAAAGTGTAACTGTCATTCCATAAATATTGGGACATCAACACAATTCTAACATTTATGGCTCTATACACCACCATAATGGATTTGAAATGAAACAAACAAGATGTGCTTTAACTGCAGAGTGTCAGCTTTAATTTGAGGGTATTTACATCCAAATCAGGTGAACGGTGTAGGAATTACAACAGTTTGCATATGTGCCTCCCACTTGTTAAGGGACCAAAAGTAATGGGACAATTGGCTTCTCAGCTATTCCATGGCCAGGTGTGTGTTATTCCCCCACTATCCCAATTACAATGAGCAGATAAAAGGTCCAGAGTTCATTTCAAGTGTGCTATTTGCATTTGGAATCTGTTGCTGTCAACTCTCAAGATGAGATCCAAAGAGCTGTCACTATCAGTGAAGCAAGCCATCATTAGGCTGAAAAAACAAAACAAACCCATCAGAGAGATAGCAAAAACATTAGGCGTGGCCAAAACTACTGTTTAAAACATTCTTAGGCTACTTTCACACTAGCTTTCGGAGCGGATCCGTCTGATGTTCCATCAGACGGGTCCGCTCCGATAATGCAGACGTTCGCATCCGTTCAGAACGGATGCGTCTGCATTAAAACTTAGAAAAATTTCTAAGTGTGAAAGTTGTCTGAGCGGATCCGTTCAGACTTTACATTGAAAGTCAATGGGGAACGGATCCGCTTGAAGATTGAGCCATATTGTGTCATCTTCAAGCGGATCCGTCCCCATTGACTTCCATTATAAGTCTGGACGGATCCGCTCGCCTCCGCACGGCCAGGCGGACACCCGAACGCTGCAAGCAGCGTTCAGGTGTCCGCTCACTGAGCGGAGCGGAGGCTGAACGCTGGCAGGCGGATGCATTCTCAGTGGATCCGCCTCCACTGAGAATGCATTGGGGCCAGACGGATGCGTTCGGAGCCGCTCGTGAGCCCCTTCAAACGGTGCGCACGAGCGGACACCCGAACGCTAGTGTGAAAGTAGCCTTAAAAAGAAGGAACGCACCGGTGAGCTCAGCAACACCAAAAGACGCGGAAGACCACGGAAAACAACTGTGGTGGATGACCGAAGAATTCTTTCCCTGGTGAAGAAAACACCCTTCACAACAGTTGGCCAGATCAAGAACACTCTCCAGGAGGTAGGTGTATGTGTGTCAAAGTCAACAATCAAGAGAAGACTTTACCAGAGTGAATACAGAGGGTTCACCACAAGATGTAAACCATTGGTGAGCCTCAAAAACAGGAAGGCAAGATTAGAGTTTGCCAAACGACACATAAAAAAGCCTTTACAGTTCTTGAACAACATCCTGTGGACAGATGAGACCAAGATCAACTTGTACCAGAGTGATGGTAAGAGAAGAGTATGGAGAAGGAAAGGAACTGCTCATGATCCTAAGCATACCACCTCATCAGTGAAGCATGGTGGTGGTAGTGTCAAATTGTGGGCATGTATGGCTGCCAATGGAACTGGTTCTCTTGTATTTATTGATGATGTGACTGCTGACAAAAGCAGCAGGATGAATTTTAGAGTATTTCGGGCAATATTATCTGCTCATATTCAGCCAAATGCTTCAGAACTCATTGGACGGCGCTTCACAGTGCAGATAGACAATGATCCAAAGCATACTGCAAAAGCAACCAAAGAGTTTTTTTAAGGGAAAGAAGTGTAATGTTATGCAATGGCCAAGTCAATCACCTGACCTGAATCCGATTGAGCATGCATTTCACTTGCTGAAGACAAAACTGAAGGGAAAATGCCCCAAGAACAAGCAGGAACTGAAGACAGTTGCAGTAGAGGCCTGGCAGAGCATCACCAGGGATGAAACCCAGCGTCTGGTGATGTCTATGTGTTCCAGACTTCAGGCTGTAATTGACTGCAAAGGATTTGCAACCAAGTATTAAAAAGTGAAAGTTTGATTTATGATGATTATTCTGTCCCATTACTTTTGGTCCATTAACAAGTGGGAGGCAGATATGCAAACTGTTGTAATTCCTACACCGTTCACCTGATTTGGATGTAAATACCCTCAAATTAAAGCGGACAGTCTGCAGTTAAAGCACATCTTGTTCGTTTCATTTCAAATCCATTGTGGTGGTGTATAGAGCCAAAAATGTTAGAAGTGTGTCGGTGTCCCAATATTTATGGACCTGACTGTATATCCTAAAAAGAATGGAGCTGGAAGGAGAAATCCTGACCATGAAGTATGACAAAACGTTTTGTTATTGTCCATGCCAAATAGAGATACATATTGTAAGGATAGTGTCAAGAGTAGGACACAGACCACCGCAGGGGCCAGCCTGACTCTCTGGTTCCTGGTACTTATTTAGCATTTATTAAGGTCCTTTTTACATGTGACAAAACAGAAGAAAAAATGAGGCTATAATAAAGTCAGTGCATCATCAAATGTGTACTGGACATTGTAGGCAAGTAGTTGTAAAGTTCTAACATCAAGGCAGTGGTGATATACAGTTGTGTTCGAAATAATAGCAGTGTGTTTTAAAATAGTGAATAAATCCCCAAATCCTTCTAATAGCTTTTATTTCCATGCACACAAATGCATTGGGAACACTACACATTCTATTCCAAATCAAAACATGAAGAAAAATATATCACATTTGTGTTGTTCCTCTAAAACAATTGAAGAAAAGTGAATATTAGACTGTTCAAAAAATAGCAGTGTTTGTATTCTTCTTTACAAACTCAAACATTCACTATATAAACTGAACAATGTTTGAAGATTTTGCTTTTCTTTGAATCACTTCACTAATATTTAGTTGTATGACCGCTGTTTCTGAGAACTGCTGTACATCTGTGTTGCATGGAGTCAACCAACTTCTGGCCCCTGTGAACAGGTATTCCAGCCCAGGATTATTGGACTACATTCCACAGTTCTTCTCTATTTATTGGTTTTGCCTCAGAAACTGCATTTTTGATGTCACCCCACAAGTTTTCTATTGGATTAAGATCCGGGGATTGGGCTGACCTCTCCATAACGTCAATCTTGTTGGTCTGGAACCAAGATGTTGCACGTTTACTGGTGTGTTTGGGGTTGTTGTCTTGTTGGAACACTCATTTCAAGGGAATTTCCTCTTCAGCATAAGGCGGCATGACCTCTTCAAGTATTCTGATGTATTCAAACTGATCCATGATCCCTGGTATTCGATAAATAGGCCCAACACCTTAGTATGAGAAACATCCCCATATCATGATGCTTGCGCCACCATGCTTCTCTGTCTTCACAGTGTACTGTGGCTTGAATTCAGTGTTTGGGGGTCGTCTGACAAACTGTCTCCGGCCACTAGACCCAAAAAGAACAATCTTACTTTCATCAGTCCATAAAATGTCTCTTTAGGCCAATCAATGTGCTCTTTGGCAAATTTGAGAGGTATTCTTTGATTGCAATTTATTTTTGCAGGTAATATGCGACATTCATTCATACATGAATGTCGCATATTACCTGCAAAAATAAATTGCAATCAAAGAATACCTCTCACTGCTGTGATTTTTGTTATACTACATTCTGGGGTGGGAACCCTATACACAGCGGAGAAAACCCGGTGTGAACAAATTTGTTCTACACTCTTTGGCAAATTGTAACCTCTTCAGCACATGTCTTTTTTTTCAACAGTGGGACTTTGCGGGGGCTTCTTGCAGATAGCTTGGCTTCACATAGGCGTCTTCTATTGTAACAGTACTCATAGGTAACTTTAGACCTTCTTTGATCTTCCTGGAGCTGATTGTTGGCTGAGTCCTTGCCATTTTGGCTATTCTTCTATCCATTCGAATGGTAGTTTTTCGCTTTCTTCCACGTCTTTCAGGTTTTGGTTGCCATTTTAAAGCATTTGCGATCATTTTAGCTGAGCAGCCTATCATTTTCTGCACTTCTTTATATGTTTTCCCCTCTCCAATCAACTTTTTATTTAAAGTACGCTGTTCTTCTGAACAATGTCTGGAACGACCCATTTTCCTCAGAATTTCATAGAGGAATGCACTGTTACCAGCACGTACAACATTTGCTGCCTTCCTTCCTTAAATAAGGGCAATAATTGCCACCTGTTTTTCAAAGAACGAATGACTTCACTCTTTGAACTCCACACTGCTATTATTTTGAACATGCCCCTTTCAATAAGTGATTGAATTACAGAGAATCAGCAGCATGCATGTCATGACTGTTGGATTTCTATTACTCTACTACACCTGCTAGTAAATTATTTGCCATGTAGAAATATCATTTCTACCAAAAACAGTGATTGATCAGGTTAGTGATGTCTGACTGCTATTATTTTTAACACAACTGTACATACTCCAGAGCTGTTCTTCTATGCTTTCACTACGTATACACATTCATGTCTACCAGATCATAAATCAGCCCTTCTTCTGTTTCT
The DNA here is from genome assembly GCF_905171765.1 of Bufo bufo. Classification (NCBI taxonomy): domain Eukaryota; kingdom Metazoa; phylum Chordata; class Amphibia; order Anura; family Bufonidae; genus Bufo; species Bufo bufo. The sequence goes on along the minus strand of NC_053393.1, from coordinate 399,910,201 downwards.
CTGCACTTTAGTAAATGACCATGAATTATCAGTATCAATTATAAATGAATGCTGTCATCTTAATGTAGGACTATGCAATGCCACAAGTCACTAGAAAACACAGTATATGGAAATACATCCCATTCCAGCAATAGGTCATCTCATTGAAAACCATCATGTTGTGTTCAACTGCACCCTAGTAACGTAATTACGGTAACCACCAGTTTTCTATTTACTGTTTAGCTGCTAGGGAATATAGCATCACATTGTGCAATGTGTGAGCTATATACATTCCTATATTACTCTAAATACAATATTATACACTGCTAAAAAAAATAAAGGGAACACTTAAAAAACACAATGTGACTCCAAGTCAATCACACTTCTGTGAAATCAAACTGTCCACTTAGGAAGCAACACTGAGTGACAATCAATTTCACATGCTGTTGTGCAAATGGGATAGACAACAGGTGGAAATTATAGGCAATTAGCAAGACACCCCCAATAAAGGAGTGGTTCTGCAGGTGGTGACCTGACCACTTCTCAGTTCCTATGCTTCCTGGCTGATGTTTTGGTCACTTTTGAATGCTGCCGGTGCTTTCACTCTAGTGGTAGCATAAGACGGAGTCTACAACCCACACAAGTGGCTCAGGTAGTGCAGCTTATCCAGGATGGCACATCAATGCGAGCTGTGGCAAGAAGGTTTGCTGTGTCTGTCAGCGTAGTGTCCAGAGCATGGAGGAGCTACCAGGAGACAGGCCAGTACATCAGGAGACGTGGAGGAGGCCGTAGGAGGGCAACAACCCAGCAGCATGACCGCTACCTCTGCCTTTGTGCAAGGAGGAACAGGAGGCGCACTGCCAGAGCCCTGCAAAATGATCTCCAGCAGGCCACAAATGTGCATGTGTCTGCTCAAACGGTCAGAAACAGACTCCATGAGGGTGATATGAGGGCCCGACGTCCACAGGTGGGGGTTGTGCTTACAGCCCAACACCGTGCAGGACGTTTGGCATTTGCCAGAGAACACCAAGATTGGCAAATTCTCCACTGGCGCCCTGTCCTCTTCACAGATGAAAGCAGGTTCACACTGAGCACATGTGACAGACGTGACAGAGTCTGGAGACGCCGTGGAGAACGTTCTGCTGCCTGCAACATCCTCCAGCATGACCGGTTTGGCATTGGGTCAGTAATGGTGTGGGGTGGCATTTCTTTGGAGGGCCGCACAGCCCTCCATGTGCTCGCCAGAGGTAGCCTGACTGCCATTAGGTACCGAGATGAGATCCTCAGACCCCTTGTGAGACCATATGCTGGTGCGGTTGGCCCTGGGTTCCTCCTAATGCAAGACAATGCTAGACCTCATGTGGCTGGAGTGTGTCAGCAGTTCCTGCAAGACGAAGGCATTGATGCTATGGACTGGCCCGCCCGTTCCCCAGACCTGAATCCAATTGAGCACATCTGGGACATCATGTCTCGCTCTATCCACCAACGTCACGTTGTTCCACAGACTGTCCAGGAGTTGGCAGATGCTTTAGTCCAGGTCTGGGAGGAGATCCCTCAGGAGACCGTCCGCCACCTCATCAGGAGCATGCACAGGCGTTGTAGGGAGGTCATACAGGCACGTGGAGGCCACACACACTACTGAGCCTCATTTTGACTTGTTTTAAGGACATTACATCAAAGTTGGATCAGCCTGTACTGTGTTTTTCCACTTTAATTTTGAGTGTGACTCCAAATCCAGACCTCCATGGGTTGAAAAATTTGATTTCCATTTTTTTATTTTTGTGTGATTTTGTTGTCAGCACATTCAACTATGTAAAGAACAAAGTATTTCAGAAGAATATTTAATTAACTCAGATCTAGGATGTGTTATTTTTGTGTTCCCTTTATTTTTTTGAGCAGTGTATATCCTAGTTTATTCTTGTGCATTTTAATAAATCTAAATTTGCATATCACCCAAGCAGTTCGACATGATATGTGTCCAAAATGGAACTTCTGTTCCTGCCCATTGTGGAGGTGTTGTTAGTGTGGTTGGATGTTGACCTAATCAATAGCGCGTTGGGCTATGACAATCTTATTTTCGGTCTCTAAGGGTACATTCGCACGACCAGTGTGCGCTTTCTGCATCCTTACGGCCATTTCCCTAAAGATAGAAAATGTCCTATACTTGTATACTTGGCCACAAATGCGAACCACTTCAATGGGTCCGCAAAAAATATATAAAAAGGATGAAAGACGGAGGTCATCCATATTTTGCGGATCCGCGTTTTGTGGACCGCAAGATACATACCCTTATTGTAATAGCAATGACTTTAACCACTTGCCATCTGGGCCATTTGCCCCCTTCCTGACCAGGCCTAATTTAGCAAAACTGACATATCTCACTTTATGTGGTAATAACTTTGGAACGCCTTTACTTATCCAAGTCATTCAGAGATTGTTTTCTCGTGACACATTGCACTTCATGATAGTCATAAATTTGAGTCAAAATATTTCACCTTTATTTATGAAAAAATCCCAAATTTACCAAAAATTTTGAAAAATTTGCAATTTTCTAAATTTCTATTTCTCTGCTTTTAAAACAAAGTGATACCTCATAAAATATTTATTACTTAACATTCCCCATATGTCTACTTTATGTTGGCATCATTTTGGAAATGTCATTTAATTTTTTTAGGACATTAGAAGGCTTAGAAGTTTAGAAGCAATTCTTCAAATTTTTAAGAAAATTGCCAAAACCCACTTTTTAAGGACCAGTTCAGGTCTGAAGTCACTTTGTGGGGCCTACATAGTGGATACCCCCATAAATGACCCCATTGTAAAAACTACACCCCTCAAGGTATTCAAAACTGATTTTACAAACTTTGTTAACCCTTTAGGCGTTCCACAAGAATTAATGGAAAATAGAGAGACAATTTCAAAATTTCACTTTTTTGGCAGATTTTCCATTTTAATAATTTTTTTTCCAGTTACAAAGCAAGGGTTAACAGCCAAACCAAACTCAATATTTATGGCCCTGATTCTGTAGTTTACAGAAACACCCCACATGTGGTCATAAACTGCTGTATGGGCACACGGCAGGGCGCAGAAGAAAAGGAACTCCACATGGTTTTTAGATGCCATGTCCCATTTGAAGCCCCCTGATGTACCCAAAAGTAGAAACTCCCAAGAAGTGATCCCATTCTGGAAACTAGGGGATAAGGTGCCAGTTTAATTGCTACTATTTTTGGGTACATATGATTTTTTGATCATTCATTATAACACTTTATGGGGCAAGGTGACCAAAAAATTGGTTGTTTTAGCACAGTTTTTATTTATTTATTTTTACAGCGTTCACCTGAAGGGTTTAGTCAAGTGACATTTTTATAGAGCATATTGTTACGGACGTGGCGATACCTAATATGTATACTTTTTCTTATTTATTGAAGTTACAAAAACAAACAAAAAAATTATGTTTTAATGTGTCCATGTTCTGAGAGCTATAGTTTTTTTTATTTTTTGAGAGATTTTCTTATGTAGGGGCTCATTTTTTGCCGGATGAGGTGACTGTTTTATTGGTACCATTTTGTGGGACCTACGTGTTTTTGATCACTTGGTGTTGCACTTTTTGTGATGTAAGGTGACAAAAATTGCTTGTTTTGACTTTTTTTTTTTTTTTATGGTGTTCACCCGAGGGGTTAGGTCATGTGATATTTTTATAGAGCTGGTTTTTACGGACGCGGCAATACCAAATATGTCTATTTTATTTTAATTTTTCTATTTTTAATTTTTTTTTTTTTTATTCCTTACTTGGGGAATTTTTTTTTTTTTTTACATGTGAAACCTTTTTTTAATTTTTTTTCTTAACCCTTTATTTTTATTTTTTTTTATTTTACACTATTTGTCCCCCATAAGGTCATACAAGACCTCTGGGGGACATTTACTTCACTTTTTCATTTTTTTTTTCATTGTTGATTTCTCCTGTAACTGGTGCTGACATAGGAGCCCTAGTTACAGGAGAAATACACCCCCCAGAGAGGCTGTACAGCACAATACTGCGCTGTACAGCCTCGGTGCAGGGCTGATCGAGGTCTCTGAAAGTCCTCACACAGCTCCTGCACTCTCCGATCCCGGCGGTCACATGAGCACTCGGTGAGCGCTGTGTATGCAGCGGTCCAGAAGGCAGGGACACCTGGGCACTGTCCCTGCCTTCTCTCTGGATTGCCCTGCTGTCACTGACAGCGGGCAACCCGATCAGCAGCTGTACGATTAGCGTGCAGCTGCAATTTCTGAACGGACGTTCTGGAACGTCCATTCAGAAATAGAGATCCACCTCCTGGACGTTTATATCCTATGGGCGGACGGGAGGTGGTTAATATTGAGTCTTTAGATAGGGTTCATGCCATAATTAAAAAAAGCATCTATAACTCCTTTACCTCCATCAGATTATTTGTGTACATGATCGTGTGAGCTCTCATTTACATGAAATTAGGTCAGTTAGTAAGGTTACAACCATATGGCGTGGTCATGATCGATTCGGGTCCCAGCTAGCTGCGGTCTAGAACTGCGTTAAAGGGGTCCTCCAGAAATTAAGAAAATGAAAATATTTAAATATTACTTTATTATAAATATATTCCCAAATACCTTTCATTAGTTATAATGGCTCATTTTGTCTAGGGAGCAATCAATGCAGTTTAATATGCTCTTCAGCTGAAGCTCTGTAGGAATGGAGTTCATGAGGAGACATGAAATACAGAGAGGACAGACTGTGGTAATGTGTTGCTATGGTAATGGTGACTGCATACAAGTGATGCTGCTCATTACTATACCCCCCACCTCCTCTCCATACTTCACCTGTCATGAACCCCATTCCTATAGAAATTCATAGTGATGAGCGGCAGGGGAAATATTCAAATTTGCGATATTTCGCAAATAGTTTGTAGAATATTCGTCATATATTCGTGAATTCGCGAATTCGATATTATATTCTTGATTGCGAAAATTGGCATTGTATTATTCGCGTAACGCACGCGAAATATCGGCATGGGGTAGGCAACTTTTCTGTTTGCTAGGGATGTTGCTAAGCTGTGACAAAGCCTTCTCGTTGGCCCACAAGCTGGAAGAAGGGAGGGATGATCACCTGAAATGTACTGTGTTAAAAAAAATAATAATATTCGTCATTACGAATATATAGCACTATATTCTAAATATTCGCAAATTCTCGAAGTGCCGATATTCGCGAAAAAAATAATTGCTTTTCGAATATGCACGCTCAAGACTAGAGATTCAGCTGAAAATCTTATCAGCTGTATTTAGGATCATAATCCCTGACAAACAGAGAGCAGGATGTTGTGAAGTAACTTGTCCTCCTGTGTGATTAGGACAGGTTTTGTGTGCAATAATAGAATGGTGGCCATTTTAATTATCCTAATGATTGCTCCCCAGACAAAATGAGCCATTAGAACTAATGAAAGGTATTTGGGAATATATTTATAATAAAGTAATATTTAAGTATTTTCATTTATTTAATTCCTGGAGAACCCCTTTAACTAATGAAGACTGCACTGCATAGGCAGTCGCCTCATGGCACCTTCAATACCTTGCAGACATGAAAGGTTTCCAGGCTTTTAAAATTGATGACCTATCCTTTCGTAAATAGTCATATAAAACATTTTTAGAAGTTTTGGCTTTTTTTTATTTTGTCAGTATTCTGCCATACAAAATATTATACATAGAGTGACTTAAATAATTATCTCCAGAAAAAGATCCACTCAGTTACATAGAATATTCACACATATATTGTTACATCGGCAGCCTTTGTCAGTCGCTGCTCTGCTACTTCTGTTAGGAATATTACTCATTAAGCAACTATTACTTCCATGTTTGCCTTCACTACTACTCTCCTCCTCTCCTTGCTCTGCTACGGCACAGCTGCTTCTAATTGCTCATCAGCTACCGTTGTGAGCTTCTGCTGCCAACCTTGACCTGGACCTGTTTCACAGATTCACACGAACTCTGCCTGCCCTGACCTGCCTGTTACTGACTACATGTTTTTCTTGTTTCTTTGGTGCCTTGCACTGGTGTCTTTGACCCCCATGGGTCAGCTGTCAGCCACACCAGCACTACCTCAGGAGGTAGCGTTCTGGTGGTTCCCTGCAACAAAGTTCAGATCCCTATATACTGTAGGAGTTAAAAGATGAATACCAGTGAGGCACCAGGATTACACACTTAGGTTTAGCCCAAAGTTTATTGACACACTGGTTCTACACCCACTGCTATAACAAATATTGTTCGTATTAGGGGTGGGCGATATAGGCGATATAAATTTGTGCCACGATATGGATTTTGTGCATATCGCCTATATCGCCGGACCGCGATATGACCACGGAGCGGTAGTGAATGATCGCGCTCTCGGCACGCACCATGTTCTCCTGAGCCGGCACAGTGGAGAAGGAGGGAGTCCCTCCCTACCCACTGTGCGCGGCTGCCACTGGCCACTAATAAGAACAGAGGAGGAGGAGGGGAGGGACTGTGGCCACTGCGCCACCAATGAATGCCTGAATACCAACGTAGCGTTCATGTGCCGGCCATATCCCGGCCCCTATGACTGCACGCTGCGATCCGCCGCAATTAACCCCTGCCTACTGCCACCAACTGCCACCCATGATGGGGGGGGGGAGGGGGACTCTGCGGCCACTGCCACCAATGATTAATACTGGAGAGGGAGGGGGGGTGGGTTTGAGTTACCAGAGGGGGCTGATAAGAGGGAGAGGCTGGGGGGCACATGAGAGGCTGGGGGGCACATGAGAGCCTGGGGGGCTGATCAGAGGCTGGGGGGCACATGAGAGGCTGGGGGGGCACATGAGAGTTGGTATAGATTTATTAGGGTAAGGCCTCATGCACACAACAGTATTTTTTCACGGTCCGCAAAACGGGGTTACGTTGTTCCGTGATCCGTTTCCGTTTTTGTTTCCGTGTGTCTTCCTTGATTTTTGGAGGATCACCAAACATGAAAAGTGAAAAAAAAATCTAAGTCAAGTTTGCCTTGAAAATGATAGGAAAAAAACGGACACGGATCACGGACGCGGATGACAATCTTGTGTGCCTTCGTGTTTTTTCACGGACCCATTGACTTGGGTCCGCGAACCGTTGTCTGTGAAAAAAATAGGACAGGTCCTATTTTTTACACAGACTGGAAACACGGATCACAGACGCGGATGACAAACGGTGCATTTTCCGAGTTTTCAACGGACCCATTGAAAGTCAATGGGTCCGCAGAAAATCACGGAAAACGGAACAACCGACACAGAACCCAACAACGGTCGTGTGCATGAGGCCTTACTGGTACATTTGCTGCAGTTTATGGGGGAGTGATCTTTGCACCATACTTGATTGCCTAGATGTTTTACTTCTCCTCCTTCATGATGTGAGTGAAGGGGAATGGAGCTCCTCTAATCCAAGAAGAAGACCCACTGAAGCAAAGAGAAATGTTAACTTGTCTCCCTATTAAATTGCATCACGGTGCCAAATCGGACTAGAATTGAGACCATGAAAATATTTAATGGAGCTTCCTGTCAACATTGCTCCTAATGTATCTACTGTATCAATAGGAGCTTATTGCATGGGTGTATAACTAGGCTCGAAAGAACATGACACTGATATTTATACATGATAAATAGCCTGGAACTACCCAGAAACTTAATCTGTCACCAGGAAATTCAGTTTTAAACCAGACACCAGACTTGTAGGGCTAGCTCATGGGAATGTAATGGTATCTTTCACTTAGCGATTCGTGGCTTCACGCTTGGGAAAACATTTGTGATGCATATGCAAATGAGAAGAAATACTTTTTAATGCATATGTAAATGAGCAGTTAAGCAGAAGGGTGGCCCAAGGCACCCTCACTCCTCCTCCGTCCTCTGCCAGCCTCTCCCTCTGCATTTTGATTCCTGGTCCTGACAACCTAGAAGACGAGGGAGGAGGAGGCTCAAGGGTGTACATCGAAGCTTGGGCCTTTTTGGTGCACTTATCTGCTCATTTGCATGTGGATTAAAAGTTCATTTTCCCCAGTATGAAGCAATGAATCACTTAGGCTACGTTCAGATATGTGTTGTGAACCCAGACCGTCTGTTCTTCAAGCCGAAATAGGTTAGCGGAGTGCACAACACTTCCAGCGGAGCTAGCCCACAAGGCACTGGCGGACATTTATCAATAATGGCGTAATTTGCGCCAAAAAAGTACTAAAGTTACAAATCAAAACTGGTGATTTGTTTCACCTCCTATATCAAAAGGCGCACACCACTTGTAAAATGTGACTTTTGAAAATGTCAACTTTATTAGCCACCTATTTCTCTTGATTTGTGACATTTTAACATCAACAGCACTAAAATGCGACTTTTTTAAACCAAAATGTGCCATTTCAGCCACCCCTCTGCCAGACTACAGTTGAGACTTTTGAAACATAATTGCGACTTTTGAAGCATATTTGCGACATTTCCACTGGTAAATTGCAACTTTTGTTTCATACTTGGGACGTTTTTGTTATTTTTTTTGTTTTTGTAGGATGTCAGTTTTCTGACAAAACTCTGTTGTTTAGCTCATATTAGAAAAATATCATAATTACATCCTGTTTTAATACTTACCTATCACTTGTTGCCACCACGAGTTGGTTTCACTTTTCATAAATGTGACTTTTTACACAAACCACCACCACCACATAAGCTGGCTTAATTGTCCGCAACAATTTGAGCCACATCTGCCCATATGAGGATGATAAATGAGACGTAATATGCGCCAATTTATAACTCATTTCTGGCGTGATGCATTCTTTATCGTGAAAATTCTGGAGAAAACTGTTGATATATTTGGTGCAAATCAAAACGCCATTTTTTGGGGGTGCATTTTACGCCATAATTCTGGTGCAACATGCTTAGTAAATCTCCCCCACTGTGTGGTTTAATAGTCAATTTTCTGGTGATTGTCCCTTTAATTTAGTTTCCGATGTCTTTGATCTGTTGGTTGATGCTACTGCTGAGGTTAATGACTAAATTTGTTATAGTTGAACAGCTTTTCGCTGAATATTTTGAGTCAAGAATTCCTCATTAGCTTTTAAGGATCAGCAAGTCTTCTTGTGGACATGTCCAGGCATGCTTCTTACTCCATGAGCTAGTCAAACACGCCCAATGAATTTTCAACAGCTTCTAAAGTTCCTGTAGACATTTACATTACAAACCGGATTCCCAAAAAGTTGGGACACTATACAAATCGTGAATAAAAACTGAATGCAATGATGTGGAGGTGCCAACTTCTAATATTTTATTCAGAATAGAACATAAATCACGGAACAAAAGTTTAAACTGAGAAAATGTACCATTTTAAGGGAAAAATGTTGAATCAGAATTTCATGGTGTCAACAAATCCCCAAAAAGTTGGGACAAGGCCATTTTCACCACTGTGTGGCATCTCCCTGTCACGGCTGAGGATGGGGGAAATCCTCAGCCGTGTGGGGCCCGGTGATGTTACGGCTGCTTGGCCATGAAGACAGGATTAGGGAGCAGGTCACCTCCTAAACGCATCCCTAACCTGACCCTGGCTCCTAGCTACATGAGCCAACCTTGATGGTAGGAGGGCCCATGCTCCGGAACCTAAAAGTCCCTGCTAGCCCTCAAGATGACCCTCACCTAGGAGCTGAGTAAGACAAGCCCACTCCTCCTAGACACGGAGGAGCAGGAGTCTCAACGGCCAAGCTGCAGGAAAAGGGGAGACATAAACAGCTCTATGGATATGGCAGGTGAACAAAGAGTTCCACCTACCTGCCACAGCCTTGCTGACTGGATCCCTGTGTTAGCAGGGTGCAGATCACAAACGCATCCCCACACAGGGACCCAGATCCATAGCTGCACAAAATCACATATAAAACATCACACGGACATCACACATAACTAGAAATAACTTAATGCGACATTATGGTTATGACCACAGGGGTGGCTCTTACTGGCAGGTAGCAAAGACATGAGGCTGCTCTCAGCTAAGCATGGCTGAAGCAACCTGCAGGCCTGCAAAAGCAATGAGGCTTTATAGGCCAAGAAGCCACACCCCACAGTCGGACACACCCAGTGCACACACACACTAGGAAGGAGATTAACCCTTCCAACACCAGGGAAGGGAAAACACCACTTAAGGAGACGTGCACACAATAACCTAAAAAGGAAGTGCACACATACACACATCACACAAAACCGCATGCGCAACGTAGCGAGCTGCAATGGCACAGCTCAGCCTGCTACGCTGCCACATACACACTGTTGCCAGCGGCAACCACAGGTGAGGCAAATACCACAGCCCTCACCTGTGATTGAACACCAAAGAAAACCGCTGACAACCGCATGCGGTTCAGGAGTCACGGTCATAGCCATGGCCGTGACACTCCCCTTCTTACAACACTCAACAGACGTCTGGGGACCGAGGAGACCAGTTTCTCAAGTTTAGAAATAGGAATGCTCTCCCATTCTTGTCTAATACAGGCCTCTAACTGTTCAATCGTCTTGGGCCTTCTTTGTTGCACCTTCCTCTTTATGATGCGCCAAATGTTCTCTATAGGTGAAAGATCTGGACTGCAGACTGGCCATTTCAGTACCCGGATCCTTCTCCTACGTAGCCATGATGTTGTGATTGATGCAGAATGTGGTCTGGCATTATCTTGTTGAAAAATGCAGGGTCTTCCCTGAAAGAGATGACGTCTGGATGGGAGCATATGTTGTTCTAGAACCTGAATATATTTTTCTGCATTGATGGTGCCTTTCCAGACATGCAAGCTGCCCATGCCACACGCACTCATGCAACCCCATACCATCAGAGATGCAGGCTTCTGAACAGAGCGTGGATAACAACTTGGGTTGTCCTTGTCCTCTTTGGTCCGGATGACATGGCGTCCCAGATTTCCAAAAAGAACTTCGAATCGTGACTCGTCTGACCACAGAACAGTCTTCCATTTTGCCACACTCCATTTTAAATGATCCCTGGCCCAGTGAAAACGCCTGAGCTTGTGGATCTTGCTTAGAAATGGCTTCTTCTTTGCACTGTAGAGTTTCAGCTGGCAACGGCGGATGGCACGGTGGATTGTGTTCACTGACAATGGTTTCTGGAAGTATTCCTGAGCCCATTCTGTGATTTCCTTTACAGTAGCATTCCTGTTTGTGGTGCAGTGTCGTTTAAGGGCCCGGAGATCACGGGCATTCAGTATGGTTTTACGGCCTTGACCCTTACGCACAGCGATTGTTCCAGATTCTCAGAATCTTCGGATGATGTTATGCACAGTTGATGATGATAGATGCAAAGTCCTTCTGATATTGCTCCACTATCTTTCTGTGCAACATTGTGGGAATTGGTGATCCTCTACCCATCTTGGCTTCTGAGAGACACTGCCACTCTGAGAAGCTCTTTTTATACCCAATCATGTTGCCAATTGACCTAATTAGTGTTAATTGGTCTTCCAGCTCTTCGTTATGCTCAAATTTACTTTTTCCAGCCTCTTATTGCTACTTGTCCCAACTTTTTTGGGATTTGTTGACACCGTGAAAATTGTATTTTTCCTTTAAAATTATACATTTACTCGGATTAAACGTTTGATCTGTCATCTACGTTCTATTACAAATAAAATATTGACATTTGCCATCTCCACATCATTGCATTCAGTTTTTATTCACAATTTGTTTAGTGTCCCAACTTTTTTGGAATCCGGTTTGTACTTGCCTTTGATAATTATACATTGTCTAAATTTTCAAAACCAGAAAAGTGTGTGTTTGACAAGCGGGGGTTCAACCACTAGGGACCAAGCTGGTCATAAGGACAGAGGTTGTGTTCACCCGTTTCAGTGGTGTTCGCCGCTCACGAGATTGAAAGTAGCTGAGTTCAAGTGCTCAACTATCTCTGGCAGCCCCATGAGTGGTAGCTCACTTGTGTGTCCACTGCTCCTTTCTAATAGGATAACATTGAAAACCATTCTAATGATCGGCAGGGGACCCAACAGTCGAACTCAGACGATCAGACTGAATAGGGGATAAGTTGTTGAAATGGGACAACCCCTTTAATTAAGTTATGTGTATGTGTAAGTGTCCATGCGTGTGCCTAAAAACGTGCACTAGGTCACAGTCCACCGCAGGCCCTCGCCATAAGAGAACGGCCCCCCCATAAACCAATCCCGATCCCTCCAGGCCAGAAGGCTCCTGCAAGGGACCAGGACTAGGGCCATCCCACATTCAAAGCTGGAGAACTGCCAGTCTTGCTCTGGCTTCCACCTGGCTGCCACCCGAGGTGTTGGCCAAATGCCAAAAGTCTTGGTCTGGCCTCTCCCTGGAAAAAGAGGCCAAGGGGTTTTGCAGAGGGGTGAGGAACCAATATGGCCACACACCCCCAGGTCACAGTGAGGGGTAACCCATAAAGGCGCTGCAGCCTGAAGATCTTGGTGACAAACAACGTGTAAAGTGAACACAGTGAAGCAAAACATAAATCAGTAGTGAATGTGTGCTGATTACAGCTTGGACATTCAGCCAGAATTATAAAAATTCCTCCTCCTTACACCTGGCCTGAAACACGGGCAAAAAATAGAGGTGTGTGTGCTCAAAATGTGTGATAGTGTAGTGCGTGCAAATGTGCCATCACTCAATGGGTGAATTCAGGCACCCCAGGGTCACCACTGCTGGGTCACTTCTGCACCTCAGGCTTTCAAGCAGATCTCAGCCCCGGCGGTCCATTGGTCACCTACCATATGGCTCTAATGGCCAAAAGCGTACACCCTAGGGATGACCATGTGGTTCTCTGTTGTACATCCTGGCGGCGGCTCTGTAGCACCAGGACCTGATAAGAACAGATACTGCACTTGATTTTAGCCAAAAAGCCAAAGTCACTTATGTCATTTCGGCCCTGTTAGCGCAGCTCCAGTAAATCAGTGATCTATATTCGAGAATATCTCAGAACTGTAGCCATAGGCTTGTAAGCTCAGAGAGCAAGAATGTAGACACATTCCAGAAATAATGGTCTGGAGATGTCTTTCATGCTTTAACCAGGTCCCTTAGTTCCCAGCATGACATTCTGAAAAATAATTTGCCTTCCAATTTTTAGTAATGGTTTAGTGAAAGTGATTTCCTGTATCGGTATGACCGAGCTCCTATGTGTAAATCATGGTTTGCAAAAATGATTTGGCCATTTGAATGTGAAAAAATCATTGAACATATTTGAAATTAACTGGAACAGCAATCACTATGTCCTGGGTTGAATGATATAGTGGGCACACTGGGCACTTAGTTTCTTCCTGCAAAAAGACATCCATATTTATCAAGCTGGACAGTACAGGGTGTTTGCCACGAGCAATGTGGAATGGTAGGATTCCAGTTATGTATTAACGTATTAATGGATTTGTTAATTCCCTACAGCTTGCACCTATAGGGACATAGCCACAGCATGCAATTTATCCCATAGGAAAACTTGTGGGCTGCATTTTCTCACAGTTTGTACAGTTATATCAGAGTATGAGAGAGGACGGAAGGGACACGAGCACTCATGCTACAACATTAAAGAGCGGTGCGCTCTGATTGGATGCAACATAACCAGAACCTCTCAATGTACAAATCTAAAGATCATGGGGGTCATTTATTATCCAGAAATGCGCCTATACCATATACTACAATCTGCGACTTTTCCCTGCTCACGTCAGATCTAAAAAAGTGGGTGTGGAATAGGTGGGGAAAGGGAAGAGGAAGGGGCGGACTTACATTTAGACTAGCGCTGGATGCGCCTCTTCATAACTTTGGTGGATCAACCGCCAGATATAGGGCTTATTAAGACCGGCGTCTAAAATGCCTGTCTTAATAAGTGACCCTCATGTTTTTTGTTGCAAAGATGCAAGTACCCTTTAGTGCAGGGGATTTGGAGGTCTTTATGAAAAGACAAAGAATGATGGACCTAAAAAGATATGATGTTGAAAGTGTACATTTAGGGCTATGTTCTCATCCATTAGCTGTTGATTCTCAGTAGGGCTGTGAAAAAAATGGACAGCACCCGAATATCAGCAGTGTGTTGTCCATTTTTCATGGATGGGCGCTAGCAGGGCTGGACACAAACCTCACCAGCACACGTATTATATAGCGTAAAAGTAGTGGAGCACAATGCGGATTTTGCTTTACTTGGCCATGCCCTTTGTAAACTGTTAATACAAAAAAGGAAATAAAAGGAGAACACTGAAACGCCTAATCACATGGTCAGGGACATGTGTTACCTTCACAACAGTGCCATATACTGTGAAAAAGCTCAAAATACCTCCCCAGCAGCATCTCATACCACTGTGCAGCACAAAATACTTCCCCAACGGCGCCAAATGAATACTACAGCGAATCACAAAATACCTTCCCAACAGCGACAAATAAACACCACCACGCACCATTAAAGGGGTTTTCCGAGTTTTAATACATATGACCTATGCTCAGGATCGGTCATCAGTATCTGATCAGTGGGGGTCCGACACCCGCCAATCAGCTGTTTGAGAAGGCACTGGTAAGCAGAGAGAAGGCCCCAGTGCTCACAGGAGCACCAGTGTCTCCTCAAACAGCTGATTGGCGTGGATCCTGGGTGTCAGACCCCCACTGATCAGATACTGATAACCTATTCTGAGGATAGGTCATCAGTATTAAAATCTTAAACGACCCTATTGAGTACCTTCTCGAAAGAACAAACTAAATACCACTGTGCAACAACAAAATTCCACCCCATCAGCACCAAATAAATATCACAGGGCAGCACAAAATACCTCATCAGCAGTGCCAAATAAGTATTACAGTGCAGCACAAAATAACTCAACGGCAGCATTGTCCCCTGACCACCCCTCCCCCAGTAACAGTAACATTGTCCTCCTAACCACTCAGCCCCCACTGGCTAGTAATATTGTTTCCATTACAGTTTCTTACATATCTCAGAGTCTGGCAGGAGCATTGACACTGGAGTTGGAAGGAGGGCGTTTCTCCTGCAGTTGTCCTCCGTACTCTCCTCAGAGGGTGAAGGACCTGTGATGATGGTCCCTTGACCTCCCCTAACTTCGGAACTGTACTGATACTACAGAACTTGTTTTATCAGTGCAATTCCTTTTTAATCATGTCAGGTGGCCCTCTGACAGACCGGCCCACTGGGAATCTACCCAGTAGGGCATATTACCAGGCTAGGCCTGATTGCTAGAAAATGCTGGGTGGGCATTTTTCAGTTTTTTTTTTTTTTTTATGGACGCAAAGAATAGATGACGGACTGATGCCATATGGTCAGAAAAAAGGACAAACAGAACAAAACTGATTCAACACGGTTAGAAAATTGTCCGTTTTTAGCGCACAGAATATGGTCAAGTTTTTCATTGCTCGTTTGAATGAGCCCTTACTTCTAATTTTAGCATGAAGTGATGGTGCACCCATGGCTTTTAGGCTTAAATAATAACCAGAAGGGATGCATAGTATTTCCTGTTGATAGAATGATACCTTTCCTATACACATTGCTGACTCCAGGTCACAGTATTCCCGTACTCTTACCAGACTACGACATCACAAGTACAAGCACATAACACATTGTCAGCCTCTTAAGCGTTCTGGGAAAACAAGTTTCTTTTTAACTTTCTGGGGTTAATCATTAGTTTTGACGTTCACTGTGAGATTGTTCACTTCTGATTTTGAACATTCCGTAGCTCAATTATCTGATCTGGCGCCTCTCGGTGACAGTAGCTAATCGGAGCCATTAATCAGGGTCCTAGGAACATATTTAGAGTACCTGTAGAATCAGCATTAAAAACATTCAGTGAGCCTCAGTTAATACCATATCTTAAATAAAGTTCACCTAAGATACGGGGTTGGCCTGTAGTGATGCCTGCTGTACCTTTTATCACCCCTTGGTGGAGTTAGTGACACCTCTGAAATCACTGTTGCCCTCTCACCCCTTTTGAAAGGGTATTTACCTCTCATAAAGAATATGGCATCGCTTTATGATCATGGGAGGTCTGATCTCTGGGAGCCACAACGATCTTGAGAATGAATTAAAATGAAAATGTTCCTCCCTGCCTAATCCTGTCTAACATTAGGGGTAATGTATTAGGTGTACTGCCCCTGAAACGTGAAGTGTTTTTGCCTGTTTTGTTGGTGGAATAGGTAACTGTGCTAAATGTATAACATTAGAGCCATTTTTAGGGTGGTTTGTGCCATGGCTGGCAATCTGCATTTACTAAGGGGCGCCAGATGTTTGGTGGGTGGAGCTACATTGTAAACCAAATTTGGGATTGTAACTTTGACAAAAAATTGTAAGTGTACTCCAGGCCCCTGGTGGAGTGCAAAATGAGTCCACACATCGGTTTTCTTCCAGACGATTCTGAGCATTTGTGGCCGGATCTCCGCTGGTTCCCGATATAGTTAATGGGGCTGGACAGCGACGTTTATGCTTCTGGCAATGCCGAAATGCAGAGAGATCCGTCAGGCGTAGATCCTAGGCGCTAGTGTGAAACTAGCCTTAGTTTGAACAGAATTTTGTGGCAACATTTTTCTGCAAAATGGCGCATCTTAAGCAACAACTCTTTCTGGTGAAGCCATGCCACATTTCCACACAACCTATGCCCCCTCAATGGTTCAGACACCAGGGATTATTATTTTTGGCTTAGTTTCTTAAAGGAGTTGTCCGGGTTCAGAACTGAACCCGGACGTATCCCCTTCTTCACCCAAGCAGCCCCTCTGAGTGGAGCATTGAAGCCCTGCACTGCATCGCTCACGGCATGGGCTGTTTGTTTACACTTTTCCATTGCTAGGAGGAGGCTTCCACCTAGCAGTGTTCCTGGTGACGTCACCGGCACTAATAGGTGGGCTTTAGCGCTGAAACAGGCTAGGGCAGCGCTAAAGCCCGCCCATTAGTGCTGGTGATGTCACCGGGCTCCCTGCTAGGCAGAAGCCTTCTCCTAGCATTCTCATTCTGAACCCAGAGAACCCCTTTAAAGAGGTTTTTTGGTTTGCATGAACATCCTTTTAAATGATAGTTTACAAAGGTGTCTGAAATTTTGTAATGTGTTTCTTTTACTTTATTGCTCCTCTCTTCCATTCTGGGATTTATCACATGACCATGTCCATGTAGCTCTTTCTTATTTCCTGTGATGTTATGTCCATAGGCCTGTCATAGGCCAGGACTAGTGATAGGAATGTCAAGGTAACCAGCAAAAAAAACCTTGATTTGTAACCTTTCCATCGGTGTGTTCCACCCACAAATAACCAGCTTCAGTACAAATGAACGGCAAACAGTCAGTTACCTCCACTGGCTTCTCTAGCTGAGCGGTGCAGGTCTGTGTTATAGACGGTCTTCTGTGTGAATTCGGGTGTCCGACTCTTTTGCTGCTACAGAAAATCCAGCGATCATGGTAAAGTTAAAACTGCTATACAAAACAACCAGCAGGAGTAGATAATGGTAAACCCCTGCAAGTGGGTGCGCCCCGGCTTATGGCACTTCATGCAACACGAAAAAGTTCTAACTGATTAGGCTTAGTGACGTTGCTGCTGGTTGCTTTAACCCCCTAGCGACCACCCATACCCTTTTTACGGTGGTCACTAAGGGGCCTTAGGCTGGGCCGCTGCATTTTTACGGCGGTCCAATCTAAGCGCTGCACAGGTCCCCCGTGCAGCGGGAAGTGGGCACCCGGCTTTCACATGAGAGCCGCGGCCCTGCTCCAACAGCCCGGACCGGCAGGAGTGCCCGTCCGGGCTGTTAAACAGGAGCGGACTCCCTCTGTCTCCCATGTGTGTGAAGGCTGACAGGGTTCTGATGTAAGCCCCAGACTGGCCTTCAGTAATTTCCAGCAGGCTGTGCCTCTCTCGTAAAAAAAAAAAGAAAAAACACATTTATGAAATGAAAAAAAATTCCATAAAAAAAAAAAATTGCCTTTTTTTCCCTTTGAAAATACGCTTTCCAATTAAAAAAATTGCGGAAAAAAAAATCTCCCCCATATGTTTGGTATTGCTGCATCCGTAACTACATAAATATCCGGACTACATAAATACCACATAAATTATCCCCTACGGTGAACGTCGTAAAAAAAAATAAAAAAAAAAGACAGAATTGCTCATTTATTCTTAGTTGCCACAAAAAAAAACCTAATAACAAGCGTTTAAAAAGCGCCATTTACTCCAAAATGATACCAATGAAAAATACAAGTCGTCCGCAAAAATGAAGCCCTCACACAACTCCATAGAAAGAAAAATAAAAAAGTTATGGGTCTTGGGAAGCGGCAATGCAAAAGAAATGGGTTTTATTGCAACTAAGTAGTAAAACGTAAAACAAACTATATGTATTTGGTATCACTGTAATCGTACTGACCCAGAGAATAAGGATATTATGTTATTTATACCGAAAAATGAACGCCGTAAAATTTATAACGTAAAAACGCAATGGCAGTATTACTGTTTTTCCCATCTCCCTCCCAGAAAGAGTTAATAAAAGTTAATCAGAAAGTTATGTGTGCCCAAAAATGGCGTCATTAAATACTACAACTTGTCCCGCAAAAAACAAGCCCTCATAAAGCTATATAGACGGAAAAATAAAAAAGTTATAGCTCTTGGAACGCGATGATAAAAAAAAAGGAAGAAAAACGCTTGGTCAGTAAGGCCCAAAACAGGCTGGAGTTAAGATTATGTCTTGCTGTGACATAAACACTGAAGACCATAAGGAACTTTCTCCTCTAGGCGTGTCTGGAGTCTAGTATGATTTTTAATCACATTACTAGGCGAGTCATTTCTTTATATATACAGTACAGACCAAAAGTTTGGACACACCTTCTTATTCAAAGAGTTTTCTTTATTTTCATGACTATGAAGGCATCAAAACTATGAATTAACACATGTGGAATTATATACATAACAAACAAGTGTGAAACAACTGAAAATATGTCATATTCTAGGTTCTTCAAAGTAGCCACCTTTTGCTTTGATTACTGGTTTGCACACTCTTGGCATTCTATTGATGAGCTTCAAGAGGTAGTCCCCTGAAATGGTCTTCCAACAGTCTTGAAGGAGTTCCCAGAGATGCTTAGCACTTGTTGGCCCTTTTGCCTTCACTCTGCGGTCCAGCTCACCCCAAACCATCTCGATTGGGTTCAGGTCCAGTGACTGTGGAGGCCAGGTCATCTGGCTCAGCACCCCATCACTCTCCTTCATGGTCAAATAGCCCTTACTTTCAAAGTTTTCCCAATTTTTCGGCTGACTGACTGACCTTCATTTCTTAAAGTAATGGTGGCCACTGGTTTTTCTTTACTTAGCTGCTTTTTTTTTGCCATAATACAAATTCTAACAGTCTATTCAGTAGGACTATCAGCTGTGTATCCACCTGACTTCTCCTCAACGCAACTGATGGTCCCAACCCCATTTATAAGGCAAGAAATCCCACTTATTAAACCTGACAGGGCACACCTGTGAAGTGAAAACCATTTCAGGGGACTACCTCTTGAAGCTCATCAAGAGAATTCCAAGAGTGTGCAAAGCAGTAATCAAAGCAAAAGGTGGCTACTTTGAAGAACCTAGAATATGACATATTTTCAGTTGTTTCACACTTGTTTGTTATGTATATAATTCCACATGTGTTAATTCATAGTTTTGATGCCTTCAGTGTGAATCTACAATTTTCATAGTCATGAAAATAAAGAAAACTCTTTGAATGAGAAGGTGTGTCCAAACTTTTGGTCTGTACTGTATATATACACACACATTTTTCATCTATGTTGTGCCTCGTATTATGGTAGACTATATACTAACTACAAATGTTTTATCATTTTGCTGTTTGCCAATAGTCCCCCACAGAGGATGTAAGTATAAATGCTTTAGTACTGGTAATGAAAAAAATCCAAATATTTCCTATAATTGGGGATAGATTTTTCTAAATTTAACACGATTTAACGGACAAATTAAACCAGATTGATTGGTTGAAACGGCCATTCACATTACACAGTCTTTGTGTTCAATCGAATGGATCAAACGGTGAATAAACCTAATCAGTTGTAATTATCCCCAATCCTAGGATCTGCATGAGCTAAAATAGCCATTGTGATAGGTAACCGTCCACCATATATACTGTATATTCTCACATGCATCTCTTTATAGTCCATAGACTTCATATGGAAGCATGATGGAAACATATGGAATGTCCTCAGCTGTCACCAATGTCACAATATAGAACAAATTAATATATAATCATCCCCAAATCTAATATACTAGAGCAGGCATGGGCAACCTGAGGCTCTCCAGCTGTTGCAAAACTACAACTCCCAGCATGCCTAGACTGCCTACAGCTATCAGCCTACATTGGGGTATGGTGGGAGTTGTAGTTTTACAACAGCTGGAGAGCCGCAGGTTGGCCATCCCTGTCCTAGAGACTTAAAGGGGTTGTCCGGGTTCAGAGCTGAACCCGGACATGCCTCTATTTTCACCCAGGCAGCCCCCCCTGACATGAGCCTCGGAGCAGTTCATGCTCCGATGCTGTCCTTTGCCCTGCGCTAAATTGTGCAGGGCAAAGGCATTTTTAGGAGATCCGGTGACGTACCAGGGCTCTCCATGTCGCTGACAGGAACCCCAGGACGTCACTGGCACTGATGGGCGGGATTTAGCTCTGCCCTAGCCAGTAAAACGGCTAGGGCAGCGCTAAAGCCCGCCCCTCAGAGCCTGTGACGTCACCGAACACACTGCCAGGCGGAAGTTACCGCCCGGCAGTGTGTTGAAAACAAAAAAGCCTGTGCCCTGCGCGATTTAGCACAGGGAACGGGAGTGCATCGGAGCATGAGATGCTCTGATGCTAGCCTCAGGGTGCTGCCTGGGTGAAAAAAAGGGTATGTCCTGGTTCAGCTCTGAACCCGGACAACCCCTTTAACTGCGTCATTATAAATGGAAGAACTGTTTTCATATGTAGCTCTCGTGTTTCTTCCATGTCGTATAGTTCATGCATGAAATTCACCGTACTTGTAGCTGTAGCTTGACTGTCCGCATGCGATTACTTATAGCATCATAGATGTGACATTATAGATGTGATAAAGCGTTGTTCATTATTAAGATACTTTTATAAGAAATGTTCTTATGTGTGAAAATCAATGACGAGATTTGTTCCTACATCGGCACGACATGAGTATTACAACACTTGCCCTTGGTGGTGGATCCGGAAATAAGATGTATTCCAGGACCATTCGTATAGAGAAAAAAAAAAGACATCTCTCTTGATGGTGTTTTGTAATGACTGATGTAAAAAATGAACACACATCATATAGTACATAAGAAAGATAGAACCAGCCCTGTACTGTACATTGCATGGATCCAGTGATCACCCCATTTATTGCTCCAGTTTCTCTGCTATCTTTTCTTTAGGCTGGCAGGCGAGGGGGTATGTCCTTTCTAAGGCCTCTTTCACACTAGCGTGTACACCGCGTTGGCGTATTGCGGACCGCATTTGCAGATCCGCAATACACGGGTGCCGTTCCGTAGGCATTCCGCATCCCGGATGTGGACCTATTCACTTGAATGGGTCCGCAAATCCGGAGATGCGGAATGGTGCGGAACGGAACCACGGAACGGAACCCTACGGAGACACTACGGAGTGCTTCTGTGGCGTTTCGTCACGTACTTCCCTTCCGCAAAAAAATAGAACATGTCCTATCTTTTTGCGGAACGGCCGGATCGCGGACCCATTCAAGTGAATGGATCCGCGATCCGCTGCGCCTGCCCCACGGACTGTGCTTGTGTATTGCGGCCCGCAATACGGCAACGGGGCGCACACGCCAGTGTGAAAGAGGCCTGAGGTGGTGTGTCCTATGTCAGGGATGTGTTCCTTCTGCTGCAGCTCTCTCCCTGTAAGGCTGAGTTCGCATCAGCGTTCAGCCTTTCCGTTCTCCTGCTCCGTTATAGGAGCAGGAGAACGGAAAGGACGGATTCGGCACATAACTGAGCCGAACGGAGCCTACGGACACCATAGACTATAATGGGGTCCGTTAGGTTTACGCTCAGAAGATGATTTTGGAGCGAAGATAAAAATGTTGGTCATGCGGGACTTTTGTCTCCGCTCCAAAATCATCTTCTGAGCGGAAACCTAACGGACCCCATTATAGTCTATGGGGTCCGTAGGCTCCGTTCGGCTCAGTTATGTGCCGAATCCGTCCTTTCCGTTCTCCTGCTCCTATAACGGAGCAGGAGAACGGAAAGGCTGAACGCTGATGTGAACTCAGCCTAACTGTTACAGCTTCTAACAGTAGATGCGGTGGCAGTTGAAGGATCGAACTGAGCATGTGCGACCACCTCAGTAGGTGGACATGCACATTACTTTACATATAAAACACTAGGGGGCACCGTTATAATAATGAAGAGAATATCTCTATAACTATGTTTAGATAATAGTATACATATAGAACATGTTTATGATAGTGAAGTGTTTGACTTTTGTACCAAGTACTCAACTGCCAGCCAATATTTGTGACATTTCTGCATAACTACATGAAGGTTTGACCTTTGAAGGTGTTTTCTGGTTCAGCATATTGATCGCCATTAATATGGGGTCGGATGTTCAGCACCCACTCAGATCAAGTGTTTGAATGGGCAACAGCACTGTCCTGCAGCCTCTTCAGTGTTTACCTTGGTGCATCTATGTGTACGCCATGCAAAAGTAGACATTGTGTAGGCCAACGAACTGAGGTACAGAAAACATTGAAGAGAGTGCAGCGCTTTCACAAGAGTTGTGACCCCTTCAAACAGCTGATCACCAGGGGTGCTGAGAGTCAGACCCTCATCAATCTGATATTGATCTTGAGGATATGCTCTCCGTATACTGATCCTGGAAAAACCCTTTAACATCTATCATCTCAGAAGTATCCATAATACCAGTCTGCTGAATAGCTAAGCCAATGGCTAACCTTTACGTCCCATGATAATAATGTTCATTACATTCTTGCTCACTGTACAATGTAAGGAAAAGCAGCATTCGACTTGATCAACATAATGGGGGAGATTTATCAAACTGGTGTAAAGTAGAACTGGATTAGTTGCCCATCGCAACCAATCAGATTCCAACTTTCATGTTTCACAGCTCCTTTGGAAAATGAAAGGAGGAATCTGATTGGTTGCTATGGGCAACTAAGCCAGTTCTACTTTACATCAGTTTGATAAATGACGACAAATGTTTATTTAGTCCAACATATTATTGCTACTTGTACATATGATTCAAGGTGATCAAGTTGGAGATTGCCCCTCTTTCCTAACAGTGCTATGTAGACATGGTCTTAGTAAGTTGATGCATTTCCTTATATTCATTACTGTTGTATGCTCTTTTTTCACATAACACCTACCATCCAAGTCGTATTGAAAGTAGTACTCTTTATGTGGTCCTCATGCTGCCTTGGCAGTCCTAGGGCCTGTGTAATCGAGAGAGATGTTCACCAGGGAACTTCCTTATCTTGAGGCTTCTCCAGATGGTCCCAGCCTCCATTTGTGGAAGCAGTTCTCATTATTTCACAGAGTCTTGACAAAATCCCATGCCTACAACTGTAGCCATAGAGAGACCATGTAACTATTAAACTATATCCTTTTTTTTATTGTAAGAGTGTGAACAAAAAGATTCTTATTGGTCTTTTTTCAGGTGAAACCTGTGTCCCACAGCAGAATCAATGTATCGGCAAGATTTAGAAAAAATCTTCAAGAGCCGTGTACTGTGTTGTGAGTAATCTCATGTTCTCATTTAGATCATGGTATTGTTTTATATTGAACTATATTCAGATTTACTATGTTTATTGTCTTTTCCCTTCAGCCTTATTGCTAATGGTGATATCATGAACCCAGTGGTGCGTTTATTGATACCTGGGAAAGTCCTGGATCAGTGGGAATTTGTTCTTGCCTTGGTTACAGACAAAGTGAAACTCCGAAGTGGAGCTGTACACAGGTACTTGCTTTATTTTCCGTAACGGGCAGTGGGTATGGACCCACTGTGCCAACTAACCAGTTTGAAAGCCTGAGGGCATTGTCCTGGGGAGCAAAAAGGGAAAGATTAAAGTTTTTTTTGGAGATTTTAATACTGATGACCTATCCTCTGGATAGGTCATCAGTTTCTGATCGGTGGGGGTCCGAAACCTTCTCTCAGCTTTCCGTAGGCCAAAGTTGACACATTTATGGGTCAGGTGGCGTTGGCACAGCTCAGCCCCATAGAAGTGCATGGGGCTGAGCGCGAAACCCAACACAGCCGCTATACAATGTATGGAGCTGTGCTTGGTAAGCACGGAGAAGGCTGCAGCACTCACAGGGGAAAAGGTCATTTCTCAAACAGCTGATTGGTGGTGGTCCGACACCGGGGACCCTCGCCGATCAGATACTGATGACCTATCCACAGGATAGGTCATCAGTATAAAAATCTTGGAAAACCCTTTTAAATCTGTCAGTGCTCTAAGGAAGTTGGCGGATGACAGGTAACATTCTGCTGGCATTCGCCAAATCCAAACTTGTCCTTAGACTGTATTTCAATAAATCTGTGTAGATAATACCAAATTTATGAACAAATCCAATAAATATGAATCCCTGATCATTCCCTTTAGATTATACACATTAGAAGGAGTTCCCATTCAAGATGGCTCTGAATTAGAAAATGGACAGTTTTACGTTGCAGTCGGCAGAGAAAAATTCAAAAAGTTGCCATACAGTGATCTGATATTTACAAAGTCATCTGTTAGAAGGGCACAAGGGTAAGTTTAGAGAACTGTTTTGCCTTATGTTAGATGTTCCTTACTGACCTTGTGTTAGACAGTATGTTCCATATGGTGTTTATTGTGGTCTTTCTCCCTATTGCAGTATAGCATAGATTACAATATTTTATAAAACAAATTTCATCGTTAAAATGTTGAAGCCCTCTAAAGGAGTTGTCCCATGAAAAATATTCTACAGTTTTCAAACCAGTACCTGGATCTGGATGCTTGGAATTAAAAATTTAGCATAGCCAAAGAGTTATACAATAAAATGTATCTGTATAGTGCCTACTGCTGTTTCCACTTTTTCTTATTTCTTTGTCCTTCTCACTGAGATGGTCGCACATGCTCAGTTTCATCCTTCAACTGGCTCCTGAGCTGTGATAGGGAGAGCATGGACACGCCCCCTTAGCTGCAGCAGAAAAGACACTCCCCTTGATCTGTCAGCTTGATATAAATCTAGCAGAGCAATGAATGAGGAGATCTCTGGATCCATGTGAGGTCCAGGGCTGGTTCTAGCTTTGTTACAAAGAGATATGCATGGACTATATGATCTCATATTTTTTACATTAATCATGGGATAACCCCTTTAACTAGAGATGTGGCTATTCTAACTACTATACATATCAGCACAAGGAGACTGTCTTAATACAACAGCCACTAGTATCCTCCTATGTCCCTCCTCAATAGTATTATCCCAGTATCTCTACTTTTATGGTTTAAGTATTCATGATTATTTTTTTCTTTTTCCATGTCCACAAAATCAAATAGTTCTAAAGCATCGTCATTGCCTCCCATAAATGGATATAGAAAGTCTAAGGAGAATGTAAGTAACGTGTAAGAAAAGTTGTGCTCATGATTGTGAACAAAATTAACTTGCATGCAATTGCTATTTAAAGTAAGTACATAACAAGCAGGTCCCAGTGGAACTATCACTCTCATCATCTTGTACACATACATCCTTTGAGATCCATAGCCTCTAAGTTTAGCACACTGGATATAAATAATGGCCTATATTGCTGCTTAGTTGGCTCTGCTCATTTTATACCATCACATTGTCACATCTAGACTAGAAATATATATTTCCCATGGATTTTTGGTTTGGGGCCTAGTCCTGAGAGTTGAATGTGAGGTTGTTCTTTCCGGGCTCATTACCTGAGTAATGTTTGTTCCATTTGGACCTTAGTAGAAAAGTGTTTTTTTCTGTAGCAATTGGAATGGTATTCATAGTCATCTCGTGGGCTCGTCAGTTGGGCTTCTATAGAAATCAATATACTTGACATACTGGGTGGTAACTATGTGATAGATATGGAGTTTCAGCAAACAAGTTTTATTGTTGCCTCTGAGACAGACCGTGTTCAAAACCTTCGAACATAACACTTTGTCATGAGCTGGAAATCTAATAAGCATGATTTATCTTGCTGCAGACATAAATTTAGCTTTCCCAGTAGATAAGTCCTCATTCACAAGGCTGAATCATGGTCTGAGGACTCCATAGTTGAAGGTTCATTCAATTGAACTTAGGTCTTCAAAAGATCAAAGATAACTAGGAGCAGAGGGCACATTTTTGATATCACATGTTGGCTTCTGATGTGGACTGGCCACAGACCCTACAGGGAAATTTCCTGGTGGGCCGATGCCCAGGGGACCACCTGACACCTGAGCCCTCCTCAAGGCGACCAGCTGGTTACATAAAGACCTGATGCCTTCAGCATTAATTAATATTAGAAGCATCAATTACTTATCCACCAACGGCTGCAGATGCCCTACTGTATCACCCGTTAGGGCGGTGATAAAGTTTAATACTGTGACAAGGATGGCAGTATATTGTGCTACACTATGGAATTTTGTTCTGCTGGGTCGGTATTTTGTGCTGCACCGTGGTATTTGGTTCTACTGTATTTTGTACTGCATTGTTATATTTTGTGCTGCACTATGGTATAGCAGGCCCTGCCTAATTCTGTTCTCCCTTCCTATTTTTCTGTCAGTTTTGACTCTCCTACAACATGGGGCCACTTTCATTTTTTTTTTCCAGGGCCATTTTGAGTTCCCAGGCCGCCCCTGGTTGGCTTTATTACAGTAAAGCAGAATGCCTTTAAAGGGGTTGTCTGGGCTTTCTTCTTATTGATGACCTATCCTAAGGATAGGTCATCAATATCAGATCGGCGGGGGTCCGACACCTGGCACCCCCGCAGATCAGCTGTTTACGGAGATGGTGTGCGGAGTGCGCACGTGCTGTCTCCCTTCTCTCTTCCTGTTCGCTGCTGCTGTCCAATAGACATACAGCGGAGAGCAGGAAGAGAGAAGGGAGACGGCACGTGCGCACTGTGCAAGCACGACCATCACTGATGGATTGCAGGGAGGTCTGTAACCATTGAAACGAGCAGTGTATAATGTGATAGAAAAATGAATCCAGCCACCCACGGAAGCAATATGGATAATAACAATATATTAGTAAGTGTCTTGTATTAACTTTCTCTACATGATAAATGCCACTTTCTGAAGTGAGACAACTCCTTTAAGGTAGTATAAAGTCAAAAATTCATTTCTAACAAAAAAGATTTCATCAGAAGAGTCTGATAGCTCTGCTTAATCTTCTGTGTCTGGTTTTGTGAGATTCTTGATTACGCTGCAGTTCCGTGCCAGAAACCGGCACTGTCGGATGTGTT
This sequence comes from Bufo bufo, assembly GCF_905171765.1. Taxonomy (NCBI): domain Eukaryota; kingdom Metazoa; phylum Chordata; class Amphibia; order Anura; family Bufonidae; genus Bufo; species Bufo bufo. The sequence goes on along the minus strand of NC_053393.1, from coordinate 399,882,829 downwards.
TTATTCAATTTTATCATATTAATTCACTTCATTTTGACCCTCTTCTACAAAATCACATACCTGTGTGCTATAAATAAAAATGTTGAACTATGGCAGAATTTCTTTTATTTTTTTTTAATGCATTCTGCCATTATAAAGCATTGGTATTAATTATATGTTAAGTTTTATGTAGTTTCTTTAATCCAGCAAAATGACTAAAAATATAAATAAAAGCAATGGCTGACAGAACGTGGTAAGGAAGGAAGGAACACATTCCCGTGACTCAGTACTTAAGGGGATAATTTAAGGCTATTACAATAATAATCAAAATTAGTATTTATTAAGTAAATCAAGAATAATTTGCACTTTTGTCTGGGATTTGTGTTAGGAGTTAATAATTCACGACAAATAGCATGGAAATGACTGGACAAAACCAGACCTATACATATAGTGAGTCAGCATGGAGAGCGTACGGGCAATCTTTAACAGAGTTCACTACAGTTGGCTGGACACCGCATTAAACCGGCATCCTCCTCCTCCTTCATAAATAAAACATCAACCTGAGATGGTCTGAGTGCCATACGTTGTTTATTGAAGGGGTTATTCTATAAAAAAAAAAAACAGGCAGAAATTCTATGAAAAAAAAATCTTCACACCTCTTTAATCCTCCACCGATCCAGCGAACAACCTTCAACAGTCTCCTGGTCTTTGTTTACAAATAGTGGGTTCGTAATCACTGCCACCAATCAGTGGCTTCAGCAGTAACGTGCCATACCACTGGCATCATGGCTGCCCTTGGTGAGCGGAGATGCCAGTAGTACAACGTGTGACCACTGGCTGGCCTCAGCCGCCATGTATAGGCCATTTGTAAACATGGATGCTGGAGCTTCTGAATAATCCCTTTAAAAATGTTAGTTTATGGATTAGAGGTCTCCATAAATGCATAATAATATTCTGACTAATTTTATATAACATAATGTATTCTGATTAAGGCTGAGTTCATATCACCGTTTAGGGCGGGTTTACATCACCATTATGGATTCCGTTTTTGTTTTCCGTTATAACATGGTTATAACGGAAAATAACTGAATCCATAAGACGGGAGTCAAAACGGAAGCCTTTAAGAGGCATTCCGTTTTGATCCTTCATAATACAAGTCTATGGGCAGCATAACGGATCCGTCCTGGTTTCCATTATGCAGGAGTCCGGTCCTATATGTATTTTTATTGTATTGTATTGAATATAGATTGTGAATTTTACTTTTTACTATTGCGTGTCTCTTTTGGTGTTAATAGTTATAACCATGTTATAACGGAAAACAAAAACAGAATCCATAACGGTGATGTGAACCCGCCCTTAGCTTTCCGTTCTTCTGATCCGTTAGAAGAAGAGGAAAAAAAAAGCTAAAACAGGATCCAGTTAAAAAAAATGGATCCTGTTGCATCAGTTGTCATCCGTTTGAGCCATTTCCACATGAGATCCAATTTTTTTAGGCTACTTTCACACTAGCGGCAGCCTTCTCTGGCAGGCTGTTCTGGCGGGTGAACAGCCTGCCGGATCCGTGCTGCTACATCTCGTAGTTTTATTACGTCCGCCTCTCTGTGTGTTTGCCGTGCTGCCGCCGAAACTCCGGTCCACCCCCATTATAGGATCACGTTTTTTTTCCTCTTTTCTTCTGATGGACCAGAAGAACGGAAAGCTAAATGGTGATGTGAACTCGGCCTTAATGGGTTTTCTAGTGGCTAGACACTGATCACCTATCATCCGGCTAGGCCATCAGTATAAGATGGGTAGAGGTCCGATTTCCCGCACCCTCTCCGATAAACTGTTACCTTCTAATGCCAGTGCCAGACGTCGACGCGAGAACGCCCCTACTTTTTGCTGTTCCTTTAGTATTGACTTTGTGGCCTGTTTTCTTCCTTTGTGATTGAATACCGCGCACTAATATTTCCCAATACTGAGGGCACATTTTGAGATCAGCATTGCCTCATTTATGTTTAGTTAACCTGCACACATTAAACAACTCTCTGCCCTGTGTCCACAGAACAATTATTGCAGCGCTGCTCCTATGAGATATTTATTCCACTTTTAGAATGGCCCCATTGTCAGCCTCCTGTAGGCAGCATGGTCAGCTCAGTGATGAAGACTACTGTAGAGGGGGTATAGGTACTTGCCTCATGTACTTGCCTGGGTTTAACTAAGTTGTGAATGTATTTCCTGGAGGAATAATAGGGGAACATCACAATGGAAAGTTCTAAGAAAGGATCCTCTGGAATTGCTACTTTATAGGGAACATAAACAAGCCAGAGGACCACAAGACTCCTATCCCTAATTTATTATGAAGATGGGAGGGTGTATCTTATTTCCTAGAGAACCAAACTCGTGTTTTTCCACAACATGTGCTGATAAAGAACCTCCAGGAAGATCATTCATAATGTAAGACTAAGCAGGGGTATATACAGAAATCATGGGGGCTTAGTATGAGCTCCTCACCCCTCTAAATGCTTAGACAGATTTACAAAAAAATGATTTACATCATTTAAATCATGTTTTTATGTTAAACATATATATATATATATATATATATTTATTTTTTATTTTTTGGTGAGTTATCTGTATTAAAAGAATTGTAAACAATCCTGCAGTTTTCACGCTGGCCACTAGGCCTAAAATATGTTCCGACTTCTTTTCTTTTGAGAGAAGCTACATGGGCCATAGACACAATGGACAGGAGAGGACCTCATTGACTTCCATGGGAGGGAATAGATAAACTGTGATATCACCGATTCTGAATGGCGGATTCTCTGTCATTTTAAGTCTACCTGTGAGGATAATGATAATAGTTATCTGTACAGAACAAGAAATCAAGACTTATTATCAGACCTAGTGGCCAGTGCGAAAATTGCAGGTTTCTAAATATATATTTTTAAATATAGTGACAAATGGTGAAATATAGTGAAAATTTCGCTGATGCAGATGTCCCGCTTTCCTGTGTGTAGAATGATGTCATTGCACGTGTGCAGTACAGGTTTCGTCTGCCCAGCTAAGACTACACCGCCACTGCCTCGCCCTGTCACTCAAAGTGGGAGCAGGGGCATGTCCAGCAGGGAAGTGAACAAAGCTATAGGTGCAATGGTGACACTCTTGGTGCACCAAGGAGTTCATTTACATAAAAGAAAAACGTGAATATCTCTGCAGCGCGGCCACCGATCGAGATGGGGAGAAGTGCATTGAATCAGATGGGAAGTTATTTGAGCTCCCATGGTCGGTCTGCTTCAGTTTAGATGAATGACCAGCTGTCATTTTGTGGCCAGCTCGTCCATATCGCGTTACTCACTTTGTAACGTGCAGTGAAGTGAGGACAATGACATTGATTATATCTCAACAGTGTTTCCATTATGTCACATGGTTGTAACTAAACCAGCAATCAGGGTTTTTTGACACCTAAAAGGAGGTCACACAATGGATATCATGTGTCCTGGCCTGCTTCTATTCATTCTACATATAGCATGAAGGATCGATCATCCAGCCATGATTTACAATGAATGTTACAGTAATTCTTTTATACACCTGACTGAGATACTCCTCTGGAATGTATTTATTTGTGTGGTAACCAGAGGAACGGCAGGAGCCCGAGGACGTCTTCTGGCCACCAGATAATGGCCCATAATTAGGCAGGTTGTTGTAGACAAGAGAAGAGATGACTTCTGCTGCTAAGGAAACGCTCACCGCAACTGCGAGCACAGAGTCCCCGAGGAACTGTGGGCCTGTCATTGGGGACTAAAGGTGTTTCGGAGCCAGTGGAAGGTGTCCAGTAAACAAGTCTTTAGCTGAGCATTTCATTATCCCAACACTATCTATCTATCTATCTATCTATCTATCACTATATCTATCTATCTATCTATCTACCTATCACTATATCTATCTATCTATCTATCTACCTATCTATATCATGAAAGAAAAAAGAGCAGCACCCTTTGGCAATAAGTTGGGTCCAAATCCATTAAAGGGGTTGCGCAAGAATGGGGGGGGGGGGGGGGGCGGGTGTATAACCCCCGACCCCACTTGGCCGGACCTCTAAAGGGAAGCTTACTTACCTGCTTCCCGGTGCTGGCTCTCCGCTCCTTCTCCTCCAGGCCTGCGATGCTCCACTGGACTCCCTCGCTGTAAATATCAGGTTTCACATCACCACAACTCCCCGTACGTCATGACCAATGTGTGTGTTTTTGCGGTTAGCACAACCCCTTTAATCCTTCATATATATACAGTATCAAAATAGTATTTTTCTACTCTATATATTTATCTATCTATCTATCTATCTATCTATCTATCTATCTATCTATCTATCTATCTATGTCTGCTTTAGTAACTACTTGCATTCCCCATGTAATAACAATTCTGGAGCATCTATTCTTATTACTCTGTGCTGTACCATTTCTTTATTATTCTTTCTAGAAGTTATGAATGAATTACTAGCAGTTTGCAATGAATTCACAGTTGGGGGTGTCCATGCGCAGTCCAACACTGGCAGCAGCATAGGCGTGCGCAGTCTAAACCACAAACACACACACAGCGCGCGCCTGTGTATATTTATATATATATATATATATATATATATATATATATAGCCTTTATGCCATTAGCCCCCATTATAAGCCCTTATGCCTCATTAGCCCCCATTATGCCTCATTAGCCCCCATATGCCTCATTAGCCCCCATATGCCTCATTAGCCCCCATTATGCCTCATTAGCCCCATATTCCTCATTAGCCCCCATATTCCTCATTAGCCCCCATATTCCTCATTAGCCCCCATATTCCTCATTAGCCCCCATATGCCTCATTAGCCCCCATTATGCCTCATTAGCCCCATATTCCTCATTAGCCCCCATATTCCTCATTAGCCCCATTATGCCTCATTAGCCCCCATTATGCCTCTCAATAGCCTCCATTATGCCCCCAGCAGCCTCATTTTTTATAAAATAAAAAAACACTTACCTCTCTGCTCTTGGACGCCTCCGCTCCTCGCCGCCCGCGATCCTATTCCTCCTGCTGTCGGCTGTGCTCTGAACTGGCGCGCACAGCGTGACATCACAAAGCGCCTCACACTGTGCGCAGCCCTGCACAGCCGACAGCCGAGGACCAGGAAGCGGTAAGTACATAGCGCTCACCGCTTCCTGGTCACCCGGTACTAATGAGCGCTTCCAAAATGGAGGCGCTTCATTAGTATTCGCCGGCCAGCAGGCTTGATTAGGGTGTGCCCAGGCACACACGGCACGCCCCGTGCGCATGCCTATGGGCAGCAGTGATTGTATAGTATCAGACTGTACAGGGACACACTCCCAATTGGTAACACCCATCTGAACCTTTACTGCAAACTACTAGCAATTCATTCATAACTTATAGCAAGGATAATAATGGAATGGCACAAGAATAAATGCTCCAGAATTGTTATTAAAAGGGGGATCCAAGTAGTTGCTAAAACAGACATGTCAGGAGAGGCGACGGTCCTTTTTAGGAAGACCTTTTGGCATTTTGTACCTTCCAGCTCTTCTAACCATAACCTTGCTACCCACCTCAGCATCAAGCAGTCACTTGTAAATATGAAAGCGTGTTTTATTTGAATGGTAGTTAGGAATTCTGTCAGTTATATATATTTCAGAGAAACCTGGGTGAAAAGTATTACAGCCACCAAAATCTACAAGCAGAAATATGTCCTAGTGATCTGTTCAGTGGTGATCAGAGATGGGTAGACCGCCTGGCTTCTTGGTTCTTCACTTAAGCATTTGCCAATCTATAAAATGTTATGGATAGAAGCATACAATAACCGTACAATCTTGTTGACAGAGGCATGAGCGTCACGTCAAATCTACTGGAGGTTCTGCTGATACCGTGGAAAATCTCATATCTCCTCAACCACCTAAGACAAAAGCAAAGAGAAATCCGGAACCTCACGTTCTCCACAAGCCTGTCCGTGTGAAGCAGAAAAAAACAATAGTAATGAATAATAATGTTGAATATCAAGAAAATGGTGAGTAACAATGACCATGGGGAATGTGGTGCTCTACTGCAGGGGTTTTATATTGATGATCGATCCTCAGGATAAACCAATATCTGATTGGTGGGGGTCCGACACCCGACATGAGTCTCTTAGTGCAGATTTGTCATGCTACGAATTCCGCCATGGATTTTTCCATCTTTTGTGGATATGCCAGAAATGCTGGAAACTCCAAAGGGAACACAACAAGGGCAGTGAAGAACAAACTATTAACATGATCCATAAAATTGTTAAAGAATTTCATCTTAACAGATCGAAAAGCTTAAAACTCTAAAGATGGGCAAGATCTAAACCTTAAAGGGGTTGTCCGAGTTATTTTTATTGATGACCTACCCTCAGGATAGGTCATCAATATCAGATCGGCTGGGGTCCGACACCCGGCACCCCCGCCGATCAGCTGTTTGAAGAGGAGGCGCGCGCCGTGCCAGCGCTGCCTCCTCTTCACTGTTTACCTTCTTGCCGTTGCATCTGCAGCGGTGAGCAGGTGTAATTACACCTAACCGTACTATTCATTTCAATGGTATTGGAGCGATCCGTCCCATTGAAATGAATAGGACGGCTTGGGTGTAATTACACCTGCTCACCACTGCAGATGCAACGGCGAGAGGTAAACAGTGAAGAGGAGGCAGCGGTGGCACAGCGTGCGCCTCCTCTTCAAACAGCTGATCGGCGGGGGTGCCGGGTGTCGGACCCCAGCCGATCTGATATTGATGACCTATCCTGAGGATAGGTCATCAATAAATATAACTCGGACAACCCCTTTAAAGGAGTTCTCCGGTCATTTAACCTAACTGGTATTCAGTACTAACCTGTGGAAGGAAGATGTTTTACATAGTACTTACCTGCCCCTCGCTCTGCCGATCCCACAGGATGCAGGCTCATCCTCCCAGGTCCAGACCGGACGTGGCCCCTTTTTTCCTGTTCAGGTGCATAGTCGTCAATGCAGCTGAACAGGAAAAAAAGCAGCCACGTCTGGTTGGGACCCAGTAGGGTGCGCCTGCATCCTGTGGCGGAGCGAGGGGCAGGTAAGTACTATGTAAAACATCTTCCTTCCACAGGTTAGTACTGAATAGATTAATGACTAGAGAACCCCTTTAAAGTTTAGATTTTGCCCACTTCTGTCCTTCATCTTTACATTTTTAAGCTTTTCGACATGATCATCTGAAATTCTTTAACAATTTGACAATAAAATAAATGGATCATATTAAGGCCTCATGCACACGAACGTATTTTGTTTCTGTTCCGTTTTTTTTACAGGTCCGTATGTGGAACCATTGACTTCAATGGGGCTTGAAAAAAAAAAAAACGGAAATGACTGTGTGTGCATTCTGTGTCCGTATGTCCGCATGTCCGTTCTGCAAAAAAAAATAGAACATGTCCTATTCTTGTCCGTTTTGCAGGCAAGGACAGGCATTGTTACAATGGATCCGCAAAAAGAACAGATGCGATACAGACATCACACAGATGTCATTATTTTTTTGCGGATCCGTGTTTTCCGGGCCGCAAGATACATACTGTCGTGTGCATGAGCCCTAATACTTTGTTTTCAGCGACAGCAACATTGGTGTGTAAAAAATCTTTGTTTCACAGGTTAGCACCGAATACTGATTAAATGACCAGAGAACCCCTTTAAAGGTGCCCCGCCATGTATAGGGTATTTTATGCGTATCTGCTCTTCATATAGCTATAGAAATGGGTAGTGTTTTACCAGGACACCTTATGTGTGTGATGTAACAGGTCTTTACTTTTTGTGTATCTTGTACTAAATGCCCTGGATGAAGTGTTCTCCTTAGGCCGACATACTTTCTGAGGTCGGAGTGGCACCTCATTCTGTGTGAATATTCCTATGCTTCCATCTAGTGGTTGTTCTAGATGTCGTTTTCCGTATTGCACATAAAAGAAGCTATTGCACTTTGCACAGTAAATGTTGAAAACGATCTCTCCACGGGGAACTTTTTCGAGTATTTCTGTTTCATCCTTTTAGAAAGCAGTTCAGACATTTGACCTATTTGATTTCAATGTAATGTATATGTATCAGTAACTCTGGTTTATGTGTCTCACTGTTTGGACTCTTTAGAAGAATACCCTCGGTGCTGCTATGTCATAAGAACAAAACCAGGTTCTCCGAGATTTTCTATGTTGTCTGGAGCAGTGCACGGCTGTAGGTCAGGAATTTTTTGGGCTGATATTTCCTTATAGTTTAAAGGGGTTGTCAGCTTTGAGGGCTCCCTGAGAATAGGCTGATCATAGGATGTCATGCTGCTTGCATCCACCATGATCAGTAAGGCTAGATCCACACGTAAAGCTATCCGGCAGGCTGTTCTGACAGAGTTCACCGTATGTGGCCTAGAGCCGGACTCTACTAAGGATGAAGGGCGCATGTTATTACTGTTTAGCAGAATATTCTAGAAGAATATTTTAAAAGTTTAGCGTCAGTGTGATTTGTGTGGAGGACATTGATCTCCCCGTCCTTCATTCCAGACCAGGGTACGACCACACGGTCAGGTTTCCTGATGGAGTTTTGGAAGCCAAAATCAGGAGTGGATCATAAAAGGAGAGAAAGCATAAGGGACAGATACAACCTCTCTTTTTTTCAAATTCTCTTCTGGTTTTGGCCGTACCCTACTCACCGCCCCCACATGCTCTTTCTGATCCTCCCCGCTGCTGCAGTCAGGTTACTGCCCTCTAGGTCTTCATCTAAAGCAGGCCACTGTAGTTGTTTTTTACACTCGTTCCCAAAAACGTAAAGTGAGGAACAATTTTCTGCTCAGTATGATTCTAAGTAGCTAAAGTCATTTGGCACATGTATGGCTATTTCTGTTGTGTTATGTGATATTGTTATGTTCAGTCTGTTTCATGCCCTAGAATACAATGCAGTGTGTTTCCTTACAGGGAATGCACTCCTTATATTTTTTGCTAGTTAAAGGATATGTACACCTTTTGGGTATTTTTTTTAAATTTATTATTGCATTGTACTCATTTTGGGGTAAATTTTTTTTTTTTTCAATTGGTCTTTATTAAAAATGTGGAGCCCCTTTCTCTGTACAGCTTTGAGACTCTCTAGTAGTTGCTCTGTGTTTTTACTCTGTTCTGTCAGGCTACTCAGCTGACGGCTCCTTATCTCTGATCGCCTAAATGCTCATTACAGCTCAATGAGGATGTGGCTTAAATAAGTGTTTTATGAGCAACTAGTAATTTAGAGATAAGGGTTATTAGATGACCAGCATCAGGGTTGCCAACCACACCTTTAAATTGTTATGGACAACTAAACGAAAAACCACAGACAGCCCCAAACTGTTACAAACATAAACTCCACCCCTTTTTAGAGACCTTGCCCCCATTCCACACCTTAAAAATGTTCTAAACAGAATGCCCTTGAATCACAATCACTCCAGAATTAAAAAAGATGTACAGTAGTTAAATGAAAATATGGCATATGGAAAAAATCCTCAATTCTCAGCTGTTACACCCCCCACTTTAGTAGAAAAACTGATGGGGATATAATGGGCAAGTACAATGTCGGTGATGTGCACAATGATGGCATGTGACCACTGCAGCCATTCGCTGTCCTCAGCTTTAGACCACTGATTGGCTGCAGCGGTATCATTCTGTATACCGGCAAGTCCCTGCTGCAGAGCTACAGAGAATGGAGCTGAAGAAAGTAGGGAGTATAACATGCATCCACAATGCATATGTGCTGAATTGTTGATCCAACCAACCTCCTTCTGAGCATTAAAGACACATTTGGATGGACATTACATTCACCACTACCAAACATACAGGACAGGAGGATACAACATCCAGTGTCCCTTCTGATGTAGATGTTCTCTTTCCTCATCTTCTCTAGTGATGAGCAGCATAGGCAATATTAGTTTTCGCGATATTTCGCTAATTTTTGGCCTAATATTCGCCATGAATTCGCAAATTCTAGAATTCGTGATCTCTAGTCATTTTCTTGATTGCGAAAATCGGCAATGTAATATGCGTGTATTGCGCGCGCAATTCAGGCGTGTCTCACTTTTGCTACATTTTTCAAGCTGCTAAAAGTTTCCTGAAACTGGAGAAAATGGTTGGCAGCAACTTTCGTAATTTTACATGATAGCACTGTGATTACATTTCGCATGCATGGCAGAACAATAGCTTTATATGCAAATAGAGTGCTCCAATATATTCGCGATTGCGCAAATCGGCACTAATGATGCGCATATTTTTTGGTGCAATACATGCAACTTCACATTTTTAGGTCTGAGTAGATGAAAGACAAAGACACTAATCCCTATCACAGTACAGTAATTCCTATCACACTACCTAACGCCCTGCACTGGAACCTATCAGCTACACTATATCAGGATATAACCTACACTGACTATCTCCCACTAACTATCTGTATGATATATATGAGCTAACTAACTAATGTAATAGAATAAGGATCCAGATGACTCAGCAAAGCACAGAGCACAGCAATGTCACTGCTCTCTCTCAGAACTGCAAAATAACAGCAGACAATGGCTGCTGGGGAGGTTCTTATATAGTAATGGGGTAGGCAACTTTCCTATTGGTTGCTAGGGATGTTGCTAAGCTCAGACAAAGATATTGCAGCCTTCTCATTGGCCCACAAGCAAGAAGCAGTAAGGTCACTGATGAAAAAAAATCTAGAATATTTGCGATTACGAAGATATAGCCCTATATTCTATATCTTTGCGAATTCTCGAAGTGCCGATATTCGCAATAAAAATTTGCGATTAGAATATTTGCGCTCAACACTAATCTTCTTTATTTGGCGCAGACCGCCATGATGAGTTCTTTCAGCCACATCTTCTCTCTGCAGAGTTTGACACACAGACATTTTAAGTTCCTCACTTTTCTAATATACTCCCGTTCCTCGTGCCCCAACAGTGTTATCCTGCTGCTACCCCCAATACTTTGCTGCTGTGCTCCCCAATACCCCCAAACACTAAACTGCAGAAATAATAGTACCATATAGATAGTTCCCCTCTAGTAACAGTGCTCCCCAAAGCCCTCCATATTGTACCAAATAATAACACCTCCCCAATATTACCCCTGGTAGTAGTAATAATGCCCCATCATAGAAATAATTTTCCTTATAGTGCTAAAGTCCCCACAGTAACAGTGATAAAGCAACCCCATAGCAAAGCAGCAGTAAAATTGTCCTGAAAGTGGCCCCAGTAGTGATAAAGACTCCCATAGTCCCAAGTAATAAGGTACCTGTATAGGGCACCCGGTAGTAGAAATGCTCCCAAATAGTGACTCCCATAATTATAATGCCCCTTATACTTCCCCCAGTAGCTGAAATGCACCCAGTAACTGTGCCCCAGCAGCTTATACGCTCGCCTATAGTGCTCACAGTAAACGGTCCCCTATAGTGCCCCAGTAATTTAAATGATCCCCTATAATGCCTTAGTAGTTTACTAGGCCACTATAGGGGATGATTTAAACTACTGCCGCATTATAGGGGATGATTTACTTTAAATGATCCCCTATAGTGCCCCATTAGTTTATATGGTCCCATATAGTGCCCCAATAGTTTATATGGTCCCAATATATAGAGCCTCATTAGTTTATATGGTCCCCTATAGTGCCCCATTAGTTTATAGGGTCCCCTATAGTGCCCCATTAGTTTATAGGGTCCCATAGAGTGCCCCATTAGTTTATAGGGTCCCATATAGTGCCCCAATAGTTTATATGGTCCCAATATATAGAGCCTCATTAGTTTATATGGTCCCCTATAGTGCCCCATTAGTTTATTGGGTCCCCTATAGTGCCCCATTAGTTTATAGGGTCCCATAGAGTGCCCCATTAGTTTGTATGGTCCTCTATAGTGCCCCATTAGTTTATATGGTCCCCTATAGTGCCCCATTAGTTTATAGGGTCCCCTATAGCGCCCCATTAGTTTATAGGGTCCCATAGAGTGCCCCATTAGTTTGTATGGTCCTCTATAGTGCTCCATTAGTTTATATGGTCCCCTATAGTGCCCCATTAGTTTATATGGTCCCCTATAGTGCCCCATTAGTTTATAGGGTCCCATACAGTCCCCCGTTAGTTTATATGGTTTATATGGTCCCCTATAGTTCCCCATTAGTTTAAATGATCCCACACAGGGCCTCCAGTTCCGTCACACATGGCCATAGATCTGCTGATGAAGTTTGGCATGAGCACTACATGGGGCTGTAAGACACTGGTGTGATGTGATGGCCGGAGAATACACCATGCAGGGCTTACTGGCAGGCTAGCTGTTGCTTCTCACGGCACACTGTATACACCAGATCTGCCGGGGCGCAGACTTACGGACAAGGTTTTTTTCTGCCGGACGCTATGGACAGCAGAAGAAAACATGTGGTTTTTGTGGACTGTCCGTAAATTAACGGACGATTGGTAAACCTGACTAGCAGAAAATGGAAGTACGATTCACACAGCTAGACAAACAGTCACCCCATTCTAATCCGGCCTGCGATGATAATGAATTTACTGCTGAAATGTGATCTCAGCTTTTCCTAGGCCAGTGAGGACACGTTCATCGGCCACGTGGCCTAGGAGCAGCTCATGCCCTTTGAAGGGAATGGGGCTGAGCTACTGCAAGAGTCTGGGCCTGCTCAAACAGTTGATCAGCGGGGGTCCTGGGTGTCGGACCCCCACTGATCAGATACTGATGACCTATCAAAAAAAATCTTGGAAAACCCCTTTAAGAAAAATTCATAAAGTTCATACAAAATGTTTAGCATAAAAACGCAATTTAAATAATCAACCATTTTCCATTGCCTTTTATCTCGTTACGTACTTGATGGAATACAGGTAAAGGGTATTTCGGTCTGGCTACAAGGCTAGAACAGTTTCTTATGATCCATTGCTTACCACGAGATTTGTGAGAAATTGAGTTTGTCCGTACACAGCTGTCTCTCTGGATACCTTACAAACACAAAGCCATTTTTCAGTAATGGAATTTGTGCTTCTGTCTCAGTATATTTTATTAGACTGCGATCCTATGATGTGAACGTTGATAGAAGTTCTTGATTTCATCCATTTATTTCATCTGGTCTCATAAACCATAGGCATGTCCCCAATTTAGGAACACTTGTATGATGAACAATGACCACTACTAATTATTATGAATATGATTGCGTCAATAACAGCAGAATAATTTTTTAGTATTGCAGTATTTTTTTTTTTATTACTTTCGAGGTTATTTTCACACATGATGGATTTTGGCCCAGATTACATGTGAAAATCGGTGTGAAATCTCCATACCATACATGTGAATGTGGGTTCCGAAACACCATGGGATTGGAAAATGTCTGCACGGATTCCAGGCTGCAGAGTAGAAAGATATCAGCTGTAGCAATAAGTGGCGTATTACGTATTTCAGCCGAGTTCACATCACCGTTCTTTTGAGAAAGAAATAAAACAGGATCCTGTTGCATCAGTTGTCATCCGTTTGAGCCATATCTGCCTGAGATCCGTTTTTTTGCAGACGGAACGAAGTACTGCATGCAGGACTTTTTTTCCCCGCTATAAAAATGGATCTCAGACGGAAATGTGTTTGACGGATCCGCAAAACACGGACACCGGCAATGTGCGTTTGGCATTTTGCGGACCGCACATCGCCGGCACTCTCATAGAAAATGCCATTTTCTTGTCCTCAATTGCGGACAAGAATAGGACATGTTCTATTTTTTTGTGGAACGAAAGTGCAGATCCATTTTGCGGACGCGTGAATGGACCCTTAAACTACAAAGTACTGTATACTTGAGCGCTATGCTAAAAGCAAGCATGCAATGGATTTTCAGTCACTGTGTAGAACCTGCTCATTAAAGGAGCACATCGGAGTTGGACCCCCACCGATCAGATACTGATGACCAATCCTGAGGAAAGGTAATCAGTGTTACTTGGCCTTTTCCCTGTTTAGGTATGCTGGTTCTGACATTGACAAGTCTCTTCACGTATGCTGTGGGTAACACATTCATTATACAAGGTATCGCTGACCCCATATTCCTCTATTAATTAAGCTACAATACATTTCACATATGTTATGACAGTGAATCTATTTTATGAAGCATAACCAGATGATAAATGGTTTCATTAAGCGAGTAATTAGCTGATGACATAGGTTACCTGGTAGATATCAGAGCAGAGAAATGACACTTTCAGCTGGCACATATGTTCACGTAAGGCACAGCAGTATGGACCGCCACTCTACGCAGTTGACTTTGTAGTCTTCAGTTTCTCATCAGAACAATGCTGTAGCATGGACATGTGCCCTGTACTTGCAGGGAGCCACAGGGGAGTGCGTGGAGGATGGGAGTGGTAGTTGTGGCTCTGAGGGTGGTGGTAGAACTCACAGATCACGGTGGAAATGTCCATTCTGGTGCTTCCTAGGGCCATGCAGAGACTGGAGGGCACACCCTTTCTTCCCTCGGGGCCAATCCTGTTATTGGGGCTCCTGCCTAGTTGTAGATCGGGTGCACTTGATGGCTGATGGATTGGTTGAGTGCAAGGCAGGACCGGTGGATATCGGAGACAATAATCAGGCCCGTTATCTATCTTTACTAGGTTGATGATAGGGATTGTAGTACAAATAGCAACAAGGCACTGCTCCAAAGTACACTGCTCAAAAAAATAAAGGGAACACAAAAATAACACATCCTAGATCTGAATTAATTAAATATTCTTCTGAAATACTTTGTTCTTTACATAGTTGAATGTGCTGACAACAAAATCGCACAAAAATAAAAAAATGGAAATCTAATTTTTCAACCCATGGAGGTCTGGATTTGGAGTCACACTCAAAATTAAAGTGGAAAAACACACTACAGGCTGATCCAACTTTGATGTAATGTCCTTAAAACAAGTCAAAATGAGGCTCAGTAGTGTGTGTGGCCTCCACGTGCCTGTATGACCTCCCTACAACGCCTGTGCATGCTCCTGATGAGGTGGCGGACGGTCTCCTGAGGGATCTCCTCCCAGACCTGGACTAAAGCATCTGCCAACTCCTGGACAGTCTGTGGTGCAACATGACGTTGGTGGATAGAGCGAGACATGATGTCCCAGATGTGCTCAATTGGATTCAGGTCTGGGGAACAGGCGGGCCAGTCCATAGCATCAATGCCTTCGTCTTGCAGGAACTGCTGACACACTCCAGCCACATGAGGTCTAGCATTGTCTTGCATTAGGAGGAACCCAGGGCCAACCGCACTAGCATATGGTCTCACAAGGGGTCTGAGGATCTCATCTCGGTACCTAATGGCAGACAGGCTACCTCTGGCGAGCACATGGAGGGCTGTGCGGCCCTCCAAAGAAATGCCACCCCACACCATTACTTACCCAATGCCAAACCGGTCATGCTGGAGGATGTTGCAGGCAGCAGAACGTTCTCCACGGCATCTCCAGACTCTGTCACGTCTGTCACATGTGCTCAGTGTAAACCTGCTTTCATCTGTGAAGAGCACAGGGCGCCAGTGGCGAATTTGCCAATCTTGGTGTTCTCTGGCAAATGCCAAACGTCCTGCACGGTGTTGGGCTGTAAGCACAACCCCCACCTGTGGACGTCGGGCCCTTATATCACCCTCATGGAGTCTGTTTCTGACCGTTTGAGCAGACACATGCACATTTGTGGTTTGCTGGAGGTCATTTTGCAGAACTCTGGCAGTGCTCCTCCTGTTCCTCCTTGCACAAAGGCGGAGGTAGCGGTCCTGCTGCTGGGTTGTTGCCCTCCTACGGCCTCCTCCACGTCTCCTGATGTACTGGCCTGTCTCCTGGTAGCGCCTCCATGCTCTGGACACTACGCTGACAGACACAGCAAACCTTCTTGCCACAGCTCGCATTGATGTGCCATCCTGGATAAGCTGCACTACCTGAGCCACTTGTGTGGGTTGTAGACTCCGTCTCATGCTACCACTAGAGTGAAAGCACCGCCAGCATTCAAAAGTAACCAAAACATCAGCCAGGAAGCATAGGAACTGAGAAGTGGTCTGTGGTTACCACCTGCAGAACCACTCCTTTATTGGGGGTGTCTTGCTAATTGCCTATAATTTCCACCTGTTGTCTATCCCATTTGCACAACAGCATGTGAAATTGATTGTCACTCAGTGTTGCTTCCTAAGTGGACAGTTTGATTTCACAGAAGTGTGATTGACTTGGAGTTACATTGTGTTGTTTAAGTGTTCCCTTTATTTTTTTGAGCAGTGTATATCACAGTAAAATATTTAGTGTATGGATAGCAACAGTGATGATAGTTGTAGTACTTCCTCTCTCTAAAGACACTTTGCTGTCTCTCAGCAGAACCACAGTCTTGCAATTAGGTTCTTGTTACATCCTTCTGCAGTTCCTGGACCGAGGGGTGTTGACCAATCACAATATTCCCTTCCACAACAGCAAAGCCTTTCAGCCATCAATGAGCATAATACCTTGTTGTCTGAGTTCAGTGCACGGACTTGTGGGTTCTAGACTATCTAATCTCCTTCTCTCTGGAGTACTCTGGGTACTGTGGCTTGTGCTTATACTGTCACACCTGTGACAGGTGTTAGAAGGTCTGAAAGACTGGCTGCACATGAGTGATCTGACAGCCTCTTTTGGTTTTACTTTGTGTGTTTCTGGTATGTCCACACCTCCTGTTCAGGTGTGGATCATGTGACCTTTACCTCCCCCTATTTAGTCTGACTTTACCCATCACTCCTTGCTCTGGATAGCTTCATTTGGTTTTGGAAGAGCTTGAGTGTGGTTCTTGTTTAAGTCCTGTTCATCCATCATCCTCAGAAGTTAAGTGTTCCGCTTGTTGTGTTTTGTATTTCCCAACCCTGGTTGTTTACTAGGCCTCAGCGAGACGCTGGTTCCTTCACCAGGGAAGGAACGGGTTGTCTCTGCCCTATCATTACCTTTAGGGCATCCAAGGGTCACTAGGGTTTTCTAGGTACCTGTGTATGGGAATCTCTACCATCGAGAGGTGCCCATACAAATAGGAGTTAGGGCCAGGAGCAGGGTTCTATAGGTGGTGACCCTTTTCATTCCCTAGCGGTGAGGTCTAGTGTCTTTCCCCTTTCTTATTGTTGTCTTTTGGTGTTCTCCCCTACTACATCCGTGACATATACACAGAGCTGCAGTGTAAAGTATGGGGCAGGGATATAGCATCAGCCTCAGCCACTGATTTGCACCTAAGCCATAGCCATGATCATAGCAGTGTCACAGAGCCCTTGTGCAGAGCTAAGAAATTGTGGAGCCACCCAATTATACTTTTATTTTTAACTCGGAGCTAAGAACTGTTAATGCCCATCAGTTCAGCTTTAATGGGCTTGTTCAACCCTGGGAGCCTTTTGGGCAGACCCTCCAGCTTGGCTGGACTTGCTGAGGGAATCACACTTACCCGATCCCAGCTGCTGGGTTCTGGCTCCGTTGCTCCTCTGCCTCTGCAGATCTCCGATCACCCCTGGGTCAGCATTCAGTTTTACACAGGTCACTTGGCCGCAGCACCTAATGACTGACGACAGCGGTGACCTACCCCCCATGCATCATGTCACTGGGTCATGTGATGCATGAGGGGCACGTCACTGCTGTGGTCACTGCTGTGCTCTGCCTCTAATGCCAACAGATGTAAGGCCTTGAGAGACGACTTGGATAAAAATTAAACCAGCATCTCATCTGCAGACAGCTGTTTTGGGGTGATTGCTCCTCATCAGTGAAGAGCAGAGAGTACTGGCTTAACTGGGTGAGAGGCCTATATACCTGAAATCCTGACCTAGGCCTCTCATCCACTTAAGCCAGTACTCTCTGCTCTGCACTGATGAGAGGCAATCACCCTGAAACAGCTGTCTGCAGATGAAGTGCTGGCTTAATTATTATCCAAGTGATGTCTCAAGGTCTGTTTAAAAGGTTCAACATTGATTTATAGAATAGCTGCTCATTTTAATACCCTCTTCCTTTTTATTATTATAGATAGTTGCCAACATTTGAATGCCAAACCCCTATTCCTGTTCTGCCCTGAAATTCTTCTGTTCCAAAACACCATTTTATCATTAATGTGTTATCAGTTAAATGGATAGTTATTTAAAACGCTACAGTCTTGCTTTCCCATATCCTCAACCCATTTTAAGGAATCTGTCAAGGAAACTTCTTATTATTTATTTCCTATTGTACTTTTTGGCTTCTATTTTACAGACAGATAACACACCTATAAAGAAAAACAATTAGCATCCATAAAAAAATTAATATTTTCCAAGCAAATTGATTTGAAAACCACATATTTACTATAAGGATAAAAGCAATCTTGGCACGCACCACTAGATGGCAGTATAGCACCATGTCTTATCGAAACATAATGAAGCCAGAAAAAAGCAATGAGCTATTTCTTCAGGGAAATAGATCCTATTTTCACTTGGCACCCAAGATGCAATGTGAGATATGAATGTGATTGATAAAGTTGGATGTGAATTACATTTTTACATCTGAAGCATTGGAACATCAGCTCCGATACTTGTCTCATATGCTTTGGTGTACTTTCTAGAGATACGTTTCTATATTAGGAATGGGAATGAAACAAATGTATACCTTTGGCTATGTGCCTTTGAGGAACATTACATTTATTAAATGCTTTTAGGCTAAATGGCCAAGCGTAGATAGTAAATCTGGTTTCCAACAGACGTAACTTGGTGCACATGCTGCAGTCCTGTTCCGCTGAATGTCTTTATCCGCTGGTGTACCGAGTGACAAATACAGCAACGAGATTAAAAGCCTTCATAGCTTCATAGTCAGAGCTTGATTGTAGGGAAGGTGGATGGGGCAATTGCCATGGGACCGTAACCGCCTAAAGAGCCTCCTCCGTCCAATGTTTAAAAATGATAAAGGGACTCTCCGACTTGTTAGAATGGTCCTTTGACAGAAAGCTGATCATAAAATATCCTCCTACCTAAAGTATCTTTGGGGAAGGCTGGCAGTAAGTGTTCAGTTTACTTGCACAACAACAGGGTAGGCTATGGACAACTTTGGGGCATTTTTTTTTTATGATTGCATTTTACACATTTTGGGCTAAAAATCATTAATTCAATTGGTCTGTATTAAAAATGTTCAGCCATTTTGAGATGCAGGGGTTAAAAATCATTCTGTTTGCAGAGTATCACTTCTCAGTCCCGTCAACTGACGGCTCAGGTGGCGACTCTGTTCTCCTGACCTCATAAACACTCTATTAAGCCAGATTCTTATCAGTTTGATGAGTTAGCTGTTACTCCCCCGACATTTTCTGTGTCGCAGCTCTGCTCCTCCTCGCCAGTGTTTGTGTACAAGACTGCAGCAGTGAATAGCCGTATATCACATGTGACTGCTGCAGCCAATCACTGGCTTCAGAGGCACTGTACACTGTGTAGTTCTTAAAGACTATGGACACTTTCACTGCAAGTATTTACGATTGCATTTTACTCGTTTTTGGGCTAAAAAGCATTTTTTCAGTTGCTGTTTATTTAAAAATGTTCAGCTGTTTTTATTATACAGGGGTAAAAGATCAGTCTGTTTTCATAATGTATTAGGGTACTTTCACACTAGCGTTAAAGTTTTCCGGTATTGAGTTCCGTCCTAGGGGCTTAACAGAAAAAAAACGTTTCAGTTTTATCCCAATGCATTCTGAATGGAGAGCAATCCGTTCGGTAAACATCAGGATGTCTTCAGTTCAGTCCCTTTTACGGTATTTTCTCCGGCCAAAATTCCGGAACACTTGCCGGAATGCCAGATCCGACATTAATTTCTATTTGAAATGTATTAATGCCGGATCCGGTATCAAGTGTTCCGGAAAACCGGATCCGGTTTCACGGTCTGCGCATGCGCAGACCTTTAAAAATGTGAAGAAAATAAATACCGGATCCGTTTTTCCGGATGACACCAGAGAGACGGATCCGGTATTTCAATGCATTTGTCAGACGGATCCGGCAGGCAGTTCCGGCAAAGTACCCTTACTTGTCAGTCCCGTCAGCTGATGGTTCATGTGAAGCCTTAACTCTGATCTCCTGGCCTCATAAACATTTCATATTTCTCTATATTTAGTGGCTTTTAGCAAGTTTTTAATTAACTCGGACATCCCCCTTAAAAGGGGTTGTTCACGTTGAGGGGCCTTTCAGCCAGACCCTTCCCTCTCACGTCACCGGTCCTGCGGAAGGAAGCTTCTTTACCTGCTCCACTGGGTTCTGGCTCATTCGGTTTTGCACCACTGCCATGTCAGCATCCTGTTTGATGCCGTGTTCGCTGCAGCTGTGATGTGCCCCCCATGTGTCACGTGACCCAGTGTTGTGACACATACCATCAGCACTACGGCAGTCATTGGCTGCAGCGGCCACGGATCCGTCTTGAACACAATTAAAAGTCAATGGAGGACGGATCAGTTTTCTATTGTGTCATAGAAAACGGATCCGTCCCCATTGACTTACATTGTGTGTCAGAACGGATCAGTTTGTCTCAGTTTCGTCAGGCGCACACCTAAACGCTCCAGAGCGGAATGGAGACTGATCGGAGGCAAACTGATGCATTCTGAGCGGATCCTCTTCCATTCAGAATGCATTAGGGCAAAACTGATCCGTTTTGGACCGCTAGTGAGAGCCCTGAACCCACAAACGTAAAGCCAAAATGCCGGTGTGGAAGTAGCCTATAAGCGTGCTTTCCTCTGCAGGTCTGCCGATGTGGGAGGGTCAGACAAAAAGGGCCCTAAAGGTGAACAGCCCCTTTAAGTCACCACTTTCTTAAGCTTCAGGGTCTGTCCTCCTGATTCTGACTCATTCGTCTCTGTGTGACTCGTATGTTCCTGTAGATTGGAGGCCTTGACGTTCTGTAAAGTTCAGCTTTATGTTATGTGTCTTATTTCTGACTCTCCAGATGATTTTCTGAGAATTTGCAGACATTGGATTTAGCTTCTTGATACATGAACTTCCCTGAACTCAGTGGTGAACGCTGCAGCTGTCAAGCATGTAGCACTTTCTTATCTACAGTATCTCCCCGACCTGATGATGTCATCTGTCGGAGCTCCCATACCTCCATGTCTTAATTCTAACTTCCGTACTTCCAGCTTCCTCTGCAAATAAACCTATCCCAAGAGTTAGGTGGTCTGTATTTTATCTCATACTGATTTCTTATAGCATGTGCATGTACAGCGTATTTTAATGTGTTTTCCATTTCCATGTAGTTTATCTTCATGGATTAGTTTCAGAGGTACAATGCCATTAACCTCTTTACAACCAGAGCGGGCCTTGTGCTCTCCAGATCTAAATGTATGCTGTCAGGGTTGGCCTATCTGTGGCAGTAATGGCAATGTCAGACCTCCGGGGCCCGCTTCAATCTAGAAAACCGGACCCCAGCAGCGAAGGAGAGCACATCGCCTCTCCGTTCCTCACTATGGAAGTTTCGAAAATAGCCGAGCAAGCGAACTTGGCTATTTGGCATTTTCACAAGTCCCATAGCGGTAAATGGAGAACACACGTGCAAGTGCGACCACCTCTCCATTCAACGCTATGGGACTGCTGTAAATAGTGAAACCAGCACAAAGTCATTTTTTAAGAAGTCCCATAGCGGTGATTGGAGGGTGTCTGCGCGACTGCCCTCTGTTCACTTCAGGGGACATTGGACCAGCACCTCTCTGACACTGATGACTTGTCCTAGCGACAGGCCATCGATGTCCCAGATGGGAATACCCCGTTAAGAAGACGCTATAAGACTATTATCTATTTCTCTACAAATGTTTATTTTTTATACCTCAAGGTATTCAGGATGTGCATGGTATGTGAATGACTATCTATATTTATATCTATCTATCTACAATGCATTCAGAAAGTTTTCAGTCCCTTTCACTTTTTCACATTTTGTTTTCTAGCAACCTTAACTAAAATAAAAATAAAAATCATGTTTTCCCTCCTCAATCTGTACTCAATACCCCATAATGACAAACTGAAAACAGAATAGAAATATTTGCAAAATGTATTAAAAAGGAAAAACTGAAATTTCACATACACACACAGTAGGTATTTATACCTTTGCTATGACACTTGAAACTTAGCTCTGGGGGCCTCCCATTTCTCTTGATCATCTTTGAGATGTTTCTACACCTTGCGTGGAGACCACCAGTGGTAAATTGGTTTGACTGGACATGATCTGAAAAGACACAACACTGTCTATAAAAGGTCTCACAGCTGACCATGCATATCAGAGTAATGAGGAGGAAAGGACTGCCTATAGAGCTCAGAGACAGGATTGCGTGGAGGCACAGATCAGTAACAATCTATAGCAGTGATGGCGAACTTTTTAGAGACCTAGTGCCCAAACTGCAACCCAAAACCCACTTATTTATCGCAAAATGCCAACACGGCAAGTTAACCTGAATGCTACAGTCCAATATAGTATATCTGCCATGTACTTTATCATTTAGCTATAATACCTGACTACATTCAAGCGCTGCCTGTGCTGTTCATAGTGCGTGCTGCGCTAGTGAATGGCAGGAAAAGTCTAAGGCATATTGGTACGCCTTACACTTTTTACAGGGCGTGGGTGCCCCCAGAGAGGGCTTTGAGTGCCGCCTCTGGCACACGTGCCATAGGTTCGCCACCACTGATCTATAGTTGTCAAGGCCTTTGGTTTGCGCTGTGATACTGTTGCCACACTTGCGGTTGCCCGTGGCAACGTGTTGCTGTGAGAGCATGCAGTGGCAGTGTCTCGGCCTTCTGGGTGATTGCCGGGACATGGTTGCCACGCATGCTGTTGCCGGTGGTAACATGTGGATTGGTATGCTTGTGTGTGCACTTCGCCTTTAAGTGGCTTCCTTCCCTTGTCTGGTGTTGGAAGGGTTAACTCCCTTCCTAGTGTTTTGTGAACACTGGGTTTATGTGTGTGTGGGTGTGGCTGCTTGGGCTATTTAGCCTCTGCTGGATGCCTGAAGCTCTGGGGGTTCCTCCAGCCTTGGTGTATGCTGGTGGTTCACGGTTCCTGGCTTGTTCCATCTGTCCAGTGAGGGCCACCCTTGTGGTCATAGATGTTCAATGTCATCCCGGTGTCTCCTTCCCTTCCTGTCCCTATTTGTATGGAGTGGGTTATGTTCAGAGTGTTTGTATGTCTAGTTTGGTGTTACATGTCTGGTGGTGTTTGGTGTCATGTTTACTAGACATTCCCGTCTCATGTTTATTAGCAGCTATGGGTGTCCTGGGTCCCTGTGTGGTTTGTGGTGTGTGCTGTGTCCTTTATGTTGGTTTGGACACCAGCACTTGTGCACGGGTTCCAGTCGTTGTGTCGGTTGCAGGTAAATGTGTTCTGGATGTCGCTTACCTGCAATCTCTATATGCTGTATGTGTTCCCCTCTCCTTGCAGCCTGGCCTCAGGTAGAGACTCCTGTTCCTCCATGACTGGGATGAACAGGTCGTCTCTTCCCTTCTCCTTGGTGAGGGCTTACCAGGGCGACTTAGGGTCTCTAGGAATCCTGAGTATGAGTCGTCCTACCATCGGGGTCTGCTCATACGGTGAGGAGTCAGGGAGAGGATTAGGGATGTTGTAGGAGGTGACCTGCTCCCTTATTACTCCTTTTGGCCAGGCTGATCCCCTTTTACCCTTTGACACCGCACGGTGGGGGGTTTCCCCCACTCCCCTCCGTGACAATAGTATCTATCTATCTATCTATCTATCTATCTATCTATCTATCTATCTATCTATCTATCTACTTATCTATTGGAGATAACCTTCATAACATTTAGCATGAATGTCAGTGTTGTCCTCACAGCAGACAATGCGAATGACAAATATAGATGCTACATATTCTTTCAGGCATTATACAGGATTAGTATGGGCACCACACATGCCGTGAAACGCCATATTTTAAACTGAAATTTTTTTCAAAAATTGGCAGCAAACAAATTACAGAGTGATTAATCAGATCTCTGGTGATTTGGGTTGTTGCGGGTATCGAAATTTCGATACCCAATCAATACTTTTGTCCCGGTATTGATACGATACCGGGATTTCCATTTTTTCGATACTGGGCTGCGCTGCTGCACAGTCTAGTATCTCTGAACATGAGCGTGCTGCTGTCGGCGCGCACATGTTCTCTTAGCAGCACAGGGGAGAAGGAAGCAGTCCCCCCTCCCCCCTGTGCTGCCGCTGCCACCAAAGAATGGAGAGAGGGGTGGAGGAGGGGCGGGCGCACTGCGCCACCAATGATAGGACTTTTCCTACACAGAGCGGCGCCCAGAGATGTCCTAACACTTACCATTATTCCTGGGCGACGCTCCGTTCACCCGCTGTGCCCCATTACTGTCTCCTCTCTTGCTCCATATGCTAATTATTATCGGAGCAATGGGGAGGAGACATCAGCTTCACTAGTGGGCGTTCCTTCTTCCTGCGCTGCGCTGCGATTTGACAGCGCTACAGCCAGAGAGAAGGAACGCCCACTAGAGAAGCTGATGTCTCCTCCCCATTGCTCCGATAGTAATTAGCATATGGAGCAGGAGAGGAGACAGTAATGGGGCACTGCGGGCGAACAGAGCAGCGCCCAGGACTAATAGTAAGTGCTGGGACATCGCTGGGCGCCGCTCTGTGTAGCCTAATACTGAAAGTCTGGACCCAGGAAAAGTAGTCTTTAACACATAATACAGGAGGCGGGTGCCGGCAGCAGAATCGCATTGCCGGCACCCTGCCCCTGACGGCACCTGAGGGGTTAACTGCTGCTGATCTGCCAGTACCCGCCTCCTGTATTAAGGGGTAATTATCATTGGTGGCGCAGTGCGCCCCCCCCACCCCATTAAAATCATTGGTGGCACAGTGCGCCGGCCCCTCTCAACCCCCCCAGTATTAAAATCATTGGTGGCAGTGGCCACAGGGTCCTCTCCCCTCCCCCTCATTGGTGGTGCAGTGGCAGCTTCTGATCGGAGCCCCAGCTCCTGGGGCTCCGATCGGTTACCATGGCAGCCAGGACGCTACTGAAGCCCTGGCTGCCATGGTAATCTCCCTGCTGCTGTGTGCACAGAGCACAGAGCAGCAGGGACAGTGTGAAGTCCTATTCACCCTGATAGAGCTCTATCAGGGTGAATAGGACAAGGGATGAAAAAAATCCCAGGTTCTGGCCCCTAAGGGGGGAAATGGGTATTAAATAAAAAGTGTAAAAAACCCCCCACCAAAATATTAAGTATGAATCACCCTTTTCCCAATTTTCACATATAAAATGTATAAATAATAAACATATTACATATCGCCACGTCAGAAAAGTCCAAACTATTAAAATATAAAAAAGATCTATCCGCCGGAACAGAAAAAATAAATAAAAACTGTGCTATTCGCCATTTTATAAAATGCGGAATGCGCGTGGCTTTTTTGGTTTATTTTTTTCGCATGGTATCGAGTATCGCAATACTTTTTGATGGTATCGAAACCGAATAAAAAATTTGGTATCGCAACAACTCTACTGGTGATACAAGTTTTTATTTATCCGCTCGTCTGTATGTAAGATGCCCGTTCATTAAAAGGTCTGTTACCATAGTCTGTAACTCTCATCCTGCTGAGAGGATGAAGGAATTAATCACTGATAACTGCTTCTAGGCCTACATATAAGACTAAGCTCTTATACGAGGAATATTAGAAGTCACTAAGGACCATATATAAAGAATTTATAGACACGCCGCACTTTTGGTATTGCAGCTGAGTCCCATTGAAACTCAGCTGCTGTGACTGACCTGGCCAACAATGAAGGGGACGGTGGTGGGGGGCTGCAGCAAGTCAGACCCCCACAGATCTGGTATTGATGGTCTAGCCTAAGGATAGGCTATCAATTATGTCATAATGGATAACTCCTTTAATAGCTTATTGCAGATGTTACATTATTCCTTATACACACTTAAACTTCTGCAAAAACTATTGTGGAGGAGGGGGGAATCAGTCATGAAGAGGGTCCGCAGCAGAATAGACACAGGACTGTATGATACACACTGCAGCTGCTGATTAACCTCTTTGTAAAGGGACAAGTAGCACTCACAAACAGTTTTTATCCGAGCTGTCGCGATATTACACTGCAGAACTAGGCAGAAGTCTCTTTCAGGAATCTTGTTGGATGACTACCCCAGAGAAAGCTGTAATGCAGTCGTGTTGGTTTGTACCCGGCTTTCCCAGAACAGATATAAGTTAGAAATATCTGAATAAAATTACAGATTGACAGTTCAGATGAAATGGAGAAATTCTATTAACATTTTTCAGGAGTTCAAATGCAGCGAGTCTGGGAGTGGCGGTAGTGGCAATGATGGTGGTAGTTATACTCACGGTGGCATTCCTCACTCTGGCGCTCCCTGGGCCGTGCAGTGATGGGAAGGATGCACCTTTTCTTCCCTTTAGGGCATTCCCTGGCTTTGGGGCTCCTGCCTGGTGTTAGGTGAGTTTTGAGATGCAAGGTTGGTGTCCTGGATGGTGGGTGCACAATACAATACGGCAGCAATGCAGGTGTTGCTGAATGTAATAATGAGGCCAGTTTTAGGGGTAACGGGCAGACTGTTTCACTGGAAACTTCAGCAGTTCACAAATACACATGGCGGCAGAGGTGGGCACAGTTCTTATCACACATGGGCATCGGCAGCTTTCCCAAGGCTGTGAATAGGGGGGTCAAACAGCATAAAGTTCCCCTCTGTGTCTACCTCCAGATAACTTGTCCAAGGGGTGCAACCTTTCTCTCTCACTCTCTGTATCTTACAGTGCCCTCGGCGGGTGCAGTCCTGCAAACAGATGACCAGTCTCTGTGTCTTTGGTGTAACAGAGAAGTCTATAACCAAATTATTGGCATTACCTTCTCTGACGGACACCCAGCCCTGTCCTCGTATAGCCGCTAAACTTTCTGTCAATTCCAGCAGTTCTTTCTCTTGGGCTGGTGCATATGCGGTTTATTTTCAGACTGCTCAAGGCGCACAGGGTTTCCATCTTCAGCTCCGCTCCTTGCCGTTCACTCACAGTCTTCACACAACTGACCTGCTTCGCCACTAGAAGAAGAGGTAGGTTGCTTGCCATCTTTGAGGAATTCTCGAGGTGTGGCTTAAAGGCTATGTCTACCTTTGGGGACAATTTTTTAAAAATATTGCGTTGCACTTACAGTATTTTGAGCTAAAATCATTTTTTCAATTGGTCTTTATTAAAAATATGGAATCCTTTTTTGTGTACATAGCTGAGATGCTGTAGTAGAAGCCAGTGGATGTTTTGTCTTTTCCGTCATCTGGGGATCTGACGGACTCCTTATCTCTGCTCTCTGACATTATAAACACTCATTAAAGCTCAGTTCTTATCTTACTGATAAGAATGTGACTTAAATGAGTGTTTATAATCTCTCAGTAGTTTAGAGACAAGGCTTACTAGATGACCGGCACAAAGTGAAAGTACTAGCCCCACAGTTAGAAAAACAGTTAACCCTTTGTGACAGAATGGCTCAATATTTTTTAATAAAGGCCAAATGAAAATAAGATTTTTAGCCAAAAATGAGTGAAATGCAATCATAAACAAAAATTGCCTCCAAAGGTGTACATAGCCTTTAATTTAGAATTGCTGCTCTACAATAGACTGTAATGATGCAATCCCAGAAAGTTCAGCAATGTAAAGTGAAGGCAGTGTGTCGTGAGGTGCCGAGCGCAGTATGTAAAGTGGCCTAGCCCCCAGATAGCTCAGCAAGTGGATGCCACCTGTTCTGTTCACAACCTAGGATGGGTTCCTTGTGGCCGTTTTAATTTATTCCCAGAGAACCCCTTTCAAAAATATCCTACTGTTTTGTGTCTACAGCTCCTAGGCAGACCTATGTGTCTCCATGCCAACAAACTACAAACAAACCCTGCGTAAGTTACACACAGGGTTTGTTTGTACTCTGTTACCTTGGAGACGCACAGGCCTGCATAGGAGCTGTAATGACAGAACTGTAGAAGCGCTTTAATCAAAAATATATAACACGTTGCTTCATGGATGTGAATGTGGCCTTTGCTGTTTAGTAATATGATGCTTCAGCTCCACACATATTGACAACAGCTATGTGGGAGTGTTAGGAAATGTATCCGATATCTGTATCTTTCGTAGTGAGCTCAGTCGGGATTTGAAGGTGCCTGGCGCATTACATACTGTAATGCATACAAGTAGACATGTCCATCTTGCAAGATAAACCATCGCTATTCCTATGTCTGCCTGGCTTTTTTCATGGGTTTAAGTCAATGATGTCAAGGGCTTGTGGACTGGAATCTATAATAGCGCAGGGACTTCCAACCTTGTCTTCTGCAGGGTCGTCACCTCAGATTTGATCCATGTCACAGCTGGAAAGTTTTGTAAGACTGTAACAATGTAAATGTAAAGAATTTTATTCAATTATGCTTTTGCTGAAGATAATATTTTCTCATTTAACAAAAGGCAGCCATACTGTATGATATATATATTACGCTTCTCTTTCTTTATTCTTACTAGAAAAGGGATGGTAAAACAGCGGGGAATGTGCAGAACCAATTATTTCTAGTCCGCAGATGTAACTCATAGAATGTGATGCCTTATAAATATCAGTCTGTATAGGAAAGTAAGGGAATTAGTAAGTTAACTTTGAAGATTTCTAATCATAATAAGGGCATAATAAAACAAAAAAGTAACATTTTACAATTTGTGAGTATGACTTTTATAGCACTTGCTGATATTACCTCTACAGAATTACGTAATGTGCTGTGAAGGTTATCTTTTCTGGTTTATGCTGGAAAACTCCTTTACATACAGGGAACAGACATTCATGTTGTTAGACTGTGGCTTAGTGAACGTTGGACCACAAAGGTGGAAACAGTGATGCATAAATGCTGCAACCATCAGCAAATTCAGCCTTACCACTAATTACTCTAATTAATCACGATGCACACCCCTTCATATGTCATATCAATGGTAAAACATGTGCTTTATTACCTCTAAGGATGAAGTGGGGAGGACGTATGTTATTACTGTTTAGCATCTAGAAGAATATTTTAGAGGTCTACCTTCAGTGTGATTTGTGACAAGGACATGGATCTCCCTGTCCTTCATTCCAGCCCAGGGTATGACCACTCGGTCAGGTTTCCTGATGCTGTTTTGGAAGCAAAAATCAGGAGTAGATCATAAAAGGAGAGAAAGTATAAAGGACAGGTACAACTTCACCTCTTTTTTGAATTCACTCCTGGTTTTGGCTTCCAAAACTACATCAAGTAACCTGACTGTGGTCGCACCCTTAGGGGAAATCCACATTGGATGGAAATAAATCAGCTTCACATTTCACCTCAATTCCATGGTAAATCAACAGCAAATATGTCCATTTTACCCAATGTGTTGCAGAGGACGAAATCCACTTTGAAAATCCACAGAAAGCTGTGGATTTAAAATCTGCGCCATACGTCAATTTGCAGATGGAAAATTTTGAAAAATGAAGCAAAATTTTTAACGAAATGCTATAAAAAAAATAAATTTCTAGCCCAAAATGCATTTAAATCAACTTCAAAAGTGTCCATAGCCTAAAAAGATGAATTAAAGGGGCCCTCAAAAAAGGGTCTTATCACACATTTAATAGTAGCTGTGAGAGCATTAATCCCTATGCATTGGTTAGATACTACTACTTCCTTTCTAGATCTCTAAGATTAACCAGATCTGCCAATTTGAGGAAATGTCAAGCTGGATCAACAGAACCCATGACAGGTTTCTCAGAGTTTGGCAACCATGGCGAGACATCGCCAACTCCTTTTGAAGCTCGCTTGAGGTCCCCTCCTGCCTACCATCTATTAGTATTTAGAGTGTTCAGACGCTAGACACCTTCTCTCTCTAGAAAACACATATTGCACCATTTCTACATAGATGGGCTCCTTGAATGCAATTGTAGAAAGGGGCATTGCTTCCTTACCTGTCTCTGTTTGTTTGAGGGATTGATCTTTATGTAGCCTCCTAACCTGGCTAACTATCACTGCCCCCCCTTCCCCCCTCCCCCTCCCCACCTACCCTCTCCACTGTTTTTCTAAATCTTGATTCTAATATATGTGAGAGTCAGAATTGTATTGAGATACATGTCCCACTGATTGACATTAAGTATTGATGAGTATTGTTATGCTGTAACTACTTACCGTAATTTCAAATGTTGTATATCATGATATTTGCTGTAAAAAAAAAAGATGGATAGGTCATCAATATCTGATCAGTGGGGGTCCGACACCCAGCACCCCAGCCGATCAGCTGTTTGATGAGGAGGATAGGTCATCAATAATAATGGCTGCTCAACCATGTTAAAGGGAACCTATCATCAACTTTATGCTGACCTCACTGACGGCAGCATAAATTAGTGACGGAAATTCTGATTTCAGCGGTGTGTCACTCATGAGCTAAAAGTAAGTGGTTGCCGAGAACCAGCATCATATTCATTGCAGCCCAGGCCTTGAAATGAGTCGAATCTACCTGAGAAGAGTCCTGGTTATTCATAATCTCCTGCTCTCTCACCCATCTGCTGATTATTGGGAGTTCTCTCCTAGAGAAAAAGGGAGAAAAAGAGGTAGAAGACTGTCAGTCATCAGCAGGAATTCATGAATAACCAGGACTCTTCTCAGGTGGCCGTGACTCTTTTCCAGGCCCAGTCTGCAATGATTGTAATGTTGGTTCTCGGCAACCACTTACTTTTAATTTATAAATGACAGACCACTGAAATCAACTCGCCTGTCTCTTCTTTATTCTGCCGTTAGTATGGGCAGCACAAAGTTGATGACAGGTTCCCTTTAAGAAAAATCAGAACATAGTTCAGATTTGTTTTCCCAAAATAAAGCAGTGCCGGCATTGACGGTGTTTCACCCATGGCGCTAAAAGGGTACCTGAATGGCAAGATCAACAGAGGTATACTCAATCCAAATTCTAGTCTATATTTTTTTTAAATTTATTATTATTTTTTATTTGAGACACGATACATCGTACATAAAAACGTACAAACATCATTAAAACATATACAAACATGTCCTGCACATAGAAGAACAATAGAAACCTTCCATGACCAAAGCATTTTGTCTGAATGTTACACATATATCTTAATCCAGCGAGGGTCTTCCGCGGGTTATGTAACTTTCAGCCTAATAATGGTGTTATGTTAGTGTCAATTGCTCAGTCAAATGCCATTGGGTAAGAGTAAAAGGTCTCTTTATTGTTTGAATTTCCCAGCTAGAGAGGATTTGCATTATGAAGCTGCCCCATTTTTTAAAGAACTTTCCTACACTTCCCTCCTTACGCCTTTCTGCTTCTCTACGTTCCAGTGACAAAAAACCTTCCAGGTTTTGTAAGATTGACCCTCTTGAGTGGATCGCGCGCTGCAGCCAATTTTGCAAGAGGCATCTCTTAGTCACCAAGCAAATGGCATGAAATAGGACCGGTAGCCTTCGTTCGGTTGTGCCCTCACTGCCTGTTTCCTCCCAGTAATGAAAGAGATAGATCATAGGTCTTAGGGGAATATTGAGGTTCCAGATATCTATTTGTGCTACTTGACCCCATTGAGAAAAGGTCTGCGGGCAGGCCTAAAGACTGTGATACAGATCTGTGTGTGGTGTGAGACATTTTGAGCAACTGGTCTATTTGGTCTGCTAGTGGCTGGCGGCAAATTGAAAGCATAGATAGCATTATGCATTATCCTAAAATGTGTCTCTCCAGGTTTCATTTAGTATTGATTTTCTCAGTGCCCACCAGCCTTTCAGAATCTTGTCCCCCGCCTCTTGATCTTCCAAAATCTGGGCCCATGGTCTAAATGACAGTTGAGGCAGCCCATCCCCTAAGGCTTCTCTGACTTGGGAGTAGAGAGAGGATATGGATTGGGGGCCTGTCCCTTTCAGTAAGATCTTGTCAAAGCCATTTTGATTTGTTTCTCTCTCTCGAGAGATCAGACAATCTGTCAGTGAGAAATCTCCTGACCTGGGCAAACTGGATGCCCTGGAAGGGGTTTAGTTTGTATTTGTCTCTGACCTCCTGATATGTCAACTACCTATGCTCTAAATCATGCATCATATGTTGGGCTGTGAGGATCTCCTTTGCCCTCCATTCTTTAAAGAGACCACTATTCCTACCTTGCTCAAATTCTGGGTGGCCCCATAACGGTAGGTATTTCGATATCTTTTGACATAAATGGAAAAGAGCTCTCCATGCTGCCCAGGTATGTCTGAAAAGGGCTGAATTTCTTGAGATACATAGGCAAATCTTTCAGTCCCATGTGGAGCAGGGTGCAGAGGTCCCAAGGGGAGCAGAGGTTTTTCTCCAGTACATAGTCTGAGTGAAAACTTGTGTGCCGCACCAAGTCTATAATATGTCTGAGTAGGCAGGACAGGTTATATAATCATATATTCGGCATATTCATTCCCCACTTTATTTTGAGGGCCATGAGTTTTTTTTATACCTATCCGAAGGTGTCCACCTCGCCACAGAAAATGTGTCATTTCACTGTGCAACTTGGCTATATCCATATGTTTAATCAATAAGGGCAAAGTATGAAGGGGGTATAAAAGTCTTGAGAAACTCATCATTTTAATTAAATGTATCCTTCCCAAGAGTGATAGAGGTAGGTTGTGCCATTTACGTAGTTCTTGAACTATTTTATGGATTAGGGGAGTATAATTAAGCTTGCACAGAGAATCCGCCGTGCTTCTCACTTTAATCCCCAGATAGGTTATACTGTTTTTCGCTATCGGTATTCCACACAGAGACTCCTGGTTGGCCATGACGTTCCCTCGCTGTAACTGTAGGAGTGCGCACTTGGCTGTGTTAACTCTGAAGCCTGAGAATTTTCCAAAATCATTGATGGTGTTTAGTACACCTAACAGCTCCTCCCGGGGTCGTTCCATGAACAGCAGAACGTCATCTGCGAAAATGCCTACTCTCAGCTCAACATTCCCTACCTTAATGCCCTCAAATTCTGCCCGGGTATTCAGATAGCGTACCAAGGATTCTGTGTTTATGCTGGGGCGTTTTGGTTTGTATGAACTCTCTATATGCCTTTTGAACCTCCCTGCTAGTTTTAATATATTGGGTCTTGGTTGCCCTTTTAAACCCTTCTACATGTGTAATCAGGCGGCCCCTTATCACTGCCTTACCCGCCTCCCAAAACAGTTTGGGATTGGAGACATGTTCTTGATTTAAAGTACTATACTCTAGCCACCAACCCTGCACTAAAACGGCAATGGATTCGTCTTTCGCTAGGAAAGATGGGAACCGCCATACAAACTCTGCTCAGGATCGTGTCCGCCAGAGTCAGGATAACTGGTGAATGATCTGAGATCACCAGATTGCCAATGAGTATCTCCTGCACCCTAGACATCAGCTGGGGATCTGTGAACCAGTAATTGATTCTAGACCATGAATCTTGTGCGTGGGAGTAATGGGTATATTCCCTGTTGTCAGGATGCGAGATCCTCCACACGTCCGGCAAGGATGTGTCCTCTAGGAAGGCAGCCAGAACCCCACCACCCGCCTGTTTGCAATCTTCATTTGGGATTGCTACTGCATTAAGTTCACCCCCCACTATCTTGTCCCGTACGGGATCTTTCAGAAGCCCGTCTCTCAAGGATTCAAAAATGGCTTCTGATCCACATTCGGGGCTTATACATTATAGAGACTGAGTTCTTCACTTGAGTCGGTTATCTTTAAAACTAACTCTTCCTTCATCATCTGTGGCTTGAGCCTCCAGTTTAGCCATTCTCTGAAAGTCAGATTCTATTAGGTGCGTTTCCTGCAGAAGGGCCATGTCTGCTCCTAGGCGCTTAAAATGACGCAGCACCATCATGCGCTTCTGCAGACCTTTGACGTTCCAGGTTATTATTTTAACCATTATGTAATATAAGACAGCATCTCACCCTCGCTGTGCAGACTCATGTAGGAATGGAAGTAATCAGCAGGATCAAAACAATAACTCCAACAGAAAAAAAATAAGTTACATTATGAACCACGTGGTAGTCCCACTGTAAAGAGAAGAAAAGTTGTAGACTTCCTTTTTTTCTGGTATCCCACGACCCTCCGTTCCCTCCAAATCTGGACATGTTGGGGAAGAAAAATACCTAATGTGACAGTACCTTCATAGCTCGACGCCACATTAGGGCGTATCTGTGGAGCCTAGCAAGAAGTCCCTCAGCGCCGATGTTGCCTTTGCTCTTTGGCTGCTGGTGTTATGCGGTCCATCCCCTGCTTTATTTAACCCGGTGATGATCCAGGTGAGTTGCGCAACGTGGTTCTTGGTCCGCTTTTGTCTACTCCCTCGCTGCCCTCTTGATCTGATAAATATGGACCCTGAGCGAAAAATGCTTCAGCCTCCGAGGCGGATTCAAAAGTCTTGAACGATCCATCTGCACATCTGACGCGCAGCACTGCCGGGTACACTAGTTGAAATCGGATATTGCGTTGAAATAAAGAAGTACAAACCCCGCTGAAAGTTTGTCTTTTTTTTGTCACTACTGCAGCGTTGTCATTGAACAGCATGATTTTATTACCTTGGTAAGTTAGCGGTTCTTTGCGAGCCCGTTATTCTTGTATGACTCTGTGAAATCTAGGTACTTCAGGATGACCTGCCTCGCTCTCGGGGACCTCTCCATGTTCTCTCTTGGTCCATCTGCAGCATTTAAGCTAGGTCCCAGTCTATGCACTCGTTCCAATTTTTGTGGTATTGATAGGCCAAGTGTTTTAGGTAGGTCAAACTCACAAATGCATCGCAGCTCCAACCCCGGCACCTCCTCCGGTAGCCCCACCAGGCGTAGGTTACTGCGGCTAGAGCAATTTTCTAAATGGTCCACCTTATCCCTAAGCTCCCCAACCGCATTCTGCAGCATCGCCACTTTTGCATTGGTGCCTCCTAGGTCTTCTTCCACACGCGAGGTCCGTTGCTCAAACTCATCAATGCAATAGCCTTGCTGTGTAAATGCTTCTTGCAGCTCTGTGAGAGCTGATTGTACCGTAGCTGACAGTGAGGCCTTGAGGTCCGGAGCCAAATGATTTGCCACCTCAACAGCAAGGCGCTTAAGGTCTGTGGCTGGGAATGAGATGGGCCCGAAGATATCTTCTTGGGAGGGAGCAGGCTGTAGGTCCAGGGGTACTCTATCAGGCGGGATTGTAGTATTCTCAGATGCCATCTTGGACACGTTATTGATCTGCCTAGGCCTCTGATCCTCGCCGTCACCCAGTTTCTTCCCACTCCTCAATAAATACCTCTCCATACACTTGAAGAAGCCTTGCGGGGTATCCCACACAATGGATGGTAAAAATGAGCCCGTAGGCAGTCTGTGGAGGGTGATGCCGCTGGGAAAGGTAGCGGAGCTCCGCTAGTCGTTCCACTTCATACCATCGCCGAATACGGAAGTCCAAATTCTAGTCTTATTTAAAAAAATAAAATGGAAATATCCGTATGTGATACATACCAGCATAGCACCAGTAATAAAGTAGACATATTCTAAACTTATTTGTACTGTATTCCCATCACTAGGAACTGGTATTCTGACAGAATATCGAAGGTTTACCATTACTGTTTTTTACTCTATATGTGTAATGTATTTTACCAGTTTTAGGTGCTGCACACAAAAAAAGCAGAAAGCTTGCACTGCACTTTTCCTGGGGCTGCAGTCTTGTGAACTGATGAGAACACCTTTTATAAGTAGGGTTGCTATGATGCCTTACTATACAGTATTTGGGGGGGGGGGGTACTATCTCTCTTAGAGTGAGGAGACGTATAGGTCATACATAGAGCATGTATGGCCTATAAGTATCCTCATGCCAAGTAAAGCGCTCTCTCCCCAAGATGAGATAGTACCGCCCCCCCTCCCCCCCCCCCCGCAAATCCTGACTTAGGCCTCTCACACCCAGTTAAGCCAGTACTCTCTGCTCTGCACTGATGAGGGGCAATCACCCTGAAACAGCTGTCTGCAGATGAGGTGCTGGCTTATTTAATATCCAAGTCATGTCTCAAGGCTTATTTAAAGGTTGGAACACTGACTTATAGGATAGCTGCCTGACATCTGGTGGCATTAGAGGCAAAGCTTGTCAAGAGCTCATTTGCATCCCTTCCCTACTATACAGTGGTAGTTTCATGCTTTGTACTTTTGTTATACTATTATTTGGTTGCCTTTGTGAACACTATTTTACAGGTGCTCAACAAAGGTTTTTTTCCCCAATATGGCTGTAATTATAGGACTTCATAATTTTAGTTTTGGCAGATAGTTGTGTTTGGCTTGCACGCCCTTCTTGGAAAATACTTTGACAGAATCAATTTGTCACTGTTTGGATCTGTCTTCAAAAATCTGCTTGGTCTATTCAGAGTGTGCCAACTCATCCTAGAAGACACATCCTAGCATTGCGATTCTGCTTCGATACAAAATGTGATCCTCTGAGAGCAGAGAAAGTGAGAACTCCGATTAGCCAATTGCTGTGGAGAATAATCACACTCCAGAGTTCCTGGAGGCAACTTCTTCCCGGTAGAGGCATGGTAGCAATCTGGAAGAGTGATATTAAGTCTCCGCTGTGAATTGTTGCCTACTTCTTATTTGCTTCTACCAACTAGCTTTTCATTGATGTAACAGTATCCATCCTATGAAGATATCATTAAGATATTCCTGCTCTGCTCTCCTTATCAGGTAGTGGTTAAGAAAACAAATGATGCTGAAGGGAATTCATGTATAGCTGGGGAAAAAAAACAAATTGTGGTTTGCATACAGCTAGACGTTTCAATTTCAGCCGTTTCTCTAGTTACAATAATTGCACGTCCATTTTTTATTTATTTTTTTACAAATGGTAAATGCATCATTACTTAGAATATGCTATAAATTATCCCTTTCTGACATAACCCATAACTGCAAATTACAGTAGCCTAAGGCAGACGTTTATGGTGCTTCTGTACCCTATCAACTTTGGTCCAAATTAAAGTAGTTATCCATCATGCGTAAACCTGTCGGATAAATACCAATGTAACAGCAAGGTAACCTGGGCTGGCAGCGGCAAAAAAACATTACAAATATCATTAATTAATGCATGTAAAGAAAGAGAACCTGGAAAATACATTACTAATCCTGAGTACAGCCTATATTATTGCCCATAGCTGCATTCACAATTTGCAGGCTTCAGAGCTGAAATCCTTGCTGCTCTGGTGAGTTCCATTTTTGAAGGTGTTGTATGCTAGGCACTGTTCAGTAATCTTGGGTAGGAAGATGTAGCCGTATATAATTTGATTTATTTGTGTATTAGTTCATGTCATATATTTGTTAAAGGGATTGTCCAGCCTTTACTAAGAGATGGCCTATTTTTAGGATATACCACCACAGGCTGATTGGGAGGGGGGACACCTCGCACCCCTTCCAATCACTTGTTTGGGTATAGCTCTGTCGCAAGAACTTGGCACCGGAAATACACAGCACCATGAACCTTGTAGTGGATGGAGGTAGTTACCACAGCGCTGCTCCCATTGATTTCGATGGGAGCAGTGCTGTAATATCAAGCTCCCTCCACTACAAGGTTGATGGCTCTGACTTCTGTTGACAGGGCGGAGGTGCAGGATATCGGACCTCTGCCAATCAGCAATTGATGGCCTATTCTGAAATTGGGTCATCACTTAGTAAGCAGCAGGATCAACCTTCTTAGCAGATAACTGCATAAAAGCGATCTGTACAGACCACGAAGTGGCGCCTATTCCTACATGAAAAATTGAAAATAACGTCACTCTAAATTCTTTAAAAAAAAAGTTAAACATAAAAACTGAGTTTAAACTATAGGTCATATTCTGATGACACATTCTCTTTGTTGTTTTCAGTTGCTTGCAAAACTACAGAAAGCCATTAGTGTGAATGGAAACAGTTAAAATAGAAAATGTAGAAAACAGTTGCTTTGCCTTTGTCGGATAGAAACGTTCTGATCTAGTAACGTACACCTCCTGCTAATTTCTTTTTACAGCCAGTGTCCTTGATAAAACAACAAGTGACCTCTCCGGAGCAGGCTGCCTTGGTCTGGAGGATAGATCAAGCTGTAAAACACAAACTATTGTGATTCTTAGTTACAGGCTCAGCAGCTCTTCAGGCATTAAACTGTCTCAGCAAGTAATGGAAGGTGAAGTCTAACACTTTCTGTATGTAGAGGCACAATTTTGCTTATCTCTTACTTTATAATGTGTCGCTCTGAAAATTAAGTGTACCATTGCATATAGCAACAGACCCATCCCCTGAAGCAGGAACAAATGTTTGCATGGGTGATGGCATCAAACGTACCAGGGTAGTTTTTTCTACATTTTATGTGTTTAATTAAAAGCTGCCACCATCAGGCTTCTCAGGTTTTTTTTTTTTTTTTTGATTCACTAGACTTACACAATTTTTTTCTATAGGAATAAATGTGGCATGAAATAAGACTATTATTTGTATTAACCCATAATGTACAGTTGGTGAGTAAAGCATTGCTATGTACCAGATTATACTTCCATGCCCTAGATAATATGTATGCAGTAGTTAGCAATGAGTAGTTAGTGAAATGGGAAAATTAAATGCCCCGTACTGAAGAGTAGGAAACTGGGAAAATAGCGAAGACCATAAGTATACAGTGATCCCTCAAGATACAATGGCCTCAGGATACAATATTTTCAACATACAATGGTCTTTTCTGACCCATCGTAAGTTGAAACTAGACTCAACATACAATGTCTCAGACTCAGATCCAACCAATCTTGTCCACTTCTCTGGTACAATAGCTGTATTAGTTGCTAGTTAGCATCTATTTCTGACTGTTATATGTAAGGACTTGTTTTATCTGCTTATTTTTCTTAAATCTTCATTTTCTCTTCTCTTTGATCACATTTTGGGGCTTTGGAACCAATTACTCAACTTACAATGGTTTCAACATGCAATGGTTTACCTGGAACCAATTAATATTGTAACTTGAGGGACCACTGTACCCTATTTCTGTGATGGCTAACCTCCGACACTCCAGCTGTGGTAAGACTACGACTCCCAAGATGTCCCCTTGCTTGGCTGTTCTCAGAACATAGAAATGAATAGAGCATGTTGGGAGTCGTAATTTCCCCACAGCTGGAGTGCTGGAGGTTAGCCATCACTGCCCTATTTCCTGAATTCACATGGTGGGGATATTTGAGTGCAAGACAAACTATTGCATGAACGATCACATTAACACAAAAACACTATTATTGTAACATGTAAAATCTAGTCTAAATGATTTTCTATATTGTTAATTGGTTCTTCTTATCTGCCTATGTAAAGGATCCTTAGGAGGCTACTAAATATCCTAAAGCCAAGGAGAGGTGAAATAATAGTTTACCAAAACCTGAGGAAGATGAGACTTTTCCATGATAAAATACAGCATTGTGCAAAAGTTTTATGCAGGTGTGAAAAAAAATGCTGCAAAGTAAGAATGCATTCAAAACCAGAAGTGTTAATAGTTTTTTTTTATTTTTATCAATTAACAAAATGCAAAGAGAAAAAGAGAAATCTAAATCAAATCAATATTTGGTGTGACCACCCTTTGCCTTCAAAACAGCATGAATTCTTCTAGGTACACTTGAACACAGTTTATGAAAGAACTCATCAGGGAGGTTGTTCCCAACATCTTGGAGAACTGTCATAAGATCTTAGGCTTGCTCAAATCCTTCTGTATCTTCATGTAATCCCAGACATACTTCCAGGACTCATTGTTCTTCTTTAGGCTGAAGATAGTTCTTAATAAAATTGGCTGGATATTTGGGGTTGCTTTCCTGCTGCAGAATAAACTTGGAGTCAATCAGATGCCTCCTTGGTGGTGCTGTATGATGATACTGCATGGAGAACAACATTAATCCTGACTAAATCCCCAACTCTGCTGAAATTCAGCCTCAAACTTGCAAGGACCTTCACCATGCATCACTGTTGCCTGCAGATACTCATTTTGGTACCACTCTCCAGCCCTTTGTCTGTTACAGACACATATTGAAAATTGTGAGGGCACATGTTGCCATATTTTTTCAGTTCCTGTGTTTTCATGCAAAGTTAATTTGCTTGGCCTTGTTTCCTCGTCAGAAGTATGGCTTTTTGCCTGTAATTCTCTGGCCACTTCTCTGAACAGTAGATGTACCAGGGTCCCACTGGTTTCTGCCAGCTCTGAGCTGATGGCACTGCTAGACATCTTCTAATTTTAAAGGGAAGTAAGCATGATGCATCTTTCATTTGCTGCCCACTACGTCTACGGTCCTCAACGTTGCCGTTTCTTTGTGCTTCTTCAAAAGAGCCTGATGCAGTATAACTGCCTTGTCTGCCATGTATTTTGAACTATCTTCAGTGTAAAGAAGAAAATGCATTCATCGGCATGATGATATGCCCTCCACCAAGTACTGATTCCAACATAATTGAGTCTAGGATTACATGAAGAGACAAAGGGATTTGAGCAGGCCTACATCAACAGAAGAACGGAGGTTGCTACTTCAAGATGTTTGGAACAACCTCTTTGATGAGTTCCTTCAAAATCTGTGGGCAACTGTATCTAGAAGAAATGATGCTGTTTTAAAGATAATGGGTTGTCACACCCAAATATTGATTTGATTTAGATTTCCCTTTTGTTCATTCACTTTACATTTTGTTCATAAATAACGTATATTTTTTATTTATTTTTTACTTTACAGAATTTTTTCCACACCTGCCTGAAACTTGTGCATAGTACTATATATTACATTGTTTCATGTATTCAAATTATACAGCTTAGGCTACTTTCACACTGGCGTTTTGGCTTTCCGTTTGTGAGATCCTTTCAGGGCTCTCACTAGCGGTCCAAAACGGATCAGTTTTGCCCTAATGCATTCTGAATGGAAAAGAATCCCTTCAGAATGCATCAGTTTGCCTCCGCTCCGTCTCCATTCCGCTTTGGAGGTCGACACCAAAACGCTGCTTGCAGCATTTTGGTGTCCGTCTGATGAAACTGAGCCAAACGGATTCGTTCTGACAAACAATGTAAGTCAATGGGGACAGATCCGTTTTCTATGACACAATATGACACAATAGAAAACGGATCCGTCCTCCATTGAATTTCAATGGTGTTCAAGACGGATCCATCATGGCTATGTTAAAGATAATACAAACGGATCCGTTCTGAACGGTTACATTATCTGAATGGATCCGTCCATGACGGATCCGCACAAAACGTGAGTGTGAAAGTAGCCTTACAGATAAGCAGCAGACAGCGGGAACCTCATCACTTGCAGAGCTTTGCATGGTTCAATATATACGATTTGTATACAAAACTACCAGTACCATTTCTTCTTTATTAGACCTGCATTATTTTGACATTGCAATGATGTGTCCATCTGATATATTTTTTGCAAAGTGCTGTAGGCGGTGAATATTGCACATCTCACCACACATGAGCTCTGTGGGCTGATGATTAATCATTTACATTTTCTCATCAAGAAGAGAAATAGCATGTACAGTATTTTATTATTTGCTGGAAGTGACACTTTTACATTGAACCTTATGTACAGTAGTATCTAGAAGTTAAAGCGTGTTCTCTTTTTTTAGCTAATGTTAGGTAGAGTGTAATAGAACAGAATATTTTCATGCATAGGTCCAAGCCTATTCTTAGGTATATTACTGTTTATGTCTATACTACTCTACTCTAGGTAGTATAGTACTTTGTATACAGTATATTATATATTTACATTATAGGGGTTGCCTGAAAAATATTCTACAGTTTTCAAACCAACAGCTGGATCTTAGTACTTTTGTAATAAATTGCATGCATTTAAAAATGTAGTATAGCCACTGAGATATTCAATAAAATCTAGTTGTATAGTGCCACCTGCTGTTCTTTTTCTAATTTCTCTGTCCCATTCACTGAGGTGGACGCACATGCTCAGTTCCTTCCTTCAACTGCCACCAGCTGTATCGAGGCAGAAAGACCAAGGCAATTACAGAGAAGAAACGTCTTGCCCAGTCTCCGAGTGCACAACTGACCATGTCATATGAGGGGTTAAATGTCTGCAATTGGCAGTATCACCGATCGCAGACATTGCCTCTGGGTGTCTACTGTTTAGTCTAGTATCTAGTGTTTAAAACGGGAGAAGCCCGGCGGCTATCTTACCTACTCCACTCAGGAGCAGGTGCCATCTTTAAAGATCGTACTGCTGATGTATATAGCCATACAGCGGTAGGGAAGTGGTTAACTTCCCCCCCTTTGATTGGACTTTTAGCATGGCAAACAGCTTTGCTGGATCTTCTCAGTCAATCCATCACTGCGACCATTGAGAGCCCCCTGTAGTGACTTAATTTGAGCATCACCTATTACTCTAATCAATGCAATGCTCTTCTGTGGACATCTTTATCTAGGCTTATCAAGACAACATTAGACCAGTCATACTGTTATCCCATTTCTATGCCTACTATTATCGTGAAGATGACCTTTCAGATAACATCTTCCCCTCACAGCAGCAGTAAACTGGCAATGTATTACCAATCTGTATGGGAGTTTTTATCATTTGTGTTGGCCGCTACAGAATGACAATATTTCATATTTAATTTTCAATGGATAGTACTACTGAAATTTAAAAGAAAAATATTCTGAACATATTTTATTTAATATGTTGAGTTTAAAAAATAAGTAAAAAAATACCCCTTTTTGATGGAAGTGTCCCTTTAAAGAAGATTGATCTGCATTCGTACTGACAATATCATTCTGTATTGTAAATGAGGATGTTAGAAAACACAGATTATTATTCTCCAGGGAATTGCTCATCGTTAAACTGCTGTAAGTTAAATGTAGTGTAAACAACAACCCTCCACTCTGAAACGGTTAATAATGAGACGTTCTCTACCATAAATCATGAGCGGCCTGACGTGGGCTGATCTGTTCTAGGCCAGTAGGTTGCGGCAGCAAGGATCCCATTTATGATGTGTATTGAAATTCTTTCTAAAAATGTATTTCCATGTACTTCTGAATACAACCATGTGTATAGTGCTGAAGTAATGTAGATGCATTGCAGAACGTTAATCCTAATATCATACGTCTTCCTTTATGACATTCACAAAATCCTAGAAAGCTGTGACCCAGGCGCTTGTCTGAGAGGTCATCCTGGGGTAAAACGGACATGGTCGTGTGCAGGAGGCCTTAGACCACCTGCACAGTGAGAAATACGTGCGTTTTTTTCCATGCGGATTCCCGTGCGGAAAAACCACAGCATATTACAGTACTAGCAAAGTGTATGAGATTGTACAAATCTCATGTGCACTTTGCAGGTTTTTTCCATGCAAAAAATTGACCTGCCGTGCGGATTTCAACGTAAATTAAGTTTGTGTTTTTAGCTGCAGATATCACCATTTTCAATGGAAGGGTGAGATCTATGGCAAAACCGTATCAAAACTGCACCAAAAACCGGAATTAGACATTGCAGATTTTGGTGCAGATATGCTGCAGAAACACATATTACCTATACGGAAATAATTACCCCAAACTAGTCATCTTTGTGGAGTCATGTGTCTCGCTGGTCATGCAGTCCCACTG
This sequence comes from Bufo bufo, assembly GCF_905171765.1. Taxonomy (NCBI): domain Eukaryota; kingdom Metazoa; phylum Chordata; class Amphibia; order Anura; family Bufonidae; genus Bufo; species Bufo bufo. The sequence continues at coordinate 399,839,333 of NC_053393.1, read as the reverse complement.
GGGTGTGATTGACATTCCAAAGAGGGTCCGACGTCAGCAGAATCACTTCTGAAATCTCTTCCACGCTGAGTAGCTTCCTGCTTCCCTGGCATGTGCAGTGAAGCCTGGGGTTCTAGATGTGGCTACATCTACGCATGTGCTGGAAGCCAAAAGACAAGTAAACTTGGCTCAGTGTGCATACCCTAGAGCAGAGTTCCTCGGCTCCAGTCCTCAGGGCCCACCTGCCGGTCATGATTTGAGAATATCCCACAGAATGAAGACCTGTGGTAAGTCCTGATACATGGACACCAATTCTGTCACCTGCTCAATACTAAGGAAATCCTGAAAACATGACCGGCAGGTGGGTCCTGAGGACTGGAGCTGAGGAACACTGGCCTAGAGGCAGGGCCCAACAGAGCTACATGTTTCAGCAATGATTCTGCTGACATCTCACGCTCTTTGGCGTGTCACTCTCTTTATTATAAAGAAATTGTCTAATTAGAATTTTAAGACCGGTCTGGTAATATCTACTGTATTCTTTCTAAGGCCGCTTTGGTCGGTGTTTGATCAGTGATTATGGTGAGCCAGAAATCAGCAGCGGGTCAAAAATACAGAACGGGGGCAAATCTTTCCATTATACCTTAACTTTGTGTAGGCTTCACACTGGTTTCGGCCCAGGTTCACTGATGGAAATCGCAGATCAAGCGCTGACTGTGTGAAAGCGGCCTAATAGTTGCTTGGCAATGAGATAACCGCTTTAGTTGTGGCGATTGGGCACCAGTAGTATGGTTTTTAAGGAGTGGTCTGCTTCATATTTTTAGTATGTCCCGATGAGAAATGGGAGCAGATCAGTTCATTGACTTTAGTCCGTGGTACTGTATGTGGATTTTTTTGGTGTTAAAGGGGTTGTGTCACTTCAGCAAGTGGCATTTATCATGTACAGAAAGTTTATCCATATTGCCTCCTTTGCTGGCTGGATTCATTTTTCCATCACATTATGCACTGCTCCTTTCCATGGTTACGGCCACCCTGCAATCCATCAGCGGTGGTGCTTGCACACTATAGGAAAAAAGCACTGACCTCTCTAGTAGCTAGGACAGTGGGAGCTCACATAGGACGGTGCTTTTTCCTATAGTGTGCAAGCACGACCACCACTGATGGATTGCAGGGGGGTCATAACCATGGAAACGAGCAGTGCATAATGTGATGGAAAAATGAATCCAGCCAGCAAAGGAGACAATATGGACAATCACAATACATTAGTAAGTGCATTGTATTAACTTTCTCTACATGATAAATGCCATTTGCCGAGGTGACAAAACCCCTTTAATACCTCTCATGAGATGATATATTTCCTGCAATACCGAGATTGCTTAGTTATGTCTGGTCTTTCTAGATGTGCTTATTCCAGTCACTATATTTCTTTAAATTTTTCACTTTAAAATCAATGTAAAAAAAAATTAACCCCAGTGTGTCCCTACCCCCGACATAAACACAAGGATCTCAGCCATAGTATTCCAGCATTGCTCAATGTATTCTAGTCTACATCAAATCCTTTTTTCCATTCATAGTAATGTTGCATTGAATGCTCTGCCCATCACTAAAGACCCCTTTACACTGGCTGAACATTGGGCAGATCATCACTAACAACTGTTCATAGGAACGCTCGTTAGCAATAATCTGCCTGTTTAAAGGTGCCGAAATGCTCGTTCATCGGGTAATATGATCGTTTGTGCAGTCACCTAAATCATCATTTGCCGTCAGAAGATCGTGCCGTCTAAACAGCCTCTGCCGCCGGAAAACAATAATTATATATAGGGACAAGCAGTGGCATTAGGGATCGCTCCTCCCCATACTGTGGGGATCGCTCCTTCCCACACATGTACAGTTAGGTCCATAAATATTGGGACATCAACACAATTCTAACATTTTTGGCTCTATACACCACCACAATGGATTTGAAATGAAACAAACAAGATGTGCTTTAACTGCAGACTGTCGGCTTTAATTTGAGGGTATTTACATCCAAATCAGGTGAACGGTGTAGGAATTACAACAGTTTGCATATGTGCCTCCCACTTGTTGAGGGACCAAAAGTAATGGGACAATTGGCTTCTCAGCTGTTCCATGGCCAGGTGTGTGTTATTCCCTCATTATACCAATTACAATGAGTAGATAAAAGGTCCAGTGTTCATTTCAAGTGTGCTATTTGCATTTGGAATCTGTTGCTGTCAACTCTCAAGATGAGATCCAAAGAGCTGCCACTATCAGTGAAGCAAGCCATCATTAAGCTGAAAAAAACCAAACAAACCATCAGAGACATAGCAAAAACATTAGGCGTGGCCAAAACAACTGCTTGGAACATTCTTAAAAAGAAGGAACGCACCGGTGAGCTCAGCAACACCAAAAGACCCGGAAGACCACGGAAAATAACTGTGGTGGATGACCGAAGAATTCTTTCCCTGGTGAAGAAAACACACTTTACAACAGTTGGCCAGATCAAAAACACTCTCCAGGAGGTAGGTGTATGTGTGTCAAAGTCAACAATCAAGAGAAGACTTCACCAGAGTGAATACAGAGGGTTCACCACAAGATGTAAACCATTGATGAGCCTCAAAAACAGGAAGGCCAGATTAGAGTTTGCCAAACGACATCTAAAAAAGCCTTCACAGTTCTGGAACAACATTCTATGGACAGATAAGACCCAGATCAACTTGTACCAGAGTGATGGGAAGAGAAGAGTATGAAGAAGAAAAGGAACTGCTCATGATCCTAAGCACACCACCTCATCAGTGAAGCATGGTGGTGGTAGTGTCATGGTGTGGGCATGTATGGCTGCCAATGGAACTGGTTCTCTTGTATTTATTGATGATGTGACTGCTGACAAAAGCAGCAGGATGAATTCTGAAGTGTTTTGAGCAATATTATCTGCTCATATTCAGCCAAATGCTTCAGAACTCATCGGACGGTGCTTCACAGTGCAGATGGACAATGACCCAAAGCATACTGCAAAAGCAACCAAAGAGTTTTTTATGGAAAGAAGTGGAATGTTATGCGATGGCCAAGTCAATCACCTGACCTGAATCCGATTGAGCATGCATTTCACTTGCTGAAGACAAAACTGAAGGGAAAATGGCCCAAGAACAAGCAGGAACTGAAGACAGTTGCAGTAGAGGCCTGGCAGAGAATCACCAGGGATGAAACCTAGAGTCTAGTGATGTCTATGCGTTCCAGACTTCAGGCTGTAATTGACTGCAAAGGATTTGCAACCAAGTATTAAAAAGTGAAAGTTTGATTTATGATTATTATTCTGTCCCATTACTTTTGGTCCTATAACAAGTGGGAGGCACATATGCAAACTGTTGTAATTCTTACACCGTTCACCTGATTTGGATGTAAATACCCTCAAATTAAAGCTGACAGTCTGCAGTTAAAGCACATCTTGTTTATTTCATTTCAAATCCATTGTGGTGGTGTATAGAGCCAAAAATGTTAGAATTGTGTCGATGTCCCAATATTTATGGACCTGACTGTAAATGGAGCGGTCTCCTTCACTGACAAGCAGGCACTTGCCAAGAAGGAACGCTTTCTTCCTGACAATCGTCTTCTCAGTCGAGTCAGAATAGGTATGTTCTGCCCATTACCTAAACAATTACCGTCCTTAAAATCCCCTAAAACATTACCATGATATTCCATGCAGGTTGTGAGTCAAGAGTCAAGACACCTCTTTCCACCATAGAAAATATTGTTCGACTTTGGTTTCCTTCAGATAATGAAATTTAAACTGCTGCAGCCATTTCATCGTAGAGCCTTATCATCTATATTTGATGTAGGAAGGCAAAGAAAGGTTACAGGTTGCTGGAGGGAACTATGCATGCTGATGCCGGCGCATTCACTTTCTATCATGTGTCATTTTTTGTCCCAGTCACAACCAATTAACTATATGAATCAGCTAGTGACCATAGACCCAGGGATTTCACTAGAGATTAAAGTACTGAATTGGGTTAAGTGGACAAACAAGGAAACGCCTGAAGAAATTACGTTCTGCTTCTTAAACTTTCCATCTAATCTCCTCTCTGTCCTCGTTGTTGGCATGCACCGGTGCTACCATAGCTGTTCCATTTTTATATTTTGTAGGTCTCTATGACAGCTAAAATTACATAGATTGCGGAGAATATGCTCAATAATTATTTTCTTGCTACCGGTTGATCTGTGTTTGTTTGAAACTAAAGGGATATCGAAAGCCAAATGAAAACGCAGTTCTGAACATTACACAATCAGATGGAAAATACAGGACATTGGATTATTTCTTACCTTGCCGTTAGGAGAACATAGGCGTTTATCATGAACTGCTCAATGCATTCGTACATCACATCATTTCTACATAATAATTAAATCAGTACTTCCAAAACTTTTTCCTTTGTCCTTTTTTACCCAATGTTGGTAAAATGCTAACTAAAAACATGTTTGGAAAGTGAAGAGTCTTTTGGGTCTTTCTGTAGAGCAATCGGTCAAATATAGGAAGCAAACTACAGGCTTGATACAGTGGCCCAGATTTACTAATGTGTCTGTACCAAAATCTGTCTAAGTGGTGCTAATTGGTGCAATTTGGTGCTTCTAGGGTTTCTACACCTTTTTTTACGACTTGCTCAGCAAGGTGGTGGGGCTTAGCGGAAAGGGGCTAAGCTTCACAGGAAAGGGGGGCAGGGCCTAAGATGCGGCACTTTGTGCCAAAATTGCAACACAAATTCTCAGCTAAAATTCTGTCTCAAAATAAGCCAACCAATAGTTGGTATCGAGTCATAGAAAAGTGTGCACCAGTTTTACCATCTAGCTTGAGCCACTGTGATAAATCTGTTTCGGGTATAGACCGCTTATGCCATCTTCATGATTTGTAAATCTGGGAAGATGTCATCATTTCTGTAATGTCAGTGGAGCTGTCAGCTCTTCCTCATGCCGTTCATGATATCATCAATGAAATATCACTGGATGAACTTTAACATTGTGTGGCAGCGGCTTTCTACTCTTTCCCTATTGAATAGACATGCACAGTTGGCTGAACATAACGCGTATGAGGGAGTCGGGAGAGATTCCTGTTGGCCAATCGATCGATGACCACCCTTAATTCCAGGTGTAGGTATCATTGCTTCTGTTCCTTGCTTTACAAGACTGAAGCTGGTATTTCACAGCAGGGTGGTGGTTGACCACAGTCATGATGTCTCATTCCCTGTGTAGATAAGGCTGAGGCTCATTGATAGCTGCACAGTGCACATGTCTGGTTATGCCCACCAAGGAAAGAGGTTTTTCATCCAGTACAGCCGATTGTGTGTTTATCCATGGCATTGCTGTATTGTGGAGATGTTCCTCATTCAGGACAATGCTGAGCCACGGGGGGCATGGTGGTACTCTTCAGTAACTGTAAAGTGGTATTATTAGGTCATGGTATGACATATTATCTAGTGGAGGTATGGTTGTATTTTGTTTGGTAACAATATAATGGTATTATTCAGTGATAGTATGGCGGTATTATTTAGTTACGCTATGGTGATGGTATTCAGTCACGTATGGTGGTAATACTTGCTCACTGTATTTGTTATTATTTGGGGTAGGACTAATCTGTCTATACAGATTCCAGAGTATAGTATGATATAGGGCGTGTGTTTTACACACTAGAACCTAGCCAAGTGAGATTTATATTTATCATTTATCCCGCCAATAATGTTTATTTTTATGGTATCACGATTTATGATCACTGATGAGCAAAAATGTTATTGTTGATCTGTCCCTTTGTTGACACTGACAAATTATCAATATGATTGCTCAGAAATTAGCAGATGATGATAAACCGCAAGTGTAAATGGTTCTTTAATGGGGATATTTCAAGCATAGGGCTTGGGGCAACATAAGCTGTAAATACGGCCCTGCTAATACAAAGTAAAGAAAAAGCTCAGTCTAGATATACATGTAATAAAAAAGTGTATAAAAGAAAATCTCTAAGGCCATCTCAGATCTCACACACCTGGCATCTCTATGTAAGATCAGACTTGCGTCTGTTGCACATTGAAAGCTAAAAATGTTATTGGGTGCAGAATTAGTTCTTCACATTGGCACTGTGATACTACATTCTAGGTAAGTTGATTCCTAACTATACCGTCATTCTAAACATGGACAGGCATACTGAATGAACATCTTACATCTTCAATGAAGAAGTAAAAAATGCTTTACAATGTATCAATCACTTATTGTTTGGCAGGGTTTCTTTATCAATGTAAATGTTGGTAATTTTGGATAAATATATTTATTACAATAATTTACAATGGTTGTCATAAGCCGTTAAAGCGATGCTCCAGTTCAAGAAAAAAAAAAAGTCACATTAACTGGGGAACAAATAGAACACTTACATACATGGTGTCCAACTATTCATCTTTTCAGCTGCAGATCTGCTCATTCCCGAGCTCCTCTTCTGTCATCCAAGATGGCCGCTGCACTTCTTAAGACTAACTGATGCACACTGTGTATTTGGTAGTCAAAGACTCTTCCTGCTGCCATCGGATTGGCCAGCATTTGTCACAGTGTAACGAGGGACTGCAGTGGGACCTCTTGTCCAGTAGATGGTGCTAGAATACAATGGAAGGGCTGTGGCGAGAGAAGCAGGAAGTCTGGGAGGTGGAAGGTAGTGCTAGGAGGAAGGAGGAGGAGAGTGAGTGCAGTAAGAGGCTTGAGCAAGTAAGGAGTGTGTTGTGGAGTGGTGCTCCTGACCGAGAATAAGGCCCCTGAGGATTGCAAAGTAAGGAGTACAAAGAAATCATTGAGTGCCCCAATGCAAAGAACTGAGACAGAGAGAACAGCTGGTAGGTGAGGTCTTAGAGCATGCATGGAAATAGAGGGAGTCTCTCGGCCCACAGGCACGCCACTATAGAGAGACCATCACTGCCTGGTAGGGCTTATGCTGCATCACTGACTGAAAAGCTATTCCTTATCATTGTTATTACTTCCATACGTTTGCTTGTTTGCTCTTAATTCTGACACCCATAACTTTTTTAATTTTTCTGTGTGAGGGCTAAATTTTGGCAGGGCAAACTATAGTTTTTATTTACACCGTGATAGATTGTGTCATTGGGGACGTGGCAATACTAATTGTGCTTATCTTTTTATATATTTGTATAAATGACTATAAATTATTTGTTATATATTTATATATATTTTTTTGTTCAATATTATTGTTTTGTTTATTTTATTTTTTTAAACTTTTATTAAACTTTAAACGAAGTGCACAAAGTGAACAAAGTTGTTCCTATGCCTGTTTGGGACATGAAAGGTACAGTGAGTACTGGACTGTTTAAGTCTGTCTTGCCACTTTGTAAGTCAGAAAAAAATGATTGATTTAGAGTGTAAGCCCTTGTGGGCAGGGTCCTCTCTCCTTCTGTACCAGTTTGTTACTCGTTTGGTTCACACCTATTGTACCTGTTTTTTGTATTATGTATTGATGCCCTTTTCATATGTAAAAGGATATGAAATAAATTACACTTTCATAAATAATTAGAATAATAATTACAATTGTTCACTTTACTTGAAAGACCAACACAGAGTTCTCTAATTCATCTATCTAGTGTGAGGACTCCAGTAAACAACTCTAATAATTTGGGCTATCTGGGGTCCCATATGGCATAAATGGAGTGGGTTTTCTGTAACTCCAGCTGATAGTGGAAAATCCTCAAGGACTGGATTTGAGAACCACTGGTGTAAGGGTACAGCCACATGATCAGGTTTCTGAAGCCAAAACCAAGAGTGGATTCAAAAATGAAAAGTCAGAACTGTCCTTACTTTCTCTCCTTTTTTGAATTCACTCTTGATTATGGCCTCAAAACTGCAGAAACTTGACTGTGTGGCCGTACCCTAAGTCTCCACAAGTCACTAGTGTAAGGTACCAATCTATATGACACTAATCATGACTCTCAAAACCAGATAATCAGTTTCCTCCTTAATAAAACACTAAACAGGAAAAAAAATTGAAAATCCCCTGTAATTTTTCCCTTAACCTCCTAATCCTGTTACTTGTTTTTACTTATTACCATACTTCAATCTGGAATAAGAAATATATAACGTTCTCTCAGCTATTTCCCCTTCCTCATGTGACAGTTGGCTAAAGGAAGAGCGTTCCCCGCTGCTCTTTTTGCATGTGGGGGACAAGTAATGTAAGCCCTGCCCCTTTGGCAAAACGCCAACCCTCAGCGATCTGTCAGCCAAAATGGAAGAAATCAGAAGGAAATTAAGCTCTGCGTTCTTGAAATATTTCTCCAAAACTTCTTTCTCTTTCCTGAGCATGTAGAAAATCAAGCAGACAGACGTTTATCCTCAATTTGTTTCATGTTCCTTTAATTTTCTTCTGGTGGCTTCTTGCAGAGACTAGTGTAATAACTAATTATGTGAGCGCTAATAACTGATATCCACACCCGTTGCAAAAGGCAATGGTCCTGTAGATGAACACAGTGAAGGAAATTAGTTTGCATTTTCTTATTTCCAAAGCATTAGTCATGACAGATGCCATTGACTTTATGGATTTTTTATTAAACAGAGATTGTTGTTTTTCGTCTTAATTTTTTAAATTGAAATATACCTTTTGTTAATATCATCAGCATTTTCCTTTTCTTTTTTCTTTTTTTCCTCCCTTTCCAGCAAATTATATTATTGACAGCAAATCATAAACTCGTGTGTCCTTCTCTATCCCTCACAGCAATCCATGGAATTTAATGAGGCAAAGATTTTTACATTTTATTTTTAATTTGATTTTGCATTTTTATGAGGCAGCCTCCATGGTAAATCACATTAAAAATGTTTATGGTCACATTAGCTTTCTTGCTTACATACAGAGCTTACAGTTAATAAATGACTCTGATTTCCATAAAATATTCAGTGCAGGCCATTATTACAATGATTTTTTTTTATCCCTACTGCTAAACTTCAATCAGTTTTAGATTTGAAATGCTTTAAATGGCTGTGTGTAATGTTATAATTTGTGCAGCAATACATTTTTTATAGTTGCCAATGGTTAGAAAGGAAGCTTGGGCAAAAGGTATTAATTGGCATGCTTAATTATTTTAAATATATTGATTTTGCACTAGTTATTTGAATTTATAACTCATTTGCCATTTAGTGCCTGTATGTAATTTTCTTGTTTATCAGCACGTACAAAAGGATTTTGGCGATGTTACTGTGAAATAATGAGCTCTCTTGACAGTTTTTGTATTCCATTCTTTTCCCACATAAATCGGCTAAAAGCTTTATTAGAAGATTACGGCTTCACCGTTTTTCTCTTTCATTTATGGCTGTTTTTTGTTTTTGTTGACAGATTGTTAAGAATCATATTAATGTCTATTTTTGCACTATTGTCATTACATGACACTTTTTGGCGTTGAAGGCATCCCATGTATTAATATAGACCTAAAGGGTTTATCCCATGATTGATGTAAAAATTAAATCGGGCATCATATAGAACATGCCACTCTCTTCATAACAAAGCTAGAACCAGCCCTGTACCTCACATGGATCCAGAGATCTCTACATTCATTGCTCTGCTAGATTTTCTTCAGTTTGGCAGCTAAGGGGTGTGTCCTTTCTGCTGCAGCTCTCTACATATCAGAGCTCAGGGGGCATGTCCTTTCTAATGCAGCTCTTTCCCTGTAACTGTCACAGCTTCTAACAGTAGATATAGCTGTTGGCACTTGAAGGATGAAACAGAGCATGTGCGATCAGGGTCATCCAGCTCAGTAGGTGGACGTGCACATTGCTATACAGATTAAACACCAGGGGCCATCATTATAAGGAAATTAAGAAAATACCTCACAACCACAGCATTTTTGTAAAATTACAAAGGTAACATTTAATTAATGTTGGGCCACCCTCTCAAACTCTTGTCAGCAGTTTTGACCATACTAAACTGCCGACAGTACTAGTTGTGGCTGGAGAGAGCTGATCAATATCTTTTGTGGAGCTTTTATTATTAGAATTAGTGTTAATATTAAATTTTATTCTGCAAATATAAATGCACTGGGGGCAAACTCTCTGCACGGAGCTGGTCACAGCCCTGCCCCTCTGCTTAGTGGTCTCCTTGGTGGGATGCTACAACTGTCAATCAGAGCTCAGGAGCTGTGAAGCAGCACGATGCAGAGAGCAGAGAACAGCTCGCTGTGAAGCTTCACTTCCAGTGCACGCACAGGAGAAGAACCTTGCTGAATAAAATATCATATTCATACTACTCGACAAAAGCTAAGTTTGTGCTTTGTACAGTAGTTCTATTCCCAGCTCATACCTAGTTCTGTTAGCAGTTTAGCAAGGTCAGAACTGCTGACAGACTCCCTTTAATATTTATTCCAAATGTTTTTTGTATTTCCACATTTCAGTTTTTGTATATAGTTTGTGAGGCAGTGACAGGCCTCATGGCTGTTAGGGGAGGTGTATGTCAGGATTTTCCATATCTTCCCCATCAGTTGCCAAGCCTGAGGCAATACCAGGTGCCACAATCACCTGAGAATAAGGCCTCATGCACACGGCCGTTGTTTTGGTCCGCATCCGAGCCGCCGTTTTGGCAGCTCGGATGCGGACCCATTCACTTCAATGGGGCCGCAAAAGATGCGGACAGCACTCTCTGTGCTGTCCACATCCGTTGCTCCGTTCCGTGTCCTAGTCTTGTCCACGCTTTGCGGACAAGAATAGGCATTGATATTAAAGGCTGTCTGTGCCGTTCCGCAAATTGTGGAACGCGCACAGACGCCATCCGTGTTTTGCGGCTCCACGATTTGCGGACCGCAAAACACACCACGGTCGTGTGCATGAGGCCTTAAAGAAACCTCTGAGTGAGAGATGGTGAAGAGTGGGATCCTGGAGAGTGTGGAAGCAGAGTCTGGCAGAGGCTCTGTGTTGGGATCTGGGAGCCTGGTGTCTGGATGAAGGCTTGCTACCTGTTTGGCGTGAAAATAGGTTGGTGCTGCTGTCAGCAAGGACTCTCTGAGGCAGAATTGCCACATGGTGTGAAGCAGGGCCGGCCTTAGGTGTTCAGGCGCCCTGTGCGAGCTAACCTTGTGGCGCCCCCCCCCCCAAAAAAAAAAAAAAAAAAAACACTGCTTGTTGCTGGCATCATGGCATAGGCTGGCTGACTATCCAACCAAGTAGTTACCAGCCCACACACCCCAAAGGCCGGTGTAATGTTATACTTCCCTACTTCGTGAGATTTCCCTACCCTCGTCACTTCCAGTCGCACCGGACATGACGTGAGGAGGTGTGCAGCGCCGCGCAGGCGCACAACGACAGGTTAGGGAAGTTTCACAGCAGAGTGCGCATGCGCCAGGAGCCTCACCAGCGGTTAGGGAAGGGAAAAATTACGTACGGGCCAGTGCTTTTTCCCTACCCTAACCGCTGGTGAGGCTCCCAGCGCATGCGCAGTGTTGGCCGGTGTCCAGCTGAGAACATCCATCCGATCACCGCACCTGTGCACTGGCCCATAATTTTTCCCTACCCTATACGCCGGCGAGGCTCCCAGCGCATGCGCACTCTGCTGTGAAATTTCCCTAACCCATCGTTGTGCGCAGTGCGCCCCCCCAATATAATAAACATTGGTGGTGCAGTGCGCCCCCCCCAACACCCCAGTATAATAAACATTGGTGGCGCAGTGCGCCCCCCCCAACACCCCAGTATAATAAACATTGGTGGTGCAGTGCGCCCCCCCAACACCCCAGTATAATAAACATTGGTGGCGCAGTGCGCCCCCCCAACACCCCAGTATAATAAACATTGGTGGCGCAGTGCGCCCCCCCCCAACACCCCAGTATAATAAACATTGGTGGTGCAGTGCGCCCCCCCCAACACCCCAGTATAATAAACATTGGTGGCGCAGTGCGCCCCCCCAACACCCCAGTATAATAAACATTGGTGGCACAGTGCGCCCCCCCCCCCAACACCCCAGTATAATAAACATTGGTGGCGCAGTGCGCCCCCCCCAACACCCCAGTATAATAAACATTGGTGGTGCAGTGCGCCCCCCCCAACACCCCAGTATAATAAACATTGGTGGCGCAGTGGGCCCCCCCCAACACCCCAGTATAATAAACATTGGTGGCGCAGTGCGCCCCCCCCAACACCCCAGTATAATAAACATTGGTGGCGCAGTGCGCCCCCCCCCCAACACCCCAGTATAATAAACATTGGTGGTGCAGTGCGCCCCCCCCCCCAACACCCCAGTATAATAAACATTGGTGGCGCAGTGCGCACAGCCCGCACACCCCAAAGGCCGGCCCTGGTGTGAAGTACCTCCAACACTGCAAGGTGACATTTTGCTTGTTTATGACTGCTTGCTTTGTCACTTGCCTAAAGTGTGAATAAAACACTGCACTGTTTGATCCAAAGAACTTGTTGTTGCCGCTATACTTCGTCCGCTAATCCTGTCTACCACAGCGAGTCCCCACAAGTTGTATTGAAAAGTGCAGTTGAATATGCATTTCAATACAGTTGGAGTATCCGAGTCAAAGATACATAGAAAGTATATTATAATGCATTTGTATTGTGCAGCAGTTGTGTGCGGTTCTGCTGCGATACTGCAGCTATATAGAGGGACAAACGCTATTGGAACAACTAATTGCAACGTGTGTGATATACCTGTTGCCCCCCCAAAAAATTGGGGTGGGGTAAACCTTCCTCCACAAAATATTGATTGAGGGCTGCGATATACCTGTTGCCCCAAATAAACAGGGTGGTGTGATATAACTGTTGTGGCAAAAAAAATTATTGAGGGGTTTGATATACCTGCTTCCACAAAATACTGATTAAGCGGTTCGATATACCTGCCTCCACCAAATATTGATTGAGGGGTGCGATATACAGTCAGGTCTTGTTCTTGGGGAAAATGCCCCAAGAACACGCAAGAACTGAAGACAGTTGCAGTAGGGGCCTGGCAGAGCATCACCAGGGATGGAACCCAGCGTCTGGTGATGTCTATGCTTTCCAGACTTCAGGCTGTAATTGACAGCAAAGGATTTGCAACCAAGTATTAAAAAGTGAAAGTTTGATTTATGATTATTATTCTGTCCCATTACTTTTGGTTCCTTAACAAGTGGGAGGCACATATGCAAACTGTTGTAATTCCTACACCGTTCACCTGATTTGGATGTAAATATCCTAAAATTAAAGCTGACAGTCTGCAGTTAAAGCACATCTTGTTTGTTTCATTTCAAATCCATTTTGGTGGTGTATAGAGCCAAAAATGTTACAATTGTGTCGATGTCCCAATATTTATGGACCTGACTGTACCTGCTTCCACAAAATACTGATGAAGGGGTTTGATATGCCTGCTTCCACAAAATACTGATTGAGGGCTGCGATATACCTGCTTCCACAAAATACTGATTAAGGGGTTTGATATACCTGTTTCTACCAAATATTGATTGAGGCCGACTGCTTCCACAAAGTACTGATTAAGGAGTTTGATATATCTGCTTCCACAAAATACTGATTAAGGGGTTTGATATACCTGCCTCCACAAAATACTGATTGAGGCCTGCGATATACCCGCTTCCACAAAATACTGATTAAGGGGTTTGATATACCTGCTTCCACCAAATATGGATTGAGGCCTGTGATATACCTGCTTTCACAAAATACTGATTATGGGGTTTGATATACCTGCTTCCATCAAATATTGATTGAGGTCTGCGATATACCTGCTTCCACAAATACTGCTCTTCTCTAGGGACTTAGGCACAGGGTCATTTTGAAAATGACAGGCAGAGGAAGAGGCAGGCCGTTCCGCAGGGGTGGTAGGGGTTGGGCAGGTACACCAGGCCGGAGCCTAAGTGGGAAGTTGGAAAAGGCGTGTGCGATTACTTCAAAGGGCGCACCAGAGTTGGTTGAGTGGCTCACTCAGCCTTCTGCACCCTCCTTATCCTCTGTATCTGCACCCTCCTCCCTCTCTGCTGTGTGCACCCCCAAATACACCACCACCACCATAGCCCCTCCACTCGAGTCAGAGGAATTATTTTCCCATCCATTCCCAGACCTTACCGATGCGCAGCCATTCTTGACATAGGATGAGGAAGAGGAGGTAGCAACGGCCGCCACCCAGCGGTCTGACGACAGTACCCAGATCAGCCCAAGGAGGGAGGTCCCCGCTGTTCCTGCCTACTCCGAGATCTCAAATGTCAGTGGTGGTGAAGGTGACGATGATGACATGTCGATGGACGTCACGTGGGTTCCCACAAGAGAGGAAGAGGAGGGGAGTTCAGAGGGAGAGATGGAGCAGCAGAGAGGGAGCAGAAGCAGGCAGAGCTCACAGGGCACAGTAGGCAAAAAGCAGACTGCTAATGTTTCTGGAGAGAGCCACCATGCACGGTTACTTCTGGTGCTCCCAGGATGCCGGCACATGGCTCTGCAGTGTGGGATTTTTTTAACATGTCAGCTGCTGACATCAGTGTTGCCATCTGCAGCCTGTGCTGTCAACGCATAAGTCGCGGTAAGCCCAACACTCACCTAGGGACGACCGCACCTGGCGTCCCATCACCAAGCCCAGTGCGAGCAACGTCGTCAGAACCCACAAAACCACACTCCCGGCGCTCCACGTCCTGCCTCTTCTCCTTCTCCTCTCTCCTCCCATTTGTCCTCCACTCCACCTTCCACCGTGCTGTCGTCGCGTTCATCTGGCAAAAGGCAGGCTTCCGTGGACCAAATGTTCGAGTGTAAAAAGTTGATGACGCTGGATAACCCTCTTGCCCAACGGCTGACTGCTGGCTTGTCGGAACTGCTAGCCCGCCAACTACTGCCATATAAACTGGTGGACTCGGAAGCCTTTAGAAAATTTGTGGCCACTGGCACACTGCAATGGAAGGTCACCAGAAGGAAGTATTTCTCCCAGAAGGGCGTCCCAGAGCTATATGGCCACGTTCAGCTATATGGCCACAGTGTTGGTGCCAAGATACATCTGACCACAGACATGTGGTCTAGCAAACACAGGCAGGGAAGGTACATGACTTTTACTGAACCTTCTGACGGCCGTCAAGCATGTAACCTATGGCTCCCGTGTGGATTTGATGTTACCAGCAAGGATTGCATGCAGGCCTGCCTCTTATTCTCCTCCTCCTACTCCATCCTCCGTCTCCTCCTCGGCTGACTCCTCCTTTTCCACTGCTACTGCCTCTTCCACTGCGTCCCCAAGCTCCCCAGAATCTATTCAACGTCCCAGGCGAGACGTTGCCATGCTGTGCTGGGGCTGTTATGCCTGGAAGCCAAGAGTCACACCGGTCCTGCACTGCTTTCAGCTCTGCGGTCACAAG
Source organism: Bufo bufo (assembly GCF_905171765.1). Taxonomy (NCBI): domain Eukaryota; kingdom Metazoa; phylum Chordata; class Amphibia; order Anura; family Bufonidae; genus Bufo; species Bufo bufo. Next base: position 399,824,040 of record NC_053393.1, on the reverse strand, counting down.
CTGATCAGTGGCTAACTACGCTCAATTTGACAGTTGGTAAAATGGTGTGCGACAATGGTGCCAATCTGCTGAGTGCGCTGAAACAGGGCAAAATGACACACGTGCCGTGCACGGCACGTGTCCTGAACTTAGTCATGCAGCGATTCGTTGCCTAATACCCCGGGGTCCAGGACGTCTTGCGGCAGGCCAGGAAAATCTCTGCCCATTTTAGAATATCTTACACGGCCATGGTTAGCCTTGCTGACGTTCAGCGGCGACACCACTTGCCCGTCAGACGTCTGATTTATGACAGCCCGACGCACTGGAACTCCACCTTGTATATGCTTGTTAGGCTGCTCCAGCAGCAACGTGCTGTTAACGACTACCTGTACGAACTCTGCAGCAGGACAGGTTCTGGGGAGCTTGGTTTCTTTTCACTGTGCCAGTGGCTGCTCATGCGTGATGCACGCAAACTACTGCGGCCATTTGATAAGATCACCAAACTGGGGAGTCGCAGCCAGGGCGCCATCAGTGACATCGTACCTTACGCTTTCTTTCTGGAGTGTGCCTTGCGTCATGTCATTGATCAAGCTGTCGAGGAGCAGGAGCTGGAAGATGAGGAAGTGGCAATCCTAAATGAATTCCCAGTGAGGGCTACTCCATCTGAGACAAGTCAGCAAGAGTCTGAAGAGGAGGATGGTGGCTGGGAGGAGGAGGAGGAGCAAGAAGAGCAGGATTTGTCGGGGACTGTCGGGGGATCCCTGGTGTTGTCCGTGGCTGGGGGGAGGAGACAGAGGACGATATTCTCCTGGGCGATGAGCAGGAGCCAAGGCGCAAATGGGGGCCTTCATGCTCCAGTGTTTGAAGAGGGACCCCCGTATAAAAAGCATATAGGGCAAGGACCAGTACTGGGTGGCAACATACTTAGACCCCCGGTCCAAACACAAAATGGCGGACATGTTACCAGCATCACAGAGGGGTGGCAGAATGCAGCATTTCCAGGCCTTGCTGCGAGAGATGCTGAATTCTGCCGTTGCGGGCACTGGCAGAGGAATTTCCACCCACAGCTAAACAGGTGCCGGTAACAATTCTACCGCGCCTGCAAGACGAGGACTCGAAGATGTGTTGGTCACTTTGGATATGAGATCATTCTTGCAGCCAACCCTTCGACAGCCGCCCTCCGGATCCAGCCTCAGGGAATGCCTAGACCGACAGGTGTCCGACTACATCGGGTTAACTGCCGATGTGGACGCTCTGAGAAGCGAGGAACCCCTGGACTACTGGGTGTGCAGGCTTGACCTGTGGCCAAGGCTGGCACAATTTGCTATGGAACTCTTGGCTTGCCCCTCGTCTAATGTCCTGTCCGAAAGGACGTTCAGCGGAGCAGGGGGGATTGTGACCGATAAGCGCACTCACCTAGCTCACAACAGTGTGGACTACCTCACATTTCTAAAAATGAATGAGGCATGGATCTCGGAGGAATTCAACACCTGTGACCACCACGTGTTATTGAATTTCCTCATGCCAGCCCACACATATCCGCCGCCACCCAGAACAAAGAATGGTCCTTGTCTTATGTATATACAGCGGCATAAAAGGCCTTATCTGTCAAGTGAATGCTTAATTTTTGGGGCCTGTACTCCAGTGGCCTACAGTCAAATTTTTATCCAGTGACTGCCTAATGTATCTCCAGCCACATAATCACAAGTTCTTTTCTGTCAGGTGAATGCCTAATTTTTGGGCCTATACTGGCCTACAGTAAAAATGTTATCCAGTGAACGCCTAATGTACCTCCAGCCACATAATCACAAGTTCTTTTCTGTCAGGTGAATGCTTAATTTTTGGGGCCTGTACTCCAGTGGCCTACAGTAAAATTTTTATCCAGTGACCGCCAAATGTACCTCCAGCCACATCATCACAAGTTATTTAGTTAATTTTTGGGGCCTGTACTCCCGTGGCCTAAAATAAAAATTTTCTAGGCTCCACCAGGGCACATTTTTGAGTGTTTCCATTTAAGATGCATAAAAATGGCCCCTGATTAAAATACGTATTTTTTGTGGGAATTTTTGCCAATTATCCCTCTGGTATGTCACTGTCCATGTTGTGGGACTATTTGTGCACTTCTAGTAAGTATTCAGGTTCGCCGCCTGCCATTAAAGTCAATGGGGCCCAGCCGCGAATGCGAGGTTCGCGAACATTTGATCGTGAACGCGCGTTCACGAACCGTCCCGGCCGATGTTCGTCCATCACTATAGGACATGTTCTATTTTATTGCGGGGCCGTGGAACAGAAATGCGGATGCGGACAGCACATTGGGTGCTGTACGCATCTTTTGCGGCCCCATTGAAAATGAATGGTTCCGCACCCGTTCCGCAAAATTGCGGAACGGATGCGGACCCATTTTGCGGACATGTGAATAGACCCTACTGTGTAAAAAAGCTGTGTGTGAATCCACAACTAGAGAACTTATTTCTGTTGAGATGTCTGTTTCAGCTTAAAGGTTCATTTTAGATTTTCCTGACTTCAAAATGTTCTTCCAGATTTGTAACATTTAAATTGAAATACCATATTTTATAATTATGGTCTGATGTCAAATAAAAGAGATATAGGAGAGATGCAAGACAGAGCTGCCGTGGACCAGCCGCTACATTTCTCCAGCTGCAGATGGTTCTATTCATTTAAACTGTATTCTCCTCCCTTTTATATCAGGGACTACAAATAATCGCTATGTTCTCCGAAATTCAGATAAAGATGATGTAATGCCTGGCTGTATGGCTTTTATTTCATTTTATTTTTTTATTTCTTAAACACAATGGTTTCCCAACTTTATTGTATGTAGTTACCTCAGCTACAAAGGCATATGCATAGATTATTCAGGATGCCAAAGGACTTGGACGTGTTTAGATTACAAAGAGGAGCCTCAGATATATTGCTATGTAACATTTAGCTCAAGGCCCTGTACGTTTGTATGATTTTATTTTCTAATTCTTTTCCCATATAAAATGGAATGGCGATATCTCACACTGGCTGCGTTATAAATGGTGCTTATATTTAGGCCTATTTTTAAAAAAAATTCCCTTCAGATTCAGCTAGACACTATTTTCACCATATGTTGTAGTGTTATCTGTGATAAATTGTTCTGTCATTGATTGTGTAAGACATGTTTGCATGCATATGCATGTGTGTGGAGAGCAAGGAAATAATTAAGGCCGTCTAGTCAGAATGTGAGTTCATTTTTTATTCATATGTGCCTTTTTGGTCTTGTCAGATGTTGAATTTTTCTCCAGTTGAATGAGTTCAATCTTTTAAGACTCATCCATCTGTTGGAAGTCGGTACCATTTAACAGGTACCTTGTTCAGAGTTTGCGTTTTATTCTGAAAGGTATCAGAGATGAAGGAACCTTTATACAAATTCTCTTCCTTCGTTTTTCAAATATAACTCTAATTTGCTACAAGTTCTAGTACCAATCATTTACCTTCTGTAAATGCATTCGGTCGCATAATGATAATAGGGGCTGAAGATTTTTGTGAACTTCAAAGAGGTTTTGTGTAGGATAAAAACTCCAAGCATTTACTTACTCAAGGATAAAATAAAAAAAAATCTCAATATGCTTACCCTTAGAATTCCTCACCAGCCAGGGTTACTCACCACATCTCTGTTTCTACCCCGGCCTGATGACGTGTTGTGCATAGGGACAGCATGTCACAAGAGTGGGCCAGCTAGACATTGCCCACTGTAGTGATGTCCCTATGGTCGCCACGTCACTGCAGTAGCTAGTGTTTGGCTTGTGCAAATTTTTTCTAAAAGTAAGTATATTAAGTAATAGAACAACCACTAAACGTAATTTAGAAAAATCTTAGACGACTGCAGTAGGCCAACACCCAACAAGTAGGACAGGTTAGGTTGCAATTTCATCTTAGACACACTTTTAAAGTTCAACCAGTATACTAAAAAAGGTATTCTGGTTTCATGAACTTGATGGCCTATTCTAAGAATAGGTCATCAATTTCAGATTGCTGGCAATCTGACTTTTGGCACCCCCTCCGATCAGCTGTTTGTAGGGGCTACGATGCTTGTGCAAGACCTGCGTTCTCTTCAGCTGTCCCATGGGGGTCGTGCAATATGGTAATGAGTCCAAATTCAGAGCAGGCAGCGTAGAAGCAATACGTGTAACAGGCACAGGTCAGGCAGCTGAGGGTCAGAATATGGTAAACAGGCAGAGGTCAGTACACAGCAGACAACAGAATGGAACACCTTTGCAAGAACTTATAACACTAGGAAACCTATTGCTAAGGCTCCATTCCACTGGGGAAGGTGCCTGAAATACCCCAAGGTTGCCAGCCATTGGCTGGTGAAGATTGGGGGCATGCATTAGCCCTTTAAGAACCAGAGCAGGAGCCTGGTACAGCCTGCATGTAGAGATAGAACGGACATGACAGCCGGGCCCACCTAGAAAGTGACAGTGGGAGGTGGGTCTGGCCCACCAGGTAAGTTAAGTGTAACAGACTGCAGCCACTACTGTAACAAGGGGCAAGTGTAGGTTGAAATTAGATTAAATTCAAGTTTCCTAGAGGGTATTTAATAACCATGTTCAGTGTCAGGCTCATTAAAGCATTGAAGTGTTGTATGTGTGCATATATATATATATATATATCTATCTTGCTGAGCTTGGAATGATGCATACTTTATTCAGTATGACGCATAATAATCTTTACACCCGATACAAGTGCAAGCTGTTCCATGTCATTTACCGATGACTGGTGAATCCCAGGTGACTGTATGATCACTGGTATTACACCTTTATTTTGCTGATTCTTCAGTCCAGCAGTTGTAGTTGTTTTATTTCACCACAGAGGGACAGAATCGAGCCATATTTCAGTGAAACCATATTTTCTTTGCTTTTTTGTGCAGATGATGGCATTTTCAAAGCTGGCGAAGACAGATCAGAAATGTGGGGGGCATCAGAAGTTCAGGAAGATGAAAACACTAAAGTGGAGGTTCCGGTTGATCAGGTAATTTGCCTTACAGCTTTTAAGCCATCAAATGGTAATGAGAAAAAGAAAAATAATACAAATTGTTTGCCTGCTGAACACCAGCAGCTGAGGCTGGAAAGCTATAAAGGACTCATTTTAAAGCTCATATTCCAGCAGCTAATTAAAGTGGAAATGCAGACGAGTGCCTTTAATTTCAAACATTCAAAGCCTTTTCAGGCTATTTTTTTTAAGAGTTATAGATTGGTAAATGTTACTATTTTTAAGGGATAATTTGCATAATGTTGACATTGCCTTAGGTAACCTTTTATAAATCTAGCCTTAAGAGAGGCTACCGAGGCTTCAAAGTAGGTCTGTAGATATGGCAAGATTACATTTAAGCTGATCTTTATAGCTGCGGTAGTACATGCTTTATAGCTCTCTTAAATACCTCCTGAATGTATAATTATGTATGCTGCACTAATTGGACAAGTGAGTGCTTTGAAATCACCTTTTTGTATATTCATCCTCACATTACACGACCATGGATTTTTTTAGTCATTCCTAATGGACTTTCTAATAAACAGAGTACTTAACATACAGTATGAACTGACACTAATAGCAGAATTTGGGTCATGGCATCATCTCAGTCATTTTTTTTTGTCAGTTGTACAAATAATTGAAAAATTGATTAACTCCTTTCTGCACAGAGTTGTACATTTAGGGTACAGACAGGGAGTACTTCCTTCCCTGTGATGTTGATGCACAACACAGTGATGGTGTAGGCTGAGGAAACAGACTTGCATCATCACCCATAGGAGTCAGCTATAACAAAAAATTAACCCCTGTGGGTTGAAACCATTTTCACCTTCACCTTAGGGTCACCAGCTGTCTCTGGCAGGTGAGAATCTGACCTATTATTGCTAGATTCTAGTAGCAAGCTCCCTCTACCAAGGTGACCACTATACTACACTGAAAACTAAGCACAAAGATGGTGGTAGGGTGGTGTTAATGGAGAGGTTCCCCTTTAAAAGAAGCCAGTCACGGACCAGATGATCTGTATTTCTTGAACATTATTACAGATATAGTGGGACAAAATCTTAGTGGTTGTGGTCATGTTAAGAAGCATAGTCCACTTAATGGTTTTAGTACTCAATCATAGTAACATAGTATATAAGGCCAAAAAAAGACATTTGTCCATCCAGTTCGGCCTGCTATCCTGCAAGTTGATCCAGAGGAAGGCAAAAAAAAACCTGTGAGGTAGAAGCCAATTTTCCCCACTTAAGGGGAAAAAAATTCCTTCCTGACTCCAATCAGGCAATCAGAATAACTCCCTGGATCAACGACCCCTCTCTAGTAGCTATAGGATGTAATATTATTACACTCCAGAAATACATCCAGGTGCCTCTTGAATTCCTTTATTGTACTCACCATCACCACCTCCTCAGGCAGAGAGTTCCATAGTCTCACTGCTCTTACCGTAAAGAATCCTCTTCTATGTTTGTGTACAAACCTACTTTCCTGCTGGCGCAGAGTATGTCCCTTGTCACAGTCCTGGGGATAAAAAGATGATCTCTGTACTGACCCCTGATATATTTATACTAGAGGTGGGACGACGAATCTGTCAAATCCACGAATCCCTTGAATTTTGCTGGATTCGTGGACTCGAATCCCGATGTAATTTAAGAAATTCGAATCCGACGAATCCCGCCGCAACTTCACGTCCCCGTGCCTCCTGAGACGCCTGCTATTTCCCTACCCGTGAACTTTCCCTAGTAAAACCCTAAGCAAGCACCGCATAACAACAGCCTGAGGAGCGCATTCACCTCGAGTCCCGGGCGGCCGCCTCTGCCGTGCCCGGGCAGCGGGTGACACTCTGGACTTGTTTGCACAGCTCTCCTGCCAAGTATTTTTTCTCCACCCACAAAAGGAGGAGAAGGAGGAGGTTCACACAAACTGACGCGGTTTGAGCCTCTTCAGCTCTTTTTTCATATTAAAAGAATATTGAGTTTGGATCACTTTGTTTCTTACACCGTTCACACAATTCTTATGTACAGGATTCGAGATTCGAAATATTCGAGAACCTTTTCGGATTTAAAAAAAATTGGATTCGTCCCACCTCTAATTTATACATAGTAATTAAATCTCCCCTCAGTCATCTTTTTTCTAAATTGAATAACACTAATTTTGATAGTCTTTCAGGGTACTGTAATTCCCTCATTCCCATAATTACTTTAGTTGCCCTCCTCTGAACTCTCTCCAGCTCTGCTATGTCTGCCTTGTTCACAGGAGCCCAGAACTGTACACAGTACTCCATGTGTGGTCTGACCAGTGATTTGTAAAGTGGTAGGACTATCTTCTCATCACGGGCATCTATGACCCTTTTGATGCAACCCATTATCTTATTGACCTTGGCAGCTTCTGCCTGACACTGGTTTTTACAGCTTAGTTTGCTGTTCACTGAAATCCCTAGGTCCTTTTCCATGTCAGTGTTACCCAGTGTTTTACCATTTAGTATGTACTGGTGACTTGCATTATTCCTTCCCATGTGCATAACCTTACATTTGTCAGTGTTAAACCTCATCTGCCACTTCTCTGCCCAAGCCTCCAATCTATCCAGATCCATTTGTAGCAGTATACTGTCCTCTTCCGTGTCAATTACTTTACACAGTTTAGTGTCATCTGCAAAAATTTATATTGAAGAACAAAATCATATTTGTTTCAGTTACACACAAGGTAGCACATTAAGTGTTGCAACATTTACCTAAACATAACAATGAACAGTTGTGTAACCCACTATTGTAGGCTCCTGTTCACTTCACAAAAGCCACAGTCAGTGTCTGTGGTACTTCACACAAGCCCAGATGTTCAGTCATCTCCCACTGACTATATTTGTTTCTCTGACATCATTCTGCCCTGTTCTTTAAAGGCTATGGATACCTTTGCGACCAATTTTTTTAAATGATTGCATTGCACTCATTTTGAGCTAAAAATCATTTTTCTGTCTTTATTAAAGATTTACAGTACCTTTCTCTGTACAGACTTGAGATTCTCCAGTACTAGGCTCTGTGTTTATATAGTTTCCCATCAGGCAGCTTAGCTGATGGCTCCCAACCTCATAAACACTCATTATAGCTCAGTTTTTATCTTACTGATATTGAATATGGCTTAAATAAGTGTTTATGAGCATTAGTACTTCAAATATAAAGGATATGCATAGCCAGCAGATAATGGCTCAAGGTAAAAGTAAGATGCTGACAAGTAAGCCAACAGTTAACCCTTTATAACAAAATCTGCTGAATATTTTTAATAAAGACCAATTGAAAAAATATTTTTTATCCCAAAATGAGTAGAATGGCTTCCAGCACACCATACTCCACCCAAGTGGAACAAGCTCCCGGCCTACTTGTTGCTCAGGCCAATAACAGGTTCAATAGGCAGCACACACGGACCATCTGTAATCTCTCCTTTTGGGTCAATCCTCCCATTTTAAAGAGACAACCAATAATAAAGGATACAACTGCAGTCCATCTGCTGGAAAAATGGCGAGTATAGCGTTCACTCTCGTCATATGGTGGCCTACCGGGCTGTTACATGGACTGCTACTGCTGTCAGTATTAATATATCAAATTCTGGCATGAACTATTTTATGTTTGTAGTGGAGGCCTGGTCATGTGAAGAGGTATTTCTATTACAATATACTTAAACATTTTCATGATAATATTTTTGATGTCCTCTTATCATATACAGAAGATGTAAAGGGTAGTACTACCACCATCAGTTTTCTGACTGGTAATATTGCATCAGACAAGTTCCAATCTCTTGTAATTAGCTCATTAACTTGCATTACATTCAGGGTTTTTTTCTGTACACTAAATGCACTGTGAGATGATTTCCAAGTAAGCAAATTAGTAAAGGGTTACAGAGTTCACACAGTGCCAGACAGACATTAAAGGGAATACCAATAATGCATGCAGTGTCCAAAATGAAAGCTGCGTTTGAAGCTGGTCATCATCATTCTCTGACAATAACTAATTATTTCATTTTTCCTTTTATAAATAGCTAACTCTAGGGCAAATACACTCCAGGAATTTGTAAGTAGGGGGTTTGAGCTGAAAATGCTTTTATGTAATGTAATAGATAACACCTTTCATATTGCGGCAGAAAGTGATCAAATATATATTATTCTATGACACAAATTAGCAATAAACCAGTTGCAAGCCCTTGGTTTTTGGACTGTTTACAATATAGCCCTTTGACTGGTGTATATAACTACTGTACATGTCACTGAACACTACTCTAACATTGAAGGTAGCAAGGAAGTACATAGAGCATAGGTGGCATATTGATTTGTTATGGGCTCATAAAAAAAGATAGGACGCAGCCTAGACTAGCCCACCTCTGGACTGCCCTACTTTTCTACAGTCACAATATCATTAACAAAGAAGTGAGGAGGGCAGATATTTCACCTTTCTGTCCCACAAGAGATGGTTGCGGGTAGCATCAAATTCTGGCTCTCCCCTTCCCTATCCTACAGTGGTGGGATATGATTGCATTCGCAAGTACTGTGCAGTATTTAGATTTTTGGTATGGGACACTTTTTGCATAGTAAAAATCCTAAAAGGTAGATGATTAGCATTCACATATTGTGGATATGAGATAAGGAAAACAACTGTGCACAGTAGGTGAAATCAGAAAAATCTGAATATAATCAGAAAATAACATTTTACTGAAAGAGTAATAGATGCTTGGAATAAAATTAGAGGAGATGTGAATGAAAAATCAACAATAAGTGAATTTGAACATGCCTAGGATAAACATACAGTTCTTGGCAAGTTTTAGGCAGGTGTGGAAAAAATACTGCAAAGTAAGAATGCTTTAAAAAATGAAAGTGTTAATAGTGAAATCTAAATCAAATCAATATTTCGTGTGCGCACTCTTTGCCTTCAAAACAGCATCAATTGTTCTAGGTACACTTGCAGTTTTTTTAGGAACTTGGCAGGGAGGTCGTTCTAAACATCTTGGAGAATTAACCACAGATTCTCTGTGGATGTAGGATTGCTCAAATCCTTCTGTCTCTTCATGTAATCCCAGACAGACTTCATGATGTTGAGATCAGGGCTTTGTTGGGGCCATATCATCACTTCCAGGATTCCTTGTTCGTCTTTACACTAAAGATATTTCCTAATCATATTGGCTGGTTGTTTAGGGTCGTTGTCCTGCTGTAGAATAAATTTAAAGCCAATCAGATGCCTCCCTGATTATACCGCATGATGGATGAGTATCTGCCTGTATATCTCAGCATTGAGGACACCATTAATCCTGACCAAATCCCTAACTCCATTGCTGAAAACTTAGTGCAGCAGATGAAAGATACATCATGCTTACTTCCTTTAAACAATTGGAAGATGTCTAGCAGTGCCATTAACTTCAGAAACCGGTGGGACCCAGGTACACTCATCTACTGTTTGGAGATGTCTGGCCAGATGTGGCCTTCATGGAAGAAGTGTGGCCCAAAATCCATACGTTTGACGCAGAAACAAGGCCATGCACAAAAACATAGAAACTGGGGTGCAGAAAAATGGCAGCAGGTGCTCTGGACTGATGAGTCAAAATTTGAAATATTTGGCTGTAACAGAAGGCAGTTTGTTCACTGAAGGGCTGAAAAGTGGTACAATAATGAGTGTCTGCAGGCAACCGTGAAGCATGGTTGAGGCTTCTTGCAATTTTTTGGCTACATTTCAGTAAATAGAGTTGGGGATTAAGGGCTCTTTCACACTTGCGTTGTTCTGTTCCGGCATAGAGTTCCGTCGTCGGGGCTCTATGCCGGAAGTATCCTGATCAGGATTATCCTAATGCATTCTGAATGGAGAGAAATCCGTTCAGGATGCATCAGGATGTCTTCAGTTCCGGAACGTTTTTTGGCCGGAGAAAATACCGCAGCATGCTGCGCTTTTTGCTCCGGCCAAAAATCCTGAACACTTGCCGCAAGGCCGGATCCGGAATTAATGCCCATTGAAAGGCATTAATCCGGATCCGGCCTTAAGCTAAACGTTGTTTCGGCGCAATACCGGATCCGATGTTTAGCTTTTTCTGAATGGTTACCATGGCTGCCGGGACGCTAAAGTCCTGTTTGCCATGGTAAAGTGTAGTGGGGAGCGGGGGAGCAGTATACTTACCGTCCGTGCGGCTCCCGGGGCGCTTCAGAGTGACGTCAGGGCGCCCCACGGGCATGGATGACGTGATCGCATGGATCACGTTATCCATGCGCATGGGGCGCCCTGACTTCATTCTGGAGCGCCCCGGGAGCTGCACGGACGGTAAGTATACTGCTCCCCCGCTCCCCACTACTACTATGGCAACCAGGACTTTAATAGCGTCCTGGCTGGCATAGTAACACTGAATGCATTTTGAAGACGGATCCGTCTTCAAATGCTTTCAGTTCACTTGCGGTGTTACGGATCCGGCGGGCACTTCCGGCAAATGGAGTACACGACGGATCCGGACAACGCAAATGTGAAAGAGGCCTAAGTTAGGATTCATGGTGTCCTCAATGCTGAGAAATACAGGCAGATACTTTTCCATCATGCAGTACCATTTTGAAGTTTTGAATAACCTCCCTGCTGAATTCCTTCAAAAACTGTGTGCATGTGTACCTAGAAGAATTGATGCTGTTTTGAAGTCAAAGGTTGGTCACACCAAATATTGACTTGATTTAGATTTCTATGTTGTTCATTCACTTAGCATTTTTTAATTGATAAAAATGAAAACAAATTATTCACACTTCTATTTTTGAAAGCATTCTTATTTTGCTGCATTTTTCCATCACCTGTTTAACATTTTTCACTGTATTGTATATCTATCCTAAGAGCTAAATAAAAAGGAAATAATAAAAGGGCAGACAGACCTTGTGGTCTTTTTCTGCCCCCATTCTTCTTGAATTCCTGGAGGTAAGCTCCTTCAAAACATAAAATTGCGGCTAAACAGTTGGCCCTTAAGCTCTGCCATGTACATGGGCACATGTCACACCACACTAGATAGGAGATAACAGCTAGATCGATGGGGGTCCCACTGCTGGATCCCTCAGCTCTCATAAAAACGTGGTCCTGAGTCCTTCATTTGAATGGAGCAGTAGTCAGGCATGCACACTACCTCTCTATTCACTATTCTATGGGACTGATGGACCCAGCCGATCGCTGTACTCTGCTATCTGTTAGTTTCTGACTCCTATTGATTGATGACCCTTGGGGACTTTAACTAGAGAACTAGCATCCATTGTCACATCATGTAAATAAACTAGATTAAAGTTTCCTCTTAGAAATAGTGTCAACCTTATCACCTTTTTCTCCAAAGAAATATCTGTTTGATGCTGCTGGTCATTATAAATTACAAGCAACATAAGAGGAAAGTTGCCATTTTGTATACATTTTAGAAGCAATGCTTTTTAAGATTCTTAGATCTTTTATCTTGGTGCCCTGTCTAGGAAAGACAAAAGTCAGAGTTGACTTTTTGATGCCAGAATGAAATACACATATATTGTATTTGAAAGCTTTATTCTACCTTTTGTGGCCTTGTTCTGATGCATATTTTAGTCCGTATAGCTTTGCTGAAGATGAAATAAACACCAGCTGCAGACTTTCCAAAGTTCATACTTTTGTTAGTTCAAAGACTACCTGAGATATAAAGCAGTGGATATATTTCTTCAGTTTAACAAAAATGTGACAGTTTCACATAAACAACTGAATAAATACTCTTCCATTATCTACCTGCAGAGCTGTCATCATGTTTGGCAGCTGAATCTGTCACTAAATTGTTGTGATTGGTGGGCTCCAAGCACTGAGACTCCTACTGATGGGTAGAAACCCTGTTTCTGAGCACCTGGTTTCTATGGTTCCAGATGTCTTTCTTTGAAGAGCTGTATACAGGTAATATACTGTCTATCGCCCTTCCATAGAACTCTGCGGAGAAATCTGCGGAGGAATACCAGCGGGAGCTAAAGGAGCACACAATGGTGCAGCCCCTTCATTTATGCAATTCAGGGGAGTGGCTGGATGTGTTATGTCTAAAATGACCATCTTGTAGATTTGCTCAGCTATTTTCTCACATCTGAGTTTGATAACACCTGTATTCCTACCAAATTATATGTAAAATTTTCAGGCTTCTATTAAATTTCTGTTTGTTTCCCATGGCTTGATTAAGAAAGTATATGTATAAAACAAGAACTCCTTGTAAGGTCGGTATGGCAAGTCACCCGGTATTACTATACATGTATGGAATTCAATTATGCTAATCAAAAATTGATGTTGACTTTATTAGATCAGTACTCTACAAAAATGTTCATCAAACTGTGGCTCTCAAGCTGTTGTCTTTAATGGTTCTTCAATTATTACAGAGAGTAGCTGAAACAGTTGAAGAAGAAGTACAAGACAATGAGGGTCAAGAGGATGAGGAGACTGCTGAAGATGCAGAAGAACAGGAAGATGACCATAATAATGTCCAAGCAGATCACCTCCATGAGGAAGAAACAGGTGAAAATGAGGAACATGGTATGGTAAGTCATGAAGGCGAAGCAAATAATGGGAAGATGCACAATGATTCAGAAGATGTGATTGATAATTATGGAGATGGACATTGGGAAGAAGATCAGCAATTAAATTCAGTAGACACACATGGTGAAGGCATTGGGCAAATTAACAATGATATTTATGGGAGAGAAGAAGATGAAGATGAAGACCACGATGGAGACAGAAATGATCAAAGTCAGGTAAAACTATAAGCTCATAAAAAATATCAAACATTTTTAGTATATAATATTGGTTATACTGGTGCAAAGAAATTTCAGAACTGTTTGTACTATTTAATGTTTATCAATTATATGTCCAGCATAACTAGTGCAAAGTCCTGACATTGATCTCTCACCAATTTGTATGGGAATTCCATGTGTAAAAATCGCCTCATATACAGTAGCCTTATAGTAGGATAGCTTCCTTCACAAGCAGGAGCATTCAAGTAAGACAGATCCAGGTTGTAGGGGGTTCACAATCCATTTGCAGGTAAATGCCAATTTCACCCAAGCATATTATGGGTGCATTGTTGCTGTGTTACATGTGGATGAGTGTTCCAGCCCAACCACAAATCCACTGATCCAAACTCACAACATTATGGATCCCAGTGATACTGTAAGTACGGTTCAGTAGATCTGTGGTCAAGCTGGGACACTTCTTTGTAATATGGACGCCAAAATGCACCTGTAATACTCTCATTTGAAACTGATCTGAGACACAGACTAAGGGTAATAGTAAATCTGTAGCCTAATGACAAACTAACATGGAAGATTTCATCTGACTGTCCAGCTGCATTGGTATGATGCTTCAAAAAGTAAAGCAATGTAAAGAAATCAGATTTTTATGTAATCCCATAGTTTATGGTCTTGGTGGACAGTTTATTATGACCACCCAGTTTATACTTTGTAGGATCACTCTTTTCCCATCCCTGTATGTTGTAATCCCTGCATTGTCACATTTACCACCACAGACATTACATTTGGTCGCTGTTTTCGGTCTTATTCTGCACCCTCTGAAAACTTTAACATCTGCTGTTCTCCAACAATTCACAAGTGCAGCTGTTTTGTTCCCCCCCTCAATCAGCCGATGTCCAGAGTTTGTCTTACACCCTAAAGTTTAGGAATGCTTTCCTGTTCGCCTTCTTATACCTCGGAGTGACTTTCCAAGAGGGGCATCTGGATAATCACCACTTTACCTAAAGAATCCTTATGGTCATAATAAACTGTTTACTAAGCATAATTGTGGGTCCATCCGAGGTCAGCCGTCTCTAATAGAGCTGCTTCTGTAGAACAACAAGCTGTACACAAGTCATTAAGGTGTGACTTCAGTAATCAGTCTTCATTCATAGTAATAGTAGCTTATTTCAAAATGAGTACATGCTAATTGATACCGAGGGAATAATTAACAACGAATGTATTATTTGTGCTGCCTTAAAAGAAAAAAGGAAATATGGATTTGTAATATCCACTTGTTATAAAATGAAGGTGGTGGCTCTACTGCCAGTCATGTCGCCATTCCTCATTGCACTCCCTGTATAGGAGATACAGGATAAGGCACTTGGTCAGGGAAGTAGCTGTTGAAATGTACACTGTCTGTGGGTGCTTATTAGGGTGCTGAGAAGATGCCTTCAAAGACTACAGTTGTGCCTTTGGTGATATGCTAGATGTGTCCCCTTTTTTTGTAGACTTTTACATGCCCACCGTATGGATAGTTCCCGATGAAAATAGTATTAACCAAAAGGATTTATTGTGTCCTGGAGAGCAGATAAAAGAACGATGACTCTGGTGAGATGTGAGAACATATCATGCTGGAGTAGGGCAAGGATAGAGAACAGCAGAGACTATGACACAAGACAATATGAAACATGTGCACAGACCAGTAGGGGTCAGCCGTACAGAAGAAATGTGCATTTGGTTTATGCACATTTCTCAATGAAATTAACTGTTTCGGTAAATGGCATTAAAGCTTAGTCTACTAGAACAAGGCAAAAGTGCAGGGCTGAGGCGCTGAGTGAATGACTTGGCCTAATTACATGTTGAACAGTGATTTCTAGCTGTAGTGTGATACTTAGTCTGGTAACATATACCTTGACAGCTTTACATAGGCATGTCTTATAAAAAAAAAATGTGTAGGTGATATTCGGGAACTTCACCAAGAAGAATATGTGGGATAATAAGGACACATCTTCAGTCATTATTAGGAACATCACAGCTCCCATTAAGAGCAGAGGCTATGATGATAGAGTGAAAAGGCCCTCTTTTTTTATTTCCAAAAAGGGCTGGCTTAAAGGACTTGTCTTTTTGTTTTTAAAAAAGTGGTTAAAGGGCATCTGTCAGCAGATTTGTAACTATGAAACTGGCTGTGCCGAAGGCATCTGTGTTGGTCCCATGTTCATATGTGCCTAATTGCTGAAAAAATTCGGGCGTTGTCGTTACACCTAGAGGTTCAGCTCTGTCTGCAACTGCCGCCCCCTCTCCACTTTGACAGGGCCAGGCGTGATGACGGGGGCGCGACACTTGCAGAGAGAGCTAAGGCTCTAGGTGTAATGACAACACCCCCGTTGCTCCTAGAGGCTCATTTGCATATATTAAAACATCATTTTTCTCAGCAATGCGGGAACATATGAACATGGGACACAGATGTCTTCATAGGTACAAATCTGCTGACAGATGTCCTTTAAAAAAAAAAAAGAATTATGCACACTGTCACCAATCGTTCTACTGCTGCTATTACAATGGTTACTGGTCAATGCTTCCCAGTTCTAACTCAACACATAGGTAATGGCAGGAGATACTCATTCATCCAATCACTGGCATAAGCGGTGTGGACTGACTCAATGTCTTGTGTGTCTATGATTGCGGCGATGGGGAAATGACACCAGTATGTAACATGGTATTGAACATAATGATGCAAAAAGAAAATACCAAGCTTACATTTTCTCCACGGATTCACAACACGAAAGCCTTATACTTGGCTGTACCCTTTATATAGCTGTCTTCATGTGACATAGACACCCATAGACATGTATGATTGGGAGAAGAGAATTAGCCGCTGCCTGCTACCTCTGGTGGTGGCTTATCTCCCCTGAGAACAAATTTATTAGGTTTGTTCAAACATGCCAACTCTTCATTCACTTGAGATCTGCCATTGCAGGAGAGCTGGGTCATCCCCGTACATATTAGATCAGTTCCACTGAAATCGGCAGTTTTACCAAAGTTCAGCTAATGTGTATGTCTACCTTTACTCTCCCAGCAATCAGCTGTAATCTGTAGAATTGAGGCTTCGTAGCAAGTATTCTATTGCCCTGCAGTGGCCTATATGATAAATGAATCAATACCCAGCTCCCACTGAAATCAATAAGTAAGTAATGGACATTCTGGGTCCTCCAACGCAGATACTGTACATTCTTTGTAGCCGTTGACCACTCTGGCTAATAGCTGAAGGTCCTTACTTATAGCCTCACGCTTCTGTGGACGGATGTTATAAACCCTGCAGAGAAATTTCCTGGTGGGCCAATGCCCAGGGGCCCACCTGAGCCCTCCTCATGGCCACGGGTTGGATACATGGTAATTTGAAGCTCTCAGCATTAATTAATGCTAGGATCATCATGTACTTATGCACCTCACTGGTGGCTGCAGGTGTCCTCCTAAATTCAACTATATCGCCATCCTCAGAACAGTGATACAGTTGATTACTGTGGTGAGGGTAGCAGTATTTTGTTCTGCTGGGATGTTGTTTTGTGCTGCACTAGGGTATTGATTTCCCCACCTACTTCTGTTGGCGCTGCCTATTCCTTTGACCCTGCCTACTTGTGTTGCCCACCTTCTGTCAATTTGGACCCACCTGCAAAATGGGGCCACTTTTAGATGTTTTACCAGGTCCACTGTAATTTCCCAGTCTGCCCTTGCACATGATACTCCATCAGTGTAAGTAACAATCAAAACTGTAGACAAGGATTAAGCATATTAAACTCTCGGACATTGGCACCGATGGTTTAATAACAGCGATTCTCTGCCTTTTGTTCCAGGCTTATGAGCAGATATATACATGTAGAGGCCCACCCCTTCAACATATACATGACTATTACTGACAGCTCAAATCTTTTATAAGAAATAAAATGACAGGGGCGTATGCATGCTTTGGGTACTTAGCTTAATATGTTCTGTAATGTGATTTAAGCCTCATGCACCCGGCCGTGGCCATATTGCAGCCCGCAAACAGCGTTTCCGCAATATGCGGGCACCGGCCGTGTGCTCCCCGCATCATGGATGCGGACCAATTCACTTGAATGGGTCCGCAATCTGAAGCTGCGGTGCGGTGCGGAACGGAGGCACCGAACCCCACGGAAGCACTAAGGAGTGCTTCTGTGGTGTTTCTGTCCGTTCCTCCGCACCACAAAAAAATAGAACATGTTCTATTTTTTTCAGGTGCGGACGGATCACGGACCCATTCAAGTTGAATGGGTCTCGATCCATCCCGGCCGCCGCACAGACTTTTCCCGTGCATTGGGGACTGCAAATTGCGGTCCCCAATGCACGAAACGGCTGCGCAACAGCCGTGTGCATGAGGCCTTAGTCAATGAAGGGTTGATTATTTAAATGATTGATTATTTAAATGTTGGTTTAATCTAAGTCATACTTATAGAAAAACATGAGTATAAAATAATGAGGATATACGGTAGCTAAGTCAATTATACTGGATTAGACATTATGAATTTTATAGTGAATATTACATTAAATCCATAGATTTGCCATGTTGCCCATTTCCTTGCTATATGTAATTTCTGTGATTGGTTCAAGGCAGATTAAGCAGGCAGTTTAGCTGTCTAAAATAAAGTAGTAATAACATAATTGCACTTATCCTATGAGTAATGATATTGATAATAAACGTTAATAAGATGAAAGTATGAGATATTTTCAAGTAGAAAATATATGTCTTTGAGGGATCATGAGGGAGGTTGAGAAGTTGATGTCATTGGTCCATCTTTGCTTTAAAGAGGACCTTTCCTGTTTTTTTTTTTTTATTAATACCTTAGTATGTAGTCAACCTCCAGCAGATACCACAGCTTTTTTTTTTCAGATTGTCTCCTCCATTGTCCCTCAATGCCCCCCGCTGTGTTCTTGTGCTAATTACTAGCATCAGTAAAGGGAGGAAGAGACCTCAGCGTTCCTCAGTGAACATCTCCTTCTTCCTGGCTGTGACGCTTTCCAATTGCTGCGGACCACTTTACCGCCAGGGAGAACAGACTATGTAAGCGAGTACTTGCTTGTCTTCTCCCTGGCTATGAAGTGGTCCGCAGCGATTGGACAGAAGGAGAGGCCCACAGAGAAGAGCTGAGGTGTCCTCCCTGTACTGAAGCCAGAACACAAGCGGGGGCATAGTGTTGCAACAGAGGGGACAAGCTGAAGAGAAAAAAAAAAAAAATATGGCATCTGCTGGAGGTTGACTACATACTAAGGTATTAGTGTAAAAAAAAAATCCCATGAAAGGTCCTCTTTAAAGAGGCTTTTCCATCTCAACATTTGTGGTATATCGCTAGAATATTCCTCAAATCTTGGATAGATGCAGGTCCAGCTTCTGGAACCCACTCCTATCTCCAGAACGTGGTCTCCAAAGTTAAGGGGAGCACATGCTTATCTTGCTCTTCATTCACTGTCAGCGCGCTTGGCTATTTTTGGAAGTCCCATAACAGTGAATGCAGAGCAAGCTGTGCAAGCACGGCCACATGTCAATTTACCTTTATGGGACTGCCAGAAATAGCTGGGCCAGCTGGGAATGGAGGGTCGCTGTGCGGCACCGATGCTTTTCTTTCACTTCAAGGGCCATGTTCTGGAATTGGAGCGAGTCCCAGAGGTGGGACCTGCACCTATCTGACATCTGTGGCATAAAGCTAGGTTAAGATGGGAAAACCCCTTTAACTTGGGTTACTATGTAACATGACACATTTCAAAGCAGAATCTAGGCTTTCCTTCACCTGTAGCATGTCCTGGTAGCCCACTGCTAGCTTTAGCCTGCATGTTTTGTTTTAGGCTTGTTGCAGAGCAGTTTTCATTTTTGATTAAACAACCATCATTTTGCCCATTCAAGGTGGCTGTAGGCAAATTACAGATAGGTAAAAACAATGGATAGGGGTTCATCTACTTTGGTACACAGACATTTTATGTGTCATTTGTTTGATTTCCATTGATGTATCCTTTTAGACTAGTTTGATGGTGTGTGTGCGATTATTTACCATCTCCTATACTGTTTTTTGTAGGCTGAATATTCACTTCCAAGACCAACATCCTCAAGACTTCTGGAGAAGGTCTCCACTCCTAGTGAAGATGAGAAGAAGGAATTTGTTGCTGCAGTCTAAACTGAAGAAGATGACCCTTGTTCTACAATGCTACCTTGATACTTGAATCTGCATGTTTTATTGTATCATTACAATGCTGGAGGATTATACTATATGTTTGTAGACGTGTGTATTCCACTATACACACCCTCATAATGCTTCAGAATATGCACTGTTTCTAAGGCAGGTTATTTTTTATCAAGAATGTCGTTCCTTTCTATTTATTAGGTTACTTTTTATATCGCCAGATGTTTTGTAATCATAATTTGAACGTTTTGTGAAGCCATATTACATTACCTGTACCATTGCACTATTCCCAGTCTCTTCCTATATAGACATTGCTCGTTGCTTCTTTTATTACATTTGGTGTACAAGTCAATGAAAGATAACAAAGTAACATACGGCAACCAATCTTTACTTTTCTAAGTTGTCATACAAGAGGGTGTAATCCCATTAGTTGCTATGTGTCACATCTTGTTTTCTTAGCTACCTATCCTCCAGACAGACATATATTCCAATACATTTAATAGAATTTTACGTAATATAATTATAATACATAGTAGTCAGTATTTGGTTCTCAATCAGACACTGAACATACAGCCAGGTTCTCGTTATATTCATCCTAGGAGACAATGCTCAGGCTAATTAGAAAACATCTTCCATCACTATTGCTATTATACGTTATACAACACCATGTGGCGCCCGTTGACAGTAATTTACGTTGTGCATGTAAAGATTTTATGGTCTCTGTTTACTAGCTGTAATGTCTGCCAGTGAATGCAGACACAGGACAAATAACGACCTATGTTCCCTTCTGAAAGTTTACTGTGGTCACCAGGTTGAAATGTTCTAACATTTCTTCAAGAACTAGAAATCCTTTTACACTAAGAAAGATAAATTCCGGACATGAGTGTACTGGGCCCGCGTCATTATTATGCAACTTTACTGAAAATTACATAATGTAGTTCTCTTGATGAAATGGAGATAACGCACATGGACAGATTATCCAGAAACCTCAATGAGAATACAAAGAGACAGTTTGTACCCATCTAGGCAGATATAATCTGACCCATTTTGTTAATGGCTGAGAGCTCAAGTGCTAAAAAAAAATAGTTTCTCAACATGCACAATTTGCGGATTATCCCTGTAGATGCTAGAGGCGGGCGACCAAGTGTGTTGTTCAGAAAAATGACTGATATGGTAAAGAGTGAACGGAAACTGTATGGGATGAAGCTATATTGCATTACTTATTTCTTATACTCACATATTACATATATAATATAGAATGTTATTTTTCCAAACCAGAGATTCTAAAGCTGCAAACTGATTTATGCAAAAATATCACATTAAAATTAAAAAAACTATATATTGTGTCACAAATAAACTACTATCTACATCACTTCTGTCTTGATGGATATTATTGGAGTCCACATAGAAGAGTGAAACAGGTTAAAGGATATATCCAGGGGTGCACCACCAATGAGGCCAGGTGAGACGATCGCCTTTTAGGCAGCACCAATTCGGGGCAAGAGGGGGGGCAATGAGCCATGGACAATGAGCGCTTTCATTGTGGAAACGCTCATCTCTACATATTCAACTGCATCGCTGTACTCAGGACAACAATACAGTTGAATGCTGCAATGGGGCATGGGAGCGATGTCTCTGCGGCCCACCGTTTCCTCTAATAGGCTTTAGTCCTAGTTCCTGTAGCCTATCAGAGGCTGGTGTCATCAGTATCGCGCTGTCTGAGCTGGGAGTTTCAGTTTTCACCTCAGGCAGCAGAAAAGCTAGGCGCACCCCTGGATATATCTTATCTTTACTGATTTAAATAAGTGTTTTCTGCCCTAAAAATGATAAATGTCACCACATGTTGCTATTGCAAGTTTTTTCTGTTCCAGACAATAAATCTTCAAGAATTTAAATACATTGGTGGACATACCATATGTACCATGGGGGCCCGCAGAGATTTGGAGGGGGGGGGGGGGGGGGTGGAAGGGGGTCAGTGCTACCGGAAACAAAAATAATACTGCTCCCTACATGTAGTAGAGTACTACACCATTCCCACTTATATCTCACAATTACTTGTTCATTCATAGACTGGTAAGGGAATTTTAGAGAGTATTTAAAGCGGTTGTCCGATATATATAAAATCTCGAGAAACCTCTGTAAATGGCTTAGAATAACAAATGAATGGATACACACCTGTTTTCTTAACAGTTTCTTCAAGCACTGTGCTCTGCTCCTCCCGCTGCTGACATCATCTTCTTGGCCTCAGTGGTGACGTTTCGTGCACAGTTCACTGCTGCAGCCAATTGCTGGCCTCAGCTGTGCACAGGACGTCTCTGCTAAGGCCAGTGACCTGTGTGCACAGAACATCACCGCTACAGCCAGAAAAAACAAAGAGCAGCGGTCAGGACCGGAGCACATTGCAGAAAGTAACAGAGGAGTAAAAGGGTGAGTAGACATTTGATATTTTAGGCAGTTTACATAGGTTGCCTGAGTTTTTTATATAATTCAGACAACCCATTTACTGATGTGCTCCACGGCTAGCATCTTGCTGTCGGGGACCCTCTGATGTTGCTGTCTGTCTCTTGGTGTGCTACTAAGATATACCGATTTTTTCATTATGGTAAGCCGCTGTGACATCATACAAGTGAGTTATGTGGTAATTTGCTGTGACATTACAGATGTGTTTCAGTCATAAAAGTTACTGTGACATCACAATTGGTTACTGGTAAGTAAGCAGCTGTACAGTATATATCACATACACCTACTCTCTGTGACATCACAACCGTGTTTCATCAACTACAGCTACTACAGTGGTAGGTTTCATTCAGGAAAACCTCTGTGACATGACTTGTTGGCTTAAATGAGGTTACTGTCGTGACAAAATGATATTTTTAGTTTGACAAGTTTCACCTCAATAAATGGCGTTTGTGGCGAAAGTAACCTCGCCACTGGGTTTTGGAGGGGCCTGTTTGCCAGCCCCTTGCCTCAGGATTATGGCCCAAGTACATTCTGGAAGGAGAAGATAGACCGGCCGCACAGCCTAAATCTGTGGAACTGTTTTGGGCAGGAAAGCCATGCTTGCGGTCGGTCAAATGTGACTTCCGTGGAATTCGGGAACCCCTGCTCGGATCTGGGTGATTTTTGGATATGTTGTTCGCCGAGGGCAGAGCTATAAAGATGTATAATTTAGGGGGATATGTGGGGTTTTGAGGTGTTTTCTGTGTTTTGGGAAAAATGTGTGTTTTCTGCCTGTAAGTGATTACGCTAATTGTGGGGGTTGTGTACAATTGCTGGGAGTGATTGGCTAATGTAAAAACGATCTCCGTCTTCCACAAGGTCCCCAGGAGGAGTGTCCCTTGCTGGAAGACCTGCATAAAAGGCTGACATGTAGCCCCATTAAAGAGTTCCTGTTTTACCCTCAACATAGAGCCTCGTCTCATGTGTGGTGGGAAAGGTTGCATCTACACTGGGGAATGCTATACGCTGTATACTCCCCTGGCTATAATCACTGAGCTCTTTTAAGAGCTTGTGCATCGCTCTCTGAAGGAAGAGAGGTTTACCCACTAGAACCTGGAAGCCTTGTCGTAGGTCCAGGGTGGGTAGAAGACGGCGAGATGCCAACCAAGCTGCGGCGGTTCGTGGGGTCGGCAGTGATTACGGTGTCAAGTGGAGTGCTTGGAGTCCTCGGGAAGCACTAGGAGCATCCATCAACGGAAGTACCCAGTCGGGGTGCCAGGAGATCCGTTACAGCGTTTATCATGTAGACAAAGTTAATACAAGGCACTTACTAATGTATTGTGATTGTCCATATTGCCTCCTTAGTATTTTTAAGTCACATTATACACTGCTCGTTTCCATGGTTATGACCACCCTGCAGTGCAGATATGAGGTGGCTGGGATAGGAGCTGCTGCACATGTATCACGGTCGGCGTGACTATCACATACGTGACACAGAGGGAGGGAACAAGGAAGGCCCTGCCCAAGTGAGAGGGAAGGTGGTGACCCCTGACTCACCTAGCGGCTGGCACCTGGCTGCCCTGACGTCCCTAGACGGGTTCCTCACCCGTACGCCGATCACGTGCCTAAAGCCCTGGCTTTCCCTAAGCTGAGCCCTAGATAGTGAACAGGGCGGTGGGAACACTAGTCCGCACCACTAGCTCTAAAGGAAAACACCAAGGGAAGGACAGACAATACAAACTCAACATATAATCCCAGGTGGGCGACAACAGGAGACAACAAGAAGCCCAACAGGGATCCGGAGGGTAGCACTCTGGAACGACAACCAGGATTCACAACTCCAGTGGGTCAGTATAGATGTCCAGGCAGGAAGCTCTATAACTGGCAACTAGAGAAGAGTGAGGGGAGAATATAAGGAGGTTGGGAGTGGCAGACAAGAAACAGCTGAGGAGGAGAAGCTACGGATCCCTGATTGAGACAAATAGGATAGCAAGGCAAACACAGAAAACAATCACTAAGAAACAACGTGATCTTTAGATATAGAGCGCGCAGCCACCCGCTGCGACCTCCTGACCCCGGGTATAACGGAGTCAGACGTGGCTCTTGATACCCTCGTGACAGTACCCCCCCTTTCACGAGGGGCCTCCGGACACTCAGGACCAGGTCTCTCCGGATGAGAGGCATGGAAAGCCTGAATTAACCTTTTGGCGTTTACCTCTGACGCTGGAACCCACATTCTTTCCTCGGGACCGTAACCCCTCCAATGCACCAGATACTGAAGAGAGCGGCGGACCCGACGAGAATCAACAATTCTGGCTATTTGAAACTCCAGATTACCATCCACAATAACAGGAGGAGGTGGCAGCGGTGATGGTTCTAGAGGTGGAACATACTTCTTGAGTAACGATTTATGGAAGACGTTATGGATCTTAAAAGTCTGAGGTAGCTCCAGGCGAAAAGCCACAGGGTTAATGACGGCTACTATTTTATAAGGACCAATGAACCTAGGGCCCAGTTTCCAAGAGGGAACCTTCAACTTAATATTCCTAGTAGACAACCACACATAGTCATTCACCCCTAGGTCCGGACCTGGCGACCGTTTCTTATCGGCCATGCATTTATATTTACCACTCATCTTTTTCAAGTTAACTTGCACCTTCTGCCATACCGAAGAAAGAGATGAAGAAAACCTTTCCTCTTCGGGAACCCCAGAAGACCCCCCCTCTTTGAAAGTACAAAATTGGGGATGAAAACCGTATGCACCAAGGAATGGTGACTTGCCAGTGGACTCCTGATAATGATTATTTATGGCAAACTCAGCTAACGGTAAATATGATGACCACAACTCTTGGTTTTCAGACACAAAACACCTTAAATATGTTTCTAGGTTTTGGTTGGTACGCTCAGTCTGTCCATTCGACTGAGGATGGAAAGCTGAGGAAAAGGACAAGTGAACCCCCAAACGGGAACAAAAAGCTTTCCAAAACTTAGAAATAAACTGGGTTCCCCGATCCGAAACCACATCGGAAGGGACCCCGTGAAGCTTCACGATTTCACTGATAAACACCTGAGCAAGAGTTTTAGCATTAGGAAGTGCGGGTAGAGCAATAAAGTGTACCATTTTGCTAAACGAGGCAATAAAGACCCTGCTGGACGTGTATGAGAGACTTTCGCGCGTGCACAAGTAGAGCAAGTAGACACGAAATCCATTACATCCTGACGCAACCTTGGCCACCAAAAACGACGAGATAATAGCTCCAAGGTTGCTTTACTACCCGGGTGCCCAGCAAGTGCCGAATTATGATGTTCTTTTAATAATTCAAGACGCAGGTTTAACGGTACAAACAATTTCTCTGAGGGGCAAGAGGCCGGGGCGTCCCCCGGGGCCTCTAACACCTTTCCCTCTAGAACAGAGTGTACAGCAGAGACAACCACTCCTCTTTGTAAAATAGGTACCGGATCACTAGCATTACCCCCTCCAGGGAAACTACGAGATAACGCGTCTGCCTTGGTATTTTTTGCCCCAGGACGATAGGTGATAACAAAGTTAAATCTGGTAAAGAATAGCGACCACCTAGCTTGTCTAGGGGTGAGACGCTTAGCTGATTCTAGGTACAGAAGGTTTTTGTGATCCGTAATCACCGTGACGGGGTGGATTGCTCCCTCTAAGAAGTGACGCCACTCTTCAAGCGCCAGCTTAATCGCCAACAGTTCCCTATTTCCAACATCATAGTTCTTCTCTGCAGAAGATAATTTTTTGGAAAAGAAAGCGCAAGGGCGCCATTTGCCAGGAGACGGACCCTGAGACAATACAGCCCCCACTCCCACCTCTGACGCATCTACCTCAACAATAAAAGGCCGGGAGACATCAGGTTGAATTAGAACAGGTGCCGAGGTAAACCTCTCTTTTAGAGAGGAAAATGCATTTTTAGCGGCGTCAGACCATTTAGAAAAATCAGTCCCCTTCCTAGTCATGTCGGTAAGGGGTTTAACGATCACTGAATAATTTTTAATGAACTTTCTATAGAAATTTGCGAAACCCAAAAACCGTTGTAGGGCTTTAAGGTTCTCAGGAAGATCCCAATCTAAAATTGCCTGGACCTTCCCAGGATCCATACGGAAACCTGAAGCAGATAATAGATATCCCAGGAACTGTATTTCCTGAACGGCGAAGACACATTTTTCAATTTTCGCATATAATTTATTCGTCCGTAGGACCTGCAGTACTTGCCTGACATGCACCTCATGTGTTTTCAGATCAGCCGAATAAATTAAGATATCATCTAGGTATATGACTACAAACCTGCCGATGAGATGACTAAAAATATCATTAACGAAATGTTGGAAGACAGCGGGGGCATTGGTCAGACCGAAAGGCATAACTAGATTTTCATAATGCCCCTCAGGGGTGTTAAAAGCTGTCTTCCACTCATCCCCTTCCCTGATACGAATCAGATTGTAGGCCCCCCTAAGATCAAGTTTGGAGAACCACCTAGCACCCGCAATCTGATTAAAAAGGTCAGGAATGAGAGGAAGAGGGTATGGGTCTCGGATGGTTATCTGGTTTAGCTCACGGAAATCTAGGCAAGGACGCAGGCCCCCATCTTTCTTTTTAACAAAGAAAAACCCTGCAGCCACGGGTGAAGAAGAGGGTCTGATGTGTCCCTTAGCCAGACTCTCGGAGATATAATCTTTCATGGCTTGTCTCTCGGGACCCGAAAGATTATACAACCTGGACTTGGGTAATTTTGCACCGGGAATCAGGTTAACCGGGCAATCATAAGGACGATGAGGTGGTAGCTTCTGACAACCCTTTTCAGAAAAAACGTCCTCAAAGTCCGAAATAAATGTAGGTAGGGAAGCTATGGAGGCGATTAAGCAATTGTTATTTAAGCAATTCTCTCTGCAATGCTCACTCCACTCCAATATCTCCCTGGCCTGCCAATCCACCACTGGATTGTGCGCTACCAACCAGGGAAGACCCAATACCACAGGAGAGGGAAGGCCCATCCAGAACGTAACATGAAAGACACTCATTATGGTGGTCCCCTACCCGAAGGTGTAAATTATGAACAATGTGGGTGAGGTTTCTCTGAGACAGAGGAGCCGAATCTATAGCGAATACGGGAATAGGTCTCTGCAGCGTACAGAGAGACAAACCCATAGTGCGGGCAAAATGGGCATCTATCAAATTTACCCCTGCTCCACTGTCTAGAAAAAAAGAAATAGACTCCGTCTTAACACCAAAAACAATAACCGCTGGTAACACAAATTGAGATGTTCGTATGGAGGAAACGTATACCCCCCGGCTGACATCCTCCGCACAGCCTGGGGTTAGTAGTTTTCCGACGGTCTTTTGTTTTTGAGAAAGGAGGGACAGACATTAATGAAATGACCCTTCCCCCCACAGAAAAAACAAGCCCCCCCCCCCTACGGCGAACCTCAGGAGGACGGACCTGACGAGAAGTTCCGCCTAGCTGCATAGGCTCATCTAAGTCAGTACAGACTAATTGTTGCTTGGGAGAGGTAACCAATTGCTCAGGAATTTTCGATCTCTCCCTAAGACGCCTATCTATTCTGATAGAGAGGGACATAACAGCATCAAGGGAAAGGGGGGTCTCATACAGCGCCAGTGCATCCTTAACCCTTTCAGATAACCCAGAGCAGAACTGACTCCTGAGAGCCGGGTCGTTCCACTGAGTATCCGTAGCCCACCTACGGAACTCTGAGCAATATTCCTCTGCTGACCGATCTCCCTGTAGGAGTCTCCGTAACTTTGACTCAGCCAGGGCGACTCGGTCAGGGTCATCATATATGAGACCCAAAGCCCCAAAAAATCCCTCCACTGACCGGAGAGCCTGGGAACCAGGGGGTAACGAGAACGCCCAGGATTGTGGGTCCCCCTGAAGCAGGGAAATGACAATCCCAACCCGCTGTTCTTCATTACCTGAGGAGTAAGGGCGCAACTTAAAGTATAATTTGCAGGCCTCACGGAACGTCGCAAATTTGTCCCTTCCCCCAGAAAATCTGTCAGGAAGAACAACCTTGGGTTCTGTAACAACCTGGTTACCCATAGCAACCGCTGGAGGTTCCGGTCTGCTGCATATGCTGCTGTTGTTGGAGGACAGACGCCTTCAATCCTGCCACCTCCAAGCATGAGTTACAGCCCCAGCAGAAGCAAATACCACAGTGCAGCACAATATACCACACCATAAGCTGCCCCCCTGTGGTGGCCATTGCTAACTGCCACATTATGTCCTCCTGTTGTCTCTAAAGATATGGAGGGGATGAGGAGGCGAGAAGCAGGCCACAGAACAATGTTAGCCCTTCCTTGTGCATGCTGTCTGGTCTTTCAGCTCCACCAAACATACAACAGAATAAAGCACTACATACCTGCTGTATCCAGTGACGCTTTCTCCAGTGGAGACGTTCTTTTATCTTCATCTTCTCCATTCAGCCTCGAACTCCATGACATCTGTCAACCACGTCTCGTCTCTGCAGAGTTTGCCACACAGGCATCTTAGATTCCTTACTTTTCCATCATCTTCCCCACTTCTCAATTCAAGCTCCACATCATGCTGCCCCAACAGTGTCATTCCTCTGCCACCCCCTATGTTGAGCCTACTGTTGCCCTCAATGCCTCCAAATACTAAACTGCAGAAAAAGTACCGCCCCAGTAGTAAAATTGCCCCCTATAGGGGCACCATTAGTAATCTGCTCCCCCATAGGGACTCCAGTAGATTTTAGGCCCCCATTAGTAATAAAGCTCCCTATACAGCTCTCAGTACTAATAATGTCCCCCGTAGTGCCCCCAGTAGAAATAAGGCCCCCTATAGTGCCTGCTTTACTTATAATGTCCTGTATAGTTCTTCCAGTAATTATATTGCTCCCAATAATAAGTGTCCCTATAGTGCTCTTAATATTAACAATGTCCCTACAGTGCCTCCAGCAGTAATGCCTCCTATTTTGCTTCCAGTAATAATTCCCCCTATAGTGCCACCAGTAATAATACTCCATAGTCCCCAAGTAATAAAGTGCCCCCCAAAGTTCCCCCAGTAATGCCCCCTATAGTGTCCCCAGTAGTATGCTCTCCAAGTGGTCGATTAATAAAACACCAAGACGTTATTCCCCTGCCATGCTGACATCTGTGGTGCACGCCACATGCCTCTTGTGTTCTGTGGTCTGAGACGCCTGTGTCCTGGCACAGGCAGTTGCAACAATGTCATCTCGCTGCCTGCAACCCAGTGCAGGCATGGGCAGTGATGTCATCGATGTGCAACCAACATGTGCCATTTGTATGCTACCTCATTTACTCCCGGTCCCTCTTCATATTCTGGTGCCTGGCACCAGGGACGTGAAGAGGAACTGAGAGACAGGAGCAATAAGTATGTAAATGTATTGGTCTGGTTTGGAGTTTGAATTAATTTTGAGGTCTGAATTTATTTTGGCTCACAGCAGAGCCTTCAGAAGAGTCCACCAGAGCAGATCGCCAGTGCGTCATTGGTGTATGGGTATATATAATTATGCATGCAGTTTTTTATTTTTCACGGCTGGTATGCATTTATGCATGTGACATATTCACTGCTTGTATATATTTATGTGTTTGGTATATTAACGGCTGGTATATATTTGTGTGTTATATTCACTGTTGGTGTATATTTTTGTGTGTGGTATATTCACAGCTATTTTATATTGTGTGTGGTATATTAACTGCTGGTATATATTAATGTGTACGGTATACTCACTGCTGGTATATATTTGTGTGTGTAGTATACTCACTCCTGGTACATAGTAATGTATGCAGTATATTAAATCCTGGTATATATTAATGTATATATGGTATATTCATTGCTGGTATATATTGATGCATGCCTTTGATTTTTATTGGGGGGAAGTGTCATTTTGATTTTTGCCTCTGGCAGCAGAAAATCTAAAATTGGCTATGCTTGAAATGACCAGAATACCCTTTAAAAATAAATAATATCATCCTGGCTGCCACTAAGAGGGGGAGTTTACTGTACACAAGAGCAGAGCGTCCGCACCGTAATCCATTCCTGCTGTACTCATGACCATCAAGTTTCTAGTCCTAGAAGTTCCACAGATAGAAAAACAGATAACAGTATCACAGGAGCATCTTTTTATTTAAGCAAAATGCATTGTTTCGGCAGGTAACGTTTGTCAAGCTTTACCTACAAAAATGTTGCACTTTTCCGAATGTACCTGCTAAATGCCCATTAAGAATTTTTCAAGGTGATCCTGTTTATACGCCTCCTATTAAACAGAATAAAAGATCTGTATGTAGTAAGCTCCTAAGATCTCCCTTGTGGTGCTGCAGACAGTCTGAATTTTATTTTCATTTAGCTCTATGGATGTCTGAAGGAGAACAGAGGTTTGGGAGCTTAGTGTCACCTTAAAACTAATTGACGTTTGCGGTTGGAATTGTAAAATCCTGCTTATTTGGTTTAGGAACCTATCACTACATCATTCTCTGCATTGTAGGACCATCTTCTAGTAACGCCTCACACGACAGACAATAGTCCGATTATCTCTTAGTCCAGGTTCACATCACCGTTTCATTTTCCGTTCTTCTGACCGATCTCCCTGTAGGAGTCTCCGTAACTTTGACTCAGCCAGGGCGACTCGGTCAGGGTCATCATATATGAGACCCAAAGCCCCAAAAAATCCCTCCACTGACCGGAGAGCCTGGGAACCAGGGGGTAACGAGAACGCCCAGGATTGTGGGTCCCCCTGAAGCAGGGAAATGACAATCTCAACCCGCTGTTCTTCATTACCTGAGGAGTAAGGGCGCAACTTAAAGTATAATTTGCAGGCCTCACGGAACGTCGCAAATTTGTCCCTTCCCCCAGAAAATCTGTCAGGAAGAACAACCTTGGGTTCTGTAACAACCTGGTTACCCATAGCAACCGCTGGAGGTTCCGGTCTGCTGCATATGCTGCTGTTGTTGGAGGACAGACGCCTTCAATCCTGCCACCTCCAAAGACAGGCCTTGAAGCTGTTTTGCCAAGGCAGCAATAGGATCCATATTGGATTCTAAGTAGAGAAAAAAAAAGAATTTATTTTTTTTTCTCAAAAATTAATGGCCAGTTATAATATCACAGTCGGCGTGACTATCACATACGTGACACAGAGGGAGGGAACAAGGAAGGCCCTGCTTAAGTGAGAGGGAAGGTGGTGACCCCTGACTCACCTAGCGGCTAGCACCTGGCTGCCCTGACGTCCCTAGACGGGTTCCTCACCCGTACGCCGATCACGTGCCTAAAGCCCTGGCTTTCCCTAAGCTGAGCCCTAGATAGTGAACAGGGCGGTGGGAACACTAGTCCGCACCACTAGCTCTAAAGGAAAACACCAAGGGAAGGACAGACAATACAAACTCAACATATAATCCCAGGTGGGCGACAACAGGAGACAACAAGAAGCCCAACAGGGATCCGGAGGGTAGCACTCTGGAACGACAACCAAGATTCACAACTCCAGTGGGTCAGTATAGATGTCCAGGCAGGAAGCTCTATAACTGGCAACTAGAGAAGAGTGAGGGGAGAATATAAGGAGGTTGGGAGTGGCAGACAAGAAACAGCTGAGGAGGAGAAGCTACGGATCCCTGATTGAGACAAAAAGGATAGCAAGGCAAACACAGAAAACAATCACTAAGAAACAACGTGATCTTTAGATTTAGAGCGCGCAGCCACCCGCTGCGACCTCCTGACCCCGGGTATAACGGAGTCAGACGTGGCTCTTGATACCCTCGTGACAACATGCCTACCTATGCGTGGTCCCACAGTCCTGGACACCAGAGAGACCGGCACTTTTTCCTATACTGTGCAAGCACGACCACTGTTGCTGGATTGCAGGGTGGTCGTCACCCCTGGATATGAGCAGTGTATAATATGTTTGAAAAATGAATCAAGCCAGCAAAAGAGGCAATATGGACAATCACAATACATTAGTAAGTGCCTTGTATTAACTTTCTCTACATGATAAATGCCGAAAAATGGTGAAGTGACACAACCCCTTTAACATCAGTAGGAGGCTATATGCATTCCCATCCATCCCATGCTCCATTTCACAATGAGGTGGACTATGGCTAGCACCTCACTGTAATAATTCTGAAATAGGAGAATGGGTTCAAGGACCGCACACTATATAAACGATGCCCTTAGTAAAACGTTTGCAAAAACATAATAGTGCAAGAATAATTTGGAAGCGGTATTTCAAATGGATCTAGAGAACAGGAACTATGACTCTTTGACATATAGTAAGGAGTTTATTTTGCAAGATGCACTTTTTCTGTCATATTTCTATCATAGAAAAGGAATCACTATGAGCAAGGCCAATCTCATAAGTAGAAAACGAATGTAAAAAGAAATCTTGGCGCTTTCACTAAGGACAGAATTAGTGGATAAGAGACTCAAGCATGGGACCATGGGCAGACTGGAAACCTAAAGTGATCCTGTGTAAAACAAAATGATCCTATGCTGTAGATGGGTCCAAAATGAGAGAAGATGGGGCCAACACAGGTAGGAGGGTGTCAAGACAAGTAGTTGGATCCAATACAAGTAGGCAGGGTCAGCAGTACCATAGTGCAGCATGAGTTACAGCCCCAGCAGAAGCAAATACCACAGTGCAGCACAATATACCACACCATAAGCTGCCCCCCTGTGGTGGCCATTGCTAACTGCCACATTATGTCCTCCTGTTGTCTCTAAAGATATGGAGGGGATGAGGAGGCGAGAAGCAGGCCACAGAACAATGTTAGCCCTTCCTTGTGCATGCTGTCTGGTCTTTCAGCTCCACCAAACATACAACAGAATAAAGCACTACATACCTGCTGTATCCAGTGACGCTTTCTCCAGTGGAGACGTTCTTTTATCTTCATCTTCTCCATTCAGCCTCGAACTCCATGACATCTGTCAACCACGTCTCGTCTCTGCAGAGTTTGCCACACAGGCATCTTAGATTCCTTACTTTTCCATCATCTTCCCCACTTCTCAATTCAAGCTCCACATCATGCTGCCCCAACAGTGTCATTCCTCTGCCACCCCCTATGTTGAGCCTACTGTTGCCCTCAATGCCTCCAAATACTAAACTGCAGAAAAAGTACCGCCCCAGTAGTAAAATTGCCCCCTATAGGGGCACCATTAGTAATCTGCTCCCCCATAGGGACTCCAGTAGATTTTAGGCCCCCATTAGTAATAAAGCTCCCTATACAGCTCTCAGTACTAATAATGTCCCCCGTAGTGCCCCCAGTAGAAATAAGGCCCCCTATAGTGCCTGCTTTACTTATAATGTCCTGTATAGTTCTTCCAGTAATTATATTGCTCCCAATAATAAGTGTCCCTATAGTGCTCTTAATATTAACAATGTCCCTACAGTGCCTCCAGCAGTAATGCCTCCTATTTTGCTTCCAGTAATAATTCCCCCTATAGTGCCACCAGTAATAATACTCCATAGTCCCCAAGTAATAAAGTGCCCCCCAAAGTTCCCCCAGTAATGCCCCCTATAGTGTCCCCAGTAGTATGCTCTCCAAGTGGTCGATTAATAAAACACCAAGACGTTATTCCCCTGCCATGCTGACATCTGTGGTGCACGCCACATGCCTCTTGTGTTCTGTGGTCTGAGACGCCTGTGTCCTGGCACAGGCAGTTGCAACAATGTCATCTCGCTGCCTGCAACCCAGTGCAGGCATGGGCAGTGATGTCATCGATGTGCAACCAACATGTGCCATTTGTATGCTACCTCATTTACTCCCGGTCCCTCTTCATATTCTGGTGCCTGGCACCAGGGACGTGAAGAGGAACTGAGAGACAGGAGCAATAAGTATGTAAATGTATTGGTCTGGTTTGGAGTTTGAATTAATTTTGAGGTCTGAATTTATTTTGGCTCACAGCAGAGCCTTCAGAAGAGTCCACCAGAGCAGATCGCCAGTGCGTCATTGGAGTATGGCTATATATAATTATGCATGCAGTTTTTTATCTTTCACGGCTGGTATGCATTTATGCATGTGACATATTCACTGCTTGTATATATTTATGTGTTTGGTATATTAACGGTTGGTATATATTTGTGTGTTATATTCACTGTTGGTGTATATTTTTGTGTGTGGTATATTCACAGCTATTTTATATTGTGTGTGGTATATTAACTTCTGGTATATATTAATGTGTACGGTATACTCACTGCTGGTATATATTTGTGTGTGTAGTATACTCACTCCTGGTACATAGTAATGTATGCAGTATATTAAATCCTGGTATATATTAATGTATATATGGTATATTCATTGCTGGTATATATTGATGCATGCCTTTGATTTTTATTGGGGAAGTGTCATTTTGATTTTTGCCTCTGGCAGCAGAAAATCTAAAATTGGCTATGCTTGAAATGACCAGAATACCCTTTATATAATTAAATAATATCATCCTGGCTGCCACTAAGAGGGGGAGTTTACTGTACACAAGAGCAGAGCGTCCGCACCGTAATCCATTCCTGCTGTACTCATGACCATCAAGTTTCTAGTCCTAGGAAGTGCTTCCGTTGGGTTCCGTTCCGTGCTTCCGTTCCGCACCATTCCGCATCTCCGGATTTGCGGACCCATTCAAGTGAATGGGTCCGCATCCGTGATGCGGAATGCCCACAGAACGGCGCCCGTGTATTGCGGATCCGCAAACGCGGTCTGCAATACGGCCACGGACCGCACATGTTCGTGTGAAAGAGGCCTTAGACGGAAAAAAAAAGTCCTACACAGTGTTTTTTTTCCCGCCTACAATAACGGATCTCAGACAGAAAGGATTAAAACGGATGCAAAATGTGTATAAATGAGCTTAATGGATGCTTAAAATACAGGATCTTTTTTTTGGTTTATTTACCTGCTCTTCCAATGGATCAGAAAAACTGAAAACTAAACGGTGATGTGAAGCCGGCCTTAACGTGCTATTGTCCATCACATATCTAATCACGGCTTCATTTGACTTCAGAAATCCCACACAGCGGGCATGCTCCCTCATTCCACGCTCATGGGTGTCTAGTTGTTCTTGACATTCACATTCATTTTAATCTCATTATATTGTAATATCGGTGCTATTACATATG
Organism: Bufo bufo; assembly: GCF_905171765.1. Taxonomy (NCBI): domain Eukaryota; kingdom Metazoa; phylum Chordata; class Amphibia; order Anura; family Bufonidae; genus Bufo; species Bufo bufo. Next base: position 399,788,619 of record NC_053393.1, on the reverse strand, counting down.
TCCAATGTGTATTTCTTTCTGAATCCTTACTGTGCTATTATATTACTGAAATATAGATAATGGCGCTATTCCTTAACTGTCACAGCAAGCCAAGCATGAGTCATAAACAAACTGTCATGGGACGCTATTGACAGGAGCTGTAGGTGGCATTGCTAATCAGGCAGTGACCTTCAGTATGTATTGCCTGCCTCAGGTTCCAGTTAATTCATCCGCTGATCTTTTCTGCACACCTAACGCTCTAGGTGTTGCATGTACTGTACAGTAATGGAGTACCATTTGTAAGGATTTCCTCACAATATAAAGATTTATTGCTTGTATTGCTAAGAAGTTCTAATGAGATTTGGGTTATCTGTATATGTGTCTGTATAGGGCTAGCCATTTTCATTTATAATGATGTCACGTAATAACCAAGACAGAAAAGAAACATTGGGTTTCAGTAACAAAGGCAAGGCTAGAGATTAGAAATAAAAGCATCTGCCTTTATTTCAGAAACAGCTCCACTCTTGTCCATAGGCCAAGTCTGGTATCGCGGCTTGTAACAAGGCTGAGCTGCTTCTGGAAAAAACAGGCCCTTTCTTATAATCCTGGGAAAGACAGTATATAACCTTAGCAGAAGTTGTTCAATCAGTTGGCTGTTTTGTGTCCTCTTCTAATTTTACATTTTTTCTTTCTTCTTCTTGTTTTCTTCTTCGTCTACAATTTGTGTTGGCAACCAGATATAATTTTTTCTTTCACTTTCTTAGCTTCAGTACCCCGTGATCTGCCAGAATTTCATCTCTGTATATTAATCATTATAGTTTCTCATGAATATTCAATGGAGTTTCCACCCCTGCCTAGTCCTCTTTACATAATTTAGCAGACCAATCAGCAGACCTGGCCTGCCATATGACCGCAATACAGTAAACATGATTGGCAAAGCCCTCATTGAACAGATTTATAAGCTCCATCCCATATACCTAAACAGACATAGGCAAACCAGTTAGACTTATTCATTAATTAAAGAAGTTCTTCAGGATAGGTCATCAGTATGTGATTGGTGGGGGTCCTACTTCCTACAACCCTGCTATGGCACTCTTGTCAGTGCTGTGGCCTCTGTCTAGGCCAGTGGCATCACGTTCATCTGTCACATGGCTCAGGTGCAGCTCAGTCCTATTCAAATGAATGGGCCTGAGCTGCAATATAAAGCACAGCTGCTATCCAATGCTATCCTATCCAATGTATGGCACTGTGCTTGGCTAGCTGTGAGGAGGTCTCATTGCTCACAGACTTCAGCCTCTACTAGTAGCTAATTGGTGGGGATCTGATTCCCACCACCCCCACCGATCTCATAGTGATTACTAGAAATGAGCGAATGTTTCAAAAATTTGATTCGGCCGGTTCGCCGAATTTTTGGGAAAAATTTGGTTCGATCCAAATTTATTATCAGCGAATTACGTTAAAAAACGGCTATTTCCGGGCTGCAGAGAGGATGTAGAACACTGTGCCTTGCAGTAAGAAGCATAGGGAGTCTGCTGTGGTAGTAAAATAATACTGAGTCAGTATGACATGCAGATGACAGGGGTCACTCTAAGAATCACTGCACACTTCACTTATTTGGGCAGTCACAGGGCCAAAACTGACCAAATAACTGAAGTATCAACTCAGCCTAAGGCTACATGCACACGACAGTTGTTTCTTGCGTCCGCGGATGCCTTGTAATAAATGCCTATCCTTGTCCGCAAATGTGAAAAAAGTAGGACATGCACAATTTTTTTTGCTGAAGGGAAACACGGACAACGGACGCGGAACACAAACGGATGAACTATCAGCATTTTTTTGCTGACCCATTGAAATGAATGGGTCCCCATCCTATCCGCAAAAAAAACGGAACGGAGGCCGAGAAAAACAACGTGTGCATGAGGCCTTACAGGAAGCTGTTAGCGCCAAGAAGAAGTGCACTCCTTTTACACCGTCATCAGCTGATTCCACATAGATGTCTACAGAACCTCTTCTATTAAACGCTTATACAAGTAGAGCCCCCCTTACAGAGTGGAGAGGGTGTCAGCAGTAAGTTTGTGTTGACGTCACTGATTAATTTTCCCCATTCTCTGATCCGTCAGAACAATAACCCACAAAAAACGGTTCCTGTCTGTGGAGCATACGCCTTCACTCGGTCAGCATTTGCTCAATAATCCATCAGTATTGCTAATGCCAAAAAAAACAGGAGTGGATCCAAAACAGAGATGACACATGAATGGAATATTTGTATGTCTTCTGTGTTTTGTACTCACTCCTGCTTTTGGCTACCAAATCATAAGCCAATTCTGATGGGACCATACAGGCCTTAAAGCTGCTACACAGGCAGGATCCGTTGTGCGTCTCATTTTTCCTTCCTTCTGACAGATCAAGTGTCAAATAAACGATGATGTTGTCAGCCAGGCCGAAAGCAAAAAATGTGGACCAGTCATGAAGTGGGGAGGGTGGGAACAGCACGAGAAGTTCACAGAGTGGACCTATGACATAGTGGTGAGGTGGAAGCAGCATGAGGAGACCACAGAGTGGCCCAATGACAGGGTCTGGAGGTGGCAGCAGCATGAGTAGGCCACAGAGTGGCACAATGACCAAGTCTGGGGGTGGCAGCAGCATGAATAAGCCACAGAATGGCACAATGACAGAGTGTGGAAGTGGCAGCAGCATGAGTAGGCCACAGAGTGGCACAATGACAGAGTCTGGAGGTGGCAGCAGCATCAGGAGGAAGCCACAGAGTGGCACAATGACAGTCTGGAGTTGGCAGCAGCATGAGGAAGCCACAGAATGGCACAATGACAGTCTGGAGGTGGCAGCAGCATGAGTAAGCCACAGAGTGGCATAATGACAGAATGTAAAGGTGGCAGCAGCATCATTAGGAAGCCACAGAGGGGCACAATGACAAAGTCTGGAGTTGGCAGCAGCATGAGGAAGCCACAGAATGGCACAATGACAGAGTGTGGAGGTTGCAGCAGCATGAGTAGGCCACAGAGTGGCACAATGACAGAGTCTGGAGGTGGCAGCAGCATCAATAGGAAGCCACAGAGTGGCACAATGACAGAGTCTGGAGGTGGCAGCAGCATGAATGGGCCACAGAGTGGCACAATGACAGAGTGTGGAGTTGGCAGCAGCATCAGGAAGCCACAGAATGGCACAATGACAGACTGTGGAGGTGGCAGCGGCAAGAGTAGGTCACACAGTGGCACAATGACAGAGTCGGAAGGTGGCAGCAGCATCATTTTGAAGCCACATAGTGGCACAACGACAGAATCTGGAGGTGGCAGCAGCATGAGTAGGCCACAGAGTGGCACAATAACAGAGTCTAAAGGTGGCAGCAGCATCATTAGGAAGCCACAGAGTGGCACAATGACTGAATCAGGAGGTGGCAGCAGCATGAGGAAGCCACAGAATGGCACAATAACAGAGTGTGGAGTTGGCAGCAGCAAGAGTAGGCCACACAGTGGCACAATGACAGAGTCTGGAGGTGGCAGCAGCATCATTAAGAAGCAACAGAGTCGCACAATGACAGAGTCTGGAGTTGGCAGCAGCATGAGGAAGCCACAGAATGGCACAATGACAGAGTGTGGAGGTGGCAGCAGCATGAGTAGGCCACAGAGTAGCACAATGACAGAGTCTGGAGTTGGCAGCAGTATGAAGAAGCCACAGAATGGCAAAATGACAGAGTTTGGAGGTGGCGGCAGCATCATGAGCAGGCCACAGAGTGGCACAGTGAGAGTCTGGAGGTGGCAGCAGCAGCATCATTAGGAAGCCACAGAGTGGCACAATGACAGAGTCTGGAGTTGGCAGCAGCATGAGGAAGCCAAATAATGGCACAATAACAGAGTGTGGAGGCGGCAGCAGCATGAGTAGGCCACAGAGTGGCACAATGACAGAGTCTGGAGGTGATAGCATCATTAGGAAGCCACAGAGTGGCACAAAGACAGAGTCTGGAGGTGGCAGCAGCATCATTAGGAAGCAACAGAGTGGCACAGTGACAGAGTCTGGAGGTGGAAGCAGCAGCATCAGGGGGAAGGCACAGGGTGGCACAATGACAGAGTCTGGAGTTGGTAGCAGCATGAGGAAGCCACAGAATGACACAATGACAGAGTGTGGAGGTGGCATCACCATGAGTAGACCAGAGAGTGGCACAATGACAGAGTCTGGAGGTGGCAGCATCATTAGGAAGCCACAGAGTGACACAATGACAGAGTCTGGAGGTGTCGGCAGCAGCATCAGGAGGAAGCCACAGAGTTGCACAATGACAGAGTCTGGAGTTGGCAGCAGCATGAGGAAGCCACAGAGTGGCACAATGACAGAGTGTGGAGGTTGCAGAAGCAGCATTAGGAGGCCACTGAGTGGCACAATGACAGAGTATGGAGTTGGCAGCAGTATGAGGAGACCACAGACTGCCACAATGACAGAGTGTGGAGGTGGTGGCAGCAGCAGCATCAGGAGGAGGCCACAGAGTGGCAAGGTGATATAGTGTGGATAAGGCAGCAGCAGCATCAGGATACCACACAGTGGCAAGGTGACATAGTGTGGATACGGCAGCAGCAGCATCAGGATACCACAGAGTGGCAAGGTGACATAGTGTGGAGATGGCAGCAGCATCAGGATACAATACAGTGGAAAGGTCACATAGTGTGGATAAGGCAGCAGCATCAGGATACCACAGAGTGGAAAGCTGACATAGTGTGGAGATGGCAACAGCATCAGGATACCATAGAGTGGCAACATCACATAGTGTAGATAAGGCAGCAGCAGCATCAGGATACCAGAGTGGAAAGGTGGTATAGTGTGAAGATGGCAGCAGCAGCATCAGGACACCACAGAGTGGCAAGGTGACATAGTGTGGATATGGCAGCAGCAGCATCAGGATGCCGCAGAGTGGAAAGGTGACATAGTGTGGAGATGGCAGCAGCATCAGGATACCATACAGTGGCAAGGTCACATAGTGTAGATAAGGCAGCAGCATCAGGATACCACAGAGTGGCAAGGTGACATAGTGTGGAGATGGCAGCAGCAGCTGCATCAGGAGACCACAGAGTGGCAAGGTGACATAGTGTGGATACGGCAGCAGCAGCATCAGGATACCACAGAGTGGAAAGATGACATAGTGTGGGGATGGCAGCAGCATCAGGATACCATACAGTGGCAAGGTCACATAGTGTAGATAAGGCAGCAGCATCAGGATACCACAGAGTGGCAAGGTGGCATAGTGTGGAGATGGCAGCAGCAGCTGCATCAGGAGACCACAGAGTGGCAAGGTGACATAGTGTGGATATGGCAGCAGCAGCATCAGGATACCACAGATTGGAAAGGTGACATAGTGTGGGGATGGCAGCAGCATCCGGATACCATACAGTGGCAAGGTATCATAGTGTGGATAAGGCAGAAGCAGCATCAGGATACCACAGAGTAGCAAGGTGACATAGTGTGGAGATGGCAGCAGCAGCTGCATCAGGAGACCACAAAGTGACCCGGTGACAAAGTGGGGGGGGGGTGGGTGGCATTACTAGCACCCGCTGACAATGGTGGGTGAAAGAAGGAGTACTTGGCATCAGATGTGTGGCATCAGGCGGGTGGCAGCATCAGAGTAGTGGCTGAGGCAGGTAGTCAGAAGAAACCAGTCTCTTTTGTCAAAGTGTTGGTGTGGCACCGTGGATGATCTAGTCTGATGCATCTGGAATTGGTGGGTGGAAATCCTAGCTGATCCACCAGTCAGTCTCTCCACATTTTGGGTAGACAGGCAAGTTCTCTTTGGGGTAACTATGGCCCCAGCCGCACGTAACACCCGCTCTGATGCCACACTACTGGCCGGGCAGGACAGCTTTTCCATGGCAAACTCGGCTAGTTGCGGCCACAAATCCAGTTTGGCTGCCCAGTAGTCCAGTGGATCCTTAATGTGGGGTGGCAGGGTGCTGTCCAAGTATGCCACCACCTGCTGGTTCACGTCCTGCTTTAGGTCTACCTGCTGCTGAGTAGTCTCTTCACTGTGCAGGTGAAGAAAGCTACTCATCAGCGACTGTAGACTCAGGCTGCTGCTGATGGAGCTGGTACTGTCCGCAGCAGTCATGGCAGAGGAACGTGAGCGCAAAGGGCCCCCCCCCCCGGTCAGACCTGCGAGAGGATGGACGATGGCGCAGATAGGCAGCAGCCAACTGACTACATAGGATGTCTGTGTAGTAGTCACTTTGTACTCCCTCTCAGTGGGTGTAAGAAAAGCCCCCATTAGGGACCGGTAGCGAGGGTCCAACAAGGTGGAGAGCCAAAAGTCATCCCTCTGCCGAATGGTGACAATTCGGCTGTCACTACGCAAGCAAGTGAACATGCATCGGGCTATTTGTGCAAGTGACTCGGAGGGACTCCCTGCCTCCATCTGCACTGCATACTGCCACAGTGTGTCTGGGTCCTCTGTCTTATCTTCCTCATCGCCCTGTAGCTCCTCTGGCTGCTCCTGCTCCTCCTCTCCTGTCACCTGAGTAGAAAAAACAGCCATTTTGCTACACATTGCTTGTGCATTAATCTCCTCCTCCTCCAGTTCAGCCCCCACAGGGCTCATGTTGCCGTGAGATCTAGGCACGACGTCTCCAGTGCCCTGACCAGCCATTGTTACCAGCATCTGTTCCAGGACATGAAGCAGTGGAATGACGTCGTTCATCCCGTAGTCCTGGCGACTGACAAATAACATGACACCCTCAAAGGGCCTGAGCAAATGGCAGGTGTCACGCATGAGCTGCCACCGAAGTTACACAGGGGAGTACTGCTATCCGTTTGGATCATCAAGAAATCGTTGATGTCCTTTCTCTGTTCGTATAGTCGGTCCAACATATGGAGGGTGGAAACTTTGCATATCAGCCTATGTTGGGGGATGCTGTTCTACCTCTGCAGCTCAAGTAGGGTGTGCTTTGAGGTGTACAAGTGGCTGAAGTGCATGCAGAATTTCCTGGCCATTTTTAGGATGTCTTGCAGATGGGTGGAAGACTTCAGGAACCGCTTGACAACCAGATTAAACACGTGTGCCATGCAGGGCGCAAGGCTCAGCCTTCCTTGATGCAGCACCGACACCATGTTCTTCCCGTTGTCGGTCACCATGGTTCCGATTTTGAGTTGTCGCGGAGACAGCCACGATTCAATTTCTTGATGATTCACACGGAGCAGTTCCTCCCCTGTGTGACTCAGTTCGCCAAGGCAAACCAGGTGCAGAACAGCATGACACGGCCGTGCCTGGCACGTGATATCCTTGAGGGGCACTGTGACTTGTCCCTGCAGTGGAGGCTGAGGACGCAGACATTGTTGCAGGACCAACGGTGTGAGAACGTGAAGGCGGACACGGCGTGACCTGGCCAAGTTGCTGGTGTGACTGTGCAGGAACCACATTCAGCCAGTGGGCCGTAAAGGACATGTGCTGTCTCTGACTGTAGTTACAACTCTACACTTCGGTGCTGCCGTGCACTTTGGCAGACACGACATGCTCAAGGACTGGCCCACCTTCTGTTCTACATATTTGTGCAGTGCTGGTACTGCCTTTTTGGCAAAGAAATGACGGCTTGGGACTCTCCACCTCGGCTCGGCACAAGACATCAGTTCTCTGAAAGGTGCAGAGTCGGACCACTTCGAAAGGGAGGGACTGCTCACTAACAACTTGGACAGGAGCACGTTCAGCTTCTGCGCCGTTTGATGCGTGCACGCATACTGCTGTCTCTTGGCAATTGCTTCGGTTATCGATTGCTGACAGAATGAGTGACGAGGAGTAGGAGGAGCATCATGAACAGCAGACGATGGGAGGGACAGACAGCTCATTTCGGCTGAGGTGCCTTGACTGCCAGAAACCGGGTGCGTGCCAGTGGGTGATGCAGCGGTTGCTGCGGCAGGCTGGACCACCACATCGGAGCCACAGATCTCCCAGGCCACTGGGTGGCAACGCTGCATATGTGGACGCAGGGCTGTAGTGCCAACATTGGCACCCTGGCCACGCTTCACTTTCTGCCCACAGATTCTACATATGGCCAGGTTCACCTCCTCCGGTGGCTTCACAAAAAACTGCCACACCGCCGAGTAGGTGATTTTCCCCCCAACAGTTTGCACTGAATGACTGCTACCGCAGTTGCCTCTGTGAACCCCTGCACCACTACTTCGCGGGCAGGTAGGCTGCTGCGAAGCAGGTGGTCTACCCCATGCCCGTTTGGCTCCTGACCTCCCACTGCTGCCATCCTGCGATCGTCTTCATCATCATCGAGTAGTGTCGGCACATCACTGATGTCCTTCTCAACAGTCTCCGGGTCAGGAGCCTGACCGCTCGCAACACCACCTCCCACGCCACTCTCCTCATCACTACTTGCCCGCCTAGTGGAAGTAGCGGCGGATGTCTCCTCCAAATCTTGGCTGGCCAGTAGCTGCTGACTGTCCTCTAGTAGCTCGTCCTCGCTGTATAGCGGAGCTGAGCCCACAGCATACAATACTTCTGTGGGTGATGGAACAGCAAAGTACAGAGGCAGGTTGAGGACAGGTGAGGGCACAGGGCCTGCTCCCGGTCCATGCCAACTAAGGGTTGTGTCTGACGAACCCACCGACTGTTGGCTGAGGGTGTCTGAGGTCACTTGGGATGACGTGGATGACCGAGTTAACCAATCAAGAACCGCTGGGTTGCTGGTCAAGACACGACTGCTAGATGACACCGGGAGCTCAGGCCTCTCGCTGCGACTCATGCTGCCACGACCCCTTAGTCTGCTGCGACCTCTGCCTGCGCCAGAAACATTTAGGCCTCTGCCACTCCTCTGTGCATGGCCTAGCACTTCTCTGCCTGACATACTTTTAGCAGAACTAAATAAATTAAACGCAAATTAAAACACCCCTAAAAGCGACTAATATATTTTTCTTGTTGTACTTAAATACGCCCCTATAGGCTTTCACCAAAAAATAATTGCAGAAGTGAACTGAGAATATATTTTTCTTGTAGTACTGAAATACGCCGCTATAAGCTTTCACCAGGAAAAAATGAAGCAGTGAAGTGTGTATCGATTTTTCTTTTTGTTACTGAAATAGGCCAACAAACGCTTTCGCCGGGAAAAAAATTAAGCAGTGAAGTGTGTATAGATTTTTGTTACAGAAAAATGCCCCTATACACTTTCACCAGAAAAAAATTAGGCAGTGAAGTATGTATCGATTTTTTTTTTTTGTTACTGAAATAGGCCAACAACGCTTTCACCAGGAAAAAATTAAGCAGTGAAGTGTGTATCGATTTTTCTTTTTGTTACTGAAATAGGCCAACAACGCTTTCACCAGGAAAAACTTAAGCAATGAAGTGTGTATAGATTTTTATTTTTGTTACAGAAATACACCCCTATACGCTTTCACCAGGAAAAAAAATTAAGCAGTGAAGTGCGTATAGATTTTTCTTTTTGTTACAGAAAAACGCCTCTATACGCTTTCACCAGGAAAAAATTAAGCAGTGAAGTGCGTATAGATTTTTCTTGTTAATGAAATACGCCCCTATATGCTTTCACCGGGAAAAAATTAAGCAGTGGAGTGTGTATCGATTTTTCTTTTTGTTACTTAAATAGGCCAACAAACGCTTTCACCAGGAAAAAATTAAGCAGTGAAGTGTGTATAGATTTTTATTTTTGTTACAGAAAAATGCCCCTATACGCTTTCACCAGGAATAAAATTAAGCAGTGAAGTGCGTATAGATTTTTCTTTTTGTTACTGAAATAGGCCCCTATATGCTTTCACCAGGAAAAAATTAAGCAGTGAAGTGTGTATAGATTTTTCTTTTTGTTACAGAAATACGCCCCTATACACTTTCATCGGGGAAAAAATTAAGCAGTGAAGTGCGTATAGATTTTTCTTGTTAATGAAATAGGCCAGCAAACGCTTTCAACTGGTAAAAATTAAGCAGTGAGGTGCGTATATATTTTTCTTTTGGTTAAAGAAAAATGCCCCTATGCGATTTCACCAGGAAAAATTGAGCACTGAAGTGTGTATAGAGTTTTCTTTTTGTTACAGAAAAATGCCCCTATACGCTTTCAGCAGGTAAAAATTAAGCAGTGAAGTGCGTATGGATTTTTTCTTTCTGTTTCTGAAATAGGCCAGCAATCGCTTTCAACCGGTAAAAATTAAGCAGGGAGGTGCATATATATTTTTCTTGTTGTTAAAGAAAAATGCCCCTATACGCTTTTAGCAGGTAAAAATTAAGCAGTGAAGTGGTTATGGATTTTTTTTATCTGTTGCTGAAATAGGCCAGCAAAAACTTTCAATCGGTACAAATTAAGCAGTGAGGTGCGTATATATTTTTATTTTGGTTAAAGAAAAATGCCCCTATATGATTTCACCAGGAAAAATAAAGCAGTGAAGTGTGTATAGATTTTTCTTGTTGTTACAGAAAAATGCCCCTATACGCTTTCACCAGGTAAAAATTAAGCTGTGAAGTGCATATAGATTTTTCTTGTTGTAAATCAAATGCGCCCCTATACGCTTTTACAGGAAAGAACGTAAACAGTGAAGTGCGTATCTAATTTTTTTTGTAGGACTGAAATACGCCCCTATACGCTTTCAACAGTAATCACTGCAACAGTGCAGTGCGTATATATTTTTCATTTTTTTAATGAAATACGTCCCTATACGCTTTAACTGGAAAAAACTTAAACAGTGAAGTGCGTATATATTTTTCTTGTAGGACTGAAATATGCCCCTATGTGCTTTCACCAGAAAGACCTGCAACAGTGCAGTGCATATATATTTTTCTTTTTTAACTGAAATACGCCCCTATACGCTTTGACCAGAAAAACTAAAACAGTGAAGAGCATATATATTTTTCTTTTTTTACTAAAATACACTTTCAACAGAAATCACTGCAACAGTGTAGTGTGTATTTTTCATTTTTTTCCGGAAATACACCCCTATACGCTTTCACCAGAAATAACGTAAACAGTGAAGTGCGTATATATTTTTCTTGTAGGACTGAAATACACCCCTATGCGCTTTCAAGAGAAATCACTGCAACAGTGAAGAGCGTATATATTTTTCTTTTTTTTACTAAAATACACTTTCAACAGAAATAACTGCAACAGTGCAGTGTGTATTTTTCATTTTTTTCCGGAAATACACCCCTATACGCTTTCACCAGAAATAATGTAAACAGTGAAGTGCGTATATATTTTTCTTGTAGGACTGAAATACGCCCCTATGCGCTTTCAAGAGAAATCGCTGCAACAGTGCAGTGCGTATATATTTTTCTTTTTTTAATTAAATACTCCCCTATACATTTTCACAAGAAAAACCTGCAGCAGTGAAGTGCGTACATATTTTTGTTTTTCCACAGATATAAGCCACTAAAGGCTTTTCAACAAAGCACTTGCACCCCAACAACAAATAGCTGGAATGACAGAGCTGTCTAATGGCTATTTGGATCCCCAAATAATCTTCCCTGCACTTGCAAATTGCTTTCTATCACTGTCCGTAGCGCCTTCTGACGTCTCTGCCTGCACTCAGATGCTGTGTAATGATTCCTCCCTATCCTTTCCCTGCACTTATAAATATTTTTTTCTGTCATTTTTTTCCACAATAAGGTTTTTCCAATTGCTATCCCTAGCTCCTTCTCACGTCTGTCCCTGCACTCTGAATGCTGGAAAATGTCTGAATCCAAGATGGCTGGGGTATCTATAGGGCTGTGACATCACAGGGCTGGCTGCTGATTGGCTGCATGCATGTATGTCATCTGGGTGATCTTGCCTTCCCAGAGTTCCTTGCCCCATGTCCTCAGTCCTCACACGTGTAGCCGCCATTTTAGCAAAAATGCGATTCGTTACCACGAAGCGCGATGAAATTTGCATTTGTTGCGTTTTCCTGAAATTCGGAACGAATTCCACTTTGTTAGCTTCGATTCGCTCATCTCTACTGATGACTTATAAAAATCCCAGACAACCTGTTTAACGAATTAAAACCTCCTGAATAATGGTGAATTGGGGCACTAATAAAAAGATATGCGACTTTTCCAACAGCATTTGTGCAAAAATGTTTGCACAAGTGCTGTTTCTTCACCACTTTCCTCAAAAGGGGACATGGCGAGGGTGGAGGTGGGGCCAGTGGCCTTGCCACAATTATCTTAAAGTTTTCTGGTGTAGAAGAGCACTGAAATCTACGCCAGACCGGCGCTGGCATACATTTTAGTTTGGGTTTCTGGACTGCCGGATGCTGAACCTAATTTATGGTGAGGGGTATGCCTTGTCATATATTAGGTATAGTCTCTGGCATTGCGTGGGGTTATCATAGACCGGTGTATGAGGCTGGTCTATGATAAATCAGGACCATTGACTCTATTTTAATGAACCCTTCCACTAGACTATACCGTAATACAGCATTGATTATAACTGATGAAACACTGTTAGATGTCCCCTCCTGTCTAGGTGGTATATAGAAATAAAGCATGGTTATATGCATACAGTGATATGCACGTGAGTGTTTTTTAATATGTAAAGTGCAGACATTGACTCAGACTGAAAAGAGCAGAGAGTAAAGTTAATAAGTAGAAAGCCATTTGACACATTTATCCTGCTTCTCTTTGCTCAGCGATCTTTTATTTCCAGAGAATAAAAAATTAAAAGGATGACTTATGTGAAACGCGACAGAAAAACATTGCGAATATATTCGAGACTGCACTCTTCACAGGATAGGAAACACAACATGTGGCTGTTCAGACAGACTTGACTGGGAGGCAATTTTACGACAAGAGAATTCACTTTAAGATGAAGCTTTCCTTTGATATTAATTATTATCTTTGCTATTAATGTTAACAATCCAAATATCGCCTTCCTACAACTGTCAAATTGTAAATTATATTGTGTCTCCTGAAGGATTATGTGATCAGCTCCTGCTGTGTTGTGGCCTAGTTCCATAATTGCCAAAAGTGACAAGACAAATGAAGAGCTGATGTAATAATCAGTAACAAGTTTGTGCAGAAAATGCAGATTTGTAGTACTTTTAGATTAAATGAGCAGAGGAGACCATTATTGTGTTCAGTATTCTGTAGGATTAAAGACTATGCAATAAAAAAAAAAAAAAATCGCATATTCAACAATTATCTTGACTCTAGGGCTCCAAGGCGACCATGATGCTTTTTCCTCCATGAAGAAACATTGTGGTTGCGATTGTGGTTTTACCAGGACCATCATGTAGCCATGGAGCCCTAGTCTACCGTATTTTGTGGAACGGGATCGGTTACTGGCTATATAAACATTCTGTAATATTCTGCAAAAGGTGTGCAAATATAGATTTCACTCTCTGTTCAGTACATATACAGTATATATTCCGTTACTGACTGAACCAGGGCTAAGAAGAAAACATATTGTTACATATAAGTATACATGAGACTTACGACTAAAACCTAACACTGCAAATAGCTGAAAATTCTGATCTGAAAGTAATTAAGCACAAGATCACCCAGCTCAGATCCAGGAAGCTCAGATCTTTGATTCTGTTTGAAGAGCATTCCTACTGTATGTTTAATATGGGTCAGCAGTTGGTCATATCTCTCTAATTCTTCATTAAAGGGCATCTGTCAGCAGATTTGTACCTATGACACTGGCTGACCTGTTAAGCTGAGTTCACATCAGCTTTCAACCTTTCTGTTCTCCTGCTCCGTTATAGGAGCAGGAAAACGGAAATGATGGATTCGGCACATAACTGAGACGAACGGAGCCTACGGACCCCATAGACTATAATGGGGTCGTTAGGTTTCCGCTCAGAAGACTTTTGTCTCCGCTTCAAAAATCTTCCATCTGAGCGGAAACCTAACGGACCCCATTATAGTCTATGGGGTCCGTAGGCTCCGTTCGGCTCAGTTATGTGCCAAATCCATCCTTTCCGTTCTACTGCTCCTATAACGGAGCAGGAGAATGGAAAGGCTGAATGCTGATTTGAACTCAGCCTTACAGGTGCACTTGGCAGATGAAGGCATCTGTGTTGGTCCCATGTTCATATGTGCCTGCATTACTTAAATAATGTTTTCATATATGCAAATGAGACTGTTACCCCTAGAGGCTCTGCTCTCTCTGCAACTGCTGCACTTTGACAGGGCGAGGTGGTGTAAATTATATCATGCCTGCCTGGCCCTGTCAATGAAGGGTGCGGCAGTAAGAGCTGAGCCTTTAGGTGTAGTGGCAATGCCCCTGTTGCTCCTATAGGCTCATTTGCATATATTAAAACATAATTTTTCTTAGCAATGTGGGTAGAGGCATACTGTATTGACAAGTGAAATGGTAATACCCAGTTGCCAATGCATTTATACATTTCCCGGAGGAATAATAAAAGATATGCTCTATGCAGAGTTCTAAGAGAAGATGACCCAGTAGTGTTATTCCATGAGGTATACAAGTAGGGCTGAAAGACCTTCTCCTTTACGAGGTCCAGGTATTGAAAGGTTGATTAAGCCGCCCCTGTCCCTATAATACACCAAAACCTTTTTACTTTAGTGTACAATCTGAGTACATGGTCAGGCTCCATTATAGTAGATATACGATTCTAAACCCGCATCTGTGGGTGCAACTAGAATGTGATCAGATTTTCTGTTTGGTGGCGACAATGTCTGCTGTCTACTACACCATAAGATGTGGCAACTTGCGTTCTTGGATTATGATGAATTAAGACATGAATAAAATTACACTGCAAACAGAGCAGGTCTGTAGTGTAATGGTAACTCTTCTGCCTGACATTCTAAAATCCATAAACAGCACCACTTCTCAACAGTTGTGTCTAGAATTACAATCTCTTGCCCACCTAAATTGTTCTCAAGTTGCAATACCAGGCCTGGTCCATGGAAAAAAGTGTCACTGTTTCTGGAAAAAAGAGCAGATAATATTTTTTCTAATCTGATAAAACCTTTAGGTCATCTTGCCCTAGCACAAACCATAAAACATACATTTTTTTTTAAATGTGCAATGCTGAACTGCTTCCAAGGCAGCCTGAAAGTAATAATCAAACCAAAGACATTAATAGTGCATTAGCTGTATTTGCTTTCTAACACTCTGATATGTGCTGTGCTGGAGTCATAGATCATTGCACAGTCAAGAATATAACATCTGCTTATGATGTAGGAACAGAGATAAAAGGTACTCGTGTAAATTAGTATTACAGTAAGATTAACACACAGCAAATGACCAAAAGAACTGCAAGGCTGAAAGGGATACTTACATCAGAAAGGGGTATTTCTTTTACACTCAATATACATAGAAAACAATGTTTTAAACATTTTTTTTGGCAGTTTTTAATTTCAGCAGTACTATATCATTGAAAATGAAATGCAAACTATTGTCCTTCTGTACTAAACACAGAGAACTTATAAAACTATATATAGCTAGGGATCCTATTGTTTATTTTATTGATGGTTTAAGGAAATATGTTATCTATTAGTATAATAGTAGACTGTAGAATTGGGATAACATTTAGACAGCTCTATTGTTCTGTTGATAGGCCTAGATAAAGATGCCCACAGAAGTGCAATGTAATGTGTGATGCTCTAATTCAGTCACTCATCCCCCTTTCCTCTCTTGTCTGAGAAAGTTAACCAAGGCTGTTTGCCGTGCTAAAAGTCCAAACAAAGGAGGAAGTTAAAGGGAATGTCTCATCAGAAAATTATCTATTCTAATTATCTATCTAATCACGTTTTTATTTTTTACATGTCACTATATTTTAGAAAAATGTATATAATTCTGCAATTTTTCACACTGACCACTAGGCCTATAAAGTGTTGAGACTTCCTGTCTTTTGAGAGCAGCTATATGAGGCCATGGGACACAAAGGACAGAAGCTGTCCCACTGACTACTATGGGAGAGTTTTTTAGACATGCATTGTGACCTGTTAGGAGGGAGTAAATAAGCTGTGCTATCACCTATTGTGAATTATGGATTCTGTGTTACCTATATAGAGGTGTTACTTGTCATTGCAATTGAGTCTGTGGCTATAATGATAATAGCTATTGAAACATTACCTGCTACTAAACAGGAATCATGACATATTATCAGACGTTTACGGACAATGTGGAAAATTTCAGCATTATATATATTTTTATTAAATATAAATAATGACATGGAAAAAAAATAAAAGAATTTTAAAAATATGATTTAAAACAACAGGTCATTTTCTGATGACACATTACATTTAAAGCTAGTGCAGGAAGTACAATACATGGACTGTCTTAAAAAAATTATATCCAGTATACCATTCACTCTTTTATTTTTAAGTTATAGAATATTCATATATAGGCTGTTAATATATGATAACAAACATTTGATGGTAATGTCCCTTGTGCTTTCACCATCCGTGTGGCTGCTCCGCAAATATAGGACATGTCTATACCTTGCTGCAACATGCCGTCCACGGACCCATTGGTCTGGACCGTGATGCGGGCGGTGCACGGAGCTGTGTTTTGTGGATCTGTGTTTTGGGGACAGCAAAACACTTACGGTTGTGTGAATGCACCCTAAGGGAAATACTTACTCACATGAGATGTAGGCCTAAATTTGAGGTTATTGCATAATTTTATCTCAAAACTCCAAACAAATAGTTCTGTTCATGCGTTCAGAATTTGGTAAATCTCAATAATACATTCTGTTCAGAAATGTCCCTGAGAATGCTTAGTTTATTTATATAAGTGATTTCTAATTTACATTAGGCCATAACTAGGCAATAATAGAGTAATAAAAAATAATGAGGACTATCTGCCATAATATCTTCGTCGAGGTGGCACTCCTAGGAGTCTCTTAACTGATCATGATGATAGGAGATAGATATGCTGTATTCTGGCCACAGTTCTGTGGGTTTCATGGGTTTAGCATATGCACAAGAAGCTGTATAAGAATCTACATATATTAAAAGCTGTCATCTGTGAGAAGATGTGTTCCCCCCCCCCCAAAAAACAGCACCACACTTTTCCATGGGCTGTGCCTGGAAATGTACCTCAGCCCCATTAAAGTAAATACAACTGGGCTGCAAAACCAGACACACCAAGCGGACAGGAGCGGCACAGATTCTGAAAAAAAAATTAAATCATATTTTTAGTCACAAACAGCCTCATGTATTTAAAGGGGTTATCCGGGAAATAATATTGATGACCTGTCCATGGGATAGATCATCAATATCACACTGGCGGGGGTCCGAGTCCAACTGTTTCAGAAAGCTGCGCTGGATTACTGGAGCTCCGGTGAGTGCTGCGGCCTCCTGGGCGCTTACCAATCACACTGGGGTACATCGTATAGCGGTTGTGCTTGGTATTGCAGCTCATTCTCATTGACTTGAATGGGACTGAGTTGCAACTAGGCCAATGTGACCAATGTACGGTGATGTCACTAGCCTAGAATGAGGCCGCGGCGCCTCACGGAACTTACTGGCCTCTTCAAACAGATCGGCGGGGTCTGGGGTGTTGGTAGGTCATCAATGTTAATTCTTCTATGGTTACATAGTTTCCTTGTGTGGATGCATCAGACTAAACGATCTCATATTGTATTACAATGAGATTGCTTCGATATCATCTTACAGAACAATGCTCATCTCTTGCTGTATGATCATTAAAATGATAATAAGCATCTTATGAGATCAGAGAAGGGTCTGCTTGTCTCCACAAACAGCACCACTCTTGTCCATGAGCTGTGTCTGGTATTGCAGAACTTTCCCCCCATTCTTTGAATGACAGCTAAGCTGCAATAACCAGACACGGTATTAGATTTCTCTTTTCTAAGTAATCAGAATGAGTAGTCACATTATAGACTAACCAGAAAAGAAATAAGCTCCTGCTCCTGAGCAGTAGAGATAAGCACATTTTTACTGCCAATTGAACCTATTTGTTAGTTTTGATTTTTTTTTACATTTTACTAACAGATAAATGGATTCTCACCATAGTTTGTGGACTCTCTATAAACTGGAGAAGCACAATGATTTTCTCATCTCTAGTCAGTGCTACTCCTCTGTTCCTACCTCACAGTCAAGTTCTTAGAGGGCTTGTTCACCCCAGGGACCAGTTTTAAAGACCCTGGATCTGCGTTGGTAATCATACTTACCTGATCCTGGTTTCTAGCTCCATTGCTGCTCCGGGGCTCCCGACTCTTTCAGTGTCAACATCCGGTTTGACACCAGGTCGCGTGAAGTGGACACCAGCTCGGCTGGTTCAAATGGAGTGGCAGGATTGACAGCCACTCCATTCAAACTCCTTCGCACCGAAACTGAGTGTCACCCCCCATTTTAGGGATCAGTGGGGACTCCACAGGTGACAAATGTCATTGCAGGAAACCCCCTTTAACTGTGTGAGGAAAAAAGAGCGAGGAATCTCCATACTAAAAATACTATATGTCTAATTCATTCATTGGGGAAATACTATTCTGCACTATTAATGAATTATACAGAGAACAATGAAGGGGTAGGTGACATTAAAAGATTTTCCCGTTTAGTATAAGTAAATCTTAATGTTAACTCGATGTAGACTGAGAGGTTAAGCAATTTTATAATTTTGTGGCCCCAGCCCTAGTTAATCAATTAAACGTTAGTTATAGAAAAGTTGGAAAACTCTTTTAACATTTGTCAGTGAATGCTGAAGGGCCCTTTTGACCCTCTGACATCATGAGCTCATCCTTCAGATGTGTCCTGCCTCTTGCACACTTTAAACCAATTTTATCATATTATTATATTCATACTGCGTTTAAGGTTTTATAAGAACATAATAAGCGAGTGTGAAAAGAACAGCACAACACAGACATTATTTTGCCGTCACCACTGGGAACTATTGATGGGACACACTGAATAACAGCAGTGTTCCATTTAGAAGATTTACCATTTAGGACAGGTAAGCTTCCCAACAATAACACACAGAAATTCAGGATCTTTTCACATTTTGCCATTATTTGGCCTATTCATTTTTTTTTTCGGCCACGTACAGTGGAACTGTACTGCAAAAGACTTTACTGTAACACTCACAAAAGCTGACCTTTTCAATTTGATTATGCGTACAGTGATGTGTAAATGTCAGGTTTCAGATGAAGGTTGGACATTCTGAACCTTGGATAGAGTGACAGGTATCTTTGATTCTCCAGGAGCCGGGGCCTTGGTCACAGGGTGCACGTGAGCCTTAAGGTCTGCTATTCTCTCTTTGAATCTTTGTTGAAGGTACTTCTCTTCTTTGGAGTAACTTTTAGCAAAAGCAGACATTAAAAGACATGCTGCTAATGTAGTTCCCCCAATGCAAAACATGACCGCGCCTGCCAATTTACAAATATCAAGTGCTCCATTGAATTGGACTGCATGGCTATCCACCACAAAAAAACCAACTTCTCCAAAGGCTTCGACTTTTGCTGGCACCAGGAACCCAACTGATAGTACCGTTATACCTGTTAGCATGAGGACAATGCCCGATATGAGTCCGACCTGAAAAGAACATATGCAAGGTAAGTTAGCATGCATAAGTAAATGTAATAGAGCACACAATGCAGTGGATTGGATATGTATTATACAGTAAATATATATATATATATACACTGAACAAAAATATAGACTCTCAAATATTGCTCACAAATCTGTGTTAGTGAGCACTTCTCCTTTGCTGAGATAATCCATCGCACCTCACAGGTGTGGCATATCAAGGTGCTGATTAGACAGCATGAATATTGCACAGGTGTGCCTTAGACTGCCCACAATAAAAGACCACTCTGAAATGTGCACAGTTCTGCCTTACTTGGGGGGGGGGGGGGGGGGGGGGGTTGGGGATTATTTGCCTCACGCAGTGCAACACATCTCCGTCGCATAGAGTTGATCAGGTTGTTGATTGTGGCCTGTGGAATGTTGGTCCACTCTTTTTCAACAGTTGTGCGAAGTTTCAGAATATTGGCAGGAACTGGAAGATGCTGTCGATTACGCCGATACAGAGCATCCCAAACATGCTCAATGGGTGACTTGTCCGGTGAGTATGCTGGCCATTCATGATGTTTTCCGCTTCCAGGAATTGTGTACAGATCTATGCAATATGGGGCCGTGCATTATCATGCTGCAACATGCGGTGATGGTTGTGGATGAATGGCACAACAATGGGCCTCAAGATCTCGTCACAGTATATCTGTGCATTCAAAATGCCATCAATAGAATGCGCCTCTGTTCGTTGTCCATAACGTACGCCTGCCCATACCATAACCCCACCGCCACCATGGACCACTCAATCCACAACGTTGACGTCAGCAAACCGCTCATCCACACGATGCCACACACGCTGTCTGTCATCTGCCCTGAACAGTGAAAACCGGGACTCATCTGTGAACAGAATGCCTCTCCAACGTGCCAGATGCCATTGAATGTCAGCATTTGCCCACTCAAGTCGGTTACGATGATTAACTGCAGTCAGGTCCAGACACCGATGAGGATGACGAGCATGCAGATAAGCTTCCCTGAGACGGTTTCTGACAGTTTGTGCAGAAATTCTTTGGTTATGCAAACTGATTGTTGCTGCAGCTGTCTGGGTGGCTGGTCTCAGACGATCATGGAGGTGAACATGCTGGATGTGGAGGTCCTGGGCTGGTGTGGTTACACGTGGTCTGCGGTTGTGAGGCCGGTTGGATGTACTGCCAAATTCTCTGAAACGCCTTTGGAGACGGCTTATGGTAAAGAAATGAACATTCACTGCATGGGCAACAGCTTTGGTAGACATTCCTGCAGTCAGCATGCCAATTGCATGCTCCCTCAAATGTTGCGACATCTGTGGCATTGTGCTGTGTGATCAAACGGCACATTTCAGAGTGGCCTTTTATTGTGGGAAGTCCAAGGCACACCTATGCAATATTTATGCTGTCTAATCAGTACCTTGATATGCCACACCTGTGAGGTGGGGTGGATTATCTTGGCAAAGGAGAAGTGCTCACTAACACAGATTTAGACAGATTTGTGAACAATATTTGAGAGTAATGGGTCTTTTGTGTATGTAGAAAATGTTTCCGATCTTCGAGTTCAGCTCATGCATAATGGGAGCAAAACCAAAAGTGTTGCGTTTATATTTTAAGTGTATATAGACAAAAATACCTTTTTCTCTCTCTAGCAGCTCATTCCTTTACATAGACTTTTAACACGGTGTCTCTCTGCCACTCCTCTTCCCCTCTGCTCCCTTCTCAGACTTCTATATGCAGCATGTAATCTGATCAGTGATCTGACAGTCTGTCTCATCTCTTAAGACTGGGAATGTTAGTTTAAGAGGGGAAGAAAGAGGTATTTTTCTCTGATAATATATTACAAAGCTTCTTATATTCGCTTGTACTTGATGGAAGTACAGTGACAATTTTAAATGATTTTGATGCATG
This sequence comes from Bufo bufo, assembly GCF_905171765.1. NCBI lineage: Eukaryota > Metazoa > Chordata > Amphibia > Anura > Bufonidae > Bufo > Bufo bufo. The sequence continues at coordinate 399,767,295 of NC_053393.1, read as the reverse complement.
CTCATGGACTTCAACATTCTCATTCGGTAGATCCTAAACATGGCCCATACACTAGAAGTGGTTCTTATGCCTATGGGCCTATATTGTACCTCTGTGTTCCTTTGATTTGATATGAAGGTGCACATATTATGGAGGTATTCTACCTTAGAAGCCAAAGCTTCCAGTTCTGTAATACAGAATTATAGGGACTTGCACGTATCTTTGCCATGTGCATGAACCTAAGAGTGGATTCGCAGAGTTATATAACAACAATTAATGGCTGATTTTTGAATGGAAATAATTTTTATCGTCTGCTGTAACAAAGGGATACAGGACATTTTGCTAATAATCTATAATAATGTATCCCTTGGAGCTTTCCTTGCGACAAACGTGAAAATTATCTCCCGAATAAGTAGATGTAAATAATAAAACACCACTGGTTATTTTATGAACTTTTAATATACAATTTGATAAGTATCTTTTATTAAAAAGTTAAGTCTAAATATGCCAGATTATCCATGCAGAAATCAGTATGAGCTGTCAGAAGAAGAATATATACCTCCTGACTTATCAAGTCGCTGTATGCAGTCAAAGCCTCCCGAGAGATGAAGGCAGTGGGAACGACAGCTAGGCTCATTACACAGATAGCACGACTGCTAAAACTTCTTGGCATTTTATTTTAAAGTTCTTTGTAATGCTACCTAAAGTACTGTACATTCAAAGGTCAGCCATAAAGTGCTGTCCCAAAATGCAACTGAATATGGATGTATCCAACTAGCATTAACCTCAATAAGACTGTATACATTTGTAATCAGTTTGCTCCCCCTAGTGGCGTGCTTGTCCTTAACAAATAGTTGCATTTTACAAATTAGTGTATGTATCAAAGACAGAGAACTAAGAATTCCATGAGATAAAACTAATCATGTATAAGCTGGAGAATGTATTTAATAAAAAATAATAAAACCTTAACATCACTATCTGGGCCTGATGAAGAGGGCACTGATTAGACCTCGAAACGCGTCGACTATGCACTAATAAAACCATTTGAAGCCAGTAAGCCGAATCCTACATAAGGATCTCCAGGACAGCGCCGGACAAGGGATCTACAATTCTTTCCTTTCTGACCATAAAATACATGCTGATGTAGGTTTACAGAAGCTTGGAGACCACTTCTGTATGAGGTGTGAGGTGCCGTACATATTTGACTATACTGTGTTACCCATGTCTAATAATGTATGCAAGAGAAAAAAAATATCCCAGAAACATAAACGGTATGGCTAATGCCTCATTCACAGTCAGTGTTTCGGTCAGTGATTCGGTCAGGTGCAGGTCAAAAAACTGTGCAGATCTCTCCCTTATACCTTATTTTTTCCTTTCTACTTGCTGTTCTACCGGGTATCTACCATAGCGAGGGCTGAGGGATCGCGGCTACAGTCCTAACATTCCGTTCTGCACAAGTTGGAGGCCACTGCCATATTGGGAATTCACACATGGGTATTCACAAATAGCGCACAATGGAACATTGAGCTCAAACCCCCACCTGTGTCTTTTACTGCCTTAAATGGGTTGTTTGGGATTTTGTTTTATTAAATCCTACCCCTAGCTGGCAGGACATGTGAAGAAAAACTTAGTTACCTGCTGTGTGCCATTCAATTCTGGCACCATGGCTCCTGGGCTCTCTGCACTGCACTTCTGGACATGTGCCCAGTTGCAGTCTTTACCATCATATAAACTACACAATTGTGTGGGACCCCCGCCTGTCAGGCAAGTCAGAAAGTGCAGCAACTTTCCACTATGGGCAGGGAACCCATAGTAAAGAAGCAAGATAACTGCAGGAGCCACAGGACAGGCAGCATTCAAGTTAGGCCCCCAGGGCCCCTCTCCTTTTCATAGGCCCCCATTACCTACAAGGCAGCATCTTGTAAAAGAACTCAAGTCCCCAATCAAAGGAGGCCCTTCCCCCGCAGTGAGTCTTCAGCCCTGCAGGTAATATCTACTACATTATCACAACACATCAAGGGTTAACAGCCAAACAAAACTCAAAATCTATTACCCTGAATCTGGAGTTTACAGAAACACCCCGTGTGTGCTCAAAAACTGATGTATGGGCGCATAGCAGGCTTCAGAGTAGAAGGAGCACCATATGGCTTGGGAGCTATGTCACATATGAAGACATCCTGAGGTGGCCCTACAGTGGAAACCCCCAAAAAGTGACCCCATTATGGAAACTACACCCCTCAAGGAATATTTCAAGGTGTATAGTGAGCACTTTGACCCATCAGGCGTTTCACAGAATTAGGAATTTTTTTTCCAGAAAAAGTTGCTTTACACCCACATTTTTCACTTTCACAAGGGGTAACAGGACAAAATGCACCCCACATTTTGTTACCCATTTACCCCTGAATACGGCAACACCCCATATATTTAAACATGTTTTATTGAATTGAAGTAAAAAAAGTGTTGAAATACACATTTCAGATAGATACAGGTAGTCTTCACAATTCCTATCTGTAAAATCGTGAACTGAATAATCAGGTGTACTTAACTGAGCAGAAATGTCATATGAATGGATAATTGAAGATCAGAAACCGAGATTGAAAAAAGAAAGAAAGAAACAGATTAACTAAAATAAAGAAGGAAAAAAGAGAGGAATGAGGGGGGGGGGGGGGGGGTTATATGTGTCTAAAGAGATTATTCTGTGAGATCGTGATTTATTTAACAAAAGCCAACATATCAAGCGGCCAGTAGAGAAAGAAACTCTAGAGAATCCTGTGAATTCAGCACGCCCAAGTCTTTAGATACTTTGAGGGCTGATCTGATGCCTCTGAAGAAATCTCTTCCATTCTGGCAATGCATTGCATTTCCTGAAACCATTCCCTCATGGTAGGTACATGTGTTGTGCGCCAATGCCGAGGTATAACAGATCTAGCTGCTGTAATGCAGAATCACAATAAATTCTTCTTTTGAGAAGCAATGGATCCCGGCAAGATGGAGAGGAGCGCCGTCTGTGGAGAATTGTCCACTGTTTTCCCATTAATGCTGTGGAATATGTCAAAAACCCCATTCCAAAATGGCTTTATCATTTCACATCCCCACCATATATGCAACATAGTACCTTTGTCTTTGCCGCAACGCTAGCAGGAATCAGGGGCAATAGGAAAAATCCTATGTAGTCTAACCGGATAGCTGTACCATCGTGATATTATTTTATAGTTTTTTTTCCTGAGCAGAACATGCCATGGAAAGTTTGTGAGAGAATAAGAACGCTTTTTGTAGATCAGTGCGTTCTATTTCGGTACCTAATTCCTTTTCCCACCCCTTGACAAAATCAGGAGTGTCCTTATAATAGTCTATCAGTAAGTTCCGGTAAAGCTGGGAGTTTAGGTGTGTTGGTGGAGAGGACTGAGTAAACAATTTTTCGGTCTCCGTTAAAACGGATCCTACGAAACATCGCTCCCCCTCGGATGAAATGTATGACTTCAGTTGTTCATATTCCAGCCAGGAGATTCGTGCATTAGGGAATTTCGACGATATCGTGGAAAGGAGTGGTAAAGGACTCCCCTCCAAAAGATTATGAAAACGAGGATCATCTGAGGCCCTCATGCCCAGGAAAGAGTCCCTGCGTGTGCTAGCGGGAAGTGCCGGATTATAGAAAATCGGGGTGAGTGGACTAAATCTTCTTGCGCAAATACCCTCGAAGCAATGAGTTGTGTCAGTTTATTTGTGGACGAGCCTCAGGAACGATCCTAGGTGCGTGTTTAAGAGGTAAAGAATATAAAGTTTGTTCCAGACCCACCAATTGTTTCCTTACCCCATTATATTGCCAGTCTAATAGTCTGACGAGGGATGTTACTGTGTGATATAATTTGAGATCCGGGAGACCCATCCCTCCTTGGGATTTAGATCTAATTAAAGTAGAAAAGCCTATTCATGGTTGAAGGTGTCCCCATACAAATCGGGTAAATGCTGTTTTTAATTTTTTGAAAAAGTAGGAAGGTGGCGTTAATGGAATAGCTTGGAAAATATAGAGGAATTTGGGTAAAATATCCTTTTTTAGTAAGCTTATTCGCCCGAACCATGACAGTTTTTTTTTTTTTGTTTTTTTTTACAGCTCTCTCTCTCAATGTTTTGTCTAAAAGGGGAAGATAGTTTAGATTAAATAAATGGTTCCCATCCACTGGTATATGTATTCCTAGATACTAAAGTGAGGATGGCCGATGCCGAAATTGAAATGAGATAAGAAGTTTGGCGAACTCAATCTGAGGAATAGTTATATTAAGTATTTTGGATTTTGTGTAATTAACTTTAAAACTGCTTAAGTGACCAAATCGTTCAAATTCCCTTAGAATCAAGGGAAGAGCTATATGGGGTTGGGTAACATATAGCAGAAGATCATCGGCATATAATGCTGTTTTATATTGGGAGTTCTTGATTGTAAACTCATGTATTGAGGAGTTGTTGCGGAGTGCATTGGCTAGATGTTCCATCACCAAAACATATAATAATGGGGACAATGGACACCACTGCCTGGTTCCATTATGAATCGGTATGGATGGTGATAGGAGCCCATTTACCCTCACCTTGGCCGTGGGATTAGAGTAAAGGGCCTGAATTAGATTAAGGAATCTTCGGTAGTATAGGTGCTAATCTATCTGCAAGGATCTTGGAATATATTTTAATGTCGATGTTGATCAAAGAGATCGGTCTATAATTTGAAGACAAGGAGTGACCTTTTCCGGGTTTGGGTAATACACTGATGTGTGCCTCCGGTGATTGTTTAGTGAATGTGGATTCTGAGCCAATACTGTTGAAGACTTTTGCTAGGAAGGGGGAAATAAGGTCACTAAAGTGTTTGTAAAATGCTGTTGTAAAACCGCCTGGGCCTGGGCACTTCCCGGACGGTGAGTTCTTAATAATAGTCTTCACATCTCCTTCAGAAAGGTCAGAGTCTAGCGCTTCTCTATCTACTTTGGGTATTTCGGGTAATGCAGTTTCTGAAATGTATTCCTTTATGTGTGTAGCTAAGGAGGTAGGTGACATGTCCGAGAATTGGCTTTTGATATTATATAACTGAGAATAGTATTCCCTAAACACCTCCAATATCTCCATAGGATTGTGCGTATTTTTTCCGTTACCTTTCTTAATATGGGGAATAAATGTTTGTGACGATCTGGGATGTATTAGGCAGGCTAGCGGTCTACCGCATTTATTTGAGTATTCATTAAAAAACATCGTCTTCAATCTTGGTATTTTTTATATTGCTGATCAAGTCTCTAACCTTGAGTAACTCTATATGAGTAGTAGGAGAAAGTGTTTGTTTATGTAACATCTCTAAGCTATGAATTAGGTAAAGGAGGTTGGTGAGTTTAAGTGTTTTTTTTCTTTTTTTAGACGTGAGCCGTGTTTAATAAAAGTTCCCCTAAGGACGCACTTCAATGCCTCCCATTGTGTTGGTAATGGAGTATTATCCGAGGTGTGTATCTGTAGAAAATCTCTGATCGTGTTTTGAATGTCAGCTGAGCATGCTAAATCTTTGAGGAGATTGTCATTCAGCCTCCAATTCCATGGTTTAAACGCTATATCAGGTAGCTCTACTGTGAAATAAATCGGTGCGTGGTCGGATAACAAGATATCCCCAATAGAGGCCTGAAGTTTCCACGCCAAAGTATGATGGCTGACCAAGAATAGGTCTATACGACTATATGACAGGTGTGGAGAGGAGAAGAATGTATAGTCTTTACCTTGTGGATGAAGAACCCGCCACACGTTCACAAGCTGAAGACAATGAAAGTGAGAGAGTAATGGTCTTAATTGATGATGGGGAGAAGTGTTCCGGCCCGTAGTGGAGTCTATAGCTGGGTCTAATGTGAAGTTGAAGTCTCCACCGACTATCACTTGTCCCTCCATGAAATCAGACAATTGGTTCAGATACGATCTGCAAGTAGAAAGCTGTCTCTGATTAAGTAAGTACCAATTAACCACCGTGAATAGATTTGAGTAAACCCTCAGCTTAAGGAAAATATAGCGCCCCTTTCCATCCATTTTGACATCCACCACCGTTCCTTGTAAAGAGTTGTGCAGAGCCACTGAAACTCCTTTAGAACGTGAGTCTGAGCTCGGATTATGATACCATTGTGAAAAATACCTATCGCGTAGCGCTGGCACATGCCCATTTTTAAAATGGGTTTCTTGTAAAAGTAATATTTTTACTTTCTGTTTATGCATATGATAAAGAATCCCGCAACCTTTTTGTGGTGTGCTAAATCCATGGACATTTAGGGATCCGATTTTCCGGGACCTCATCTCTGTCTGGCACTAAAGAAAATTACGTAAAAAAGGAAGAAAGGAGGGGATTAGATGGTTTGTTATTAGGTAAAGGAAGTATGCAAGGTGAAAGAAAAAGAAAGGAGTGTAGGCAAGTAGCAGTAAATAGATATTGCTGGAGAAGATAAGTAAGGAGAAAATGAGTATTAGAAATGTAGGGTTACATTCAATACCAGCACTAATAAGGTACAATTAGAAGCGGTAAAGAGCATACCTCACATCAAGGGAGATGTGAGTCCCTGTATGAAAGCGGGCTTTCAATAGAGGAGCTACCCCCCTGGACAAAGATACACCCTATAGACTAGGCAGATAAACAATCTTAACAACATCACTAGTTCAAAACCAATAGCCAAATACAACCGGTGAGCTAGGATTTTTAAGTTATGTCAAAGACGAACCCCGGCTCAAAAAAAAAAAAAAGGGGAGGGGGAGGGGAGGAAAAGCCAAACCCCCCAAAAATGAACCAACCCAAAGGAATTGTAGTAATTAAATACATGTTATCGCTGTATATCTGGCACATACAATCAATAACTATACACTAGTTATGAGCTATATCATCTAAACTCTGAGCTAACTAAATTGGTTGAAAACAAAAACATAGGGCTCAGAGTTCAAAGTCTGCTTCAAAATGAAGTGTATTGGGCAGGTTGTGAGAAAAGTTCACGTCTGGGACTGTGCAACTGGAAAGCCTGTTTGCTCTATTCTGCAGGAACTTCGGCTGTCTCGCCCCGCAAGCCCTGACCTCTGGTGATATGCCGGATCTTTCGGCTAGTTGATCTGGGCTCCCTTTGTGGCATCGGGGTTAAATCCATCCTGGTGTCATCTGGAAGAGACGGCCACTCTGAGATTTTAACTGGTGGTATGCCCACAGCTGCAGAGAAGGTTGGTAGGTCTCTGGGGTGACAGAGTGTCACTATTTGATCATTTAGGCGAACCGGCAGGCGGAAGGGAAATTCCCATGTATAATCAATTTTGCGTTGTTGCAGCACAGACAGAAGGGGGCGCAGGGCTTTTCAATAGTGTAAGGCGTGAAAGGTCTGATAGGATTTGTATGGGGGTACCCTGTTATTGCACTTGACCAGCCTCCCCAGCCTTTTGCATGATGATCGCTTTCTTTTTATAGTGATGCACCCGACATATGGCATCTCTTGTTCTGTCAGAATCGGTAGGTTTCGGTCCCAATGCGCGATGAGCCCTGTCAAGTTCCAAAGGTGTATCTTGGGGGACTACCAGAAGAGTATTGAAAATGGAATGTAGAGTGCTGTCCAGGTCCTTAGAAGCCACTGTTTCAGGAAGACCTCTCACTCTAACATTATTACGCCTTCCTCTATTTTCCATATCATCCAGCATGTCGGCGAGATATTGTAACTGAAAAGTGTGAGATTCTGAGACAAAGTCCTGTGCATCTTGTTTAGCTGCCACAGCCACTATAGATTGCTCTATCTCTTACACTTTTTCTCCCAGAGAGAGCATTTCTGTTTCAATATTATTAACCTCTGCCCTGTATACTTTCTCTAATATGGAGATATATGATTCCATATCGTCTTTGGTAGGTATGGAAGAGAGTCGTGCGTGAAGGTCCCTCAGCTCTGTGAAGGTAGATTTCTCTACTACATGTTGTGGAGTAATGTGGGTCACATTTTTAGATTTTCCCGTGAGGGATACAGGGGAAGCCATGTGAGTTGGAGGGCTGTAAATACAGGACTCATATAACTGAGAGTTCTCCCACTCCTCCCCGCTCAGTTCATCTGAAGCAGATTGAATGATGGCGGTTTCCCGCGCTTCAGGCAACGAGCCGCATGACGATGGCGCGGGTGTCACTTGCATTGGCTTCATCCCTGTTACATTTGTCGTCAGCTCTGCAGAGCATGACGCCTCTCCATCCTGATCAGCAGGGCCTCTGAATGAGCGTCGGACGCGGTGGTTTCTGCGCGTTCATCTGTAGGGGACTCCCAGGAAAATCGTGCAGGAGGTAAGTGTTGCGATCCCACGCTTAGGAATCTCTCAATGCCTTGCGACTGAGTGGATTCTAGCTGATTAAGGGTTGCCTGTGTACTTTTCTTTTTTCTCACCACCATTTTGAGGAGTGCAGCGATGTTGGAGATATAGGTAAGGGTCTCTCAAGAAATCCAGAGGCAGGAGCCGAGATGATGTGCGTCTCTACTCCTCCATGGCCAGGCCACGCCCCTTGGCAACACCCCATATGTGCCCAAAAAATTATGTATGGGCGCACAGCAGGGCTCTAGAGTCAAACAGGAACATATGGATTTTGCTGACCTGAATTGGCAGACATTGATTTTAGGTGCCATGTCGCATTTAAAAGATTCCTGAGGTCCCCAGAAATTAAAAACCCCAAGAAGTGACCTCATTTTGGAAAGAGCACCCCCGTACGAATATTTTAAGTGGTGGAAAGGGTACTTTTCAGCAAACAGGTGTCTCATAGAAGGCAGAAACACTTGTTAAAGGATTTCAAAGCACACATTTGTGAAAAAATAAATTACTAGCAGACTCCATTTTTCCCCCACAAGGGGTTAAAGGAGAAAATGCACTCCAGTATGTGTTCCCCATTTTCTCCCCATTCAGGAAACACCCCATATGTGCTTGTAGCCTGCTGTATGGGCGCACAGCAGGGCTCAGAATGGGAAGAACACCGTGTTGCTTTTGGAGGGCAGATTTTGCTGGAATAATTTTCAGGCACCATGTCGCATTTGAAGACACCCTGAGGCCCCCCGACAGTGAAAACCACAAAAACGAGGCTCTAAGTGTGCCAGAACATAAAAGGAAATTGAAGAAATGCCCCATTTTATAAAAAGACACCCTTCAATGTATTCATCTAGAGGTATAATGGGAATTTTTAAGATTTTTTTTTTTTTTGGGGGGGGGGGGGGGGAAGCCATTGGATTGCCAAATGGAAAAATGCTAAACTGAAAATGTCTTCCCATGGATTAATTAGGAAATGAATTAAATTTACTTAATGGATATCAGTGGAGGTGTGATAAACTTGAAAGCATTCTCCAATGCAGAGGCCCGGTTTAGAGGGGCAGGTCCCACAGTAGTGAGTAGTGTCTTTCCAAATCCCTCTAACCGAGCAAACTCGACACCTTTTTTGAATCGCCTTTTTATTCTGTGGTGCCCATGTATTATTCTTGAGACCCCAGAAGCACTGCTGACTGAAATACTGCCCTCTCCTTCCTGAACGCCAAAAATTCTTTTTTTAATTCTTTTTTTCCTGAAATTCCAAGAAGGTCCCCCCAGGACCTGCTGTTCTATGGATGACAAAGGCATTATATAGTGACACTTGGGTTTGATTTGATGCCTGGAGTGGATGTAAATTCAGGCACCTAGGGAACATAGTAATCTGTGGGGACCCATGAAGAGTCACTTGTACGGGGCTGTGACTGCGCACTACCGCTAGGACGCCTACGAGGGGGTTCATCATTAGATGAATCATTTGAGAAAGATGAAACTAAAAATGTCACTTCATCTCCACTGTTGGAGTGAGTGTCCTCAAAAAGCACGGCATATGCCTCTTCAGCAGTGAAAAGCCATTTAGTCATTTTAAACTGTAAACTAACGTAGATTTTATTTTTATTTTTTAACAGCGAACTAAAATCCGGTATATCGTTTAGGATAAAAACTCCCTGAGTCACTTGGCAGTTATTGACAGGTGTCACAGGTAGCATAGATGGCTGGGGATGAGCCTCAGGAGGCTGAAAATGATATACAGGGGTCTAGTATGGGGCACAGAGTAGTGCCAATATCCTTATTGCGGCAGAAAAGGGGTTAATTAATGTATTATTTTACTGTTATAGGTGGCACAAATCCACATGGGGCATAGGAGACTTATATTTTACAGAATGGTGCCACTCAAGCACAGGACACCAGTATGTACACACAGAAGGATGGCACACATAGTGACAGGGTTATTTAAAAAAAAATATTATGTAACTTGGGAGTGTGTGACAGGTGTCTTGACGGACGGACAGGCTGGTGTGACAGGTGTCTTGACGGACGGACAGGCTGGTGTGACAGGTGTCTTGATGGATGGACAGGCTGGCGTGACAGGTGTCTTGACGGACGGATAGACTGGAGTGACAGGTGTCTTGATGGACGGACAGGCTGGAGTGACAAGTGTCTTGACGGACGGACAGGCTGGAGTGACTGGTGTCTTGACGGACGGATAGACTGGAGTGACAGGTTTCTTGACGGACGGATAGACTGGAGTGACAGATTTCTTGATGGACGGACAGGTTGGAGTGACAAGTGTCTTGACGGACGGACAGGCTGGAGTGACAGGTTTCTTGACGGACGGATAGACTGGAGTGACAGGTTTCTTGATGGACGGACAGGTTGGAGTGACAAGTGTCTTGACGGACGGACAGGCTGGAGTGACAGGTGTCTTGACGGACGGATAGACTAGAGATACTGTTGTCTTGACGGACGGATAGACTGGAGAGACAGGTTTCTTGACGGACGGATAGGTTGGAGTGACAAGTGTCTTGACGGACGGACAGGCTGGAGTGACAGGTGTCTTGACGGACGGATAGACTGGAGTGACAGGTGTCTTGACGGACAGGCTGGAGTGACAAGTGTCTTGACGGACGGACAGGCTGGAGTGACAGGTGTCTTGACTGACGGACAGGCTGGAGTGATAGGTGTCTTGATGGACAGACAGGTGGAAGTGACAGGTGTTTTGACAGACAGACAGGCTGGAGTGACAGGTGTCTGGATGAGGTGATGATGACAGGACTGGACAGGACTGATCTGTCACTGACTGGGACAAATCAGGCACAGAACAGTGGCAAATTATGTGTGAGGCAGGGGATGAGGCACAGAACTGATGATGACAGATGACGGCTGATGACAGATGAAGCACAGAACTGATCTGTGTCACTGATTGGGGCACAGAAGACGTTTTGAGACTGAAGGGGTTAAAACGTTTGTGGTGAGTGGATTCTGACAAAGCTCCTTCTCTGATCGCTTCCCTGACAGGAATTGGGACGATCAGAGAAGGAGAGGACACACAGAAAAATCGTTATGTAGCTGGCTGATATTAGCGATGTGCTAGTGTCAGCAGAACATAACGGGATGACCTATATCTCCCTGCCTGCCGCCGTTCGCGCTAAATAATGACTTTTATAATATGCAAATAAGCCTCTAGGTGCTAGTGGGGCGTTGCTGCAGCACCTAGAGGCTCCGTCCTCTCACCGTTTGGCACGCCCATGTAAAGGTGATTGACATCCTCGGTCTCCTCTGTGCCCCGCAAATCCCGCGCCGTCCATTTTAGTATTAGGCGCAGGTGCAGTGAGTGAAGGAGGCTTGCCTGCTGCCGTCCTTCACTCACTGTGCCTGCCCCTAATACTAAAATGGACGGCGCAGGCGCAGGATTTGCGGGTCACGGAGGAGACCGAGGATGTCAATCACCTTTACAAGGGCGTGCCAAACTGAGAGGACGGAGCCTCTAGGTCAGTACTTGTGAACCTTTTAGAGACCAAGTGCCTAAAACTGCAACCAAATACCCAAATACCCACTTATTTATCGCAAAGTGCCGACACGGCAATTTAACCTAAATACCAATATAATATATCTTTCATGTCCTTTATCATTTATCTATAATAGATTAATAGCCTACATTTAATGCGCTGCCTGTGCTGTTCATAGTGTGTCCTGGGGATGATGCCATAGACTTTTTCCAGGGCGTGGGTGCCCATATAGAGGGCTCTGAGTGCCGCCTCTGGCACCCGTGCCATAGGTTCGCCATCACTGCTCTAGGTGCTGCAGCAACGCCCCACTTGCACCTAGAGGCTCATTTGCATATTATAAAAGTCATTATTTAGCGCGAACGGCGGCAGGCAGGGAGATATAAGTCATCCCGTTATGTTCTGCTGACACTAGCACATCGCTAATATCAGCCAGCTACATAACGATTTTTCTGATGACAGAAACCCTTTAAATGTAGATAACTGTGGGGTCAGAACCAAAGGCTACTGTTTAACACTGTATTTCGACATGGCTAAAATCGATGTAATACTTGGCAGAGATTTGATAAGGGCTCTCCTAGGTTAAGAGTATCTACTATTCCTTGATCTTTTAAAGCACCACATGTTTTCAGTAGCGTCCAAAAGCAGATTGCAGTCATAGGAAATGGGAGAAGAAATACTAAATTTAACAAAATATGTATTTTTCTTCTTTTTTACTTCAAGGCAAAAAAACAACAATTGTGTGTAGCAGCGTACAGTATGTGTTGTGTCTATCTTACAAGGAGGCTTGCTTACCTTCCAGATAATAGAGCTCCACCTACTTGGCGATCTCTGTATCTGAAAATCATCATCATATTCCCATATTGAAGCTGTGCAGTCCTCATAAAATTGGTGCAGATAGGACCGAACTCCATAGCGATGGTAACCTCCTTCAGGAGTATTTTGTGACTGCTTGGACCCACAGATGTCAGCGCACGCACTCATCCTTACGAACTGAAATAAAAAACATTTAGGGAATATTGTATGAAAAAAATCATTTTATTCACGTATAGGTTTTTACATTAGACTGTGGATATATAGTAGGAGTAAGGCCCCATTCACATGTACTAGTTGTGTCCGGGCCGGGGGTTGGACATGACTGATAGATGTGTGCTACACGTCAGTGCACAGACTTATCCACTGATAGCTCCAGACAGGAATACGCTTCATGCAGCGTTTTTCTGTCTGGCGCAATTTGACAACTGGCGTCGTGAATATGAAGGATCCCATAGAAAACTATGGCGTGAGTTCTAGCTTCAGTTTCCCTCTGGTGTTTTCTACACCTCGCCGGACTGGCGCATATATGTGAAGCTGGCCTTATATAGTTCTGTACCGGAGACTCCTACACATCTATGTATAATCAGACCCCTGTCAGAAGACCCTAACTTCCTGGGTGCCTCTGACAACTGGGCTCTAGCAGGAAGTCTTTTCACCGGGGCTATCATTTCCATGAATTTAAAACTTTTTCCCCACTACACTTTTAAAAGTAACCACTGTTTTAGGTTGGGTTCCAAGGATCCCTGGCAGGGGCAGACTGGGAACTTAAAGTGGCCCTGGAAAAACTAAAAGTGGCCCTATTTTGTAGTCGAACCTAAATTGGCAGAAGGCAGGTTCAACACAAGTAGGCGGGCCCAGTAATATTATATTTTGGCACATTATACAACCCCAGTAATGCAGAATACCACAGTGCATCACAAAATACAGCCCCACCAGAGCCAAATACCACAGTACAGCACAATATACTGCCCCACCAGAGCCGAATACCAAAGTACAGCACAATATACTGCCCCAGCAGAACCAAATAGCAAAGTACAGCACAATATACTGCCCCAGCAGAACCAAATAGCAAAGTACAGCACAATATACTGCCCCAGCAAAGCCAAATACCACAGTACAGCACAATATACTGCCCAAGCAGAACCAAATACCACAGTACAGCACAATATACTGCCCCACCAGAGCCGAATACCACAGTACAGCACAATATAGTGCCCCAGCAGAACCAAATAGCAAAGTACAGCACAATATACTGCCTTACCAGGGCCGAATACCACAGTACAGCACAATATACTGCCCCAGCAGAACCAAATACCACAGTACAGCAAAATATACTGCCCCAGCAGAACTAAATACCACAGTACAGCAGAATATACTGCCCCAGCACAACCAAATACCACAGTACAACACAATATATAGCCCCAGCAGAACCAAATAGCATAGTACAGCACAATATACCGCCTCAGCAGCACAAAATACCTCCCCAAAAGTTGCCCCTCTGTGGCGCCAGGGTCTTTTTGTTTATGTTTTTACAGTGCTAGGCGGAGGCTTCCACCTAGCAGTGTTGCTGGTTACATCACCGGCACTGGGCCGGCTTTAGCGCTTCCCTAACCGTTTTAAAGGCTAGGGCAGCGCTAAAGACCACCCATTAGTGCCGGTGACGTCAACAGGCTCACTTCTAGGTGGAAGCCTCAGCCTAGCTTTCCCCATAGAAAGCTCAGTATGTCACCGGATCTCCAAAAAAAGCCTTTGCATGAAATGCTCTAGGGCTGCAGCTAACAATTATTAGAATAATCAATTAGTTGTCGATAATTTCTTCGATTAATCGGGAAAAAACACCAAAATGACAAAAAAAGGGGTTTATTTGATTTTACTTGAAAAATTATGTTCAAAGGCCATATTAAAACAAATTGTGGATGACACTGTTATGGGGAATCTGTGGATGACACGGTTATGGGGGATCTGTGGATGGCGCTGTTATGGGGGGGATCTGTGGATGATACTGTTATGGGGGATCTGTGGATGGCACTGTTATGGGGGATCTGTGGATGGCGCTGTTATGGGGGGGATCTGTGGATGACACTGTTATAGGGGATCTGTAGATGGCACTGTTATGGGGGATCTGTGGATGGCACTGTTATGGGAGATCTGTGGATGGCACTGTTATGGGGGATCTGTGGCTGGCACTGTTATGGGGGATCTGTGGATGGCACTGTTATAGGGGGGATCTATGGATGACACTGTTATGGGGGATCTGTGGATGACACTGTTATGGGGGATCTGTGGATGGCACTGTTATGGGGGATCTGTGGATGGCACTGTTATGGGGGATCTGTGGATGACACTGTTATGGGGGCTCTGTGGATGACACTGTTATAGGGGATCTGTGGATGGCACTGTTATGGGGGATCTGTGGCTGGCACTGTTATGGGGGGATCTGTGGATGGCACTGTTATGGGGGATCTGTGGATGACACTGTTATGGGGGATCTGTGGATGGCACTGTTATGCGGGATCTGTGGATGGCACTGTTATGAGGGATCTGTGGATGGCACTGTTATGAGGGATCTGTGGATGGCACTGTTATGGGGGGATCTGTGGATGGCACTGTTATGGGGGATCTGTGGATGGCACTGTTATGGGGGATCTGTGGATGGCGCTGTTAATGGGGATCTGTGGATGCACTGCTATGGGGGGGATCTGTGGATGCACTGTTATGGGGGATCTGTGGATGACACTGTTATGGGGGATCTGTGGATTACACTGTTATGGGGGATCTGTGGATTACACTGTTATGGGGGGATCTGTGGATGGCACTGTTATGGAGGGGATCTGTGGATGGCACTGTTATGGGAGGGGGATTTTTGGATGGCACTGTTATGGGGAGGGGGACCTGTGGATGACACTGTTATGGGGAGGGGGACCAGTGGATGACACTGTTATGAAGGGGATCTGTGGATGACCATGCTATGGGGGATCTATGGATAACACTATATAGCATTTTATGCTATATGTGTCATCCACAGATGCCCCCCATAACTGTGCCATCCACAGATCCCCCATAACAGTGCCATCCACAGATCCCCAACCCCATAACAGCCCTGGCCCGGCAGTAACCTTTACTTTAACTTTAAATCAGCGCATCTTTATTACCTTACAATGAAGCTCCAGTAACAGGCACTGCTCTGCCCACTTTATGAATGAAGCAGGCGCGTCACGTGAGTAAGTGACGTTACGCCGCCGCCCGCTCTGCCTGTTACTGGAGCTTCATTGTAAGGTAATAAAGATGCGCTGATTTAAAGTTAAAGTAAACCGCCCGCTCCCGCCCGCATAGCAACGAATCGGCCGATTATTCGATAACGGGATTCGTCAACAACGAATCCCGTTATCGAATATTATCGATAACTTTGATTAATCGTTGCAGCCCGAAAATGCTCAGATGCTCATATCAAGGGAATGTCTGGGTGAAAACAGAGATATGTCCAGGTTCAGCTCTGAACCCGGAGAAACCCTTAAAATTCAGGAGGGGAGCATCAGATTATTACTTCCAACGGCTGGCGGCCGTGAGGTGACCCCTTGTGCACCAGTCCACCGGGAAATTTCCCTTTAGGGTCTATGGCCAGTCCACCCATGATCCCTGGGTTCTACAAGGGAGAAAGGCTCCCCAACATGAGTATTATTTTTAAAGGATAAAAGCGGTCAAATATGACCATTCTCCACCCTATTTATTTCTGCTTGTGCTTAGGCTGTAGGATTAGTAATTGGTGGTAGTGCAGTTAAGGTATGTAACCTGGTCAGTGAGACCAATGGATAAATGAAATAGTGAAGAGATAAAAATATGTCTTCAAAGCTGTATTTGCTTCTTTTTGCAAACTCCTCCTATATTAAACTGTCCATAGTAGCCGAATAGGGCAATAAAAAAAAGAAACTAGAACTGAAGTTGCTTGCAATGGTCAATGATGTCTCTTTTCCCTTGTAAAAGTTGTAATACATAAAGTCCATTGAGTGCAATAATAATGCTTATTGCCATGGAAAAAATGTGGTTCATCATGAGACATCATTGCAGTGACATTTGGAATAAAACATGAGACTTGAAATCTTAGTATCTGCATAAGACTGTCTGATAATATTCTTAGGTTAATAGGATTGATGATAGGGCGATGGGGCCTAATGCAGACATTTTTACTCAATGAATAGCATGAAAATTGCAAGGTTTTCTATATGATTTAATTGGGTCAATAAAATCACTATTCACGTACTGCCTTATGGTAAAAAAAAAGGGAGCAAATAGCATGCAACAAAGGTATAAACGTGTTGTTTTTCTACAATAATCTGTGACTTTTATTAAGAAAGATATCCAATTTCCCCCCTGTCCGCCATCACTCCAGTGCAGGTCCTCTGGCGGTTCACCTGGTCTTTGTTTACAAACAGCATGTGACCTATGTAGCCAATCAGTGGCCTGCCTTAGCTGTCACGTGCCATCCTCCTGCCAGTAGTATGGTACATGACCACTGATGCGCCAGCCTCCTGTAAACAAAGACTGGCAGGACCATAAGAGTGCCTGCACAGGACTGGCCTGGCCAGTAGTGTTTTTATTATTTTTTCTTTTATATTTTATTATAATATATATTTATTATACCCGCCTCTGCCTCTACTTTGGAAACCATGTTGAATCCCTTCCATTTAAAGACTAGGGGGGGGGGGGTCATTTATCAAACTGGTGTAACATAGAACTGCCTTATTGTCTCATAGCAACCATATTCCTCCTTTCATTTTCCAAAGGAGATGTCCAAAATGTAAGTTGGAATCTGATTGGTTGCTATGGGCAACTAAGCCAGTTCTACTTTACACCAGTTTGATAACTGACCCCCTACTTTTCATTAATTCCAGGTCACCCTAAGGCTACTTTCACACTTGCGGCAGAGTGATCCGGCAAGCAGTTCCGTCGCCGCAACTGCCTGCCGAATCCGGCAAAACGTATGCAAACTGATGGCATTTGTAAGACTGATCAGGATCCTGATCAGTCTTAAAAATGCATTGAAATGCCGGATATGTCTTTCCAGTGTCATCCGGCAAAACGAATCCGGCATTTATTTTTCCCACCTTCTTTTCGGTCTGCGAATGCGCAGACCGGAAGGACGGATCCGGCATTCCGGTATTTTGAATGCCGGATCCGGCACTAATACATTCCTATGGAAAAAAAATGCCGGATCCGGCATTCAGGCAAGTCTTCACTTTTTTTCGCTGGAGATAAAACCGTAGCATGCTGCGTTTTTATCTTTTGCCTGATCAGTCAAAAAGACTGAACTGAAGACATCCTGATGCATCCTGAACGGATTACTCTCCATTCAGAATGCATGGGGATAAAACTGATCAGTTCTTTTCCGGTATTGAGCCCCTAGGACGGACCTCTATGCCGGAAAAGAAAAACGCAAGTGTGAAAGTACCCTAAAGAGCTGAGTGCTTCTTGCTCTGCAATGGTCGTGCACCATCATAGCCGCCCCTGGTGCAAGCGTTGGTTCAGAAGTGAAATACTGCCCTACGAGGCGTTTATGGCATATCATGTGGCTTTACCAGTAGTTTTCCTTATTCCTCCTTTATAAGTAATTAAGCCTCCTTAGCTTCTAAGATTTCATTAAAGCTGTAGTTGTATTCTCAAGGGTTCCATTCAGCACAATGTGCATTGCACTTAGTGGTATGAAGAAGAAAGTTACGGTAACTTTTAAAATACCTTTTAACTACATGAATCTTAATTGCTCCCTCAGGAGTGTACATCATATAGCCTCTAACCACTGTTTGCAGCTACTAGGTAGTGGAATTTCCTAAACAATTCTATGAACATATACCGGGGATTATCTTACAGGGTTGTGTTACTGGTGGATATGACTGATTTTAGATATCATGTTTTATCGTATAGTGCCGCTTGTGAAAAGTTTCTCTTATTTCGTGGGAAATAGTTTATCCTTCCACAATTGCGTAGCTACATCAACTCTGGATGAACTAAGTGTCCACAAGACATACATGACCACAAGGGCGTGTCCAGGTCAAACATCTGGGTGTACGGTCTACAGGCAAGGTCCAAGTGTTCCCCTGGTCCCTCCAAGAGGGTGTCACAAATCCCTAGATGTTATAATGGTTTTGGAAGCCACTTGGCAGTTTACAAAAACTGTCCCCGCTAGTAACTCTCAAGACGTGGCCCGTCTGATTCTTCACAGGGGTTATAGTACTCCCTTGGAATGTCTTCTAATGTCTTCTTCAGGTTGCTATGCTTGTGCCGAAATGTCATCAAAATCATTCTGACATATTCCACAATTTTTGGGAGTGTTCCCATTGGCAAGAGCTTTGGGATGCGGTTCAGTCTCATACCCTTAAGTGCTTTTCAAATCTCACTCAGTCTGACAGGACTAGATTGAGGAAGAGTGAGGGATTTACACAGCACAACTGTCAGGTCAATTATTGGGAATGAATGGTGATTCCCAGTGTAAAGGTGTCGCAGATCTCTTGATGAAAGAGCAAAACGCTCATTCGTGGGGTGAAATGATCTTTCATGGGGACATCTCAATCACTTCTGGGCAGCAGATCGTACTGTGTAAATGCAGTTATAAATCACTCATCTCCATACAGTAGAGGTGATTGCTGCATGGAAATTTGGCTCTTTCCTCGACTCATAAGCAGGCAGTTATTGGGAAGAACCGGTCCCTTCATAATAATTGACTGTTTGGTCGGCGCATCCCATGATCATATGTGCCCACATTGCTGAGAACAATGATGTTTTGATATATGAAAAAGAGGCTCTAGGAGCAACGGGGGCGTTGTTGTTACACCTACAGCCTTAGCTCTCTCTGCAACTGTCGTGCCCCCTGCACTTTGATTGACAGGACCAGGCAGTGTAAATGTGATCACAACTGGTCCTGTCAATCAAAGTGCAGAGGGTGCAGCAGTTGTAAAGAGAGCGGAGCCTCTAGGTGTAACGGTAACGCCCTCGTTGCTCCTAGAGGCTCATTTAAATATATTAAAACATCATTTTTCTCAGTAATGAAGACACATATGGACATGGGACCAACACAGATTTCTTCAGCTGCCAAGTACACATGTAACAGGTCATCCAGTGTCATAGGTACAAATCTGCTAACAGATGCCCTTTAAACGCTAAATGTTAAAGCTTTTGGTGTTTTTCTGGCTTTTTGGTATCTGCTTCTCTATTGGGAAAAATACCAGAAAAAAACATGATTCACACAGTTCTTTACATTTAAAAATCCCGCTAAAAAAAGCATGTGGCATAGAATAAATGTAAGCAGTTTCTAGTGTGCAAAAAAACCAGAGCAAATTTGTGTGTAGGGGCCTTATGGTGAACAACGTCAGTACTGACCCTGAACAATGCACCAACCCCTGCCCTCACCTAGGTTATATTTCCAAGATGGATCTGTTATGCGCAGGGGCCTCTTAATAAATTTGGCGGATCTTCCCTGCAGTCCATGTGCCAGAAGTTTTAATCTGCACCAGTCACGAGCCAGATTTTTCTGACGGGTCACAGGAAGCCACACCACGTCTTGTTAAGCTTTTGAAAAGTTCCCAGAAGATTGAGAAGTTTCAAATCTGGTGCAAATATGGCATGTGCCACAATATACAACTTTTTTACACCACAAAAGTGTCAATAAATGTGCCCCAGTGAGCTTTGAGAACCTTAAAGGGGTTCTCTGGGATTTACATATTGATGACTATTCTCAGGGGAGGTCATAAATATAGAATAGCAGGGGTCTGACTCTTGGCCCCCCCGCCGATCAGCTTTTGGAGGAGGCCGCAGTGCTCCCATGAGTGCCGCGGACTCCGCACAGCATACCAAGTCCACTGCATAGCGGCCGTGCTTGGTATTACAGCTCAGCCCCATTCATTTGGAGCTGAGCCACAACTAGGCCATATGACTAAAGAACGTGGTGTCACATATGCTAGGAAGAGGCATAAGTGCTCATGAAGCAACGTGGCCTCTTCATATAGCTTCATACTGATGAGCTATCTTAGAGGACCCCTTTAAATGGTTTGTGCAGGAGTTTTTAATGGCTGCTGAAAGTTTGCAGTGTAGTTCCTGTACCATTGTGGCCCTCCATGCTGTATGAAATATATGCTTATTTCCATTGGAGCTCACTGACCCTAATGCAAAATCTGTCATAGGGTCCTGTCAACCAAGTGCTATTCATAATACTGGTAAAAAGAAAAAGAAAACAAAACGAGCGGCACTCACCGTTGATAGGCAGGTTACTTTATTCCATGGCAGGAGGGGGGTGCAAGGGTTGCAGATACAGCAGCAAATAAGCAACAGCCGTTTCGCGCGTGTATGCGCTTCTTCTGGAAAAGCCAGAAGAAGCGCATACACGCGCGAAACGGCTGTTGCTTATTTGCTGCTGTATCTGCAACCCTTGCACCCCCCTCCTGCCATGGAATAAAGTAACCTGCCTATCAACGGTGAGTGCCGCTCGTTTTGTTTTCTTTTTCTTTTTATCACATATGCTCACTGCAGCTACAAGCTGAGCACCTCCGTGAGGCACCACTCCTCGGCAGTCGCATCCTGACAATTTTAGGTTTGGTGTAGTGCCACTGGTTATCTGCTCTACATTTTACATGCTATTCATAATACTGGTGTCTCCTTCTGTGGCACAGGGGCCTCTGGGCTCCCTAAGGTACTGGAACCTGTTGCTGCTACCTCTGCACCCCTGGTTCCAGATACATGTCCTGTGTCTGTTACCTCTGCACCCCTGGTTCCAGATACATGTCCTGTGCCTGCTATCTCTGCACCCCTGGTTCCAGATACATGTCCTGTGTCTGTTATCTCTGCACCCCTGGTTCCAGACACATGTCCTGTGACTGTTACCTCTGCACCCCTGGTTCCAGATACATGTCCTGTGTCTGTTACCTCTGCACCTCTGGTTCCAGATACATGTCCTGTGTCTGCTATCTCTGCACCCCTGGTTCCAGATACATGTCCTGTGTCTGCTATCTCTGCACCCCTGGTTCCAGATACATGTCCTGTGACTGCTATCTCTGCACCCCTGGTTCCAGATACATGTCCTGTGACTGCTATCTCTGCACCCCTGGTTCCAGGTACATGTCCTGTGTCTGCTATCTCTGCACCCCTGGTTCCAGATACATGTCCTGTGCCTGTTACCTCTGCACCCCTGGTTCCAGATACATGTCCTGTGTCTGCTACCTCTGCACCCCTGGTTCCAGATACATGTCCTGTGCCTGTTACCTCTGCACCCCTGGTTCCAGATACATGTCCTGTGTCTGCTATCTCTGCACCCCTGGTTCCAGACACATGTCCTGTGACTGTTACCTCTGCACCCCTGGTTCCAGATACATGTCCTGTGTCTGTTACCTCTGCACCTCTGGTTCCAGACACATGTCCTGTGCCTGTTACCTCTGCACCCCTGGTTCCAGATACATATTCTGTGCCTGCTATCTCTGCACCCCTGGTTCCAGATACGTGTCCTGTGTCTGGTACCTCTGCACCCCTGGTTCCAGATACATGTCCTGTGCCTGCTACCTCTGCACCCCTGGTTCCAGATACATGTCCTGTGTCTGGTACCTCTGCACCCCTGGTTCCAGATACATATTCTGTGCCTGCTATCTCTGCACCCCTGGTTCCAGATACGTGTCCTGTGTCTGCTACCTCTGCACCCCTGGTTCCAGAAACGTGTCCTGTGTCTGTTACCTCTGCACCCCTGGTTCCAGATACATGTCCTGTGACTGATACCTCTGCACTCCTAGTCCAGATAAATGTCCTGTGACTGATACCTCTGCACCCCTGGTTCCAGATACATGTCCTGTGTCTGCTACCTCTGCACCCCTGGTTCCAGATAAATGTCCTGTGTCTGCTACCTCTGCACCCCTGGTTCCAGATACATGTCCTGTGTCTGCTACCTCTGCACCCCTGGTTCCAGATACATGTCCTGTGTCTGTTACCTCTGCACCCCTGGTTTCAGATACATGTCCTGTGTCTGCTACCTCTGCACCCCTGGTTCCAGATACATGTCCTGTGTCTGCTACCTCTGCACCCCTGGTTTCAGATACATGTCCTGTGTCTGCTACCTCTGCACTCCTGGTTCCAGATACATATTCTGTGCCTGCTACCTCTGCACCCCTGGTTCCAGATACATGTCCTGTGTCTGCTACCTCTGCACCCCTGGTTCTATATACATGTCCTGTGTCTGTTATCTCTGCACCCCTGGTTCCAGATAAATGTCCTGTGCCTGCTACCTCTGCACCCCTGGTTCCAGATACATGTCCTGTGTCTGTTACCTCTGCACCCCTGGTTCCAGATACATATTCTGTGCCTGCTACCTCTGCACCCCTGGTTCCAGATACATGTCCTGTGTCTGTTACCTCTGCACTCCTGGTTCCAGATACATGTCCTGTGTCTGTTACCTCTGCACCCCTGGTTCCAGATACATGTCCTGTGCCTGTTACCTCTGCACTCCTGGTTCCAGATACATGTCCTGTGTCTGTTACCTCTGCACCCCTGGTTCCAGATACATGTCCTATGTCTGCTACCTCTGCACCCCTGGTTCCAGATACATATTCTGTGCCTGCTACCTCTGCACCCCTAGTTCCAGATACATGTCCTGTGTCTGCTATCTCTGCATCCCTGGTTCCAGATACATGTCCTGTGACTGTTACCTCTGCACCCCTGGTTCCAGATACATGTCCTGTGACTGCTATCTCTGCACCCCTGGTTCCAGATACATGTCCTGTGACTGCTACCTCTGCACCACTGGTTCCAGATACATGTCCTGTGACTGATACCTCTGCACCCCTGGTTCCAGATACATGTCCTGTGTCTGCTACCTCTGCACCCCTGGTTCCAGATAAATGTCCTGTGTCTGCTACCTCTGCACCCCTGGTTCCAGATACATGTCCTGTGTCTGCTACCTCTGCACCCCTGGTTCCAGATACATGTCCTGTGTCTGCTACCTCTGCATCCCTGGTTCCAGATACATGTCCTGTGTCTGCTACCTCTGCACCCCTGGTTTCAGATACATGTCCTGTGTCTGCTACCTCTGCACCCCTGGTTCCAGATACATATTCTGTGCCTGCTACCTCTGCACCCCTGGTTCCAGATACATGTCCTGTGTCTGCTACCTCTGCACCCCTGGTTCTATATACATGTCCTGTGTCTGTTATCTCTGCACCCCTGGTTCCAGATAAATGTCCTGTGCCTGCTACCTCTGCACCCCTGGTTCCAGATACATGTCCTGTGTCTGTTACCTCTGCACCCCTGGTTCCAGATACATATTCTGTGCCTGCTACCTCTGCACCCCTGGTTCCAGATACATGTCCTGTGTCTGTTACCTCTGCACTCCTGGTTCCAGATACATGTCCTGTGTCTGTTACCTCTGCACCCCTGGTTCCAGATACATGTCCTGTGCCTGTTACCTCTGCACTCCTGGTTCCAGATACATGTCCTGTGTCTGTTACCTCTGCACCCCTGGTTCCAGATACATGTCCTATGTCTGCTACCTCTGCACCCCTGGTTCCAGATACATGTCCTATGTCTGCTACCTCTGCACCCCTGGTTCCAGATACATATTCTGTGCCTGCTACCTCTGCATCCCTAGTTCCAGATACATGTCCTGTGTCTGCTATCTCTGCATCCCTGGTTCCAGATACATGTCCTGTGACTGTTACCTCTGCACCCCTGGTTCCAGATACATGTCCTGTGACTGCTATCTCTGCACCCCTGGTTCCAGATACATGTCCTGTGACTGCTACCTCTGCACCACTGGTTCCAGATACATGTCCTGTGACTGATACCTCTGCACCCCTGGTTCCAGATAAATGTCCTGTGTCTGCTACCTCTGCACCCCTGGTTCCAGATACATGTCCTGTGACTGATACCTCTGCACCCCTGGTTCCAGATACATGTCCTGTGACTGATACATCTGCACTACTGGTTCCAGATACATGTCCTGTGTCTGCTACCTCTGCACCCCTGGTTCCAGATACATGTCCTGTGTCTGCTACCTCTGCACCCCTGGTTCCAGATACATGTCCTGTGCCTGCTACCTCTGCACCCCTGGTTCCAGGTAGCATCGCTAGTATATGACCCCATTGTTTATAGGTGTGGGTCCCATTGCTGGGACCCGCATCTATATCGGGAACGGAGCACCGCAAGGGGGTAGCTGTAGGACTCTGATCCGGCCACGGCCAAGGGTGCTCCTCATAGAAGAGAATGGGAGTGCACTATGCATGACCGGCCACCGCTCCCATTCACTTCTATGGGCCCGACAGAAATATATTATGTAATATATATTATTATTATTATATTATATATATATATTTTTGCCGGCCCCATAGAAAATAAATAAACTGTTACCTCTGCACCCCTGGTTCCAGATACATGTCCTGTGCCTGTTACCTCTGCACTCCTGGTTCCAGATACATGTCCTGTGTCTGTTACCTCTGCACCCCTGGTTCCAGATACATGTCCTATGTCTGCTACCTCTGCACCCCTGGTTCCAGATACATATTCTGTGCCTGCTACCTCTGCATCCCTAGTTCCAGATACATGTCCTGTGTCTGCTATCTCTGCATCCCTGGTTCCAGATACATGTCCTGTGACTGTTACCTCTGCACCCCTGGTTCCAGATACATGTCCTGTGACTGCTATCTCTGCACCCCTGGTTCCAGATACATGTCCTGTGACTGCTACCTCTGCACCACTGGTTCCAGATACATGTCCTGTGACTGATACCTCTGCACCCCTGGTTCCAGATAAATGTCCTGTGTCTGCTACCTCTGCACCCCTGGTTCCAGATACATGTCCTGTGACTGATACCTCTGCACCCCTGGTTCCAGATACATGTCCTGTGACTGATACATCTGCACCCCTGGTTCCAGATACATGTCCTGTGTCTGCTACCTCTGCACCCCTGGTTCCAGATACATGTCCTGTGTCTGCTACCTCTGCACCCCTGGTTCCAGATACATGTCCTGTGCCTGCTACCTCTGCACCCCTGGTTCCAGGTAGCATCGCTAGTATATGACCCCATTGTTTATAGGTGTGGGTCCC
The DNA here is from genome assembly GCF_905171765.1 of Bufo bufo. Classification (NCBI taxonomy): domain Eukaryota; kingdom Metazoa; phylum Chordata; class Amphibia; order Anura; family Bufonidae; genus Bufo; species Bufo bufo. The sequence goes on along the minus strand of NC_053393.1, from coordinate 399,741,634 downwards.
ATTGCTGGGACCCGCATCTATATCGGGAACGGAGCACCGCAAGGGGGTAGCTGTAGGACTCTGATCCGGCCACGGCCAAGGGTGCTCCTCATAGAAGAGAATGGGAGTGCACTATGCATGACCGGCCACCGCTCCCATTCACTTCTATGGGCCCGACAGAAATATATTATGTAATATATATTATTATTATTATATTATATATATATATTTTTGCCGGCCCCATAGAAAATAAATAAACTGTTACCTCTGCACCCCTGGTTCCAGATACATGTCCTGTGCCTGTTACCTCTGCACTCCTGGTTCCAGATACATGTCCTGTGGCTGTTACCTCTGCACCCCTGGTTCCAGATACATGTCCTATGTCTGCTACCTCTGCACCCCTGGTTCCAGATACATATTCTGTGCCTGCTACCTCTGCATCCCTAGTTCCAGATACATGTCCTGTGTCTGCTATCTCTGCATCCCTGGTTCCAGATACATGTCCTGTGACTGTTACCTCTGCACCCCTGGTTCCAGATACATGTCCTGTGACTGCTATCTCTGCACCCCTGGTTCCAGATACATGTCCTGTGACTGCTACCTCTGCACCACTGGTTCCAGATACATGTCCTGTGACTGATACCTCTGCACCCCTGGTTCCAGATAAATGTCCTGTGTCTGCTACCTCTGCACCCCTGGTTCCAGATACATGTCCTGTGACTGATACCTCTGCACCCCTGGTTCCAGATACATGTCCTGTGTCTGCTACCTCTGCACCCCTGGTTCCAGATACATGTCCTGTGTCTGCTACCTCTGCACCCCTGGTTCCAGATACATGTCCTGTGCCTGCTACCTCTGCACCCCTGGTTCCAGGTAGCATCGCTAGTATATGACCCCATTGTTTATAGGTGTGGGTCCCATTGCTGGGACCCGCATCTATATCGGGAACGGAGCACCGCAAGGGGGTAGCTGTAGGACTCTGATCCGGCCACGGCCAAGGGTGCTCCTCATAGAAGAGAATGGGAGTGCACTATGCATGACCGGCCACCGCTCCCATTCACTTCTATGGGCCCGACAGAAATATATTATGTAATATATATTATTATTATTATATTATATATATATATTTTTGCCGGCCCCATAGAAAATAAATGGAGGGCGGCTGCGCATGCGCAGTACGTCCTCAACACTTTTGGGGCTCTGTTCTCGATATAGACAGCTGGGACCCGCACCTATAAGACAATAGAGGCATATCCTAGCGATATGCCCCCATTGTCTGATGATTCAATCCCTTTAAATGCAGGGCTAAATTCTTTAGTTTTCCACACTTCTAAACCAATCCCATTGTTCCCTCTAAGGCTACTTTCACATAGGCATGTTGGTTTCCGGTTTTGAGATCCGGCAGAGGATCTCAAAACCTGACCAAAACGGTTCCATTTTGATTACACATCGGGCTACATCCGTTCCGTTAGGCTGCGGTTGTGTTACATCGAAACAGAACAAACCAGGACTGTCACTAAATACATTGAAAGTCAACGGGGGACGGATCCAGTTTCTTCAGTTTCAATGACTGGACACAAAACCGCAGCTTGCAACGGTTTTGTGTCCGGTCACACAATGAAATGCTGACGGAACGGAAGAAATCCTGACCGGATCTCTTCTCCTTCCATTCAGAATGCATGGGGGCAAAACAGAACCGTTTTTGCCCGGTTTATGAGATCCTCTGCCGCATCTCAAAACCGGAAAGCAAAAAACGCATTTGTGAAAGTAGCCTGAGTCGAGCACTTTGAAAATGACGGAGTTAAAAAATACCGCACCCTGCACACAGGTATATCTGTATGGGGGCACACAGACCTTATTGGGGTGTTGTTTTAACTCTATCCTTTCCAAATTGTCCAGCTTAGCGGAAACCTTTCAGTATGGGTACTTTCACACTTGCGGAAGAGGATTCCGCCTGCCGGATCCAGCAATTCGGACGCAAACGGATGGCATTTGTCAGACGGATCCGGATGCGGATCCGTCTGACAAATGCATTGAAATACCGGATCTGTCTCTCCAGTGTCATCTGGAAATACGGATCCGGTATTATTATTTTTTTTTGTATTTATGCACTCTTAAAGGTCTGCGCATGCGCAGACTGGAAAGCCAGATCCATTTTTCCGAAACACTTAATGCCTGATCCGGCACTAATACGTTTCAATGGAAATTAATGCCGGATCCGGCCAGTGTTCAGGATTTTTGGCCGGAGAGAAAACTGCAGCATGCTGCGGTATTTTCTCCGGCCAAAAAACGGAAGAGGGACTGAACTGATGCATCCTGAACGGAATGGTCTCCATTCAAAATGCATTAGGATAAAACTGATCAGTTTTTTTCCGGTTTTGAGCCCCTAGGACGGAACTCAACACTGGAAAAGAAAAACGCTAGTGTGAAAGTACCCTACCGCTTATTCTAGATCTAGATTCGATTTTCACTCCTCATCATAAGAAAACCCTGGACTTGTAAATATCGAACTACCGCCTCTAAGTGTATAAAATTGCTCTGTGCATGGAAGTGGCTTCTCTATGACGGCATTTACCTGATGCCAGCTGCCGCTATTAATACTGCCGAACGCCATGAGATCTTATTCTCTACACTTCCGAACAAAAATGCTGGATTCAAGGTTTTCATATTGCGTGAAATAATAGAAAAGATAGAAAAAAAAAATCCAGACAGAAAGTCAAATCAAAGGCCGAGGGCTGTGGAGGGACAGAGAAAAACAGCTCTGCCGGGAGGAAGTGGTGGGCAGAAAGCTACCGTTTGTCTCCCTCCTCCCCCAGCACCAGTCATACCGCTATTCATACAGCTTTAGTACTGATCACTCCGCTCCTTAGCAACTAGGAGCTGTACGCCGGGAACGCTAATAAGCCCAGAAATGAGGCAGGCAAATAAGGTTAGCAAAGGAGCCAGCGTTCCTCACACGAAATGACAACTGCCAGAGCCCATTTCCCACGACAGATCCTGACGGCTATCAGCTTCAGAGGCAGACAGACCGCTGGACCTGGAAATGAAGGAAAATCCAAAATGTATGATGTATCAGTAACGTAGGAATATACGGCCGCGCGCTCAGGACTCGCGGGGCAGCGTTCGAAGCCAAAACCAGGAGTGAATTCAGAGAAGTGGTAGCTGTCCTATACGTCTAGCTTATATCATCTGCTCTTGATTTTGGCAACCGCGTGGCCGTACCCGTCACGTATGACTAGAACTGCTGGGACACTGGCATTTAACTCTATGAGGGTATTGGCATAGAGAATATTGATCTCTCTCTGTACAAATAGTACACTGTGGGTTTAGCAGTCCTATGTAAAATCACAATACAACTAAAAAATTGTGGCAAACAATTTGCTGCTCAGCTCTGCTTCATCTACTTGACATGACTGCAGTAGATGGAGCAAGATGGCTATTATATATATATATATACACACACATATATAGAGAAACACCTATATAGATAAAGAATACACATATAGGGATACACCTATATACATACCGTATACACACATATATAGAGATACACCTATATACATACAGTATACACACATAGAGATACACCTATATACATACAGTATACACACACATATATAGAGATACACCTATATACATACCGTATACACACATATATAGAGATACACCTATATACATACAGTATACACACATAGAGATACACCTATATACATACAGTATACACACATATATAGAGATACACCTATATACGTACAGTATACACACCTATATACATACAGTATACACACATATATAGAGATACACCTATATACATACAGTATACACACATATAGAGATACACCTATATACATGCAGTATACACACACATATATAGAGATACACCTATATACATACAGTATACACACATATATAGAGATACACCTATATACATACAGTATATACACACATATATAGAGATACACCAATATACATACCGTATACACAGATATATAGAGAAACAACTATATACATACAGTATACACATACATATAGAGATACACCTATATACATACAGTATACACACATATATAGAGATACACCTATATACATACAGTATATACACACATATATAGAGATACACCTATATACATGCAGTATACACACATATATAGAGATACACCTATATACATACAGAATACACACATATAGAGATACACCTATATACATACAGTATACACACACATATATAGAGATACACCTATATACATACAGTATACACACATATATAGAGATACACCAATATACATACCGTATACACAGATATATAGAGAAACAACTATATACATACAGTATACACACACATATATAGAGATACACCTATATACATACAGTATATACACACATATATAGAGATACACCTATATACATACAGTATACACACATATATAGAGATACACCTATATACATACAGTATACACACATATATAGAGATACACCTATATACATACAGTATACACACATATATATATAGAGATACACCTATATACATACAGTATACACACATATATAGAGATACACCTATATACATACAGTATACACACATATATAGAGAAACAACTATATACATACAGTATACACACACATATATAGAGATACACATATATACATACAGTATACACACATAGAGATACACCTATATACATACAGTATACACACACATATAGAGATACACCTATATACATACAGTATACACACATATATAGATACACCTATATACAAGCAGTATACACACACATATACAGAGATACACCTATATACATACAGTATAAACACAGATATATAGATACACCTATATACATACAGTATACACACATATATATAGATACACCTATATACATACAGTATACACACACATATATAGAGATACACCTATATACATGCAGTATACACACATATATAGAGATACACCTATATACATACAGAATACACACATATAGAGATACACCTATATACATACAGTATACACACATATATATAGATACACCTATATACATACAGTATACACACACATATATAGAGATACACCTATATACATACAGTATACACACACATATATAGATACACCTATATACATACAGTATACACACATATATAGATATACACCTATATACATACAGTATACACACATATATACAGAGATACACCTATATACATACAGTATACACATATATAGAGATACACCTATATACATGCAGTATACACACATATATAGATATCCCTATATACATACAGTATACACACACATATATAGAGATACACCTATATACATGCAGTATACACACACATATAGAGATACACCTATATACATGCAGTATACACACACATATAGAGATACACCTATATACATACAGTATACACACACATATATAGAGATACACCTATATACATGCAGTATACACACATATATAGATATCCCTATATACATACAGTATACACACACATATATAGAGATACACCTATATACATGCAGTATACACACACATATAGAGATACACCTATATACATACAGTATACACACATATATACAGAGATACATCTATATACATACAGTATACACACAGATATAGATACACCCATATACATATAGTATACACACATATATAGATATACACCTATATACATACAGTATACACACAGATATAGATACACCTATATACATACAGTATACACACAGATATAGATACACCTATATACATACAGTATACACACATATAGAGATACGTCTATATACATACAGTATACACCTATATACATACAGTATACACACACAGATATAGATACACCTATATACATACAGTATACACACATATAGAGATACACCTATATACATACAGTATATACACACATATAGAGATACACCTATATACATACAGTATACACACACATATAGAGATACACCAATATACATACCGTATACACACATATATAGAGAAACAACTATATACATACAGTATACACACACATATATAGAGATACACATATATACATACAGTATACACACATAGAGATACACCTATATACATACAGTATACACACACATATAGAGATACACCTATATACATACAGTATACACACATATATAGATACACCTATATACAAGCAGTATACACACACATATACAGAGATACACCTATATACATACAGTATAAACACAGATATATAGATACACCTATATACATACAGTATACACACATATATATAGATACACCTATATACATACAGTATACACACACATATATAGAGATACACCTATATACATACAGTATACACACATATATATATAGATACACCTATATACATACAGTATACACACACATATATAGAGATACACCTATATACATACAGTATACACACACATATATAGATACACCTATATACATACAGTATACACACATATATAGAGATACACCTATATACATACAGTATACACACATATATACAGAGATACACCTATATACATACAGTATACACATATATAGAGATACACCTATATACATGCAGTATACACACATATATAGATATCCCTATATACATACAGTATACACACACATATATAGAGATACACCTATATACATGCAGTATACACACACATATAGAGATACACCTATATACATACAGTATACACACACATATATAGAGATACACCTATATACATGCAGTATACACACATATATAGATATCCCTATATACATACAGTATACACACACATATATAGAGATACACCTATATACATGCAGTATACACACACATATAGAGATACACCTATATACATACAGTATACACACATATATACAGAGATACATCTATATACATACAGTATACACACAGATATAGATACACCCATATACATATAGTATACACACATATATAGATATACACCTATATACATACAGTATACACACAGATATAGATACACCTATATACATACAGTATACACACAGATATAGATACACCTATATACATACAGTATACACACATATAGAGATATGTCTATATACATACAGTATACACCTATATACATACAGTATACACACACAGATATAGATACACCTATATACATACAGTATACACACATATAGAGATACACCTATATACATACAGTATATACACACATATAGAGATACACCTATATACATACAGTATACACACATATATAGAGATACACCTATATACATACAGTATATACACACAGATATAGATACACCTATATACATATAGAGATACACCTATATACATACAGTATACACACATATAGAGATACACCTATATACATACAGTATACACACACATATGGAGATACATCTATATACATACAGTATACACACATATAGAGATACGTCTATATACATACAGTATACACCTATATACATACAGTATACACACATATATATATACAGCTACATTCACACGACCGTAAGTGTTTTGCGGTCTGCTAATTGCGGATCGTCCAAACAAGGATGCCGCGTGCGTTCCGCATTTTGTGGATCGCACATGGCAGGCGCTATATAAATAGGACATGCTGTGTATTTTTGCGGGGTCGCGGATCCGCACCCGTTCATACGGTCTTGTGAACGAGCCCTGTATGTAATGCGGATCAGAAATGAAATGATCATAGACATGACAGATGCCAGTCCGGCAGTGCTCCTATCTCGCATACGCCTTGCGTAGTCTTCCTACCAGTTTTTCCTTATCCCTGATGAAGCAGAGCCGGGTCTGTCAGCCTGTGACGATGACTTTACGTCATACCTTTCACCTAAGAAGGTTATTACTAGAGGCAAGTGATGTCCCCTCAGTGACCAGCGCTCTGGAAAGGAGAGGGTTAAACGACACTGAGGAGCATGAACAAGGCCTGCTGCAGAGTTTGGCCCTTTTTTTTTTTTTAACTCTTTCAAGTCCAGAGAACCCAGCTTAGAGGGTACACTGTCTGTAAAGACAAACTCAGCTCTGCTCCACCTGTGAATACCCCGAGCAGAGCTGCGCCCTCCCGTCCCCTGTTCGTCCTTCACTGGCGCTCTCCATGGTGCTGCTGACATCGCTCCCTCAGCTCAGAGCACGCAGGCGATGACGTCACCGGCCACCATCTGTTTACACTCCCCTCTCCGCGCCCGTCCACAACTTTTACTGGGTGCACGGGGCACTGTAAGCAGGTGGCACGCCAGGAATGAGGGGCTCGGTTACCTTTCCCGGCGGAGCTGGGCTGCTAGCTGCGGGGCTCTCCTTGTTCCGGTCCCATCCCGTTGAGCCTCTCCAGTGTTATGTGCGAGCCCCGCTCCCGGTGCCTGCGCACTGAGGCCGCCTCGTGTGATGTGGAGCCTCCGTGCCTCCAGAGGGGAGGGTCTGCTGACAAAGGCGGACTAATGAGGAGCAAGGCTTTGGTGGTTGCTATAGGAACAGCCCAGTGCCCTCCTTCTCCATGTCACTGGGCCATAAGAGAATAATGGGGCCTCACACCGGCATGACCACATATAGAAGCCAGTTCACATTATGATTGGTTTCCCTAATGTATGGTCTATGGGGGTCCACCTTCTGGGACCCCCCTGATCAGCTCTTCCTAGGCCACAGCTCATTCATTCCCATTCAAGTCAATTGGGCTGACCTGCAATACCAAGTGGATGGCGCTGTGAGGAGGCCGCGGTGCCCATGAGTCCGCCACTGCCTCTTCAAACAGCTAATTGGCGGTGGTGTCTGGTGCCCCACTGATCAGATACTGATGACCTATCCTGAGGATCAGAAAACCCCTGTAATGCACACAGCAATGTCACAAAACAGGGATAATAGTGGGATAATGCCCATACTGATGCAATTATAGCAGGATATTGTATACTGTGATGTAATATTAGGAGCAAAATGCACACAGTGATGTCACAGTACAAGGCTGATAACCAGTGATGCCACAGTACAAGAACGATAAATGGTGATGTCACAGTACAAAGATGATAACCACAGTGATGTCACAGTACAAGGATGGTAAACAGTGATGTCACAGTACAAGGACGATAAACAGAGTGATGTCACAGTACAAGGACCATAAATAGTAATGTCAGAGTGCAAGGATGATAAATAGAGATGTAAAAACAGGCCATGAACACAGTGATGTCACATTTTAAGGATAATGAACACAGAGATGTCACAGTACGGGAACAATGTAATCATACAGTGATGTCACCCTGCACACAGGATAACCATGGGCATTCATTTCATGATTTTCCTATTCCATGACGTAAAGTCATGATTTTATGAAGGACACGGAGGCTAGTATTGCTATCTCTCTCTTTACTGAAAATCATAGCAGCAAAGAAAAAAACACATTGAATGCAGAAAAAACCATGGCAACAAGCTCCTCCCATCATTCCCAGTGTATATATAGCCTCTTCCCACTGGGATCCTCCTCTTTCTTTGTGTACTGCCACCAACTAGGTAAAAGAACATCTTCCTGGTGAAACAAACCGGAACAATCGGAGGACTTCCTTTGGTCATTCTCTGAACAGGAACCACAACATCGAAAACGAGGAAGAACGGAACCTCAGTCTCGAACAAACTGTGAAGAATGCTTCCCAAGGCTTGGACTCTTCAACCTATGGAGAAAATGTTCGATAAGGTAGTATTGAAAAATCGACAGGGATCATTATCATACACATAATATATCGTCTTGTTCAAAAACAGAAGTCATATACAACTGAGACAATATGCAGTGCATCGGACCAAACCTACCGGCAACCCAAGGGAGGGCAGATAGAGGGGTGGGGCAATACTCGCCTCCGTGTCCTTCATAAAATCATGACTTTATGTCATGGAATAGGAAAATCATGAAATTTTATATCAGGACACAGAGGCTCCTATTGCAAGTTTAAAGTTGGGCCACCACAGAAGAGAACGCATGAGATGGTGGACGAAAATAAAATTCACGGAAAGTGGAGACCCTAGACCAGTGGTGGCGAACCTATGGCACGGGTGCCAGAGGCGGCACTCAAAGCCCTCTCTGTGGGCACCCGCACCCTGGAAAAAGTCTATGGTGTACCAATATGCCTTAGACTTCTCCTGCTATTCATCAGAGCAGGGCGAACTATGAACAGCACAGGCAGCGCACTGAATGTATGCAGGCTATTATAGCTAAATGATAAAGTACATGGAAGATATACTATACTGGACTATAGTATTGCCGTGTTGGCACTCTGAGATAAATAAGTGGGTTTTGGGTTGCAGTTTGGGCACTCTGTCTTTAAAAGGTTCTCCATCACTGCCCTAGACCAATCTGCCAACTTCATGACGTCTTCCAAACGAGCCCCCGAAACTGTCATGGAAGTGGCCGACGCACTCCGAAACTGAATGTGTGGTGAAAATAGAAGTATCAATCCCCGCGAGGCACAAGATCCACTTAACCCACCGCGAGAGCGTAATGCTGGCCACGGCGGCAAAAGGCCTACGGAATGAAATAAACAGATGAGGAGAATCCGAAATACGTAAACAGACTGTGCGTGATTCATATTGCTGCAGGCAAGCCACTGGACACAACTGCTGTGCAGAGGGGAAAAACGGATAAGAAACCAAACGAATGTTGGTTTTTGTATGCCAGGAAATATTAAATGTAACTCCCTCCGAAGTAAACGAACGGGCGTCATGGTCCAAGGCCCGTACGTCCGACACTCTTTTGCAAGAAATTAGGCATAATAAGGTGACCAGTTTTGCGGATAACTGTCGCAACGACAATTGTCCATTAGGTGGCTAATTAACGAAAAAATTTAGGACAATAGATACGTCCCAAGTCGTGGAAAAACAAGGTCTCGGTGGACGGGAGAGACGAGAGCCTCGTAGAAGTCTACGGACCAGGGTGTGTTGCCCAGCTGGGCACCCATCAAAACCACATTGTCTGGACGAGACTGTGGATCTGTAAAGATTGATAGTACGGTATGCCTTGCCATCGTCGAACAAAGATGATAGAAAAGACAAAATTGCAACTACAGGTGTGTCAACGGGATCCAAGTCCCGTGCGAGGCACAAACGAGCCCAGGCATCCCAGGATGCTCGATAGGCTCGCCTGGTTCCGGGGGCCCATGCGCTCTCCAGTAAGAGTCTAGTTGTCTCCGAAACGACAGAGACGTCCCAGGGACCCCCGACACCCTGTACGTGAGGAGTTGTAAGACTCCCTCCAGTAGTAAGGGGTGAAGCTGACCCGCTGGCCCCCTGAGAAGGTGAGGGCAAGCGAGCAGAAGAACCGGCTCATCTACGAGTAGCTCCAACATGTGGGGAAACTAGGACTGGGACCTCCAAAAGGGTAGAATGAGAACCAGCTCGGCTGACTGAAGCCGAATCTGGAGAAGAACCCTCGGAATCAGTGCGAATGGCGGGAACGCATACATGAGGGACCCCGACCACTGTTGGAGGAAAGCATCCACCGCTTCCGCCTCCGGTTCTGTCCGCCAGCTGAAAAATCTGGGAAGTTGTGCGTTCAAGCGTGACGCGAAGAGGTCGATGGAGAAAGGACCCCATCGGGTTGAAACTGTCACATCTAATTTCCAATCGCTGGAGTCGGACATGAAACGCGAACTCCAGTCTGCTCGAATATTGTGGAGGCCCGGAAGGTATTCCGCGACCACCATGATGTTCCTGGCCAGACAGTGATCCCAAAAGTCTTTGGCTATGTGTGTCAGTACTGAAGAGCGCGTGCCGCCCATGCAATTGACGTATCGGACCGCCGACACATTGTCCATACACAGCCTGATACAGGCGGTGACTGTGTCGTTGACGAAGCTGTGTATTGCCAAGGATCCCGCCAGAAGCTCCAAGGAATTGATGTGGAGGCGTGATTCGTCCGGAGACCAAGGGCCTCCGGTGGAAACGCCGTTGCAGTGCGCTCCCCAGCCGTGGAGACTGGCATCCGATTCGATAATGAGGTCCGGTTGGGGCCCCGAAAATAGCCTTGCCATTCCACACCGAGAGGTTGTGGATCCACCACGTCAACTCGTGTCTGGTCTCTACGTCCAGGGTGAGGGTGTCGGCATAGGACTCTACTGCCCGTAGGTTTGCGATCTTGAGGCGCTGAAGCGCCCGATAGTGGAGGGGTTACGGAAAGATCGCCTGAATGGACGAGGCCAAGAGACCTATTATTCGCGCCAGATGTCTCAGGGACACCTGAGGCAACGTTAGGGAGTGTCTTAACTCTTTTCGAATAGCTCGGACCTTCGACTGGGGAAGACTGAGGGTCTGAGCGACATAGTTTATGGTGAAACCCAAAAACTCCATGGACGTGGAAGAGATTAGGCAAGACTTGTCTTCGTTGATAATGAACCCCAGGCTAGAGATGAGTGCCGTAGACATTACAAGATTTTCCTGAAGGATGGCAGGACTGTGGGCCATGAACAGGATATCGTCCAAGTATATGATCAATCGTATTCCCCGGCTGCGAAGCCAAGCTACAACCGGACGCATCAGCTTGGTGAAGAACCACGGGCCGGAAGATAGGCCGAAAGGTAGACACGTGAATCGCCAAATTTGGTTGTTCCATTGAAAACGTAGCAAGTCTCTGGACCTGGGTGCCACAGGGACCGTCAGGTAGGCATCCTTGAGGTCCAGTTTGGCCATCCAATCCCCCGGTAGGAGCATGTCTCTCAGGAGGTGGATACCCTCCATTTTGAAGTGGCGATATTGGACAAACGTGTTCAACCTTTTCAGATTGATGACAGGGCGCATCTGGCCTCCTTTCTTCTGAACTAAGAAGATGTTGCTGACCACTCCTGAACGGTCCGTGGGGGCTAGCTCTATTGCCTCTTTCTGGTATAGGTCGGACAGTTCCCTGTGGACGAGTGCCCGTGCGGGGCCGCACAACAGCATGGAGTGCGGAGGGGGCAGACCCATAGGGTTGGCCACGAGATCTATCTCAAACCCTTAGACAGTGGACAGAACCCATGGGTCGGAGGTGACCCTTGTCCACGCATGTGAAAAAAGACGGAGTCTGCCCCTGATACAAACGACAGAAGAAATTAGAGGAAGGCGGGGACTTACCATATGGACGTCTGGCGTTTGGATGTCCTCGGAAACCTCTGGAGCGCCCAGGACCGCCCCTGGACGGGAAGAATGCGGGTTGGTGGCGTGGGTCCTGTAGTGACGCCCGATGGGCAAAGGAGCCTCTACCCGAACCTCGGGTATGGAAAGAGGACCGGCCGGACAGACGGCCCCGAGAACTGCCAGCCCTGGCGGAAAAACGGTTTGGGAAAACTTTCCGCATAGATGATTGCGCCTTGTCAAGGGCCGTAAAGGCACCCACATATTTGCTTAGCTCCTTAATAAAGGAGTCCCCAAATAGGAGCCCTTGGGCATCCTTGCCTGCCTCTGATAAAGCCAAGTTGGCCAGCTTGGGCTCTATTTTCATCAGGATCGCTTTTCGCCTTTCTATGTCGAGCGAAGTGTTGGCATTGCCCGTTAGGCAAATGGCCCTTTCGATCCACCCACTGAGTTCTTCAGGGTCCACTAGTTTACCGGCCGCTCTAGCCGATTCGGCCATGTCAAAGATCTTTGCCAGGGGCCCTGTGATATCTAAGATCTTATCTTGACACGCCCTTAGGGCGGAGTCTAGACCCTTACAGGGGTTAAAACCTGTCTTTGCCAAGAATTGGACCATCTTCGGGTCCACCACTGGGGTTTCGCAAACTTTTTGCGGGATTAATGGGCGTGGGCATTCCTCCCGTAGTTTGTTGCGGGCGTCTTTATTAAAAGGTTTGTGCATCATGGTCTCCATATATTGCGCTACATGAGTGGCTGGGAGCCATTCTGAGGAGCGGGGGTGATGCAGTGAGTCAGGATCGAACAGAGGTTCTCCTGCCGGATCCGTAAGGGAAACGGCTGATCCTGAAGCTATCTCTGGGTAAGCGCCGGTAGGCGGCAGGTTTGGAGAGGGATCACCCTGTAAGGTCGGATCTACCACAATATCCGCCAAATCCTCCTCTGACTCATGCAGAGATTGTAGCTGTGCCTCCTCCTCGGACTCCCTACCGGAGTCGGACTCAGGCTTGGGCTGTGACCGCGCCGACTTCCATCCTCGCGCACGTTCTGCCTGGCGCGGACAGGCTCTCTTACGCGATCCATGCGCGTTCTCAAATGATAGAACAAAGCCATCAGTCATATGGGTTCTGGAGGCAGAAGGAGGTGGTAAGATTACATCCTGGTGCACAGTATAAGACTAGGTGACCAGGGCTTGGGATATAGATTGTGTAAGGATGGAGGACATAGAGCCCATAGCCGTCATTATGGCACTAGAAATAGATTTTTGTAGTGCTAGTGCTTGAGCTTCTGAAGCTGAGGGCTCCATAGCTCTCCTATGGGATGGAGACATCTGGCCTCTGGACGCAGGGTCCTGTGAGGGCAGTACAGGGGGGGGGGGGTGTAGAGCCTGAGCGTGACATCACTGATATATAGTGAGGGTAAGTCACCCTACAGAGAAACTAGGCAGAGGAAAAAGTAGAAACCACAGATAAACAGACCCCAGAACAAATACTCCTACCCCAGGCTAATCTGCAGCGAGAGACAAAGCTGCAACAACGGGAGGCTAACAAGCAGCAGCAAGAGACCAACCAGTTGCTGCTACTACATGTGATGTTTTTGCAGACAGCAGGAGCAACCCCGAGCGTCCACGATGCCCGTAAGGCAGTCCGTGCGGCAATTCCGAAGATGACACCCGCAGACATCGAAACCTACCTGGCGATGTACGAGAAAGTGGCTACAGCCTGATGTGCTGAGTCCCATCGCTATACTGAACAGAATATTGGCTGATATGTTCTGGAGGGCTTTGCCACCCCCTCTCCAGCAATGGATCAGCCAGGTCTCTCCAGGTAATGCCCTTAAGATGGTCGACCTGGTGGAACGCTATGAGGCTACCCGGAATCTACAGAGGGGTTCTACCCCCTGTGGACCCGGCTCTGATAGTCTGCTGGCTGTGTCGGGAGCCTGGCCATGTACGAGCTGACTGTCCACATCAGGTGGAATTTATGGACACAAACTATGGCATACAGTTCTATTGTTTCTTTATATATCTCCACTGTTAGATTATAATTCTGGAATCTTTTTCACAGGAACGAAGCATACGTAAACCCCTCATTCAATCCATGAGGTGCTAGGCTTCCTAGGCGGTATATCCATCGGGCTTCCTCCTGTTGTAGCCTCCGATCTAGATTGCCCATTCTTGGGCCTAGCTTGAGTTTTTGTATCTCCCACACTTTTAGCTTCTGGACGTTCCCATTGTGTATATGGTGCATGTGCCTTGAGAGAGGTGTATCGTTGGTGGTGTTTATGATGCTTAGATGTTTAGAGATACGCCTTCTAGGTTCTTGCGTGGTTTTTCCCACATAGATTTTTGGACACTCGCATTGTATGGCATATATTACTCCCATAGTTTTACAATTGATGTATTTTTTTATCTGATATTTTTTATTGTCACCCGGATTTAGGAATTCCTGCTTTGGCGACATCAACCTGCAGAAGCTATAGTCACCACACGGATACGACCCCGTCGTTCGGAGCCAGGTTGGTTTTCCTTGTTTTTTATCCTGAGTAAAATGACTGTGCACTAGTTTTTCTTTAATATTCTGCCCCCTTCTATATGTAATAGCTGGTCTAGGAGTAAATGTTAAATTTTATATTCAGCAACACGTGTTAATCAAGGGACATTAATGGTCTATTGACCAACTGTAAATAAAGAGGTGGAAGTAGGAGACACTCCAACGGAGGCTCTGCTGGACTCAGGGAGTTTGGTGTCCCTAGTAAGGGCTCCCCTGGTACGGTCCGCTGAGTATACTGGCTGGAAAGTCGGGTCATGTGCATTCATGGGGACTTAAAAGACTATCCCACCATCCTGGTGTCTCTAACCACGGAGGCCGGCAGGTGGACTCACGAAGTGGCAGTTGCCACAAACTTACACTACGAACTTATAATTGGGAGAGACTTCGTACTCACCTGCTACGATAGTGACTGATACCCATGAGACAGGGGTAACCGCAGCAAAGTGGCCTTGCTCCGAGGGGAGGCCAGAACCCTGGGAACCCAAGGCCGAAGGGCCAGAGGTAGGGGTGACCGCCACTTCGGTGGATGAGGGGGAGACAACCCCACTGACTAATGGTGGGAGATGTAGAGGACTTGCCCCCGGGGCCTGAGCTGGCAGACCTCAATGTCTCCGGGGATAATTTTGGTACTGCACAACACCGGGACCCAACCCTATCCCGAGCCTGGGAAAATATATTAATAGTAGATGGTGAACCACAACAAGCTGGGACAGAGTTGGTGTTCCCCCGTTTTGTGGTTCATCAGGATATGTTGTATCGGGTAAACCAGGTGCGGGGTGAACCCATTGAACAGTTGGTGGTGTCCCAGGCTTATCGCAAACTCGTGTTAGAGTTAGCCCACCAACATGTTCTTGGGGGTAATCTGGGAATGCAGAAAACACAGGACCGGATACTACAACGGTTTTACTGGCTCAGTGTGTTTAGGGAGGGGGACGAATTCTGTAAGTCTTGCCCGACTTGCCAGGCCACTAGCCCCCAGCACCTTTTCCGCAGTCCCTTGGTACCTCTCCCGATCATCGAGGTACCATTTGAGTGAATCGCTATGGACCTCGTAGGCCCAGTACCGAAGTCCGCTAGAGGACACCAACACATCTTGGTCGTCATAGACTACGCCACTTGGTACCCGCAGGCGGTGCCACTGCGACATACATCGGCTAAACTTATAGCTAAGGAGCTAATGGAGATGTTCTCCTGAGTGGGGCTACCTAAGGAGGTTCTGACTGACCAGGGGACCCCTTTTATGTCCAAGGTCATGAGGTAAGTTGCTGCATAACAAACAGTTACGGACGTCCGTGTACCATCCACAAACGGACGGTCTGGTTGAAAGGTTTAACAAAACACTAAAAACCATGTTAAAAAGGGTGGTGTCTAAAGATGGGAAGGACTGGGACCTTCCTCTGCCCTATCTCATGTTTGCTTTGCGAGAGGTACCCCAGGCCTCTACTGGGTTCTCGCTCTTCGAATTGCTATATGGCAGACATCCTCGTGGTTTGTTGGACGTAGCCAAAGAGGTGTGGGAATAGCAACCCACTCCGCATAAAAGTGTCCTTGAGTATGTTACCAAGATGTAAGAGGCTCCCTAGTATGAGGATGCCTCTTCCAACCAAAACACGTGACACAGGATGGTATCTAGTTAATAGTCCTGAGTCCTATGTAGACCCTGACTACATATCAGCCATCATCCGGTTATATGTCACAATCCGGATGATGAGTCAAGAGCAATCCTGTGTCACTTGTTCCTGGGCTGGTGGGAGAGGACATTGGTCTTCGGTGACATTCCCAATATACACACCCCATGCGTCGTTACTTGGGCAAGGTTTATCCACGACGTTTTTGTTGTCTTGAAGGGGGGAGAGCAAGATTTCTGTGATTTCGTCAAAAATCTGAATGTAAATGACATCAATATGAAATTTACTTCAGTTTTTGAAAAGGACACCTTGCCCTTTCTTGACATATTGATCTCAAGAGACAAGGAAGACGCGTTACAAACAAGTACCTTCAGGAAACCAACCTCCACTAACTCACTCCTACATTGGAGTAGCCGCCATCCCTTTCCCCTGAAGAAGGGAATACCGGTGGGACAGTACCTGCATATCAGGAGGAACTGTTCCACCTGGGAATCTTTTAAAGAACAGGCAAATGACCTGAGAAGTCGTTTTCGGGAGAGGGGCTACCCTGATAGAGTGCTTAAACTGGCCTTCAAGAGAGCGTGTGAAAGTAAGCGAGAGGACCTCCTCCACCCGAAACCGAAAAAAACTGGGGACGGGTATATACGCCTTATAGGCACGTTTGATGATGCCTCAAACGAGGTCAAGGAGATATTGAGGAACCACTGGGAGGTCCTCTTAATCGATCCGGACATCAAAAAGGTGCTTCCCGAGAGGTTACAGGTCACATATCGTAGAGGCCTTAGCCTCAAGGACCGCCTAGTGCACAGCCACTACGGTGAGGCACGTGATCTAAAAGGGACATGGCTTCAGCGCCCGATCGGTTGCTTTCACTGTAGTGGCTGTGTGGCTTGTCGATATATATCACACAGGGACGGTCATTCCGTGCTAACGTCACTGGTAAAACCTACCAAATTAAAAGTTTCATCAATTGCCGCACTCAAGGAGTAATCTACAGGGCGAACTGTAGATGCGGCCTTGAATACATAGGGAAAACCACCCGTGAACTGCGACGACGGGTGTGTGAACACCTTGGTGACGTGAGGAATGACAGAGACACGTCCCTGGCAAAACATGTCAACACGATGCACGGAGGTGATGCGTCATTTTTGAAATTTATGGGAATTGAGACCATTGCAAGACAACCTAGGGGGGGAGATTGGGATCGGAGGATTCTGCAGAGAGAGACATGGTGGATCTTCCATCTTAAAACAGTGGTGCCTATGGGTCTGAACGAACAATTGTCGTTCAGTTGTTATATAGATCCCTAGTGTCTCTCTGACAATTGGGATATAGCATCCGACCACATCTCCTACCCTTTGTGCCCCCACAGCACTAATAACATGTATGCATTGTGGGATATGATAAGCTTGATTTATTTTGAACTTAGTTTGTTTACCTATGGAGGATGAGCCCCTTTCTTTTAAAAGGGTGCGATAACTACTGCTGACGTTAGTAATTTTGAGGAACCACCTCAGAAACTCCAAGACTCCACTATGTGAACTGTAGACTAGTCATACAGGTGGAACTTATTTTGTATTTAGGTGGTAGCAAAGGTTGGGCAAACTTGCCCTTTGACCCGATCTTTGCACCATAACATACCCGCCTCACACATGCGCAAGATAGAGTGCTCGCCGTAGGATCAGCTACTAGTCAGACGGCCGGTTGCTGGGTTACCTGCATTGTTTGGTTTCCGGCTTCATTAAGGAAGCCGTATATCCGGTTGGTTGCCTGGCGACAGTACATGCCTCTATACACCGCATCATAGGAAGAGGTGCGGTCATGTGAGTTGAAGCCGAACAGCTGAGACACCACATGACGACGGCACTGCATGACGTTGAGGGGGCGTATAGCAGGGGTGGAGCTACCTGGCCTTTTTAAACAACCCGCGAACGCGGCTTCATTGCCACTGCTACACGCGGGACGCCAAGGAGCACCTTCCACCCAGCGATATCTGGGAACAGTTGCCATTTAGAACTGGACAGATAAGTGTACCACGCTGACATACTTACTTACCACAGTGATTCAGTACTGTTATGCATTTAGCAGTGCACAGATCGTCAACCTATGCTGGGGGTTTATTACTAGCATGGATCTGCTACATTGCAAACTAAATTGACACTTTGACTCATTGTGTTGTATATGTAACCTTATATGTGGTGTTTTCACTATACTTGGATTTGAGTCACAGCAGTTTATGTATCCCTATAACGGCTGTGATTAAGTGACACAGGATTGCTCTTGACTCATCATCCGGATTGTGACATATAACCGGATGATGGCTGATATGTAGTCAGGGTCTACATAGGACTCAGGACTATTAACTAGATACCATCCTGTGTCACGTGTTTTGGTTGGAAGAGGCATCCTCATACTAGGGAGCCTCTTATATTTAATTTTGTCCCCTGATAAATCAGACATCACTGAGGAAACGCGTCGGGACACTGTACCTTTCTGATTAATACATCTGTACGTGTATGACTTAGACCAGGATTTGGGACCCCTCAAAGCGGGACTACCGAATAACCGGGATTCTAATCTCCACGTCCCTTTTGCCAACTTTAGTGCCCACACCCGGTAGAGAATTTACTTATCACAGGACCATATATTCTGTCTATCGGGCCAAGCTGGGCAGTCCATCTTTAGGGAGGGCGAATGCAGGGATATATACATTAGACAGTGGTGTGATCTAGATAGAATAGGGACATCCAGGGTATAGTCCCGGCAGTGTGTCCCTCTGTCTTGGTACCCTTGTACCCTTCACCTTATCTGTTTTATATGCTATCCCTGTGTATGGATCCTTCCCGTCTCCGTCCATTTTTTCAGGAGACTAGTGTAACCAGTGGTTACTGATATTTCCTTTTTTGAGTGTTTACATTTTAGGGCCTATCTTTTTATGATTGACATTAATTAAATGTTAAGTTTTAAATCAAATGAAATGAGCTACCCATAACCTGTTAAAATTTTCTCTAGACTAAAGGGTTTAGCGCACTATTCAGTTACTGCAGCCTTACCCACTAAAAAACGGTTCTGTAAACTATATGTTACCAAGATGCAACAGCGGATAGAGACCGTTTTGCCTCTTGTCAGGGAGCATATGGAGGCTGCTCAGCGGGCCCAGAGTCGGATCTATAATTGGCAGGCTCGGGTCCAGATCTTTAACCCGGGTGATCGGGTTTTTGTTCTAGTGCCGACCGTGGACAGTAAGTTCCTGGCCAGGTGGCAGGGGCCCTACGAGGTACTTGAAAAAATTGGAGAGGTAAATTACAAAGTACACCAGCCGGGGAGGCGAAAGCCGGAGCAGGTGTACCATGTGAAATCTTTACTGAAGACAGCCCGCGGTCAGGTTTTCTAGGGGAAGAGGTTTCGGCCCCTCTGTCTGAAGCAAGGGAAGTGGCTGCCACAGTAAGAATTGCTGACAGCCTCTCCTCTAAGCAGGCTCAGGAGGCCAGGGAGCTTATTAGCAGGAACACGGATGTGTTTTCGGATCTCCACAATTCGCACTTCCACAATTCGGCATGACTTTGTCACGGAGCCTCAGGCAAAAGTCCTGCTAAAGAGGAAGTGCAGATGATGCTGAGGCTAGACGTCATTGAGGAGTCTAAAAGTGAGTGGGCTAGTCCTATAGTGCTAATACCCAAGCCGGACGGGACACTCCGGTTTTGTAACGATTTCCGAAAACTAAACGAGATCTCTAAGTTTGATGCATATCCTATGCCTTGAGTGGATGAGCTTATTGAGAGGTTAGGCCAAGCCCGATATTTTTCTGTTTTGGATTTCACCAAAGGGTACTGGCAGGTACCCTTGACGGATGCTGCCAAAGAGAAAACTGCCTTCATCACACCAGAGAGGCTGTACCAATATAAGGTGTTACTCTTTGGTCTGCATGGCGCCCCTGCCACTTTTCAGCGGCTCATGGACATTGTGCTGCGTCCACATCGTCGGTACGCTTCGGCTTACTTGGACGATATTGTCATCCACAGTACCGACTAGGAAAGTCATCTACCCAAAGTGCAGGCTGTAGTGGACTCAGTTAGGAAGGCTCGACTGACCGCTAACCCAAAGAAATGTGTGATAGGGTTAGAGGAGACTAAGTACCTAGGGTACGTCATTGAACGTGGAGTTATCAAACCCCAATAGAGGCAATTCGGAATTGGCCCCGACCTGTCACCACGAGGCAATTAAAGTCGTTCCTGGGAATGGTGGGCTATTATATGAGGTTCGTTCCCCATTTTGCCACTTTAGCAGCTCCGTTGACAGGGCTCTTGAAGGGATGGAAGTCCGTAATGGTCCACTGGAATGACTAGGCGGAAGAGGCTTTTTCCGTGTTGAAGTCGGTCCTGTGCGGGTCATAGGTTTTGGTAACGCCCGACTTCAAGAGGGAGTATGTGGTACAGACCGATGCCTCTGAAGTAGGCCGTGGAGCTGTACTCTTTCAGGAAAACAATGAGGAGGAACATCCCGTTGTTTTCCTGAGCCGCAAACTCATCCCAGCCGAGACCAGGTACAGTATAGTGGAGAGAAAGTGCTTGGCCATCAAGTGGGCACTCGAGTCTCTCCACTATTATCTGTTGGGAATAAAGTTCCGTCTGGTGACCGACCATTCCCGTCTCAAGTGGATCAGCCAGGCCAAAGAGAGGAATGCTCAGGTCACCAAATGGTTCTTGTCATTACAGAACTTCAAGTTCTCAGTGGAACACAGGGCAGGCCGCTTGCAGGGAAACGCGGATGCCCTGTCCCGGGTACACTGTCTGGCAAGTGTTCACCCCCTCAGGGTTAGGTAGGGGGTAGGTAGGAAGGCGCAAGGGACCGTTGTTAAAGGAAGGTATGTGTCACCAAGGTTCCTGGCCTCGGTGTAGTAAGAGACAGTTTTCATATGTCAGCAGCAGTTGCTGTTTGACACCTTGCTATTTAGTATAACTGTAATAGCTGATTCGGGACGGCTCTTACTGGGAGTAGTCAAAGTGCTGGGTGGGTGGCTACTCCCTACGTTCCAGGCCGCGTCTTGACTGGCCTATTTAGAAAACCCAGCCAGCAGTGTCAGCTGGTGGTAATTACCTCTCTCTGACAGAGGAGCTCTGGCAGTCGCTGGATTGGGATTTGAGCCGTGTGCTAGGCTGGAGGCCTGAGTTTGGGAGATCTGCTCTGTCCTAAGCAATGTCGATTGGGTGTGAACTAACACCTAGGATAACAGGTGACCCTTTTGCTGTGTGAACTGTTTAGGTGTGAACGAACAACAAAACTGCAAATGGATTGTCGTACTGTTTTGTTGCCATAAGTGTGAATAAAACACTGAAGTTTTTGAGTTACAAACTGGTCTTTGCCTCTATACTGCGTCGGCTTGTCCTGTCTACCAGAGCGAATCCCCACACAGCCTTAAGTTCAATGTTTTGTTAATCTGCATTTTATGTGATGGATCAGAACACAATAGTCTAATTTGGTGAAGTGAAATGAGAAAAATATCTAAGTATAAGCAGGATATTGCTGCATTTGTGGGAGGGGAGGCTGATTACAAGGCTATTCATACGTACCTGTGGGCCCTGGCTGGCTGATTACTAGGCTATTTATAGGCACCTGTGGGTCCAGGCTGACGCCGATTCAGCTGATTTCACTACCTCTGGGTCAGCTCTAGGATACAGCAGCATGGTGTGGAGGCTCCTTACGGCTGGGCGACGACAGAATGTCTCAGGAGGGCGCTAGTATTCATGGTAGGATCGGAGTTGTTTGTACGGGACCCACGCTGCGGTCTGCGACATGTAGCGCTCTGGGTTGAAGCAGAGTTTGGGGCTAATGGTCAAACGATGGTTGTTAGTATTGTTTGTCTGGCTATTCAGAGGCCTGGTGGGGCCATTGCATACAGTTATTGGGGTAGCATGTGCTTAGAGTGGGCATGGTTGCATGTTTTCTGATACCTAGGTTACATGCGGAGCGCGTGTCTGCAGGGGGCTCAAGCTATGCACGCTGTGTTAAGTGATGGTAAATATGGATCAATGGTCGATTTAAAAAAAAAAAAAAAAAACTGCAGCATCGTGTGGCAGCTCGTTCACATCTGGGTAAACAGCAAAAGGTGCCATGTGAATGCTGGCGCTCACGGTAGCATCGACCTTGCTGCACAGGACTCGCACTACGGTCCGCGGTTTGCAGTGTTCTGGGACGTAGGGGGTTTTGCGCTAATGGTCGTATGATTGTGGTTAGGGTTGGTACCTTCAAAACTACGTCTGTGTGTCTGCATTTACATTTTGTCCTATACACCATTCACTACTAGAGCTGCGTTCATACGTCCGCTGTTGCGTTACGTTAATACTCTGCTCACTTCAGATTGCTTTCATACGGCTGCTTTATACCATGCTCTTCATGCTCGTACTCAGAGCTGTGCCCATACCATGTTTTAGACACCACTCACATCCAGAGCTAATTTCACCTACTTGTTCTTACATTACGTGTTATACTCTGCTTCCACTTGAAGCTGCATTTCTTTTCATTTCTACATCATGGTTACTTACTATTCTTACTAGGGCAAACAGCGCACCGCTCTGATACTACTCTTCCGATAAACATAGCTGCTTTCTTTTCAGGCTTACGTTTCTTTCCTTGGTGGTTTGTTACATTCCATAGGTCTACTTTTTCTGTTCACTTCAAAAAAAAATAAAAAATATTTTTTTTGTGGTGTTCTTTACTCCTGGTTTGCATTCACTAAGACTGGTCTCCTGACTTCTGGTTCGTATTCACTCAGATTGGTATCCTGCCCCAGTTAACCAAATGGCTCCCCAGCGGTCAGTGGGCCAATAGGAGTAAGGCCCTACTATATTTTCACAGTAGTTCATTCATTTTGTCACGATAAGGGTCTTCTCTTAGCGAACTGCAATGCCTCTGGCTCTTGTTTTTCTCCCATCTGTGTCAGTATTGCGGTTGGTTTAATGTTTCGTTTATACGCGTGGTTCGGATCACTAATGTCTATGCATTTTTCTTTAGGTCTGGGTCACGTTTTAATTACTTGTCACTGTAAGGTCATTCAGTTCAGTCTCTTGGCTTCGGGGGACTTCATGGCCTCGGGGGCCCGATGACCGTTCTTCATGTTCGTTAGGTGTACATTATGGTTGTAGGCTGGTTAGCGTCCTAGGTTTATTATCGGAAAGGGTCATTGGTTATGTGAGTCCACAAGTCATACTGGTGCTGCATAAGTGGTTTATATTTTATAAAAAAACAAAATAAAAAAAAGGGAATCCGCCATTAGAGTCTCACGCATGGCCTTCTCCGTTTAGTCTCACGCATGGCTCCGCCATTAGAGTCTCCCACGTATGGCTTCTTCATTTTAGTTTTACACGTATGACTCTGCCATTAGTCCCTAACGGGTGACTCCGCCATTAGTCGCTCACGTATGGCTTCTCAGTTTAGTTTACACATATGGCTTCGCCATTAGAGTCTCACGCATGGCTTCGCCATTAGAGTCTCTCACGCATGGCTTCTCCATTTTAGGTTTACACATATGACTCCGCCATTAGTCTCTCACGCATGGCTTCTCCATTTTAGGTTTACACATATGACTCCGCCATTAGTCTCTCACGCATGGCTTCTCCATTTTAGTTACACGTATGACTCTGCCATTAGAGTCTCTCACGCATGGCTTCTCCATTTTAGGTTTACACATATGACTCCGCCATTAGTCTCTCACGCATGGCTTCTCCATTTTAGGTTTACACATATGACTCCGCCATTAGTCTCTCACGCATGGCTTCTCCATTTTAGGTTTACACATATGACTCCGCCATTAGTCTCTCACGCATGGCTTCTCCATTTTAGGTTTACACATATGACTCCGCCATTAGTCTCTCACGCATGGCTTCTCCATTTTAGTTACACGTATGACTCTGCCATTAGAGTCTCTCACGCATGGCTCCGCCATTAGTCTCTCACGCATGGCTTCTCCGTTTTAGTTACACGTATGACTCTGCCATTAGAGTCTCTCGCGCATGGCTTCTCCGTTTAGGTTACGCATATGACTCCGCCATTAGTCTCTCGCACATGGCTCCACCATTAGTCTCTCACGCATGGCTCCGCCATTAGTCTCTCATGTATGGCTTCTCCGTTTTTATTACACGCATGACTCCGCCATTAGTCTCTCACGCATGACTCCGCCATTAGTCTCTCACATATGGCTTCTCCGTTTTATTACACGCATGACTCCGCCATTAGTCTCTCACATATGGCTTCGCCGTTTTATTACACGCATGACTCCGCCATTAGTCTCTCACGTATGGCCTCTCGGTTTTAGTTTGCACATATGACTCCGCCATTAGAGTCTCTCGCGCATGGCTTCTCTGGTTTAAGTCACACGTATGACTCCGCCATTAGTCTTTCACGGATGACTCCATTAGTCTCTCACGCATGGCTTCTTCGCCATTAGTCTCTCACGGATGACTCCGCCATTAGTCTCTCACGTATGACTCCACCATTAGTCTCTCGCGCATGGCTTCTCCGTTTAGGTTACGCATATGGCTCCGCCATTAGAGTCTCTCACGCATGGCTTCTCCGTTTAGGTTTACGGATACGACTCCGCCATTAGAGTCTCTCACGCATGGCTCCGCCATTAGAGTCTCTCACGCATGGCTTCTCCGTCTAGGTTTACACATACGACTCCGCCATTAGTCTCTCACGCATGGCTCCGCCATTAGAGTCTCTCACGCATGGCTCCGCCATTAGAGTCTCTCACGCATGGCTTCTCCGTTTTAGGTAACACTTATGTCTCCGCCATTAGAGTCCCTCACGCATGGCTCAGCCATTAGAGTCTGTCGCGCAGGGCTTCTCCGTTTAGATTTTACACACATAAACTCCTCCATTCGAGGCCGGCTGCGTGGTCCCACCACAAGTAGGTTCCATGTCTTTTCTGCCTTCAGACCCGCTCGCATGGCTCTGTCATCTGTGGCTCCCTCATCCCGAGCCTGCCTTTGCGGACATCACCTTCTCCCAGGCAGACTTACTTCATCTACAAACTCGGGCTGAGGGTGTTGGTGTCCGGCCTAAGTCCTGGATATCGGTCTGTGTTCCAGTAGGAGGTACAGTGATAAGGCGCAAATTACGAAGTCTACAGACACGACAATGCATATCACGACTACAGGCACAGTATACATAGTTTATCACGACCTTAAGCTTATTTTCTGTTACAACCGCAGGTATGGTGTACGTCTGTCCTTATTACAGGTAACATTAGCTCGTTAATCGAAATAGGCATGTATTCCTGTGTATGGTTCCCCAGGCCTGGTGAGTTTACACATTTCTATTAATCTACTACTAGAGTAAGATGGCATACGCCATGTTCTAATTTTTGGCTCCTTTATAAAAAATAAGAATAAAAGTGTGGCCTGGGGAATTAGTAGCAGTGAAGTATTTTGCCACCAGGAACAGTTGGTGTCCTATCAGGGCCCTTGGCGAATGTTGGAGTTAATTTAGGCCCTTCCAACAGATTCACCATTATTTGTTTCAGTCTGCAGCTCTCAGGATTCAGTCCTTCTCGTTGTGTGGTCACGTGTTAGTGTACATAGGAGTAAATCATTTCTGGTTACCAGCCACTCGTTCAATCACATCAGCATTAACCATCTCCAAGAACGATGTGCCGATGCACAAGACAAAGAGGTAAGGTAGATGGAAGTCACTGTGTTATATACGGTCTATTCCGCACCTTCATCGTGAAAGGTCTTTTCGTTCAAAGTGGGTAACGGTATGTATATATTTACTCTAAACTAAGGTCTGCTCTTTTTGGCCACTTTAGGCTACCCTTCCACAGCAGTTATGGCATAATTCTACTGCTCGTTGTAGATAGGGTTAGATAGGTCAGGTTCACCTTTCTGATAGCCGATCCGACCACAAGTATAAGCAGGATATTGCTGCATTTGTGGGAGGGGATGCTGATTACAAGGCTATTTATACTTACCTGTGGGCCCTGGCTGGCTGATTACTAGGCTATTTATAGGCACCTGTGGGTCCAGGCTGACGCCGATTCAGCTGATTTCACCCACCCACCCACACCATCTTACAGTCACTTCACATTAGGGTGGCCCACTTTAGGCTACCCTTCCACAGCAGTTATGGCATAATTCTACTGCTCGTTGTAGATAGGGTTAGATAGGTCAGGTTCACCTTTCTGATAGCCGATCCGACCACAAATAAAACTATTGTTTAGAAATAGACACCCCCTTTGTTAGGAAGCCCATAAAAAGCTCTGGTGCAATCAATTACCTTCAGAAGTCACATAATTAATGATGTCCACCTGTGTGTAATCTATGGTAAGTGTCACAAGATCTGTCATTACATATACACACCTTTTTTTTGAAAGGTCCCAGAGGCTGCAACACCTAAGCAAGAGGCATCACTCACCAAACACTACCATGAAGACCAAGGAACTCTCCAAGCAAGTAAAGGACAATGTTGTTGAGAAGTATAAGTCAGGGTTAAAAGCAGCGGACGGGGTTAAGGCATCTGGGAGACTCCCAAAATGTATGGAGGAAGGTGCTCTGGTCTGATGAGACTAAAATTGAACTTTTCATCCATCAAAGAAAACACTATGTCTGGTGCAAACGCTATGTCTGGTGCTCAGGGATATTCTTGAGCAAAACCTGTACCACTCTGTGCGTGATTTGAGGCTAGGATGGAGGTTCACCTTCCAGCAGGACAATGACCCCAAACACACTGCTAAAGCAATACTTGGTGGTTTAAGGGGAAACATGTAAATGTGTTGGAATGGCCTAGTCAAAGCCCAGATCTCAATCCAATAGAAAATCTGTGGTCAGACTTAGGCTACTTTCACACTAGCGTTTTTGCTGGATCCAGTAGGGTCCAGCATAAACGCTTCCGTTACTGATAATACAACCATTTGCATCCGTTATGAACGGATCCGGTTGTATTATCTTTAACATTGCCAAAACTGATCCGTTTTGAACTCCATTTAAAGTCAATGGAGGAGGGATCCATTTTCTATTGTGGCAGATTGTGGCAGAGAAAATTGACTTGCATTGGGGGTCATGCCGGATCCGTCTTGCTCCGCATTCCAGGACGGAAAGCAAACTACAACATGTTGCGGTTTGCTCTCCGGTATGGGAACGCAACTAAACGGAATTGAATGCATTTTGGAGCATTCCGTTCTGTTCAGTTCAGTTTTGTCCCCATTGACAATGAATGGGGACAAAACTGAAGCGTTTTTTCCAGTTGAGCCCTATGAGGAAACTCAATACCGGAAAACTTTAACGCTAGTGTGAAAGTACCCTTAAAGATAGCTGTTCACAAGCGCAAACCATCCAACTTGAAGAAGCTGGAGAAGTTTTGCAAGGAGGAATGGTAAAAAGTTCCAGTGGTAAGATATGGCAAGCTCATCGAGACTTATCCAAAGCGACTTAGAGCTGTGATTGCCGCAAAAGATGGCTCTACAAAGTATTGACTTTAGGGGGGTGAATAC
This sequence comes from Bufo bufo, assembly GCF_905171765.1. Classification (NCBI taxonomy): domain Eukaryota; kingdom Metazoa; phylum Chordata; class Amphibia; order Anura; family Bufonidae; genus Bufo; species Bufo bufo. The sequence goes on along the minus strand of NC_053393.1, from coordinate 399,712,955 downwards.
GTTTTCTGTTACTTTGTCCTATTAGTTGTTTGAAGATGTTTTTTTTATTGTGAAGCAAACAACTAATAGGACAAAGTAACAGAAAACGTATTCACCCCCCTTGACTTTTTTCGTATTTTGGTGCCTCACAACCTGGAATTAACATGGATTGTTTGAGGATTTGCATAATTTACAGAACAACACAACTTTGAAGATGTTTTTTTTATTGTGAAGCAAAGTTGTGGTGTTCTGTAAATTATGCAAATCCTCAAACAATCCATGTTAATTCCAGGTTGTGAGGCACCAAAATACGAAAAAAGTCAAGGGGGGTGAATACTTTTGCAAGGCACTGTGGGCCAGATTTATCATTACTCTGACAGCTCACTCCACTTTCACATATGGCTAAAGTCAGTTTTAGCCAAGTCAGATTTATGATCGGCCCTTTAAGACTGTAATAAATGTGGTTTGACGGTAGCAGTTTATCCGTCAGTAAGCAGCTTTACAAAAGTCGCACATCTTTACGAAAAAGTCGCACGTTTTTATGAAAAAGTCGCATGTTCTATTAAAAAGTCTCTTAAGATAAGCATGGTCCTCACTGGAGTGAAATTGGGACTTTTTTGCGACTTTTTTGCGACTTTTTTAAATAGTCCCAATAGTAAATCTATCTAGAGATTCATTTACATAAGAAAACACGCCCACTTTCAGAAAACTGGCGAGCATAGTGCAGAGTAGAAAAAAGTCGCAAATTTGTGCGCAGTTTTAGCGCTTGGGACTTTTTTGGGACTTTTTCACTCCATTATTCTGACCAGAGCTAATGATAAATCTGGCCCTGTAACTTTATTTATTTATGGGTGAGTATGATTACAGCAATACCAAATACATATACAAAGTGATCCCTTAAGATACAATGGCCTCAGGATACAATATTTTCAACATACAATGGTCTTTTCTGACCCATCGTAAGTTGAAACTAGACTCAACATACAATACCTCAGACTCAGATCCAACCAATCAAGGCCACTTCTCTGGTACAATAGCTGTATTAGTTGCTAGTTAGCTGCTATTCCTGACTGTTATATGTAAACACATGTTAAATCCTTCTTAGTTATCTGCTTATTTTTCTTAAATCTTCATTTTCTCTTATCTTGGATGACGTTTTGGGGCTTTGAAACCGAATACTCAACTTACAATGGTTTCAACATACAGTACAATGATCGCCTCGGAACCAATTAATATTGTATCTTGAGGGGCCACTGTAGTTTATTTTTTAACGTTTTACTGCCTTTGCACAATAATAACTTTTTTCATTTTTTTGGGCATCACGGCATCTTCAGACCCATACTTTTTTTATTTTTCATTCTATGGAGCTGTGTGAGGGCTTGATTTTTGCAGTATGACTTGTAGTATTTATTAATATCATTTTGGGGTACATAACACGTTTTGATTGCTTTTTATTCCTTTTTTGGTGGTAAATAAGCAAAAAAAAAAAGAGCAATTCTAGATTTTTTTTCTTTTTACGGCATTTACCGTACAGGATAAATTATATGATACTCGTGTCGTGCAGGTTGTTACAGATGCAGCAATATCAAATATATGGAGGAGATTTTATGTTTGCTATTTTTTCCATTCAAAAGCTTTTATTCAATGGAAAAAGGTGCATTTTTATAACTTGGAGATTTTTTTATTTGATAAATTTTCATTAAACTTTATAATTTATTAGTCCTAAAAGGGGACTTTAACGGGTAATCTTTTAATCGCTTCTATAATACACTGTACTGCTTATGCAGTACGGTGTAACATACTGTCAGTGCTATACTGACAGGCATCAGCAAGCTGCACCAAGTAGGCATACACTGCAAGCAGGCCTGGGGCCTTCATAAGGCTCTGGGCTCCTATGCAAATGCGATCCTGTTCGCAGAGTGCGATAGGAGACAGAGGGAGCTCCTCCCTCTAAACGTTTTAGATGCCACAATTACTATTGACTGCAGCATCTAAGGGCTTAACCCCTTAAGGACACAGGGCGTACAGGTACGCCCTGATGTCCTGGTACTTAAGGACACAGGGTGTACCCGTACGTCCTGTGTAGTTCCGATCACTGCCACACGGCTGGCAGTGATCGGAACGGGGTGTGTGTTGAAATCATTCAGCAGGCACCCTGTGACAATGCCTAGGGGGGTCCTGTGACCCCCCCGCATTGCCGATCGCTACAAACCGCAGGTCAATTCAGACCTGCGGTTTGTAGCGCTTATGCAAGTTTCTGATCCCTGTGGTCCGTGACCGCAAGGATCAGAAACATCAAAGTGCTTGTATTTCTAAGTTAACGGGCGGTGCGGGAGGAAGGCGGGTGGCAGTGTGGGGGGCGGGTGCGAGATCTTCCGCCCGCCCCCCATTTATTCTCAGGATGACCGAGCGGTTGAATCAGAGTGTCAGCTCATTGCTGATACTCTGATTCAAACGGCTGACATCTGTGCAGATGTCAGCCGTTTTAACCCCTTCCATGCCGCGGTCCGTAGGGACCGCTATATGGAAGAGGTTAACAGGGAGGGAGCTCCCTCCCTCTCCCATCGGGGGGCTGCTGTGCCTTTGCAGCCCCCGGACAGGATGGAGTCACAGAGGAAGGGAGCCCCCTCCCTCCCCTTTCCCGTCTGCTCAGTTGTGGCAGACGGGGAAGGTTCCCATGGCAACATGACACCTTCTCAGGCATCCTGCTGTCCATGGTGCTGAACAGATCTGTGCTAAAGGCAGAGATCTGTTCAAAGTGTAAGTGAAATACAGTACAGTACACGATAGTGTACTGTACTGTATTATACAGATATCAGACCCACTGGAAATGAACATTTTAAAAGTAAAAAAAAAAGTAAAAAAAAAAAACATTTATCCCTGATTAAAAAAAAAAAAATTCAATTCCCTACACATGTTATATATCACGGCGTCTGTAACGACCTGATCTATAAAACGGTTTATGTTACATTCCCCGCACGGTGAACGCAATAAAAAATAAAAATTATGATGAAATTGAAATTTTGCCCACCTTACTTCCCAAAAAAGGTAATAAAAGTGATCAAAAAAGTCGTATGTACGCCAAAATAGTACCATTCAAACCGTCGCCTCATCCCGCAAAAAATGAGCCCCTACATGAGACAATGGCCCAAAAAATAAATAAAAACTATGGCTCTCAGACTATGGAGACACTAAAACAAGTTTTTTTGGTTTAAAAAATGATATTATTGTGTAAAACTTTAATAAATAAAAAAAGGTACACATATTAGGTATTGCCGTGTCCGTAAGAACCTGCTCTATAAAAATTTTACATGATCTAACCCCTCAGGTGAACAACGTAAAAATAAGAAATAAAAATGGTGTAAAAAAAGCCATAATTTTGTCACCTTACATCACAAAAAGTGTAATCGCAAGCGATCAAAAAGGTATATGCACCCCAAAATCATACCATTAAAACAGTCATCTCATCCTTCAAAAATGAGACCCTAACTAAGACAATCGCCCAAAAAATAAAATAAAAACTATGGCTCTCAGACTATGGAGACACAAAATTATTATTTTTTGTTTCAAAAATGATATTATTGTGTAAAACTTAAATAAATGCAAAAAAGTAAACATATTAGGTATCCCTGCGTCCGTAACAACCTGCTCTATAAAATATCACATGATCTAATCTGTCAGATGAACATTGTAAATAATAAAAAATAAAAACGGTGCCAAAACAGGTATTTTTTGCAAATTTTCCATTTTAATCCATTTTTTCCCGTAACAAAGCAAGGGTTAACAGCCAAACAAAACTCAATATTTATTTCCCTGATTCTTTAGTTTACAGAAACACCCCATATGTGGTCGTAAACTGCTGTACAGGCACACGGCAGGGCGCAGAAGGAAAGGAATGCCATATGGATTTTGGAAGGCAGTTTTTGCTGGACTTGTTTTTTGACACCATGTCCCATTTGAAGGCCCCCCTGATGCACCCCTAGAGTAGAAACTCCAAAACGTGACCCCATTTAAGAAACTACACCCCTCAAGGTATTCAAAACTGATTTTACAAACTTTGTTAACCCTTTTAGTGTTCCACAAGAGTCAATGGCAAATGGAGATGAAATTTTTGAATTTCTATTTTTTGTTACTTTGCTTCACAAAAAGTGTAATATAAAGCAACCAAAAATCATATGTACCCTAAAATAGTGCCAAAAAAACTGCAACCTTATCCCGTAGTTTCTAAAATGTAGTCACGTTTTTGGAATTTCTACTCTAGGGGTGCATCAGGGGGCTTCAAATGGGACATGGTGTAAATAAACCAGTCCAGCGAAATCTGCCTTTCAAAAACCACACGGTGCTCCTTTCCCTCTATGCCCTGACGTGGGGCCGTACAGTGGTGTACGACCACATATCGGGTGTTTCTGTAAACCGCAGAGTCAGGGCAATAAATATAGAGTTTTGTTTGGCTGTTAAACTTTGTTTTGTTAGTGGAAAATATGGATTAAAATTGAAAATTTGGCAAAAAATTTAAATTTTGAAATTTCATCTCCATTTGCCATCAACTCTTGGGGAACACCTAAAGGGTTAATGGTGTTTCTAAAATCAGTTTTGAATACCTTGAGGAGTGTAGTTTCTAGAATGGGGTCACTTTTGGGTGGTTTCTATTATGTAAGCCTAACAAAGTGACTTCAGACCTGAACTGGTCCCTAAAAAGTGGGTTTTGAAAATTTCTGAAAATTTTCAAGATTTGCATCTAAACTTCTAAGCCTTGTAACGTCCCCAAAAAATAAAATGGCATTCCCAAAATGATCCAAACATGAAGTAGACATATGGGGAATGTAAACTAATAACTATTTTTGGAGGTATTACTATGTATTATAAAATTAGAGAAATTGAAACTTGGAAATTTGCAAATATTTCCAAAATTTGGGTAAATTTGGTATTTTTTTATAAATAAAAATGTTTTTTTTTTTTTTTACTCCATTTTACCAGTGTTATGAAGTACAATATGTGACGAAAAAACAATCTCAGAATGGCCTGGATAAGTAAAAGTGTTTTAAAGTTATCACCACATAAAGTGACATTGGTCAGATTTGAAAAATAGGGCCTCCTCCTTAAGGTGAAATAAGGCTGTGTCTTTAAGGGGTTAAACAGCCCAGATCTGAGCTTCTGCCCATTTTGGTGGTTACTAATGGGTTAGAGGCATTTTTAAGTTAGATAATTAAAATTTAAAAAAGGGTTAGAGGTGTTACTCAACCCAGCTGATCCCCCTCCGCTTCCGTTCCGATCCTGCTCCTGTCCCTAATGTAGTCCGATACTCTGGTAACATCAGGAAAGGCCTGCTCAGTCAATTACCGGCAGAGGTGGGCCACAACTAAGGGTACTTTCACACTAGCGTAATTTCCGGTATTGAAATCTGGTAAAGGGTCTCAATACCGGAAAAAATGCATCAGTTTTGTCCTAATGCATTCTGAAAGGAAAACAATCCGTTCAGGATGTCTTCCATTACAATCCGTTCAGGAGGTCTTCCATTACATCCCTTGTACGGTATTTGACTGGACAAAATACCTCAGCATGCTGCTGTTTTTTTTCTGGCCAAAATCCCGGAACACTACTGCACTTGAATTAATTTCCATTGAAATGTATTAATGCTGGATCTGGTACCAAGTGTTCTGGAAATTGCCGGATCCGGTTTTCCGGTCTGCGCATGCGCAGTTCTTTCTAGCTTTGAAAAAAAAAAATACTGGATCCGTTATACTGGAAAGACAGATCCGTTATTTCAATGAATAAGTCTAACGGATCCGGGGAAAAAATATGTGTGTTTGCATACGGATTTCCGGATCGTTGCCGGAACTGCCTGCCGGATTCTAATAACCCTAGTGTGAAAGTACCCTTAGGCCAGTGATTAGCAGAAAAGGCCTTTCCTGGCACTTCAGTGTCAAGCCTGAGAGCAGCGGAGACTGGACCAGCTTTGAAAGGCAGCAGAGGTAGATTGGTAGAGGTGACTGGTGTTTCTTTATTAAATGTAACCCTTTCTGACCTTTTTTTAAAAAATGTATCTTCATTTAAATTAAATTTAGCAACTTTACAAATTAATTCATTATACTGTAGCTTACATCTAAGATCACTATTTAAAAGTTGCAGGCTTCAGAGCAGAAATGCTAAAAGAGTCAATGACTGCATTAGCTTTACTAATGTGATTTAGATTCCTTCACACCATTGTACAGTACTCTGATGTAGAGAAAGTGACTGCTCCTACAATAGAGCTCAGTGAAGGCTGGATACAGACACATCAGTTGTGTTCGGCCAGTGGTTTTATCCCAGAGCTGGACACACCCAGGGGCGGATTGGCTATAGACCTTACAGGAAAATTTCCCATTGGGCCGATGCCCAGTGGGCCACCTGAGCCCTCCTCACGGCCGGCCAGTGGAAGTTTTGGGGATGTATTTTGTGCTGCTGGCGGCAGTATTTTGTGATTGACTGTGGCATTTGGCTCTGCTAGGGTGGTATAATGGGCCATAATATGGTATTGCTGTCCCTGCCTTCCATCAATGGCTCCACTTTTAGTATTTTTTCCGGAGCTACTTAGTATTTTTTCCAGGGCCACTTTAAGTTCCCAGTCTGCCCCTGGACACACTTGTTGACATTTGTGTGCACCATTTTGCCGTCCATAGCCTAAAGCGCTGGAGAAGAAAATGCTACTTGCTATGTTAGGCTGAGTTCACAGCGTTCTTCTGATCCGTCGAGAGAACAGAAAAATAAAGAAAAAAACAAAAGGATCCATTATTTTGAGCATCAGTTATGATCAGTTTGTGTCACTTCCGTCAGATATCAATTATTTTTGACTGGAGAAGAAGTCCTGCATGCAATGTGTAAAGCGATGCATTTATAAGGTAACTCAATGTACTATGTAGGTTATACATAGTATACATATCACAACATTCATTAGAATCTCCTGGAAAATTTCTCACCATACAGTACTTACTCATTACTTGTCATGTCCGGACACATAGACTAAGCCTCCAGTGGAGATAATGTGTGGCTCCAGACACAGTATACAGATGACATGGACATTAAAACATATGTAGTGTTGTCCTGCACAGACCTCTGCCAGCTCTACCGTACTTCCTCTTCATTCTGTCACACTCCTCTGTGAACTGTAAGAAGTATATAGCATGTCACCCAGGGCTGTAGCTATATGGGTATTAGTGGTCTTAATTGAGACAGTGCCCCCGCTTGCCAGTGGCGCACTACCAATTATGTATACAGTTAGGTGCTGCAGCTCGTCAAGGGAGCAATGTCTCTCTGCTCCCCCTTTCCCTCTCATAGGTTTCAGGCCTAGCGTTTGTAGCCTATCAGAGCCTGGCACAGGTGGCACAATGACGTAATCATTGAGTAACCTACTTGAGCCAGGCAGGAAAAAGGCCAGAAAAGATTTGCAACGCATTGCTGACAACTGCATGGAAGTATTTGAGTTTATTTTATTTTTTTGTTTCGCACCATGCTGTTGGGCCACCATGGGGAAAGGGGGGGGGGGGGGCGGGTGGCACTGTGGGGGCACTAAATAGGAGCATTTTGTGCTGGCTCACATAAGGGGGCATGTTCTTGAACTGGCACACATTATAAGGGAGATTTTTTTGCGCTATTATGCATTATAGGGTGTATTTTTTATATTTTTTGGTGCTTGTGCACATTATAAGGGTATTTTTTGTACTACCGCACACAATAAAGTGATATGTTTTGTACTGGTGCACATTATAAGGGGGTATTTTTTTGTACTGTAATGCTCTTATTGTGTAAAACCAAAATATATTTAAAAAAAAGACATATTAGGTATCGCTGCGTCCATAACGACCTGCTCTATAAAAATATCACATGAGCTAACCCGTCTGGTGAACACCGTAAAAAAAAAATAAAAAAAAATAAAAAAATCTATTTTTTATCACTTTACAAAACAAAATGTGTAATACCAAGTGATCAAAAGTTCATATGTGCCCCAAAATGGTATCAATCAAACCGTCACCTCATCCCGCAAAAAATGAGTCCTTACATAAGACAATTGTCCAAAGAATAAAAAAAATATGACTTTCAGAAAATGGAGACAAACTAAAAAATAAAATGTAAAAAATGCACATATTAGGTATCGCCGTGTCCGTTACGGACACGGCGATACCTAATATGTGCATTTTTTACATTTTATAGACCTGCTCTATAAAAATACCATGAGATCCAACCTGTATGGTGAACGCTGTAAAAAATTTAATAAAAAATGTGCCAAAAAAGTCATTTTTTTATCACCTTACATCACAAACAGTGTAATACCAGGCGATCAAAAAGTCATGTGTCCCAAAATGGTTCCAATCAAACCGTCATCTCATCCCGCAAAAAATTAGTCCCTACATAAGACAATCTCCCAAAAAATAAAAAAGATATAGGTAGCTTTATGAAAATTGAGACACTAAAACATGATTTTTTCGTTTCACAAATGCTCTGACATATTTGGTATTGCCGCATCCGGGACAACCTGTTCTATAAAAATATAACATGAGCTAACCCGTCTGGTGAACGCAGTAAAAAAATCCAATACATTCCAGACCTCTAATGGTTACATAGCATCATAAATAAATATAATGCTATGTGACCCCGTCAATGCTGGGAGGTCAGGCCGGGAGCTGTGCTGTGGACTCGCAGCGTGACACACACTCGTCTGCAAAGGGCCTTATAACGCCATGGTTTTGACTGTAGATTGTTGCACTAACGTTATAAGCAGAAATATCTGTTTCTGTCCACAAATAATGGACTTTCTACAGAATGGAAAGTGAGAAATAGATCTGCTGATTACAGGCAGTCTGTATGGAAGTGGCTGCTAGCTGTGCTGTGTAACAGGATGTGAGGGTGGGGCAGCAGAGCTGTGCTGTGTAACAGGATGTGGGGGCGGGGCAGCAGAGCTGTGCTGTGTAACAGGATGTGGGGGCGGGGCAGCAGAGCTTGTGCATGTGAAATCCACAGGAACGCCCACAGAGCTGAAGAGACATGAGAAACAGTAAGTCAATCTCACAGAAGAACATTTCTGAGTGCATGTGAAGCAAATCTGATACCAGTAAACTAACAAGTGCAATTTTATTATGTGCTGCATTACGGTAAGATATGGGGTTATTGATTTTTAGTGCGCAAAGGTGTCCATAGCCTTTAAGCCTCAGCAGTCATGTGGCATATGCTGCTGAGGCCAGTGATTCCTGTTTAGGTCTTACTACAAACTGTTAAATGATAAAGAAAATGGCTTTGCTTGGCTGATATACTAAGAAAGAGTAAAGATAAGTACCAACTAACTTCCAAATTTGGTTATGTTCACACTTGCTACTTTGCAGTGGCTTTTTTGTATATAAAAGCTAAATTAACTTTAATTTTTGAACTGCTGAGAGGTTCACATTAGTTTGTATCAGTTTCAGTTACCTATTGATCTCAATGAAAAATAATGTCATTTAATGTAAAGGAGTTTTCTGGGAGTTGATAGGTCTGATAGGTCAAAAATATTTGACTTGTGGTGGTCCAACTCCCGACACCTATGCTGATCAGCTCTTTGAAGAGGCCGCTGCACTCTGGTGAGTTCTGCAGTCTCCTGACAGCATACAAAGCACAGCGCCACACATTGTATAGAGGCTGTTCTTGGTACTGTAGTTCACTGAATGGGACTGAGCTGCACAGAGGCCATTTGACTGATAAATATGACATCACTTGCTTAAAATAAGGCTGCAGAGCTCACCAGTCTGGTAGGTCGGGGTGTTGGGAGTCGTACCCTCACCAGTCGGATATTGATGACCTGTCCTGAGTACCCTTGGGACCCAAGGTTCCTCTCATGCAGAACATTTCCCATCAACTCACTTACCTTATGTTTACAGTTCTGAGCAGATAGAGCAGGTGGTGACCCACTGACTGCAGGTAGGGTAAGGTTAGCACATGCTAGTTTTACATTTTGATGGTATCTGAAAGATGTCCAAAAAATGGCGAACTGACTGAGAGGTAGACTTTAGAAAAATATCATTTTCCTACAACACTTCATGAATTACTCTATTGATTGCTAGAGTATTGTATGTAACCCTTTAAAATGCACTCTGAAAACACCCACTTATTTCGTGGATGTTTTTCTCCTTCTTTCCAGAAGTAGGAAATGTGAACTCTTAGCGCAGTTGAAAAGGAACCAAGACTTATTAAATCCCTAGGCAATTCAATTGATTAAGAGTACATAAACAGACTTGCTTCTGTGAGTGAGAATGACTTCAGGCAAGAGAAATTATATATACAAGCTAATCAGCTTATAGATAGGTTTTGTAGTAAAAGGGTACTGGGAAATTTGGATCCCTGAACACTCATTAAAACTGGGCACTAATCGCTAAAAGCAAACTTTGAGATAATTTAATTTAATTAGGTTCATAATGCTAACTTATAATTAATTCTTAACCAAAATGTGTGACCTCTCTGCAGATTTCCATCTTGCCAGAATAGAAAGTTATAAAGTAAAGCATACTGGGGCAAATTTACTAATATGATTGTTCCTAGCCCTGGTAGTAAATTGTACCTACAGTAGCTTCCCAAGTAGGCAAGGCTTAGAGGCATCAAGGTGAGGCTTAGCAGAAAGGGTCTAAGATGCAACTTTTTGCGTCAAAATGTTGCCACAAAATTCTGGCTTAAAGTAAGCCAGCCGTTATGTGGTATGATGTTAGGCAAATGAGTCCAGCCAGGCACCAAATTTATCATCCAGCATGAGCCTCAATGATAGATTTAGTGCATCTTTAGACTGACAGTGTATGTTTATGCCACCTGAAGGATAAGTAATTCTGCCCCAATGTTTCCGTAACTTCTGGGTTTCAACTCTTGATATTCTGCATCATCTGGATTTGTCAGGGTCTGCTATTACCTACCTTGTTTACCTGTAACAGTTATTATATGCCTCAATATTTTAATAATTTGATATACTTTAGATTTATAATAATATTAAAAAAACAAGAAGTCCATATCAAGCAGAGCAAATAGAATATAGAGGACACCAATACATAAAAAATACAGAAGAAACACAGTTTTCTGATTAATAGAGGCTATAGTTTCAGAGGGTTGACTAAAGCCTCAAACCATGGAAAGTAACCAATTCTTGAATGAAAATACAGGCAATTCAATAATTGATGAGAGGGGAGGGAACATTGTAAGTCTGTCTAACACCTGGTCCAGGTACCTTGGTGGACCTAACGAATACTCTGCCACCTAAAAAGACAATGGTATTGTAACTGGCACATGGTAGGTGAGGGCCATTATTTGCATTGAGTTCCAGGAGCTTCAAGTTATGCCTCTGGTGTTCAACCAAAGTAAAAGTTGCAGTACCGTTTTTTGCTTATAGGGCTTTCTTGTGTATCTTCTGACTTCTCAGCCTTATGGCAGAGTCCATGTTTCAGAGAGTAAACTCTGCCCTGGTATATTGCACATCTGTCCTCATAGATGGGGTCAATCATAGGTTATTTTGTCTAATAAACTTTTCTTGTGCTGGAGAGGAAATCCAACAGGTCTGGGTCCCCCCACAGACAACCTAAAGATTTCATTATTATTTTATGTAGGCAGTAACATATTGGATACTATTTCAATCATGCAAAATATTTATAGCTGCTCACTCCTTCCTACCACTGCCATGCTACATTAAGTCCTGATGTGAACCTACAACATCGGGCCACTTTTAGATTATTTTCCAGTGTATTGGAGTATTGCCATGTGATTAGAAAAATTCTAAGGACACAGCTAGGTGATTGGCACCTCGGTTAGGTTTAGAGAAACTGGGTCATGAGATCACCAGTGTGTCTACCAGGCCATAGCTTGCTCTCCTATTTTTGGTGCTATGTGATAGTTAAAAGTGAAACTAATTGTTGAACTCAGAGGTTATAAAAACAGCTTGTAATTATACTCTTAGAGCTAGAAATCATTGTAAAACCTGCTGTACACTCAAGTGTTAATCACATATAGCTAAGAATTTGCCTTATTCAGAGATATGGCTCAAAGCCCAGTTTGTTATTAGTAGACATGCGCAACAGAACACGCTAGCAGAATTATATAAATCTTCAGATATGATCCAAATATGGACATCCTGTTCCTACATAATGATCTAATGTATGCATATTTCACTTATCTCTTGTTTATTATTTTACATTCTGATTCTTCTTTTACTAACTTCTCTGTCCACCTCAATTAGATGGATGCAAATGCTCAGTTCAGTCCTTCAACTGTTACCAGCTGCAGAAAAAAGGACATGGCCCTGAGAAAGGACAAGCCCACTGAATTGCCTGCTTTAAATAAATCTAGCAGAGCAACTGCATACAGAGCAGTCAGCATAGTGCAGAGTCAGTAAGAGAGTGAATCCAGTCTAAACTTTGTTAGAGGAAGCACAAAGATGCTGCTCCTGGACTCAAGTACCAGCCAGGGGGTGAAAGAGCAGATGAACAACTACCAAAGCAGGCTAGATGTAACAGAGAGGTGTAGTGCAAGTCCAGTAGAGGTAACTTATCTAAAAGCCCTTATGGACTTTACAGCATCCATGTTTAGGAGTTGCCTCCAGTGCCTGAGCACACCCAAATACAGTTTGGACCACTGTGAGAATCTTCACATCCCAAGGTGGTGTCACGGTAGGGAGTGGGGGAAACTCCCCACCGTACAATGTTGCCAATTACTAGGCCATAGGCAGGGAAATAGGGAGCTGGTCACCTCCTAAAGCATCCCTAAATCTGGCCCTGTTCTCCTAACTGTATGAGCCGACCCTTAAGGTAGGAGGGCCCATACACTGGAAACCTCAGAATCCTGAAATCCCTGAATATCCCTGAGGTTAGGAGACAGGGACAAGAGACAATCAGATTTATTGAAGACACGGATGAAAGGCATCTCCAGAGGCCCAGTAGCTGACAGGGAGAAAGACAGAATGCAGCAACTGCACGACAGGTAAGTAAACAGTGTAACAACAGAACACTAGCAACAACCAACACTTACCTGCCGCAGCAGAGATGGAGAGATGGCACCAAACATCTACCCGGACCTCCATGCGAACACCAGATGCACGGAAGCTCCAGGCAGCGCTGCAAACAGGCTCATGATTCACCCCTCCGGGAAACCAGCCCCCTTCCGGAGGTCACACACACAAAAGGGGAAAACGTCAAACGTCCATGCAGGCCAGTACACACCTACATGAAACAAACACCCAGACATATAACAAACCTCCAACTCAAACTCACACCATAAACTACACACCAGGAGGGGAATGAAGACAAGGAGGAAACACAGTATGACATTGCAGATGACATTGCTGAGAACATCGATGTCAAACTTGGATGGCCCTCAGATCTCATCCATGCACAGAGCAAGCATCTCACATGCAAGGCAGACAAACCAAACTGATCTCAGTCTCCAAGCCAAAGTATATAAAGAGACCTGAGACCACACCCAATTCACCACTTAGCTCAAAACCAGCCAGTGAATTAACTCCACGCACACCACACAGCAGGGAGACACAACTTAAAGGGGAAGTCCATATGCAAACCACAAACTACATGTTGCCACAAGCAATGAGTCTGCACGGCAACCGCGTCACGGTCAAACACCAATATGACCGTGACAGGTGGATCCTGTTGATGTTTACTGTAAGTATAGCAACCTGTTCAAACAATGGAGCAAAAGAGTTTGCCTGCCAGTATGGAGAACCGCCCTGTTGGTTGACAGAAGTACTGTAAAGTCTACACCCCGGGCCTGGATGCTTGTGTGTACAAGTCAATTAGTAAAGTGCAGGATAAGGATTATTGCTCAAAACATCTAAAGAGACCCCTGTTTGGCCTATGGTTATCTGTGCAGCCATGAAACCTTTAACATCTAAAGAGACTGTATTTCTGCGTAACATCAGCCTATATTAGGCGTAATTCTGACGCAGAATGTCCTTTGCTCCACAATCTGTGACTTTTCCCCACTCACGCCAGGTCTAAAGAAGTGGGCTGGTTTCAGGCATAGAAAATGGTCTAAACGTAAGACAGCTAGGAAGCTGTCTTACATTTAGGAGCGGTGGTGGATACGCTGAAGTTATGTAGAGGCTGGCGCAGGGCTTTATGAAGACTAGCGTCTAAAACGGTCTTAATAAATGTGCCCCACTTCTATCCTACATTTGCACCTCAAGGTGCTGGCGTCCCGACAATAGCTGCCTTGCACCGTAAAACGCCAATATCAAGGGTACCTCAACTGCCATCAGACAGGAGAACCCCAGAACCAGAGTGTGTCCTGAAGGAAAGAACCGTTGCACCCTTCTCATCGCTGCATACCAGCCCAGGGGTTGGTACCAGGAAACCGTGAGTACCACTACTACACCCTTCCGGCCACCCACACTCACCCACGCCCCTTCAGCCTGGTCACTGCATAAGTTCTTTGATGCACAGCTCCTAGGACAACTTTTTTCTGGAATACCACTTTAAATCTTAGCACAAAAATGCATCTGATTATAGACAATTTAAAGTCAAAATTGCACCAAATAATGAAAAAATATAGAGGGCGAGGTCTAATATACAGGTACAAACTGAACACTTTATTATTGCAAAATCAAAAAGGGGGACGTTTAAGGAGTAAAGAGAGACAAAGGGACTTTGGTTCAAATGAGGGACTGTCCCTCCAAAAGAGGGACACTTGGGAGGTATGCAACTGGATCAATGAATGGGGAAACTCTGGATCCATGTGAGGCTGGCTACAGGGCTGGTTCTAGCTTTGTTATAAAGAGATTGTCATATACTATATTATACAGTATCTGATAAAAAAAAATTGCGTTAATTGTGGGATAGCCTCTTTAAATACTTGAGATTTCGAACTGCCCAGACAACGCAGTGAATTCCATTAGCAGTTCCTGAGGTCAATTTAATATGACAGTGCCTTGCTGGACCCAAAAGCCCCTCTGCCTCGTAAAAAGACACCAGTGTTTTACATAGCAAATAACCAGGGGCGGGTTGGGAACTTAAAGTGGCCCTGGAAAAAAAAAACATAAAAGTGGCCACAATGTTGTAGGAGGGTCTAAATGGTCAGGAGGTGGAGCCAACAATACCAACAGTTCTGCCCCAGCAGAACCAAATAGCACAGTGCAGTACAAAATACTATCACTCTTACCACAGTATTCAACTGTATCATCGTCCTGAGGATGGCGATACAGTTGAATTCAGGAGGGGACCTGCTGTCGCCAGCCAAGTGCATAAGTACCTGATGCGCCTAGCATTAATTAATGCTGAGAGCATCAGATTGTTATTTACCCGGCCGGCAACCATAAGTAGGGCTAAGGGGGCCCTCTTGGCATCGGCCCATCTGGAAATTTCCCTGTAGGGTCTATGGCCAGTCTGCCCCTACAACCACATACCAGCGCAGAAGCCTCAGCATATTACCCAAGAAGTTTTGACTAGTGAGATTTTCATGAAGAGAAGCCCAATACAATTGTTACAACCCCTTTATTTTCCTCTTCACAGTCCGTACAGGCCAAGTGACAGGGATGTCATGGCACACACTGGCAAATGTAGGTCATCGTTATTTTCTTTCCTCAGGCGCATTCACCTTCATAGAAAATAAGTACAAGCTGAGAAATGTATGTCAGTCACTGATGACTCATATGAACACGGATGCACAATTTATGCAGTGACTCATCCACATCTACTGCCAGGGCTGAACTATACGTCTGTATAATTTACTATACATAGTATTAGGAAATGTCATCTTCACAGGAAACCGGTGGATTATCATACAAATAAAAATGCATTTATGTGTAAAAACTAACAAGCTGCCATTATTGGCTTTTCTAAAAGCAGCAATCGGATGACATGTATGTGAGATTTGTGTAGTGGAACTCTAGTTAGTGTCAATGTGACTATTCTTTGTTCTTAACTATGTGATCATTATTGATATATCCCACAACTGTTCACCAGTCTCCGGCTGTCATAATAATGACGGTTATATAGAAATCTCTAATTGCCTAATGAAAGCAACATTACGAATTTGGTGCAACACAATGGCCTACATTTTACCAAGGTCTTCCTGCCAGAATTCTGGGCCTTCTTTTTGGCACAAATCAGTTTAGATACATTTACCAGGTTGCAACCACATATTCTGGTTTCTGACAAAATCCCAAATCAGGATTGGATCATAAAAATGAGAAAGTATAGGACAGATACGACTTCTCTTCTTTTTTTGAATCCACTCATCGTTTTGGCTTCCAAAAATGCATGCAGAAACCCTTATTGATTTGCTCCATAAAGAACAGATAGTTGTGTCTTGCTAGGGTCATTTCAGAAGTGTCTAAAAAGGTGGGCATGATTTTGTACAGTCGTAAAAATGCACCACATTTATTACTGGCAAGCACCAGTTTTCTGGTGGAAAATAATGGTCTGAATGAAGCCACCTAAGAGTTAGCTTAACCCCTTGACAATATCTGCCGTACATGTATAACAGATATAGTCTTTTTAAAGAGGAGGCTTTCTCCGGACCAGAATGGGTGCCATAGCCACCGGCTGCCTGCTTTTTCAGATAGCAGACCCTTCCGGGACTTATGTCTGTGATCGGTGATAATCGGTGATTTAAACAGTCATTTAACTGCTCAGATGCTGTGGTCAGTTGTAAGGCAGCTTTGCCCTGGAGTGCTGTGCTCTCAGGCCAAATCGCCTCCCCCTCTCTGAGATTGGGGAAAGCTTTCCTTAAAGAGGTTGTCCAGCCATTAATATTGATTACCTATTGTCAGAATAGGTCATCAATATTTGATTGCCGGGTGTCCTACTCCTGGCATCCTCGCCGAACAGCTGTTTGAAGAGGAGGTGGCGCTCCATCTGAGCACCGCTTCCTCTTTATTACACTGGACTTCATCTTGGTAGTTCAGTGTAATACAAGTACTCGCTCCATTCAAGTGAATGGAGCGAGTGCCTGTAATTACAGTACGCCACCGCTCCACAAAAGACGAGATATAGTGTAATGATGAAGGAACGGTGATTGCATAGAGCTCCACCTCCTTGGCAAACAGATGATGACCTATAATCAATGGGATCTCTTTGGCTCCATTCCTGTTAGTTATGAGCTTCACTTCACTACACTTATAGAGAACGCAGATGTGAAGCAGCCCTAAACCTTTACATCCTGATGCACGTTTTGACATTTGCTACTGCATTTTGTGGCATTTATTGTGCACAATTCATGTTTAGTTAGTTTATTTATTTGATTTGATTACTTTGTATGTGCAGAATATGTTGACTGAAATGGAGACCTGGTCACATGATATCATGCAATCAAATTATGTTTTTAAGGGAGGTTACAGCTGGTAAGTACATATCATAATCCAAAATGCATGGTCCGGCTGTTGGGGTATCTGTGCTGAATTTTATAGTGTGGATTTAATAAAACCTGAAGGTATTTTTTATCTGGATCTACCCCTGTTGCTGGAGTTTGTTACCGAAATGTAGATTTTTTTTTGAGCCTTTGTTGATGTAGGCACTTGATAGGAGATTTATCCAACTGGTGTAAAGGAAAACTGGCTTAGTTGCCCATAGCAAGCAATTGTATTTCACCTTTCTTTTGGTTGCCATGGACAACTTAGCCAGTTTTCCTTTACACCAGTTTTGCTAAATCTATCCCTTGGTCTATTATTTTAACACTGTTCTTGTGTGAAAGTCTCTGCTTGCATGTGAGTTTTGGATATAAAAATTGATTTGATGCATGAAAAAAAATCTTGTTTGTCCCCCCCATAGTGCCAGCTCCCCCATAGTGCAGTTGTGTGTGATGTGAAGGTGGACATGGCTAACAACAACAGATCAAGACAATTTTAGGTTATCTCCTTTCAGAAATTGCATATGGTGTAATGGTACACTCACTTTCCAAGCTGTATGTCACAGCGGTGGTCCGTGCCCTACTGTTATCTCCCTCTTGTGCACGGCTGCCAAAGTGCTCATCCTGTTGCCTGCTTGTTTCCCCAGCGGCCCTTGCTCACCGGCATCCCTCTACTCCTTCCCAGAAGGCAGGGTCATTGAATGCCTGCCCTGACCTCACATTTAGGACCCACACCTATCTCTAGAGCTTGGCCTCCAAAGCGAAGGAGAGCGCACTACGCATATGCGGCATGCTCTCCATTCACTTCTATGAGAATTCCGAAAAGAGCTGCATGCGCACACTCAGATATTTCCAGAACTCCCATGGAAGTAAATGGAGAGTGCACCAAGCAAGAGTGGCCTGCTCTCCATTCATCTCTATAGGAGTTCCAGAAATAACCAATTCATTGCTTGACTATTTTACAACTAATGTGTATGGGCACCTTTAGACCCACCAAAGACTATGATTCTGACAGTCTATCATACATCTATATAGAACGTGTGGACTATTAACCCTTATGAAGTCTATATTGGCATTAAAGCCCAACTGAAGTTTTTTTGTACTTGAATCACTGACAGTGATTTTTTTTATGATTGCATTTTACTCATTTGGGGCTAAAATTATTTTTTCAATTGGTCTTAATTAAAAAAATTGAGCCATTCTATCACAAAAGGTTAACTGTTTTTCTAGCTGTGTGCATCCTACTTTCACTTTGTGCCAGTCATCTAACGTGCTAAGAGGTCATAAACTCTTATTTAAGCCTCATTCTTATCAGTAAGATAATGATTGAGCTTTGATGAGTGTTTATAAGATCTGATAGCAGAGATAAAGAGCCTGTCAGCTCCCTGTCTGATGGAGCAGAGATCCTGCTTGAAGAGCATCTCAGCTCTGTACAGAGAAAAGAGCTCTAAATTTTTAAAGGGAACCTGTCACCTCAAAATGCATATAAAACCACCAGCATTACCTTGTAGTAGCCCCCAGTCTGTTCATAATAATTGCTTCAAGTCAAGGTAAGCACGCCCCCTAACCGTCCCCTCTCTTGTTTGATTGACAGCCAGAAGTCTCGCGCATGCGCGGTGTGCTCCTTGGTAAGGGGCGATCACGTCTCCGGCTGCCGCTGTTAGCTGGCCTTCAGCGCGCACCGCCCATGCGTGAGACCTCTGCGATCCCGGCCGCACTTCAGGCTGTCAATCAAACAAGAGAGGGGACGGTTAGGGGGCGTGCTTACCTTGACTTGAATCAAGGAAGCCGCTGCTCCCTTGACTTGAAGCTGACCAGCAAGATAGCGCTGATGGCGCTTAAAATATTGTTTTTTTAAGCAAATGAGCATCAGATTACCGGATCAAACATATGATTATGAACAGACTGGGGGCTACATTAAGGTAATGATGGCGGTTTTATATGCGTTTTTGAGGTGACAGGTTCCCTTCAATAAAGACAAATTGAAAAATGTATTTTTAGCTCAAATTGAGTACAATGCACTAATTATAAAAAAAAATGTCCCCAAAGGTGTAGATAGCCTTTAAATTTTCTGTTGACATAGCCATGTAAGGTTTTATTTTCCCCCGGATGAATTGTATTTTTTAATAGTACTGCCAAACTATAGTGATCGCATGTTCTGCAAGTAGTCTCTCTCCTGGTTTTGTTCTTGTTTTTCAATGTTGTATTCTTTTCTTAGAACATGTTATCCTAAATATAGCAAACCATAAGCGCATTAGGCCATGACTCAGACACCATCCTAGTAATTCTGAGACTATTTAGTTGAAGTACATCATATACAGAGTGATTCAAAAATGATGGTGGAAAAGTGAAGGCCTGTAGTTCAAGTAAACAAATTCTGCTGTTGAAAAATGAAAGTTGTACTGCTATGGGCAATTCCATAGAGGAAGATCTGCCAAACGTATTCTATCAGCCTTCTAATTTCCAGTTCATTGTTCACCGATACCTGGATGAAACTATACCGGAAGATTGGTGAATAAGCTATTCACCAATGTTGTGCTGGCCTCCAGGATCTGAATGACCTGAGATGATGCATCACTGAAAAAGTCCATATGCGAGGATTATGCTGGGAAGTGTCTGGACGGAACTGGACTACCGCCTAGACATCTGCCATGTCACCATTGGACCTCACATCGAACACATGTAGTGTATAGATAAAACTTAGGCTACTTTCACACCTGCGTTAGGTACCTATTAGGCCTCATGCACACGGCCGTTTTTTTGCGGTGCGCAAACCGCGGATCTGCAAAAAACGGAAGCCGTCTGTGTTGCCTTCCGCAATTCGCGCAACGGAACGGGTGCCGGCAATGTAAATGCCTATTCTTGTCCGCAAAGTAATGTAAACTGGGCCGCGGAATGGAGCCACGGATGCGGACAGCACACGGAGTGCTGTCCGCATCTTTTGCGGCCCCATTGAAGTAAATAGGTCCGAATCCGAGCTGCCAAAACGGCGGCCCCATTGAAGTAAATGGGTCCGCATCCGAGCTGCCAAAACGGCGGCCCCATTGAAGTAAATGGGTCCGAATCCGAGCTGCCAAAACGGCGGCCCCATTGAAGTAAATGGGTCCGAATCCGAGCTGCCAAAACGGCGGCCCCATTGAAGTAAATGGGTCCGCATCCGAGCTGCCAAAACGGCGGCTCGGATGCGGACCCAAACAACGGCTGTGTGCATGAGACTTAATGCAAACGCTTGTATCCGTTCAGAACGGATCTGTTTGCATCACCGTTTTTTTTTTTGTTTGTTTTGTTCATGATAATGCAAACGGATCCGTGTTGACTTACACTGAAAGTCAATGGGTGGCGGATCCTTTTTCAATTGCACCATATTGTGTCAGTGAAAACGGATCCGTCCCCATTGACTTAGGCCTCTTTCACACTACCGTATGGCTATTTCAGTGTTTTGCTATCCGTTGTTTTGTTTTTTGTTTCCGTTGTGTTTCCGTTTCCGTTCCGTTTTTCCTTATGGCATATACCGTATACAGTAATTACATAGAAAAAGTTGGGCTGGGCATAACATTTTCAATAGATGGTTCCGAAAAAACAGCACGGATACGGAAGACATACGGATGCATTTCCGTATGTGTTCCGTTTTTTTTGCGGACCTATTGACTTGAATAGAGCCACGGAACGTGATTTGCGGGCAATAATAGGACATGTTATCTCTTTCAACGGAACGGAAAAATGGAAATACGGAAACGGAATGCATATGGAGTACATTCTGTTTTTTTTTGCGGAACCATTGAAATGAATGGTTCAGTATACGGACCGTATACGGAACACAAAAAACGGCCCGCAAAACGAAAAAAATAAAAAACGGTAGTGTGAAAGAGGCCTTACAGTCAGGATGGATCCGTTTGGCTCTGCATCGTCAGGCGGACATCAAAACGCTGCAAGCAGCGGACATCCTGTTCCGATTAACCCCTGCCGCAATGTAATTTTAAACTTAGGACGTACCGGTACGCCCTGGGTCCTTAAGGACTCGGCAAACATGGCGTACTGGTACATCCTAAGTCCTTAAGGGGTTAATGAAAGTATCATTATACTGTATCGTGGGCAATTTTCTCAATTGCAGGCCTCTCGGGATCATATTTTTATCCACATAACGTGGTCCCACCATATCCGTAGTTGTTCAGCTGTGAGATTTTCTAATTCCGGCATTAAAACATTGGCCGAGTCAGATATTTCATTCTCTTCAGGTCACTTTACTGCAGTTACCTGCTTATGTCATTCTAATACTGCCTGTAATGATATCACCTCTGTGTATAGATAAGACACGATCCTCCATTCACAATAGGGGATTGTCAGAGCTTATCTCTCATTTCCTTGTACAAACTCTCCCATATAAGTCAATAGGGTCAGCTCCAGACCATTGTTACATGGACCAATTTTCTTAATGCTTTCTAAATGCTGTTAAGAACAGCTCAGCCAAGATGGCCGCCCCAATAATCATGTTCAGGAAATAGAATAAGGAAATCGGAATCAGAAAATAAAAACAGATTTTTTAAAAAAAAAAAGCGTTTTGCTATCTGGCTTTAATTGGTAGATAACATTTTTGGTGACACATTTCCTTAAAACTCAGGATGATTCTGCATATCAAGAGGTATACCAAAGAACTGAACTATACAATGTATTCTTCTTGTTGTAAAATTCTTTTAGTATTCTATACATACAATGCATTATAATGTATTTTTTACCTTATTACCTCCAGGAAATCATGCCTCACACTTGAGTTCCAGCATGAGGTTCCCATGACAAGATAGCAATCAATCCATGTATGACAGGTACCTTAAAGTCATATCCAGATTCCACAGAGACATAGTGAGTTGTCACTCTCTGACAAATGACACTCACCATATTATATACTGCTTAACCCATAGCAGTTTATAAATTAGGCAGACTTTTGCGCCCCTAGCAAAGGTTAATGCATGTCACATTTCTACTGTCCCAACACTAAATAATGAATTAGTGTTCCACAACAAAAAAGAATTTTTACATTTTTTATGTGATAGGTAGCATCGAATACAAAAGACAATTAAAAGAAACGTCACTTGCTTGAGGGGCTCCTTGGTAGATGATTATAATTTCTGTGACCTTTGACTGTAAATTAATAGATTTTAAATATGTGAACTTGCTAAAAGGCAGAACATTAGGATGCATTTTGCATTTACCCAAAACAATTATTTCTTCTTTTTTTCAAATAATGAAGGGAAATCTATCATTCGAAAAGTTTTTGCCTCAGGTACACTTCAAAAACACAGACTTCTTCCGTTAATAGAAGTTACTACAGAAGACTGATTTTGCACATGATTTGGAAAACTTACATTTTCTGCTATGTGCCACGATGCAGAATGTAGAATTAGCCTCCGATTTAACATTGACTGCATATGATTGTATATTGTATATATACACTCACCTAAAGAATTATTAGGAACACCTGTTCTATTTCTCATTAATGCAATTATCTAGTCAACCAATCACATGGCAGTTGCTTCAATGCATTTAGGGGGGTGGTCCTGGTCAAGACAATCTCCTGAACTCCAAACTGAATGTCAGAATGGGAAAGAAAGGTGATTTAAGCAGATTTGAGCGTGGCTTGGTTGTTGGTGCCAGACGGGCCGGTCTGAGTATTTCACAATCTGCTCAGTTACTGGGATTTTCACGCACAACCATTTCTAGGGTTTACAAAGAATGGTGTGAAAAGGGAAAAACATCCAGTATGTGGCAGTCCTGTGGGCAAAAATGCCTTGTGGATGCTAGAGGTCAGAGGAGAATGGGCCGACTGATTCAAGCTGATAGAAGAGCAACGTTGACTGAAATAACCACTCGTTACAACCGAGGTATGCAGCAAAGCATTTGTGAAGCCACAACATGCACAACCTTGAGGCAGATTGGCTACAACAGCAGAAGACCCCACCGGGTACCACTCATCTCCACTACAAATAGGAAAAAGAGGCTACAATTTGCACGAGCTCACCAAAATTGGACTGTTGAAGACTGGAAAAATGTTGCCTGGTCTGATGAGTCTTGATTTCTGTTGAGACATTCAAATGGTAGAGTCCGAATTTGGCGTAAACAGAATGAGAACATGTATCCATCCTCTGATGGCTACTTCCAGCAGGATAATGCACCATGTCACAAAGCTCGAATCATTTCAAATTGGTTTCTTGAACATGACAATGAGTTCACTGTACTAAAATGGCCCCCACAGTCACCAGATCTCAACCCAATAGAGCATCTTTGGGATGTGGTGGAACGGGAGCTTCGTGCCCTGGATGTGCATCCCTCAAATCTCCATCAACTGCAAGATGCTATCCTATCAATATGGGCCAACATTTTATAAAGAATGCTATCAGCACCTTGTTGAATCAATGCCACGTAGAATTAAGGCAGTTCTGAAGGCAAAAGGGGGTCCAACACCGTATTAGTATGGTGTTCCTAATAATTCTTTAGGTGAGTGTATAAGGTGGTATATCTTATTTGATATGTGGAATTACTGTGCCTCAGTATTATACGGCAGTCTAATATATCTCCATCTGCGTCTTGTTGAACTGCGGACACATTTTAGATACAGAATTGCTGTGCCTCAGTATTAAAAGGGCGGTCTAATAAATCGCCATGTGCATCTTGTTGAACTGCTGACACAATCCCTGTTAATCTTTTAGTTGATTTATAGAATTACTGTGCATCAGTATTAAAAGGTCGGTCTAATACATTGCCGTCTGCATCTTGTTGAACTGCTGACAGATTTGCAGTTAAAGAGGACATTTCACCGATCCTGACATTGTGAACTAAGTATCATGACATATACAGCGGCGCCCAGGGATCTCACTGCACTTACTATTATCCCTGGGCGCCGCTCCGTTCTCCCGTTATGTCCTCCGGTATGTTCGGGGACTTGGTTATAGTAGGCGGAGTCTGCCCTTGTTCTGCTGGGCGTCTCCTTCTCCTAGGCTGTAGCGCTGGCCAATCGCAGAGCAGAGCTCACAGCCTGGGAAAAGGAGAAGCCCAGCAGAACAAGGGCAGACTCTGCCTACTATAACCAAGTCCCCTAAGTCTCCGCCTACTATAACCAAGTCCCCGAACATACCGGAGGACATAACGGGAGAACGGAGCGGCGCCAAGGGGTAATAGTAAGTGAAGTGAGATCCCTGGGGGCCGCTGTATATGTCATGATACTTAGTTCACAATGTCAGGATCGGTGAAAGGTCCTCTTTAATCTCTCATTTTATATATAGGATTACTGTGCCTCAGTATTGAAGGGCGGTTTAATATATTGCCTTCTGCATCTTGTTGAACTGCTGACACATTCACGGTTAATCTCAGATTTTATATAAAGAATTACTCAGCCTTAAAGGGGTTGTCCTCTTTTTACTACTGATGACCTATCCTCAGGATAGGTCATCAATATCAGATCAGCCGGGGTCCTTCGGCACCCCAACGATCAACTATTTGAAGAGAAGGCAGCGCTCATAAAAAAATTAAATAATTCAGACAACCCCTTTAAAGACATACTTGGAAAACATAACATACAGCGCTACACAGGGCCGGCTCCAGGTTCAAGTGGGCCCTCGGGCGATAAAGTCTCAGTGGGCCCCCTTACACAGTGATAACTCTCTGAGTACAGATAATATAGTAGATGTCCCCTGCAGTCCTATGTAACATCACAGATAACACTAGTGCTAATAATGTGTTAGTGTTACCTTCAGTCCTATGTAAAACCACAGATAACACTAATGCTGATAATGTGGTAGTGTTACCTGCAGTCCTATGTAAAACCACAGATAACACTAGTGTCGATCATGTGGTAGTGTTACTTGCAGTCCTACGTAAAACCACAGATAACACTAGTGTAGATCATGTGGTAGTGTTACCTACGTCCTTAGTGTGCCTAGCTGTGTTTCTCCCACGGACTGCATGCTGGCGGCACTGCCTCCTCTTCCATCTTCTTCTTCTTACCCCACACAGAACGTCCTGATGCAGCTGCGTCAAGACATAGAAACACTGTGGGCATGGTGATGGTGACACACACAGGGAGAGACACACACACACGGAGAGACACACACACACACACACACACACACACAGAGAGAGACACACACACACAGCTAGGCCTCACCACACTCCAGCCAGGCTCCTCTCCATACAGGAACACACAGGGTCACTAGTGAGCTGAAAGATAGCGGGGTGAGCAGAGTCAGTAGTGGGGTGACAGGAGGAGGGGGAGCAGGGTCACTAGTGGGGTGACAGGAGGAGGGGGGAGCAGGGTACTAGTGGGGTGGCAGGAGGAGGGAGGAGCAAGGTCACTAGTGGGGTGGCAGGAGGAGGGGGGAGTGGGGTGACAGGATGAGGGGGAGTAGGGTCACTAGTGAGGTGACATGAGGAGGGGGAGCAGGGTCACTAGTGGGGTGACAGGAGGAGGGGGGAGCAGGGTGACAGGATGAGGGGTAGTAGGGTCACTAGTGAGGTGACATGAGGAGGGGGAGCAGGGTCGCTAGTGGGGTGACAGGGGGAGGGGGGAGCAGGGTCACTAGTGGGGTGGCAGGAGGAGGAGGAGGGAGCAGGGTCACTAGTGGGGTGACGACAGGAGGAGGGGGGAGCAGGGTCACTAGTGGGGTGACAGGAGGAGGGGGAGCAGGGTCACTTGTGGGGTGGCAGGAGGAGGGAGCAGGGTCACTAGTGAGGTGACATGAGGAGGGGGAGCAGGGTCACTAGTGGGGTGACAGGAGGAGGGGGGAGCAGGGTCACTAGTGGGGTGACAGGAGGAAGGGGGAGCAGGGTGACAGGATGAGGGGGAACAGGGTCACTAGTGGGGTGACAGGAGGAGGAGGAGCAGGGTCACTAGTAGGCTGACAGGAGGAGGGAGAAGCAGGGTCTCTAGTGGGCTGACAGGAGGAGGGGGAGCAGGGTCACTAGTGGGGTGACAGGAGGAGGGGGGAGCAGGGTCACTAGTGGGGTGGCAGGAGGAGGAGGAAGGAGAAGGGTCACTAGTGGGGTGACGACAGGAGGAGGGGGGAGCAGGGTCACTAGTGGGGTGACAGGAGGAGGGGGGAGCAGGGTCACTAGTGGGGTGACAGGAGGAGGGAGAAGCAGGGTCTCTAGTGGGCTGACAGGAGGAGGGGGAGCAGGGTCACTAGTGGGGTGACAGGAGGAGGGGGAGCAGGGTCACTACTGGGGTGGCAGGAGGAGGGGGGAGTAGGGTCACTAGTGGGGTGGCAGGAGGAGGGGGGAGCAGGGTCACTAGTGGGGTGACAGGAGGAGAGGGGAGCAGGGTCACTAGTGGGGTGACAGGAGGAGGGGGGAGCAGGGTCACTAGTGGGGTGACAGGAGGAGGGGGGAGCAGGGTCACTAGTGGGGTGGCAGGAGGAGGAGGGAGCAGGGTCACTAGTGGGGTGACGACAGGAGGAGGGGGGAGCAGGGTCACTAGTGGGGTGACAGGAGGAGGGGGAGCAGGGTCACTTGTGGGGTGGCAGGAGGAGGGAGCAGGGTCACTAGTGGGCTGACGACAGGAGGAGGGGGGAGCAGGGTCACTAGTGAGGAGACAGGAGGAGGGGGAGCAGGGTCACTAGTGGGGTGACAGGAGGAGGGGGGAGCAGGGTCACTAGTGAGGAGACAGGAGGAGGGGGAGCAGAGAACTGTGAGACTGGACAGAACCATGATTGGGGGAGGGGGGAATCACTTACTTGAAGACTGACAGGCCGGGCTCCCTAGCTCTCTAGCGGCCCTCTTATGTTTCCATATGTCCTTGCGCAGCGCACCATGCTCTCCTTACTACAGCCGTCAGCCACCCTGGGAGCCCTCCTTCTTCCAGCTCCCGCCAGCCTCCTCAGGGCCTGCCACTCCGACCAGTGTTCTCGCGAACGTGCACATGCACGCGGCGCACTGACGCTCCGCACTCTGCAGGCCTGGAGATCTTTTATGACGGCGGCAGGAGGAGGGGTAAGTACTGTACTGCAGACTAAGGCTACTTTTACACTTGCGGCAGTCTGATCCGGCGGGCAGTTCCGTAGTCGGAAGTGCCTGCCGGATCCGCCGATTTGGATGTGACTGAAAGCATTTGTGAGACGGATCCGGATTGCGGATTCGTCTCACAAATGCATTGCAAGAACGGATCCGTCTCTCCGATTGTCATGCGGACAGACGGATCCATCTTGTATTTTTTTTCACATTTTTACCGGTCTGCGCATGCACAGGCCGGAAGGACGGATCCCGCATTCCGGTATTTTGAATGCCGGATCCGGCACTAATACATTCCTATGGGGAAAAATGCCGGATCCGGCATTCAGGCAAGTCTTTAGTTTTTTTTCGCCGGAGATAAAACCGTAGCATGCTACGGTTTTATCTTTTGCCTGATCAGTCAAAACGACTGAACTGAAGACCTCCTAGGATAAAACTGATCAGTTCTTTTCCGGTATAGAGCCCCTGTGACGGAACTCTATGCCGGATAAGAAAAACGCTAGTGTGAAAGTACCCTTATGAGCGCTTCAATTATGGAAGCGCTCGCTAGTATTCCCTTTATAAGATGCACTGCATCTTATAAAGGGAAAAGTACAGTACCACTGGCAAGGGGGGCCCTCTGGGCCCCCTGGCTTAGGGGCCCGGTCGCAACCACGACCGCTGCGACCCCTATAGTTACGCCAGTGATAGAAACGTAAATGACTTACTGTCCTGTGTCAGCTGGAGATCAGAGAGTTGGTCACATGACTTCACTTTTTAGCAGGTCAGAGAATAAACATGTTGCTGGGAGTTCTACTTTAATCTCTTATGTTATATATAGAATTACCGTGCCTCAGTATTAAAGGGTGGTCTAATATATCGCTGCCTGCATCTTGTTGAACTGCTGACACATTCGCAGTTAATCTGTTAGTTTATACATAGAATTACTGTGCTTTTATTCTTGCGTTACTTTGGGAACCCATGACGTTTTTTTTCTCCTCTTTTAACAGTTTGTTGTATCCAACTGCCAGTCACCGGCTGCAACACAAGGTACTCTTTAGGCCGTTTCCGTTCGGTTTTTTTGCGTTCCGTGTACGGACCGTATACGGAACCATCCATTTCAATGGGTCCGCTAAAAAAACGGAATGTACTTCCGTATTTCCGTTTTTCAGTTCCGTTCAAAGATAGAACATGTCCTATTATTGTCCGCATAACGGACATGGATAGTACTGTTCTATCAGGGGCCAGCTGTTCTGTACCGCAAAAAACGGAATGCACACGGACGTCATCTGTATTTTTTGCGGATCAGTTTTTTGCGGACCGCAAAATACTGAAAAAGCCATACGGTCGTGTGCAATAGGCCTTATATGTAGTTGCAGGATGCAAGGGTTAAAGGTAAGTATGACTTTAATTATTAGGTAAAATGCATATAGTGGTCAACTATTGGTCCCATGTGGCCCCTTTATGCAATTCTCATACAAAAGGGGCATTTTCAGGAGATTGCAGGCCACAACAGCAATAATTGGCATACTGTGCCAAGAACCTAACCAACCAAACCCCATACCAGCAACAGCCCCTGTTTGGCTAACATATTATATAGAAACTACTAGTTTCCAGGCTCCTGTCCCTTATGGCAATAATCCTCAGGCCATGTTTGATCCATCCACCATGTTCAGCTCATCTGGTATTAACAGTAATACATATTTAAAGCGAAATACCATCCGATTCATAGTATATATTTGTATCGTTTTTTATTTTACACTTGGAATATAGATATAATTCTTTCTTTAAAGGGATTCATGTCTACAGTGTTAAAAATGATTTCTGTTCTCTCAATAGTTTTCAATTTGACAGAACAGAGCCATTTACAATTTTAGGGGCACATTTATTAAGACCAGCGTTTTAGAGGGGCGCCAGCCTCTCCAAAACTTTGGCACATCCAGCGCCAGTTCTAAATGTAATTCATATCCCAATTCGGTCAGCACATGATCCACATAACATGCGCTGTACGGGAAAGAGCATTCCCCACAGACAATCGTAGAAGAAATCCCAGCAAGCGCTCCTTTGTATAATGAGGTATATTCTTTATTTCCAGTGCATAATCAAAAATTGCAGGACACGTTTTGGCCCAACCAGCCTTCCTCAACCGTTGGAGCGGGCTCAATGCAGCAGTCCGCTCCATACATTCCCTCAGCCACCGTAATGTATGGGTATACCTGATTTATAGCATTTGTGACCAATTAATTTGTAACAAATCGAATTTCTTTTCGAAGTTCAGCGAATTGACCGAATCAAATTTTTTAAAACTTTACTCATCACTGATTATGGTACCTAATAGCCTTAATATATTGTAAAGTTTGTATTACATACAGATATCAAGTCGGTGGTTCAAGGGGCATCTGCAGTGATCCAGTGGTTCACTGCTAAAGGGTTTATACTATAATTCACTGCTAAAAAGTTTATACTCGGGTTCACATCAAATCTTTACTGTGATGATCTCTGCACTCTGCATCCCAAAAGGTTATATACAGGGAGTGCAGAATTATTAGGCAAGTTGTATTTTTGAGGATTAATTTTATTATTGAACAACAACCATGTTCTCAATGAACCCAAAAAACTCATTAATATCAAAGCTGAATATTTTTGGAAGTAGTTTTTAGTTTGTTTTTAGTTTTAGCTATTTTAGGGGGATATCTGTGTGTGCAGGTGACTATTACTGTGCATAATTATTAGGCAACTTAACAAAAAACAAATATATACCCATTTCAATTATTTATTTTTACCAGTGAAACCAATATAACATCTCAACATTCACAAATATACATTTCTGACATTCAAAAACAAAACAAAAACAAATCAGTGACCAATATAGCCACCTTTCTTTGCAAGGACACTGAAAAGCCTGCCATCCATGGATTCTGTCAGTGTTTTGATCTGTTCACCATCAACATTGCGTGCAGCAGCAACCACAGCCTCCCAGACACTGTTCAGAGAGGTGTACTGTTTTCCCTCCTTGTAAATCTCACATTTGATGATGGACCACAGGTTCTCAATGGGGTTCAGATCAGGAGAACAAGGAGGCCATGTCATTAGATTTTCTTCTTTTATACCCTTTCTTGCCAGCCACGCTGTGGAGTACTTGGACGCGTGTGATGGAGCATTGTCCTGCATGAAAATCATGTTTTTCTTGAAGGATGCAGACTTCTTCCTGTACCACTGCTTGAAGAAGGTGTCTTCCAGAAACTGACAGTAGGACTGGGAGTTGAGCTTGACTCCATCCTCAACCCGAAAAGGCCCCACAAGCTCATCTTTGATGATACCAGCCCAAACCAGTACTCCACCTCCACCTTGCTGGCGTCTGAGTCGGACTGGAGCTCTCTGCCCTTTACCAATCCAGCCACGGGCCCATCCATCTGGCCCATCAAGACTCACTCTCATTTCATCAGTCCATAAAACCTTAGAAAAATCAGTCTTGACGTTTCAGCTTGTGTGTCTTGTTCAGTGGTGGTCGTCTTTCAGCCTTTCTTACCTTGGCCATGTCTCTGAGTATTGCACACCTTGTGCTTTTGGGCACTCCAGTGATGTTGCAGCTCTGAAATATGGCCAAACTGGTGGCAAGTGGCATCTTGGCAGCTGCACGCTTGACTTTTCTCAGTTCATGGGCAGTTATTTTGCACCTTGGTTTTTTCACACGCTTCTTGCGACCCTGTTGACTATTTAGAATGAAACGCTTGATTGTTCGATGATCACGCTTCAGAAGCTTTGCAATTTTAAGAGTGCTGCATCCCTCTGCAAGATATCTCACTATTTTTGACTTTTCTGAGCCTGTCAAGTCCTTCTTTTGACCCATTTTGCCAAAGGAAAGGATAATAATTATGCACACCTAATATAGGGTGTTGATGTCATTAGACCACACCCCTTCTCATTACAGAGATGCACATCAGCTAATATGCTTAATTGGTAGTAGGCTTTCGAGCCTATACAGCTTGGAGTAAGACAACATGCATAAAGAGGATGATGTGGTCAAAATACTCATTTGCCTAATAATTCTGCACGCAGTGTGTGAAAAGGTAGTAGTTGATCTGGCAATCTTTAGTTGGGTGTAGGGAGACAGGCTAGTCCTATCCCTTCCTGGATTGTAGAGTAGGGAGTAGATAACAAGCAGAATTAGTAATAAGACTAGAGATGAGCGAATTTTTAAAAAATTTGGTTCGCCAGTTTGCCTAATTTTCTGGGAAAAATTTGATTTGATCCAAATATATTCACAGCGAAATACGTTACAAAACGGCTATTTCCTGGCTGCTGAGAGCCTTTATAGTGGTGTAGAACACTATGCCTTGCAGTAACACATATAGGGAGTCTGCTTTGGTAGTAAAATAATACTGTGAGTCCATATGACATGCAGATGACAGGCGTCGCTCTAAGGCCTCATGCACACGACAGTATTTTTTCACGGTCCGCAAAATGGGGTTCCGTTGGTCCGTGATCCGTGACCGTTTTTTCGTCCGTGGGTCTTCCTTGAATTCTGGAGGATCCACGGACATGAAAAGTGAAAAAAAAAAACTAAGTCAAGTTTGCATTGAAAATGATAAGAAAAACAGACACGGATCACGGACACGGATCATGGACGCGGATGACAATCTTGTGTGCATCCGTGATTTTTCACGGACCCATTGACTTGAATGGGTCCGCGAACCGTTGACCGTGAAAAAAATAGGACAGGTCCTATTTTTTTCACGGCCAGGAAACATGGATCACGGATGCGGCTGCCAAACGGTGCATTTTCCGATTTTTCCACGGACCCATTGAAAGTCAATGGAGCCGCAAAAAAAAAACTGAAAACGGAACCACGGACGCGGATGCACACAACGGTCGTGTGCATGAGGCCTTAGAATCACTGCACACCACTTATTTGGGCAGTCACTTGGCCAAAACTAACCAAATAACTCAAGTATGAACTCAGCCTAAGGCCTCTTTCACGCTGGTGTGTGAGGCCCGTGTTCGTGATGTGGCCCGCAAAATGCGGGCCGCAATGCACAAGCACAGTCCGTGGGACAGCCGCAGCGGATCACGGACCTATTTACTTGAATGGGTCCGCGATCCGGCCGTTGTGCAAAAATATAGGACATGTTCTATCTTTTTGCGGAACGGAAGTACGGGATGAAACCCCACGGGCCGCACAGGCCAGTGTGAAAGAGGCCTTACAGGTCGATGTTAGCGCCAAGAAGAAGCACACTCTTTTTACACCGTTGTCAGCTGATTCCACATAGATGTCTACAGAATCTGTTCTATTAAATGTGTATACAAGTAGAGCCCCCCTGACAGAGTGGAGACGGTGTCAGTAGTAATTTTTTGCTGACGTCACTGATTAATTAGCCCTTCCTCTGATCCATCAGAACAATAACCCACAAAAAACGGATCCTGTCTGTGGAGCATCCGCCTTCACTCGGTCAGCATTTGGTCAGTAATCTATCAGTATGGCCTCATGCACACGACCGTTGTTTTATTCCATGTCCGTTGCGCCGTTTTTCGTGATTTTCTGCGGACCCATTGATTTTCAATGGGTCAATTGAAAACTCGGCTAATGCATCGTTTGCCACCCGCGTCCGTGATCCATGGTTCCAGTCAGTCAAAAAAATATAACCTGTCCTAATATTTCTGGTGAAAATGGTTTGCAGACCCATTCAAGTCAATGGGACCGCTAAAAAACACGGAGGCACACAAGATTGTCATCCGCGTCCACGTCCGTTTTATTCCTATCATTTGCATGGCAAACCTGTCTTAGACTTTTTTTTACATTCCTTTATGTCTGGTGGTCCTCCAAAAATAAAGGAAGACACATGGAAACAAAAACGGAAACGGATCACGGAACAACGGAACCCCATTTTGCGGAACGGAACACAACGGTCGTGTGCATGAGGCCTATTGCTAATGCAAAAAAAAAAACAGGAGTGAATCTAAAACAGAGATGATACGTGAATGGAATATTTTCATGTCTTCTGTCTTTTGTACCCACTCCTGCTTTTGGCTACCAAATCATAAGCCAATTCTGATGGGACCACACAGGCGTTACAGCTGCTACACAGACAGGATCCGTTGTGCGTCTAATTTTTCCTTCCTTCTGACAGATCAGAAGAAAGGTCAAATAAATGATGATGTCAGCCAGGCCGAAAGCCAAAATAGTGGACCAGTCATGAAGTGGGGAGGGTGGGAACAGCATGAGAAGTCCACAGAGTGGACCTATGACATAGTGGTAAGGTGGAAGCAGCATGAAAAGTCCACAGAGTGGAACAATGACAGAGTCTGGAGTTGGCAGCATCAGGAGAAAGCCATCGAGTGGCACAACGACAGAGTCTGAAGTTGGTAGCAGTATGAGGAGGCCACTGAGTGGCTCAATGACAGAGTCTGGAGGTGGCGGCAGTATGAGGAGGCCACCGAGTGGCACAATGACCAAGTCTGGAGGTGGTGGCATCAGGAGAAAGCCACTGAGTGGCACAACGACAGAGTCTGGAGTTGGTAGCAGTATGAGGAGGCCACTGAGTGGCTCAATGACAGAGTCTGGAGTTGGTAGCAGTATGGCCGTCTGAAGTCTCTTTATGCTTTGAGGCCACGCCCCCTATAAATTGGGAAAAGAGAAGCCAGTCCTCTTATGCAAAATAACTTATTACCATTGTACCAATACTTACGCTGCTGCTAGTATTTGCGAATCAAAAAAAATAAAAATAAAATAAATATATATATATATAATATAAGACTACTAGGTATACTACTAGGTATACTACGTATAAGACAACTTTTTAACACATGAAATTCTTCTCAAAAGTCGGGGGTCGTCTTATATGCGGAGTGCTGAAACTTACTTCCTAGCCGGACTGGAGAAGCTGTCCTTCTCCAGCTTCAGGGACAGGCGCCCTCTAGCTGAGCCACAGCACGCTGCATCCCGGCCAGCCGCTCCTGAAGCAGCCCCCTCTCCCTGCTCTCAGTGGTTCTCTCATGCCAGCAGTATCACATTGCGTACTACCGCTCAGATCGTCTTGAAGACAGGGGGGTCTGGGCAGGCAGGGTGAGCTGACCCACCCAATCCAAGCAGGCTTTGTATGCAGTGTGCACAGAAAATACCGGTACATCGCTTGCCGTGATTGGCTGGTTGTTGTATACTGGGTTGGATTGGCGATTCTGAGGGAAGGCAGGAGGAAGCAGGAGCATCTGCACTTCAGCCAATTCTAATGTTGGAACAGCGGATCTCTAATGAAGTTTGGTGTGCATCTCATCTGTGGTGAAAAAACAGAGTCTATCTGGGAACCAGATACATGTGGTGGTGAATACAGTACAGCACCAGTATCTGTACATAGAGTACAGCACCAGTATCTGTACATACAGTACAGCACCAGTATCTGTACATACAGTACAGCACCAGTATCTGTACATACAGTACAGCACCAGTATCTGTACCGGTTCATACAGTACAGCACCAGTACATACAGTACAGTATACAAATGGCTAAATCAAGACCCCATCATGGCTCTACCAGCAAGAAGAAAGAAATATGAAGCCAGTTTCAAACTTAAAGTTGTAAACTTTGCCATGGAACATAATAACTGCGCTGCTGCAAGACAATATGGAGTAACAGAAAAGATGGTTCGGGACTGGAAAGCAAATGAAAAAGCATTAAAGAGTATGCCAAGGGGTAAGTGTGCATTAAGAAGAGGCACCCACATTGGCCAGAACTCGAAAAACATGTAGCAGACACAAAATAAAATTCGTTTGTTTGCACTTCAGTGGGCCAAATCTAACCCAGATCACAGCAACAGATTTAAGGCCACTGTATCCTGGTGTAATAGATTCTTGGAAAGGCATAATATGGTACTGAGGCAAAAGATGAAAATTGCACAACAATTACCTGCAGATCTTGATGCCAAAGTAAATAGCGTTGGAGGGGTAGTCTTATACGGCGAGTATACCCCAAACCCTATATTTTAACTGGAAAAGTTGGGAGTCGTCTTATACGCTGGAAAATACGGTAATAGTTTTCCGACTCCCCTGCAACCTAAGAACCTTCCAGGAATGTCAGAGTGCTGCTGGGAGGAATTAACTTTAAGCCGGACTGTTTAAAGTCATAATCTGCCTTGCAGAGCGCTATACTGCTCCATATTAAGTTATCACACCAACTCTTAAAGGGCCAGG
This sequence comes from Bufo bufo, assembly GCF_905171765.1. NCBI lineage: Eukaryota > Metazoa > Chordata > Amphibia > Anura > Bufonidae > Bufo > Bufo bufo. The sequence goes on along the minus strand of NC_053393.1, from coordinate 399,677,489 downwards.
CACCTACAAAGTAGCAGTTGCCCATAGCAACGCAACACAACAAGTGTGTAAGACTGTGGCAGCAGTATGAGGTGGCCACTGAGTGGCTCAATGACAGAGTCTCGAGTTGGCAGCATCAGGAGAAAGCCATCGAGTGGCACAACGACAGAGTCTGGAATTGGTAGCAGTATGAGGGGGCCACTAAGTGGCTCAATGACAGAGTCTGGAGGTGGTGGGAGTATGAGGAGGCCACCGAGTGGCACAATGACAGAGTCTGGAGGTGGCAGCAGTATGAGGAGGCCACCGAGTGACACAGATGCAGTGTCCTGAAACACACTGCTTAATGTGATTGTGTTTCATGTAAACTGTGCTTGTAAATGTGTTCTCATAAAGTTGCATAGGGAGGGGGAGGTTCTAACAAGCCTCCCAGGGCTAACTCCGCCCTACACACAACACAGAGGAGAAGGAGGTCAGAGTGTGTGTAATGTCTGAGGACAAAGCTGAACCTCAGCAGCCATTTTGGGGAGTTATCCAAACTCCATACTTAGTTCCATGTACCAGCCCATAGAAGGGAGAAGATTAAAGAAGAACCAGGCAACTCATAGAGGGAATGAAAATATTGACAAAGGAAGGTAACTGTCGTTTATCAGCCTCCAGCCTCCTTTGCATCAGGTGGAGAGATTTCTAGCTACAAGCTACCCACCATAATTAAAGACAAAAAGGACATTTGTCAGAATATAGTATTCCTAGAAAAGGATACAAAAGTATAGCATTATACAGTATAGCAGAGATAGTTCATCCCTCCAACCTGGAGAAATAAGAGAGAGAATGACTGATTGTCATAGAGGACTATGCCTTATGCAACTTCTGGGAACTAATGTGAATCCCTGTAAAAGCTGCCTTGATGTAAATTACTTTTGCATACATTGATGACCTGTGGATGAGCTTCAGTAAAGTACTGGGATTTCGTTAAAAGCTCTAGTCTCCTTATTCTATATCATCATTACTTCTACTCTCGACATTTGCACCTAGTGGTGCTGGCGTCACGAACCAGGGGCCCAGACACCAAAGCACCTTAGACACAAATTACCATCAAGGGCACCTCAACCAACATCTGGCTGGTGTTCCCTGCAACAGAGAGTGCCCAGGGGGATGTCATGCTGTCTTCCATCCACTGTATGCCAGACCAGGGAGGCATCTGCTAACCGTGAGTACATGAACTAATACACCCATCGGTCCACCGTGAGCCTCACGTGTTTCCTCTGTGGTTTGGTAGCGTTACACAATGAGTCTGGAGGTGGCGGTAGTATGAGGAGGCCACTGAGTGGCACAATGACCGAGTATGGAGGTGTCGGCAGCATCAGGAGGTTGTCATTGTTTTCATGTACTTTGTGTATATTTGTTGTTTCATAATAAATATTTTCCTTACACGTCACACGACCTCACACAACGTAATTCGGTCCATACAGCAAAAGGAGTTTTTTAGTCACCCATCAATAATACTGAAAAAAAAAACACTTTGAAAGAGAGGCACAATGACAGAGTCTGGAAGTGGCGGATGCAGCAGCAGCAGCATCATCATGAGAAGGCCACCGAGTGGCACAATGACAGAGTCTGCAGATGGCAGCAGTATGATGAGGCCACGAGTGGCAAGGTAACATAGTCTGGAGGTGGCAGCAGCATCCGGAGACCACAGAGTGGCGAGGTGACATAGTGTGGAGATGGTAGCAGCATGAGGAGACCACAGAGTGGCAAGGTGACATAGTTTGGAGGTGGCGGCAGCATCAGGAAGCCACAGAGTGGCAAGGTGACATAGTGTGGATATGGCAGCAGCAGGATACCACAGAGTGGCAAGGTGACATAGTGTGGATATGGCAGCAGCAGCAGCAGTAGGAGACCACAGAGTGGCAAGGTGACATAATGTGGAGATGGCAGCAGCATGAGGAGACCACAGAGTGGCAAGGTGATATAGTGTGGACATGGCAGCAGAATGAGGAGACCACAGAGCGGCACAATGACAGTCTGGAGGTGGCGGCAGCAGCAGCATCAGGAGGAGGCCACAGAGTGGCACAATGACAGAATGTGGAGGTGACAGCAGCATGAGTAGGCATCAGAGTGGCACAATGACAGTCTGGAGGTGGCAGCAGCATGAGGAGACCACAGAGCGGCATAATGACAGAGTCTGGAGGTGGCCGCAGCATCAGGAGTAGACCACAGAGTGGCACAATGACAGAGTCTGGGGTGGCAGCAGCATGAGGAGACCACAGAGCAGCACAATGACAGAGTCTGGAGGCGGTGGCAGCATCAGGAGGCCCCAGAGTGGCAAGGTGACATACTGTGGAGTTTGGTGGCAATGCCAGTACCCGCTGAAGATGGTGGGTGAAAGAAGGAGCACTTGGCATCAGATGTGTGGTATCAGGCGGGTAACAGCATCAGAATAGTAGCTGAAGCAGGTAGCCAGAAGAAACCGGTCTCTTTTGTCAAATTGTTGGTGTAGCACAATGGATGATCTAGTCTGATGCGTCAGGCCTGATTCATCTTGAATCACTATGTGCTATATGTGGGCACTTTAAACTGTTGCTAAATGTCATTTCAAATGTATTGTGGTATCATGCTGTAATTCTCTTTAACAGGCTGGCAGTGTCATTTACCTTTATTCGTCCGTAGCTATATACAGGGAGTGCAGAATTATTAGGCAAGTTGTATTTTTGAGGATTAATTTTATTATTGAACAACAACCATGTTCTCAATGAACCCAAAAAACTCATTAATATCAAAGCTGAATATTTTTGGAAGTAGTTTTTAGTTTTAGCTATTTTAGGGGGATATCTGTGTGTGCAGGTGACTATTACTGTGCATAATTATTAGGCAACTTAACAAAAAACTAATATATACCCATTTCAATTATTTATTTTTACCAGTGAAACCAATATAACATCTCAACATTCACAAATATACATTTCTGACATTCAAAAACAAAACAAAAACAAATCAGTGACCAATATAGCCACCTTTCTTTGCAAGGACACTGAAAAGCCTGCCATCCATGGATTCTGTCAGTGTTTTGATCTGTTCACCATCAACATTGCGTGCAGCAGCAACCACAGCCTCCCAGACACTGTTCAGAGAGGTGTACTGTTTTCCCTCCTTGTAAATCTCACATTTGATGATGGACCACAGGTTCTCAATGGGGTTCAGATCAGGAGAACAAGGAGGCCATGTCATTAGATTTTCTTCTTTTATACCCTTTCTTGCCAGCCACGCTGTGGAGTACTTGGACGCGTGTGATGGAGCATTGTCCTGCATGAAAATCATGTTTTTCTTGAAGGATGCAGACTTCTTCCTGTACCACTGCTTGAAGAAGGTGTCTTCCAGAAACTGGCAGTAGGACTGGGAGTTGAGCTTGACTCCATCCTCAACCCGAAAAGGCCCCACAAGCTCATCTTTGATGATACCAGCCCAAACCAGTACTCCACCTCCACCTTGCTGGCGTCTGAGTCGGACTGGAGCTCTCTGCCCTTTACCAATTCAGCCACGGGCCCATCCATCTGGCCCATCAAGACTCACTCTCATTTCATCAGTCCATAAAACCTTAGAAAAATCAGTCTTGAGATATTTCTTGGCCCAGTCTTGACGTTTCAGCTTGTGTGTCTTGTTCAGTGGGGGTCGTCTTTCAGCCTTTCTTACCTTGGCCATGTCTCTGAGTATTGCACACCTTGTGCTTCTGGGCACTCCAGTGATGTTGCAGCTCTGAAATATGGCCAAACTGGTGGCAAGTGGCATCTTGGCAGCTGCACGCTTGACTTTTCTCAGTTCATGGGCAGTTATTTTGCGCCTTGGTTTTTCCACACGCTTCTTGCGACCCTGTTGACTATTTTGAATGAAACGCTTGATTGTTCGATGATCACGCTTCAGAAGCTTTGCAATTTTAAGAGTGCTGCATCCCTCTGCAAGATATCTCACTATTTTTGACTTTTCTGAGCCTGTCAAGTCCTTCTTTTGACCCATTTTGCCAAAGGAAAGGAAGTTGCCTAATAATTATGCACACCTAATATAGGGTGTTGATGTCATTAGACCACACCCCTTCTCATTACAGAAATGCACATCACCTAATATGCTTAATTGGTAGTAGGCTTTCGAGCCTATACAGCTTGGAGTAAGACAACATGCATAAAGAGGATGATATGGTCAAAATACTCATTTGCCTAATAATTCTGCACGCAGTGTATATATAGCTGGGGGGGGGGGTCAAGTCAGTGTGTGTGTTGAGGATGAAAATGAAGAGAGGAGGAAGTTAATGGAGGAGGTGGAAATTAGTTTTTCCAACAAAATAAGTAACAAAAGATTTCAACACATATAACCGCTGCCGACATGAACTGAGAATGTATTTTTCTTTTTGTACTGAAATAGGCTACTAAACGCTTTCAACACATATAACCACCGCCGACGTGAACTGAGAATGTATTTTACTTTTTGTACTGAATTAGGCCACTAAACGCTTTTAACACATATAACTGCCGCCCACGTGAAATCAGAATGTATTTTTCTGTTTGTACTGAAATAGATCACTAAAAGCTTTCAACACATATAACCGCCGCCAACGTGAACTCAGAATGTATTTTTCTGTTTGTACTGAAATAGATCACTAAACGCTTTCAACACATATAAACGCCGCCGACGTGAACTGAGAATGTATTTTTGTTTGTACTGAAATAGGCCACTAAACGTTTTCAACACATATAACCGCCGTCGACGTGAACTGAGAATGTATTTTTCTGTTTGTACTGAAATAGGCCACTAAACACTTTCAACACATATAACTGCCACCAACGTGAACTGAGATTGCATTTTTATGTTTGTACTAAAATAGACCACTAAACGCTTTCAACACATATAACCGCCGCCGACGTGAACTGAGAATGAATTTTTCTGTTTGTACTGAAATAGGCCACTAAACGCTTTCAACACATATAACTGCCGCCAACGTGAACTGAGATTGCATTTTTATGTTTGTACTGAAATAGACCACTAAACGCTTTCAACACATATAACCGCCGCCGACGTGAACTGAGATTGAATATTTGTTTTTATTGAAATATAAAATAACACATATAACCGCCGCACTGACTGACTGCTACTTCCGTGAACCCCTGCACCACTACTTCCCGGATAGGTGGGCTGCTGCGAAGCAGGTGCTCTACCCCGGGCATGTTTGGCTCCTGACCTCCCACTGCTGCCACCCTGCTGAATCACAGCCATTCTTTCGACACATATAACCGCCAACGTGAACTGAGAATGTATTTTTCTGTTTGTACTGAAATAAGCCACTGAACGCTTTCAATACATATAACCGCTGCTGACGTGAACTGAGAATGTATTTTTCTGTTTATACTGAAATAGGCCAGTAAACGCTTTCAACACATATAACCGCCGCTGACGTGAACTGAGAATGTATTTTTCTGTTTGTTCTGAAATAGGCCACCAAACGCTTTCAACACATATAACCGCTGCCGACATGAACTGAGAAGTTTTTTCTTTTTTTGTACTGAAATAGGCCACTAAATGCTTTCAACACATATAACCACCGCTGACGTGAACTGAGAATGTATTTTACTGTTTGTACTGAATTAGGCCACTAAACGCTTTCAACACATATAACCGCCGCCGACGTGAACTGAGAATGTATTTTTATGTTTGTACTGAAGTAGGCCACTAAACACTTTCAACACATATAACTGCCGCTGACGTGAATTGTGAATGCATTTTTATGTTTGTACTGAAATAGGCCATTAAACGCTTTCAACACATATAACCGCCGCCGACGTGAACTGAGAATGAATATAAAATAACACATATAACCGCCGCACTGACTGACTGCTACTGCTGCTACTTCCATGAACCCATGCACCACTACTCTCGACCTCCCACTGCTGCCACCCTGCTGACTCTCAGCCATGCTTTGAACACATATAACCGCCAACGTGAACTGAGAATATATTTTTCTTTTTGTACTGAAATAGGCCATTAAACACTTTCAGCAGAAATAAATGTGAAGTGCCTATATATTTTTCTTTCTGTACTGAAATAGGCCACTGAACGCTTTTGACACAAATAAGTGCACCAGTGAAATGCGTATATATTTTAATTTTTTTACTGTAATATGCCCCTATACGCTTTCAACAGAAATAACTGCAGAAGTAAACTGAGCATATATTTTTCTTGTTGGACTGAAATAGGCCACTAGACGCTTTCACCAGAATTAACTGCAGAAATGCACTGAGAATATTTTTTTCTTTTTTTACTGTAAAACCCGCCTATACGCTTTCACCAGAAATAACCAACATTGCAGTGCGTATATATTTTTCTAATTTTACTGAAATACACCCCTATACACCCCTATATGCTTTCACCAGAATTAACTGCAGAAATGCACTGAGAATATATTTTTATTTTTTTACTGTAATATGCCCCGTTTTCACCAGAAATAACTGCAACAGTGCAGTGCGTATATCTTTTAATTTTTTTGATGAAATGCGCCCCTATACGCTTTCCCCAGAAATAACTGCAGAAGTGCAGTGCGTATATATTTTTATTTGTTACTGAAATACGTCCCTATACGCTTTCACCAGAAATAACTGCAGAAGTGAAATGCGTATATATTTTTCTTGTCGTACTGAATAAGATACTAAGACATAAGCCTCTAAAGGCTTTTTAACATAAGACTTGCAGCCCAATAACAAAAAGCTTGATGGTCAGAGCTGTCTAATGACTATTTGGATCCCCAAATAATCATTCCCTGCACTTGTAAATCGCTTTCCTATCAATGTCCCTAGCGCCTTCTAAGGTCTCTCCCTGCACTAAGATGCCATGAAATGATTCCTCCCTATCCTTTCCCTGCACTTATAAATAGTTTTTTCTGTTTATTTTTTTTCCACAATAGTTTTTCCAATAGCTGTCCCTAGCACTTTCACACATCTATCCCTGCACTCTGAACGCTGGAAAATGTCTGACTGTAAGGCCTCATGTACACGACCGTTGTTCTGGTCCGCATCCGAGCCGCAGTTTTTGCGGCTTGGGTGTGGACCCATTCACTTCAATTGGGCCGCAAAAGATGTGGACATCAATTCGTGTGCTGTCCGCATCCGTTGCTCCGTTCCGTAGCCCCACAAAAAAATATATAACATGTCCTATTCTTGTCCGTTTCTACAATGGGCTGCCTGTTCTGTTCTGCAAATTGCGGACCGCAAAAAATGGAACGGGCGTGTGCATGTAGCCTAAGATGGCCGACGTATTTATATGGCTGTGACATCACAGGGCTGGCTGGCTGCTGATTGGTTGCATGCAGGCATGTCAATCTGGGTGATCCCGCCTTCCCAGAGTTCCTTGCCCCATGTCCTCAGTCCTCACATGTGTAGCCGCCATTTTAGGAAAAATGCGATTCGTTACCATTTGGCATTTGTTGCGAATCGAATTTTTCCTGAAATTATAAATGAATTCCACTTCGTCAGCTTCGATTCGCTCATCTCTAGATAAGACCTGTGTTAGGCTACTGCCAATTAGGCCCTAAAGAGAAGCCTTAAAGAGGAAAGCACCATTCCTGAGAGTGGAAAACTGCCAGAAAGCAACCTTACTAAGGATTATTCCTCTGAGAGAAAGTAAGCATTGAATATTTATGGATTCAATTTAAAGGCTGTGTTGGACTGAGGCAGTTAGTTAAACACATCTTTATGGGAATAGACTTTACCGCCAGACTGGCCATCCAATCTAGGTCTGCAACCTGCAACTGAGAACTGCAGAAAGTATATTGAGAGTGATTGCCTGTAGTTACATTGGAAATATTACACAGTTTATCTAGAGAGAGACTCAGGATTTACTACTACCATCATTGCCACAACCTATATACAGCCTTTGGTAAAGTCTACTCTGTGAAATACCAATGAACTGTGCCTGCTGCTTGCATTTGTACTGTAACTCCCATCATCTGTGCAGTAAAGACAAACTTTATTTATACTAACCAAATGGACCTGGTCATTGCTTCTACCAACCACCGCCCCTAGCTCTTGCCTTCCTGCCTTGCAGCCTATTACTAATCCCAACAAGGGCACCCCAGCCATCACTAGACAGGAGCCCCAAAAGTTCGGTGTGTGCCCTGAGGAAAGAAAGGATGCATCCCCCCATCACTTCACTGTAGAAATGCCTATTCTTGTCCGCAAAACGGACAAGAATAGGACATGTTATATATTTTTTTGCGGGGCTACGGAACGGAGCAACGGATGCGGACAGCACACGAATTGATGTCCGCATCTTTTGCAGCTCAATTGAAACAAAAGGGCTGCACACCGTTATATATACAAACAGTAGAGCTAAGAAATGGGGTCATTTTAGATAAAAGTGGTACAATGCTGACTATAAATGAGTAATGGAAGCTCTTAGCACACATACGTGTCAGGCCCATCTACCAGGCGTCAAGTTGGCTTCGACGCCTGGTAGATGGGCCCGACACGTATGTCCGCCAAGAGCTTCCATTACTCATTTATAGTCGGTATTGTACCACTTTTATCTAGAATGACCCCCGTTGCTTAGCTCTATTGTTTGTATATATAACGGTGTGCAGCCATTTTGTTTTTTTGTAATTATGTTTGCTTCATGGATATGCACCTGTGATTCTGAAGGTTCTAGTCTAAATTTTCTTGCAATATATTTAGGGTAGCATCTCTTTTAGACTGAACACACCCATCTACCTGGGACTTCTGAGCAGAGTACGTTTGTAGCTGGTTCCTACACTGCCCTGAATATTGTAGGCTTAAGTAAGTCCAACGTGAGGCAGTATATTTAGTGTTAGGGACCCATCTGCGGAAGCCACCTTGACACCTGGTAGATGGGCCCGACACGTATGTGCGCTAAGAGCTTCCATTACTCATTTATAGTCGGTATTGTACCACTTTTATCTAGAATGACCCCCATTTCTTAGCTCTATTGTTTGTATATATAATGGTGTGCAGCCATTTTGTTTTTTGTAATTATGCTTGCTTCATGGATATGCACCTGTGATTCTGAAGGTTCTAGTCTAAACTTTCTTGCAATAATTCAGGGATAAGCCAGAAATGTATGAGATGAGACAGCTCCTTTAAAGAGGACCACTAGAGCATCATCTATGGAGTGGCTGTGGATTGAATATATTGATTATAAGGGAACAAGTAGTGGGACTCTTCAGAAGACACACAGATTAGATTATCAGGATACTCCACAGCAGGCACTCAGGCATGATGTTCCACACAGAAATCTGGGTGTAAGTGGCCCCAGTCAGTTAAATTTTCTTCTACACAGACAAAACTCCAATTCCACAGCAATTCCCAAAACAGAAAATAAATTCTAACCTTGTCCACGCACTAAATACACATTGTTTTATTGACCCTCTCTATTAGGACCCTGGGTCTACTACCCATTTCATCAAACAAACAAGTGCATACCATCAGTATAGTTCTGTCTCTTATGGCTCCCTCAGGTTTGGCATTGCCTGTCCACAAACTAAGAGCAGAAGAGGGAGCCCTGAGGGAAGAGCTCAACCCTCTTTCTTTGAGCTTGCCTAGCTGGCTCCTAGTGATCCTTATCAGCTCCAAAGCTGGAGTGGATGTTGGTGGAGTTGGGAGCCTGCCCTTCTCTCCCAAACAACGGCAAACAAGGCCCTTTTTCCAAGGCTTGTGGAAACCTCCAATACAGCTTTGCTGTTTTATCCCTGATTGTTCTCTGGAAGTCCCACTATAAATATGTCTAACTATCTTTCTATCTATCTATATATCTATCTATTTTGTGAAAGACGTGATACACAAAAAGCAGCTAGCCCTTAAATATTTCTTGAAACTTAACTTAATAACTTAACATTGTCTATAACTTAATATGAGGGCAAAGTCCACAGAACAATTCATGGAGAGCATTAAGTCGCCTTTAACTTAATGTAAAAATTGAAATGTCTGCCTATTTCTTGATAAGTGGGCATTTAGTCATTTTAGTGTTTCCACACGGTTCAGTATCTAAATCTAATGAGATTCAGATGTCTACTGTGTTTTCAATTTTCTTTTATCCCTGTCATATCCAATGCTTCAAAGAGAGGAATGGAAGCCTAATGTGGCGAGGAGCCAAGCACTGTCTTTAGATTGTGTCCTGCAGGCCTGACAAAGTGTTTTCTCGGTATATGTACCTCTTCCCTGTCATTGTATTATCTGCGTCTTAGTGATGCACTCTAAAAATAACCTCCGCTTTAACAGTTAATCAAGAGAAATCATAACTTGGATGATTGCACTGTAGCAGGTACAGTATATGCCAATAACTGATTAAAAGCTATTCATTAGCCTTTCATTATTCAGATCTGTAGGATTCTTCACATGCTATTTTTGTTAATATAAATGCTTTTTGGGGGGATTTTTATTGCGATGAGAATTATTCCTAGAATTAAAGTCTTCAGTATATACTGTAGATGCTGGAAATTCAGGCAGAGATGCTTAATAGAGAAGCATAAAGCACAATAAATAATTCAATGTATAAAATAATGGCCAGATTAAAATGGACAGTATCCCTGCCTTCTGCTCATAAAACCACATTAATATTATTAATCTGTTCATTTCAAACAGCACAATTACATTTTAGTCTCTTCACAATGATAAAATTAACAACTGTGTTAGGCTACGTTCACATCATTTTCAGTTTCAGTTTTGAGATCTGGTAGAGGATCTCAAAACCGGAATTAAACGGTTCCGTTTTGTCCCCTTTCATTGTTAATGGGGACAAAACTTATCAAGATGCATAGGTATGCATCCGTTCCGTTTTGGTGCTGGACACAAAACCGCTGTAAGCTCCAGATTTGTGTCCGGTTTGCAAAACGGAACAAACCGGATCTGGCATGAAAATGAATGTAAGTCAATATTGCTGGATCTGTTTGTTTTTTTTGTTAGAAAAAACCCCCGGATTTGACGCCCATTGACGAACAATGATTTTAATACCGGATCTGGTTTGTTCAGTTTTGATTTAATACAAATGGATCCAAACAAAACTGATGCATTCGGATGTATTAAATGGCACAATTCCATTTAATTCCAGTTTTGAGATTCTCTGCCGGATCGCAGATATGAAAGTAGCCTTATTTTAAATGAATGAATATAACACAATTTTCCTGCTATTATAATATTATTGAAAGTACATTTTTAAATGCTTTCAGTCATATTGTGCAATATGTATTGGGAATATTAACCAACGTTAGTTAAACATAACTTAACTTTAATCTATAAATTCATTGCAACTTGTGCGGGAGAGTAATTATAGATTTGAGCCCCACTCAACCATGACCACTGTTAGCGTGAAGTGAGTACTGACCGTGTTAAGGTTATAACAACTATTTTCTTTGTTCCATCCCTCACGTTTTCTCCTCTCACCTTTCCACCTTTCTCCTGTTAGTACTCATTACTAAGTTTCTGTACCCTCCAAACTTCAGTTTCCTATATTTTTAGTACCATTTATTTTGTACTTTCTTTTCTAACTTCTGAGACTTTGGTTGCATTATATGACATTTACTGTACATTAAAGTGATTGTCTCACTTCACCGAGTGGCATTTATTATGCAGATAAAGTTAATACAGGGCACTTACTAATGTCTTGTGATCATTCATTTTGCCTGTGTTGCTGGCTTGATTCATTTTTCCATCACAATTGTATTGTAAGGGTATAATTTAAGTACTGATTGGTTCTGTCCCTTTAATTCTGTTCCCTTAGTACCATTCTGTGCAATGATGTGCCTTGTAATTAAGTACCCATCATCTATTGTGCTGATAAGACCACATTCCTGAGTGATCTCAGAGACAGTGCTGCACACTGGAGGAGGGGCTAACAGGTTTAAACTCTGTGACATACATACATTCGGGGCACTCCATTAAAGACTTCATTCTAGGTAGGATGTGAGTATTAATTTGCCCAATCTCTTGTACACCCTGGGGTGTCGTCCAAGTACTATGACATGGCGACCGGCGTGCCACCCTATATTGCATGTTACATATTTAGGCTAGTGATGTTTATTTACTTTTTATTAGTCTGTATGTGATATGTTTGTGTTATCATATATTTTATCCCACTTAGTAAATATATTTATTCACTTAGCCTGTGTAAGCCTATTCATTATCATATCTTTTGAATTCATGATACGTTACAACATTATGCACTGCTCGTTTCCAGTGGTTATGACCGCCCAACAATTCAGCAGCGGTGGTCATGCCTGCACACTGTAGGAAAATGCACCAGCCTATGCGTACTCCTGTTGTCCCAGCAACCAGAAAGACCGCCGCCTTTTCAAATAGTGTGCAAGTACGGACAATTCTGCTGGATTGCAGGGTGGTTGTAACTGCTGGAAATGAGCAGTGTATAATGCAATGGAAAAATGAATCAAACCAGCAAAGGAGTGTTTTCATTATATATATATAGGTGAAACTCAAAAAATTAGAATATCATTCAAAGTTCATTTATTTCAGTAATGCAACTTAAAAGGTGAAACTAATATATAAGATATACTCATTACATGCAAAGCGAGGTATTTCAAGCCTTTATTCATTATAATTTGGATGATTATAGCTTACTGCTTATGGAAACCCCAAAGTCACAATCTCAGGTACCGTTTGCTCATGGGGTATGGATTAATTAGTTGACTAGTGTGACACTTTGAGCCTAGAATATTGAACCTTTTTACAATATTCTAATTTTAAGCTGCATTAATGCAATTCCTTTTAAGTTGCATTACTGAAATAAATGAACTTTTGCACGATATTAAAATTTTTCGAGTTTCACCTGTACCAGTGCTACGAAATTGGTACTTCTGCCTAATTTAGAAACTATGCCACTCTCTGCTGGGTCCTTGAAGTAAATAATTTATTGCATAACTTGATTTAGGGACCCTTTACATATTAATATAAAAATATCATATCACTCCTCAGACTTCTCTTCTCTAGGGTAAATAGGTTTAATTTTGATAACTAAGATGTTACACACTTCTAATAAATTTGATAGCTCTTCTTTGTACTCTCTAGCCTCCTCATATTTATTTTATGGACTGGTGCCCAAAACTGGACTGCATACTTCAAATGTACTGTAGTTACACTAGTGCTTTATAAAAGGGTATAATAATGCTTTGTTCTCTGGAAACCATATACAGTATTTTCTAATACAAGACAGTGGGGGTCATTTATGAAAGACCAGGAATAGATTTCAGTAGTCATTTACGATAGTAAAATGATGTAAATGATAGTGAATGTGCCAGAGCCGATGAACCTGCTCACACCATGGCCCTGTCCTGCCCCACCACTTGCACATGACTGTGCTTGCACAATACATTAGTAAAGTAAAAAACAAAACACAATGCAACAGCACTCTGCAAACACAAATATCAAATTAAATACAATCGTGACATACTCACTATAGGAAATGTACTAATGCTGCATTATAAATGTGAGATTCTTGGCAAATACATGTTGTATACAATTATTTGTGCCTGTCCGCCAACAACAAGGCGATCTCTCTAGGACAGGAACCTACACTAAATACTACCTCCTCTAGTGCGATACTGGACTCCATTAAATTCAGGGAATGCAGGTTCCACACGCGTGCTGAGCCCACATTATATTATACCTCTTTTGGAGCCACAATGGCCTCCATTAAATTCAAGGAATGCAGGTTCCACATGCATGGTTAGCACACACTATATTATATCTATTGTGCTTGCACAATACATTAGTGTCTTATATTAAATTTGGTATTGGGAAATTTTCCCTACCAGGAGCTGAGTGTGGAAGGATAAACTACTACTGTTGAAATTGTTACCTAAAGGACAGCACAGTGGTCAGTGGTTAGCACTGGTGCCTTGCAGCACTGTGGTCCTAGGTTTGAATCTGACCTCATCAACATCTGCAACATCTTTTCTCCCAGTGTTTGCGTGGGTTTCCTCCGGTTACCCGGTTTCCTCCCACACTCTAAAAACATATTGAAAGGGAACTTAGATTGTGAGCCCCATTAGGGACAGCTTGATGCTAATGTCTGTAAGGCTCTGCGGAATAAAGCAGCTAGCAGAGCTATTTAACCGCCTCCGGACTGCCTAACGCAGGATTGCGTTCCGGAGGCGGCAGCTGCAGGCAGAGTCACGCATATACGCGTCATCTCGCGAGACGCGAGATTTCCTGTGAACGCGCGCACATAATGGGGGTGACAGGGGGGTGATCAGGGAGTCTATATGGGGTGATCACCCCCCTGTCATTGATCCGCAAAACACGGACACCGCGGATCTGCAAAACACATACGGACGTCTGAATGGAGCCTTACAGGGGGGTGATCAATGACAGGGGGGTGATAACCCCATATACACTCCCTGATCACCCCCCTGTCATTGATCACCCCCCTGTAAGGCTCCATTCAGACATTTTTTTGGCCCAAGTTAGCGGAAATTTTTTTATTTACTTTTTTCTTACAAAGTCTCTTATTCCACTAACTTGTGTCAAAAAATAAAATCTCACATGAACTCACCATACCCCTCACGGAATCCAAATGCGTAAATTTTTTTAGACATTTATATTCCAGACTTCTTCTCACGCTTTAGGGCCCCTAAAATGCCAGGGCAGTATAAATACCCCACATGTGACCCCATTTCGGAAAGAAGATACCCCAAGGTATTCCGTGAGGGGCATATTGAGTCCATGAAAGATTGAAATTTTTGTCCCAAGTTAGCGGAAAGGGAGACTTTGTGAGAAAAAACAAAAAAAAATCAATTTCCGTACTCAGAAGAAGTAGGGCAATGTGTTTTGGGGTGTCATTTTACATATACCCATGCTGGGTGAGAGAAATATTTCGGCAAAAGACAACTTTTCCCATTTTTTTATACAAAGTTGGCATTTGACCGAGATATTTCTCTCACCCAGCATGGGTATATGTAAAATGACACCCCAAAACACATTGCCCAACTTCTCCTGAGTACGGCGATACCAGATGTGTGACACTTTTTTGCAGCCTAGGTGGGCAAAGGGGCCCACATTCCAAAGAGCACCTTTCGGATTTCACAGGTCATTTTTTACACATTTTGATTTCAAAATACTTCCCACACATTAGGGCCCCTAAATTGCCAGGGCAGTATAACTACCCCACAAGTGACCCTATTTTGGAAAGAAGACACCCCAAGGTATTTCGTGAGGGGCATGGCGAGTTCCTAGAATTTTTTGTCACAAGTTAGCGGAAAATTATGATTTTATTTTTTATTTTTTTCTTACAAAGTCTCATATTCCACTAACTTGCGACAAAAAATAAAAACTTCCATGAACTCACTGTGCCCATCACGAAATACCTTGGGGTGTCTTCTTTCCAAAATGGGGTCACTTGTGGGGTAGTTATACTGCCCTGGCATTCTAGGGGCCCTAATGTGTGGTAAGTAGTTTGAAATCAAAATGTGTAAAAAATGCCCTGTGAAATCCTAAAGGTGCTCTTTGGAATGTGGGCCCCTTTGCCCACCTAGGCTGCAAAAAAGTGTCACACATCTGGTATCGCCGTACTCAGGAGAAGTTGGGCAATGTGTTTTGGGGTGTCATTTTACATATACCCATGCTGGGTGAGAGAAATATCTCGGTCAAATGCCAACTTTGTATAAAAAAAATGGGAAAAGTAGTCTTTTGCCGAGATATTTCTCTCACCCATCATCATTTTCCGCTAACTTGTGACAAAAAATAAAAAGTTCTATGAACTCACTATGCCCATCAGCGAATACCTTAGGGTGTCTACTTTCCGAAATGGGGTCATCTGTGGGGTGTTTGTACTGTCTGGCCATTGTAGAACCTCAGGAAACATGACAGGTGCTCAGAAAGTCAGAGCTGCTTCAAAAAGCGGAAATTCACATTTTTGTACCATAGTTTGTAAACATTTTTTTTTATCAAAGACATGTAGAACAATAAATTTAGAGAAAAATTTATATATGGATTCATTTTTTTGCAAAAGTTTTGTTAAATTTCGATTAAAAAAGTAACAAAACAAAAAGTAAAAAAGTCAGCAGCAATGAAATACCACCAAATGAAAGCTCTATTAGTGAGAAGAAAAGGAGGTAAAATTCATTTGGGTGGTAAGTTGCATGACCGAGCAATAAACAATGAAAGTAGTGTAGTGCAGAAGTGTAAAAAGTGGCCTGGTCATTAAGGGTGTTTAAGCTAGGGGGGCTGAGGTGGTTAAGTGCGTAAAATAAATAAATAATGTTGCGTTTCTGTGGAGCCTGAAAGTGAGACAATAAAAGAGTTTAAGGCTCTGTACAGAGCTATATTAATAACAAGACACATAAGGGCATGTGCTTAGAGCTTCAGGAAGGATTTGATGGCACTTTACAGATAAAATGAATAATTAATTACTTTTTTTCACCTTAGTGCTTTTGCCAGATAATTATGTGAAAATCCAGCAGCAGTTGATTAGGACAGGGCCTCATATACCTATAACCTAGTGAGATGCTGCAGACTTTTAATGTTGGCATCCAGCAGTCCTGCTCTTCAGTATGTGAGTGTATGGATTCAGTGTGTGAGTAAATCTGCATCTGTAGTACCCCAGAGTGGGTACTACCATTCCTACAACCTACTACTGTCTCTAATGCCTATCCAATGTGTGACACTACTATGCCTTTTGTTTCCAGATGTGTTAGGAAAGTCCTATGTAACTGTTATGTATTGCATTTTATCCACTGTGCCTGGTTTACCAGCAGGTGGCAGTGTGTCTGGCAGTGAGCTATAGGTAGAATGGAACTAACCATTCTATTCTCTCCCCCTCTTAGAAGGGTGGACTTGCCCAGATATTCCAAGGGGAGGGGTGTCTTGCATGTTCAGACTTAGTTGAATCAGAGTTTTGGTCCTAGCCAGAGGCTAGAGAAATAGTGCAGTGCAGTCTTGACATAGAAGCCCGACAGAGAACACAGCAGGCAATCAGCAGCCAGAGTCACGTCATCCCTAAAGGATGTAACAGTTGTAACTGAGACCCAACAGTCTATCAAAGTGTGGTCAAAAGCCCACCGGGAACTGAGCCTGCTATTAGTGGCATGTAACCCAGATGAAAGAGGCCCCTTACAAGATACCAGATAAGATGGAGAGTTCAGCACAGCGGTAATAGAGTAAAGAACCTAGTTCACCTGCCAGTGCACCCTAAAACCTGCTGGAGCCAAGAGCTACTGTGATTCTATATGAGCTGCTACTCCTTTATGCCAGTAACTCAACTCAATTTGCATCAGAGCCTGGATCTTTCTCATTTCAATTCCTACCAACTACGAACTTTCTGTGAAGCCGCTACTTGGCCGGACCTCAGACAGCCAGATCCAGGTAGAAGCACCATGATACCCCTCATAGCCATACCATGACTCAGCATCCTAACCCTGGAACTAGTAGAGCCTCTGGGGATGGGCTAGCTGTGCGCTGCACATCTACATATATGTTTTGTGTGTGTGCATTGTGTTTGCATAAATGAATGTGTGTGCACACCTAATCTCCTGGTCACTGTGTCCTGTTTGATATATACTTACCTCTGCCCTATCCTATAGTTCTCATCACTCCTCAGTGCCACCCCCATGCCACGATGCCTTTTGTAGTGGCACCAGGAAGTGAGGCAGCATAGAAAAAAGGAGAGGAGAGGATCTATATATCTGGTCTGGGGTATGTATTGAAGGGTACTCTGGTGTGGTGCCTGTCTTGAGAGATACTCTGGTCTTGGGTCTGTATTGAAAGATACTTTAGTCTGTGGGTCTCTAGTAAGAGGGGGAGGGGTTGCCATGTTGCAGGGTCTGTATATATTTAGGGGCTTTGTGATCTGTATTTGTTTAGTGGATCATGTCTGTATTTGATTAGGAACAAGTCTTGTCAAAAACATAGTTTGCTTAAGGAGCATAAAGACATTCTGCGTTATACATTTCTTTTTATTAATAGCCTTACCAGCAGACCTTTTAGACATTCTGAAGTCTAATGTCACAGAATGGAGGCAGCTCTAATTCACCAATTCAGTATAACTAAAACTGCTATTAATGATATATAACATTTTTCTATACATAGTTTTGTTCAATACATATAGTATAATGATCATAGATGTTTGTATAACCCCCCACTCCTGTGCAGATACTATAATACATTTGTGCATCCAATGATGAGTAGAAATGAAGGCAGCAGCAGATTTATACAAAAATGTTGTACACTACAAAAACAGGATAGAATAAAATCTAATAAAAATTAAATATAAAACTTGAGTAGATGACACCAATACACATTTAGAAAAAAATGTAACCTTGTTTTTTTTTTTCCATTTTTTGTTATTTTTTCCATGTCATTAGCTACAATATGTTTTACTCTACAAGAGGCATCTGACCATAAGACACACCTGACCATTAGAAGAGGGAAATAAGAAAAAAATATAGAAAAGAATAAAATATAGACCTCAGATCAGACCCCCAATCCTCATTAGAACTGAGATCAGAACCCCTGTCTTCATCAGACCTCAGATCAGATCCCCAAATCAGATTCCCAAACTTCATCAGACTTCAAGATCAACCCCCAATCTTCATCAGACCTCAGATTAAACCCCCAAATCAGGCCCCCAGTCTTCCTCAGACCCCAGACCGTAATCTTAATCAGACCCCCAAATTAGACCTCCAACCCTCATTGGACCTCAGATTAGACCCCCAATATTTATCAGACACTTAATAGTCATCAGACCTCAGATCTGCAATCTTCATCAAACTTCAGATCAGAACCCCAATCTGTATCAGACCCCTAATCTTCATCAGACCTCTGATCAGACCCTCCAATCTTCATCTAACCTCAGATCAGACATAAAATAAATAAAATAACTTACCTCTACTGCTTCGGACAGCACCGCCACTCAGTAGATCCTGCTCTCTTTTCCTGCAGCACTACAGTGTAACTTGATGATGCACTAAGCCAGGTCATATTACACGCTTACATGCACTATGGCGTCACACTGTATGCTGTCTGGACACAGGGCAGCATTGGGAGAAGACCAGGGAGCAGTGAATAAAGCCATTAACAGGAGCATTATATTCACCGATCCCAAGTCCTACTGTATACTAATATGCTCTTTCCATAATTAAATTGTTCATTAGTATTCGCTTCATGAGATGCTCTGCCATTTTCCCTTACTTTTTGGAGAAAAAAAAGTGTCTTATGCAGCGAAAAATATGGTATATTTAAAAATTTTTATAGAATCCTATACTTTTCGCACTGGACACTAGGTCAAATAATAGGTCATGATTTCATGTTCTGTACAGGAAACTTTCAGTAGCTATTATCAGTATCACCAGAGGCAGAATTAAAATAAAAAGTACTGTATTTTCCTGTGTATAAGACTACTTTTTAATACATGAAAATCTTCTCAAAAGTCAAGGGTCATCTTATACGCCGGGTGTCATCTTTTATGCCGGTATATGGCGTGCTGAAACTTACTTGCTAGCCGGACTGGAGAAGCTGTCCTTCTCCAGCTTCAGGGACAGGCGCCCTCTAGCTGAGCCACTGTGCACTGCATCCAGCCAACAGCTCCTGAAGCAGCCCCCTCTCCCTGCTCTCAGTGGTTCTCTCATGCCAGCAGTATCACATTGCGTACTACTGCTCAGATCGTCTTGAAGACAGGGAGGGCTGGGCAGGCAGGGAGAGCTGACCCACCCAATCAAAGCAGGCTGTGTATGCAGTGTGCACAGAAAATACCGGTACATCGCTTGCCGTGATTGGCTGGTTGTTGTATACTGGGTTGGATTGGCGATTCTGAGGGAAGGCAGGGGGAAGCAGGAGCATCTGCACTTCAGCCAATTCTAATGTTGGAATGGCGGATCTCTAATGAAGTTTGGTGTGCATCTCATCTGTGGTGAAAAAACAGAGTCTATCTGGGGAGCAGATACATGTGGTGGTGAATACAGTACAGCACCAGTATCTGTACATACAGTACAGCACCAGTATCTGTACATACAGTACAGCACCAGTATCTGTACCGGTTCATACAGTACACCACCAGTACATACAGTACAGTATACAAATGGCTAAATCAAGACCCCATCATGGCTCTACCAGCAAGAAGAAAGAAATATGAAGCCAGTTTCAAACTTAAAGTTGTAAACTTTGCCATGGAACATAATAACTGCGCTGCTGCAAGACAATATGGAGTAACAGAAAAGATGGTTCGGGACTGGAAAGCAAATGAAAAAGCATTAAAGAGTATGCCAAGGGGTAAGTGTGCATAAAGAAGAGGCACCCACATTGGCCAGAACCCGAAAAACATGTTGCAGACATGGTGAATGAGCATCGGCAAAACGGTTATGTAGTGACATGAAATAAAATTCGTTTGTTTGCACTTCAGTGGGCCAAATCTAACCCAGATCACAGCAACAGATTTAAGGCCCCTGTATCCTGGTGTAATAGATTTTTGGAAAGGCATAATATGGTACTGAGGCAAAAGACGAAAATTGCACAACAATTACCTGCAGATCTTGATGCCAAAGTAAATAGCGTTGGAGGGGTAGTCTTATATGGCGAGTATAGCCCAAACCCTATACTTTAACTGGAAAAGTTGGGAGTCGTCTTATACGCTGGAAAATACGGTAACACCTATATATAGATAACACAGGATTCACCATTCACAATAGGTAATCTCACGGTTTTTCATCTCCCTCCTGACCTCTACAAAGGCCACAGAGCATGCCTAGAAAACTCTCCTATAGATGTCAATGGGGTCAGCTCCTGTGGCCCATGTAGCTGCTCTCAAAAGAAAAGAACTCTTGACATTCTTAGGCCTAGTTGCCAGTGTGAAAATGTAGGATTACAGTATATACCTTTTTAAAAAATTTAGATAGTGGCATGGAAAAATTAAAACAGAAATCTCTAAATATTCTAACAAAATATTTGCATGTTGTTTTTTTGTATGGTTTTTAATAGGATCTCAATATAGTATATATATAGTTGCTTTTATGTAAAATCCTGTTTAAAGCCCACACTCCGAAAAGATGAAATTGAGGGAAATTAAAATGTGGAGTCACTGTGGGTAGAAATACATGAGGCAAAAACAATAATAATTTACTGATAGGGGTTTGTTATAAGCCACCTAATATACCAGAGTCCGCAGAAAATCTACTACTAAGGCTACTACTAAGGCCTCATGCTCACGACCGTCTTTTGTTTCCGTGTCCGATCCGTTTTTTTTGCGGATAGGATGCGGACCCATTCATTTCAATGGGTCCGCAATGGGTCCGCAAAAAACACGGACAGCACACCGTGTGCTGTCCGCATCAGTATGTCCGTTCTGTTGCTCCTCAAAAAAATAGTGCATGTCCTATTTTTTTCTAGTTTGCGGACAAGGATAGGCATTATTACAATGGATCCGCAAAAAAAAGGATCTGTAAAAAAAACGGATGCCATACGGAACTTCATCCGTTTTTTTTGCGGACCACAAAACACATACGGTCGTGTGCATGTAGCCTAAGGAAAATAGATGAGGTAGCAAATGATAATGAAGTCATTATTATGGGGAACTTCTGCTACCCAAATGTAGACTGGGAAACTGAAATCTGTGGATCTCATTAAGAAAACAGGTTTTTGGCAATATCCAAAGACAATTACCTTTCCAACTGGATCAGCACCCGACTAGAGGGACGGCCATCCTGGATAGACCTGACAGAGCAACAGATGTGTCGGTTGAGGGACACCTGGGAAATAGTGACTATAAAATAATTACTTTACAATTGTCATTCAAAAGAGTGTTTCTTCAGAGTGGCACAAAAAGCCCAAAAGCACAATTTGACCAGCTAAGAAAGGTCATTAGCCTAACTAACTGGGACAATGTCCTCGGGAACAGAAAAGAAAACAAAATTGGATATTTTTAAAGGCATCCTAAACTCTGTGAGAGGTACATACCGTATGGAATAAAAGGGTGAGGAACATGACAAATCCAGTGTGGATAAATAGAAATGTAAAAGGAGCAATAAATGACAAAAAGAAAGCATTTAAATCACTGAAACAGGAAGGTAGTGAGAAAGCATTAAAAAGTTCTAAGGAAAAAATTTAATATGTAAAAGACAAATAAAAGTAGCCAAGCTGGAGAGATTCATTGCCAAAGAAAGAAAAACTAATCTTAAAATGTTCTTCAGTTATATAAATGGCAAAAAATGTAAACCTGAAAGTGTTGACCTCTTACAGAGAGATCAGGGAGGAATAGCAGAAAGTGATGAAGAGAAAGTGAATCTATTAAATATTTTTTTCACCACTGTATTCATTAAGCAAAATGAACTGTCAGATGAACTGCAGAGTGTCAAAGTAAACTCCCCATTAAAAGTGCCCAGTCTGACCCAGGAAGAAGTGCTGTGCATCTTAACTCCTTAAGGACTCAGCCCTATTTCACCTTAAGGACTTGGCCATTTTTTGCAAATCTGACCAGTGTCACTTTAAGTGCTGATAACTTTAAAACGCTTTGACTTATCCAGGCCATTCTGAGATTTTTTTTGTCACATATTGTACTTCATGACACTGGTGAAATGAAGTAAAAAAAAATTCATTTTTATTTCTAAAAAAATACCAAATTTACCCCAAAATTTTTTAAAATAGCAAATTTCCAAGTTTCAATTTCTCTACATCTATAATACATAGTAATACCTCCAAAAATAGTTATTACTTTACATTCCCCATATGTTTACTTCATGTTTGGATCATTTTGGGAATGATATTTTATTTTGTGGGGATGTTACAAGGCTTAGAAGTTTAGAAGCAAATCTTGAAATTTTTCAGAAATATTCAAAAACCCAATTTTTAGGCACCAGTTCAGGTCTGAAGTCACTTTGCGAGGCTTACATAATAGAAATCACCCAAAAATGACCCCATTCTATAAACTACACCCCTCAAGGTATTCAAAACTGATTTTTACAAACGTCGTTAACCCTTTAGGTGTTCCACAAGAATTAATGGAAAATAGAGATACAATTTCAAAATTTCACTTTTTTGGCAGATTTTCCATTTTAATCTTTTTTTTCTTTTACAAAGCAAGGGTTAACAGCCAAACAAAACTCAATATTCATGGCCCTGATTCTGTAGTTTACAGAAACACCCCATATGTGGTCGTAAAACACTGTACGGGCACATGGCAGGGCGCAGAAGGAAAGGTATGCCATACGGTTTTTGGAAGGCAGATTTTGCTGGACTGTTTTTTTTGACACCATGTCCCATTTGAAGCCCCCTTGATGCAACCCTAGAGTAGAAACTTCATAAAAGTGACCCCATCTAAGAAACTACACCCCTCAAGGTATTCAAAATTGATTTTACAAATGTCGTTAACCCTTTAGGTGTTCCACAAGAATTAATGGAAAATAGAGATACAATTTAAAAATTTTACTTTTTTGGCAGATTTTCCATTTTAATAACTTTTTTCCAGTTACAAAACAAGGGTTAACAGCCAAACCAAACTCAATATTTATGGCGCTGATTCTGTAGTTTACAGAAACACCCCATATGTGGTCGTAAACTGCTGTACGGGCACACGGCAGGGCGCAGAAGGAAAGGAATGCCATGCCATATGGTTTTTGGAAGGCAGATTTTGCTGGACTTGTTTTTTTGACACCATGTGCCATTTGAAGCCCCCCTGATGCACCCCTAGAGTAGAAGCTCCATAAAAGTGACCCCATCTAAAAAACTACACCCCTCAAGGTATTCAAAACTGATTTTACAAACGTCGTTAACCCTTTAGGTGTTCCACAAGAATTAATGGAAAATAGAGATACAATTTCTAAATTTCACTTTTTTGGCAGATTTTCCATTTTAATATTTTTTTTACTTTTAAAAAGCAAGGGTTAACAGCCAAACCAAACTCAATATTTATGGCCCTGATTCTGTATTTTACAGAAACACCCCATATGTGGTCGTAAACCGCTGTACGGGCACACGGCAGGGCGCAGAAGGAAAGGAATGCCATATGGTTTTTAGAAGGCAGGTTTTGCTGGACTAGTTTTTTTGACACCATGTCCCATATAAAGCCCCCCTGATGCATCCCTAGAGTAGAAACTCCATAAAAGTGACCCCCATCTAAGAAACTACAGCCCTCAAGGTATTCAAAACAGATTTTACAAACGTCGTTAACCCTTTAGGTGTTCCACAAGAATTAATGGAAAATAGAGATACAATTTCTAAATTTCACTTTTTTGGCAGATTTTCCATTTTAATCTTTTTTTTTCTTTTACAAACGCAAGGGTTAACAGCCAAACAAAACTCAATATTTATAGCCCTGATTCTGTATTTTACAGAAACACCCCATACGTGGTCGTAAACAGCTGTACGGGCACACGGCACGGCGCAGAAGGAAAGGAATGTCATACGGTTTTTGGAAGGCAGATTTTGCTGGACTGGTTTTCTTGACACCATGTCCCATTTGAAGCCCCCCTGATGCACCCCTAGTGTAGAAACTCCAAAAAAGTGGCCCTATTTTAGAAACTACGGGATAGGGTGGCAGTATTGTCGGTACTAGTTTAGGGTACATATGATTTTTGGTTGCTCTATATTACACTTTTTGTGAGGCAAGATAACAAGAAATAGCTGTTTTGGCACCGTTTTTATTTTTTGTTATTTACAACATTCCTCTGAAAGGTTAGATCATGTGATATTTTTATAGAACAGGTTGTCACGGATGTGGCGATACCTAATATGTATACTTTTTTTTTATTTATGTAAGTTTTACACAATGATTTCATTTTTTAAGCAAAGAAAAATCATGTTTTAGTGTTCCCATAGTCTGAGAGCCATACATAATTTTTTCAGTTTTTAGGCGATTACCTTGGGTAGGGTACGATTTTTGCGGGATGAGATGACGGTTTTATTGGCACTATTTTGGGGTGCGTGTGACTTTTTGATCGCTTGCTATTACACTTTTTGTGATGTAAGGTGCACAGTTTTAATTTTAAATTTTTTACGGTGTTCATCTGAGGGGTTAGGTCATATGATATATTTTTATAGAGCCGGTCGATACGGACGCGGCGATACCTAATATGTATACTTTTTTTCCCCCTATTTTTCTATTTTTTACCAATTTTTTTTTACTTTATTTGGGGAAAATGACGTTTTGGTTTATTTTTACTTGAAACTTTTAATTTTGTTTGGGGGAAAACTTTATTTTTTCAACTTATTTTTTGTCCCACTTTGGGACTTGAACTTTTGGGGGTCTAATCCTTTACAATGAATTCCAATACTTCTGTATTGGAATGCATTGGCTGTATGAGTAATACTGTGTGTATTACTCATACAGCTTCCGGCCTGTGAGATCCAGGGGGCTGGATCTCACAGGCTCTTCACCGGAAGGCAGCGCGATGCCTAAGGAAGGCATCGCGCTGCCTTCCATGCCATCGGGTACCCCCTACAGCCGCATGGGGACCCGATGGCACCGCCGCACAGCCG
This sequence comes from Bufo bufo, assembly GCF_905171765.1. NCBI lineage: Eukaryota > Metazoa > Chordata > Amphibia > Anura > Bufonidae > Bufo > Bufo bufo. Next base: position 399,652,056 of record NC_053393.1, on the reverse strand, counting down.
CCGCAACCGCAGGTAAAAGCCGCAAACCGCAGGTCTGAATTGACCTGCGGTTTGCGGCATTGCTGATTCGGGGGGGGGGGGAGGTGTTGTGACAGGATGCCTGCTGAATGATTTCAGCATGCATCCTGTTCCTATTAACCCCCGCCACGCCGCAATGTCTGTTTAAAGTTAGGACGTACCGGTACGCCCTGAGTCCTTAAGGGGTTAAAAAGATGAAAATAGACAAATCATCAAATCCAGATGGTATACACTCCTGTATCCTAAGGGAATTAAGTAATGTAATATACAGACCCTTATTTCTGATTAAAGGGGTTTTCTGACATTTGTATAGGCATAAACTATCCTCTGGATAGGTCATCAGTATCTGATCGGTGAGGGACTGATATCTGGGACCCCTGCCGTTAATCCTTTTAAAAATCATCTGTAAGTGCTGCTGCCTTCTCTCAGCTTCTCTCAGTTCATGTGTCACGTAGCCTACGAGCAGCTCATGGAAGTGAATGGGGCTGAGCTGCGATACCAAGCACAGCTGCTATACTATGTACAGCGCTGTGCTTGGTATGCTGTGAGAAGCAAGTGGTGCTCACAGGAGTGCAGAAACCTTCTCAAAACAGCTGATCCGCGGGGGTCCCGAGTGTCGGACCTCCACCAATCAGATACTGATGGCCTATCTATAGGAAAGGTCACCAGTATAAAAAATTCTGAAAACCCCTTTAAGGGCTCTATAATCACAGAGAGTGTTCCACAGGATTGGCGCTAATCAGATGTGGTGCCAATATTCAAAAAGGGGCAAAAACAGAGCCCAGAAACTATAGTCTAACATCTGTCATGGGTAAACTGTTTGAGGGTTTTCTGGAGTATCTCAATGAAAATAAGAGTATAACACCATATCAGCCAAACTTCATGAGGGATCAGTCATGTCAAACTAATTTAATCAGTTTCTACGAGGAGTTAAGTTCTAGACTTGACTGTGGTGAGTCAATTGATGGCATATATTTGACTTCTCCAAAGCATTTGATACTGTGCCGCATAAAAGGTTAGCACATAAAATGATGATGCTTGGACTGGGAGAAAATGTCTGTATGTGGTAAGTAACTGGCTCAGTGATAGAAAATTGAGGGTGTTTATTGACGGTACACACTCAGATTGGGTCACTGTCACTAGTGGGGTACCTCAGACACTAAACTACGTAAAGTAATTAACATGAAATAGGACAGTATACTGCTATAGATGGATCTGGATAGATTGGGCAAAGAAGCCGCAGATTAGGTCCAACACTGACAAATGTAAGGTCATAGGCAAGAGAAGGAAAAATAAATGACACCAGTACATACTAAATGGTAAAACACTCGGTAACACTGACATGGAAAAGGAACTAGGAATTTTAGTGAACAGCAAACTTAGGCCTCTTTCACACTTGCGTTGTCCGGATCCGGCGTGTACTCCACTTGCTGGAATTACACGCCGGATCCGGAAAAACGCAAGTGTACTGAAAGCATTTGAAGACGGAACCGTCTTCCAAATGCGTTCAGTGTTACTATGGCACCCAGGACGCTATTAAAGTCCTGGTTGCCATAGTAGGAGCGGGGAGCGGGGGAGCAGTATACTTACAGTCCGTGCGGCTCCCGGGGCGCTCCAGAGTGACGTCAGAGCGCCCCATGCGCATGGATGACGTGATCCATGTGATCACGTGATCCATGCTCTTGGGGCGCTCTGACGTCACTCTGGAGCGCCCGGGGAGCCGCACGGACGGTAAGTATACTGCTCCCCCGCTCCCCACTACACTTTACCATGGCTGCCAGGACTTTAGCGTCCCGGCAGCCATGGTAACCACTCTGAAAAAGCTAAATGTCGGCTCCGGCAATGCGCCGAAACGACGTTTAGCTTAAGGCCGGATCCGGATCAATGCCTTTCAATGGGCATTAATTCCGGATCCGGCCTTGCGGCAAGTGTTCCGGATTTTTGGCCGGAGCAAAAAGCGCAGCATGCTGCGGTATTTTCTCCGGCCAAAAAACGTTCCGTTCCGGAACTGAAGACATCCTGATGCATCCTGAACGGATTTCTCTCCATTCAGAATGCATTAGGATAATCCTGATCAGGATTCTTCCGGCATAGAGCCCCGACGACGGAACTCTATGCCGGAAGACAAGAACGCAAGTGTGAAAGAGCCCTTAACTTTAGAGACCAGGCAGCTGCTACCAAGGCCAATAAGATAATGGGTTGCATCAAAAGGGGCATAGATGTCCGTGATGAGAACATAGTCCTGCCACTTTACAAATCACTAGTCAGACCACACATGGAGTACTGTGTACAGTTCTGGGCTCCTGTGAAGAAGGCATAGACATAGCAGAGCTGGAGAGGGTTCAGAGAAGGGCAACTAAAGTAATAACTGGAATGGTTGAATTACAGTACTCAGAAAGATTGTCAAAATTAGGGTTATTCAGTTTGGAGAAAAGAGGAGGGGAGATCTAATAACTATGTATAAATATATCAGTGAGACTATGGAACTCTCTGCCTGAGGTGGTGGTGATGGTGAGTACACTAAAAGAGTTCAAGAGGACCCTTGTTTTTTTTATGGAGTATAACAGTATTATAGGTTATAGGTATTAGATTTATGGAGAAGGATCATTAATCCAGGGAGTTATTCTGATTGAATGATTGGTGTGGTTCCTGGACTTCTGTTCTCGTAGTGTTCCCATTCAAACAGAGGACACAAGACTCCCTCCTGTGGATAGGTGATATACTATATGTCTTTGAACTTAGAAGTAGTGATGGATGGAGGGATGAATATCAAAATGTAATAAAAAGCATTTAAAAAGTTGTACCTACCCACAGCTCCGTCAACAGAAAAATAAAAACAAAATGATGGGTCTCCAAATATGACAACACGAATCAATTATTTTTTAACGTTTTTTTTATTTTGTAAAAGTAGTTAAACATAACAAAAACTATTTCAATTTGGTATTACCATAATCATAACGACCTGCATAAAGCTAACATGTCATTTACCACACAGTAAAGGCAGTAAAAATAAAACACAAAAAACGACAGGTTAGTTGTATGCTTTTCCACTCACTCCACAAATAAAGTTTTACAATTCTCTCAATACAGTACATATGGAACATTAAATAGTGCCATTAAACAATACAATCGTCCCACAAAACACTAGCCCTCATACGTCTATGTCAAATGAAAAACAAAGAATCTGTAAAGAAATTGAACTCCTTTAAAATCATTGTCCAAGAAATGAAAGAAAATAAATAAATCTGAAATAATGTACACCATTATTTTAATGATATTAATGCAAGAAACACTGCTCTCCAGTGTAATTTTCACCCTTCTTAGCTTCTTTACTCACCCCTCTGCAGCTCTTTTCTGTTCGTTCTATGTAGGTAGGCAACAGCTTGTCAAATGAGATAATCAAGCATCTGCAGCTCCTAGGAGTGTATTAGACTTAGCTCCTCTCAAGTCTATCCGCCCTCCCCCACCTAGAAAATAGTCCCTCACATGCAGCCCCAGCAATTTCACTAATAGCACTATGGTATACGAGGCTACCCCCCCTCCCTACATAATTTAGTTCTCCACTGTCTAGAGACATATTTAACTATGTAGTGTATGTTGTCCGTTGTCCAACTACTTTAGCTGAAGAAATCCCCATTGGGGACACAAGACTCCGTCCTATGGGTAAATGTTCATTTGCCAACACCTATAAGGCTACAGTCACACGAACATGATGTTTTTTGCGGATCCGCAAAACACGGATATCGGCCCATGTGCGTTCCGCAATTTGCGGACTGCACATGCTGCCGCTATCACAGAAAATGCTTATTTTCAAACAAGAATAGGACATGTTCTATATTTTTTTTTTTTTGGCGGAACAGAATTACGGTTGCGGATAGCACATGGTGTGGTGTCTGCATCTTTTGCGGCCCCATAGAAATTAATGGGCCCGCACCCGTTCCACAAAATTGCGGAATGGATGCTGATTCATACGGTCGTGTGACTGTAGCCTTACTAGGAGTTTTAAGTTAGCTAAACTCCAAGTACAGTACAGTTGGTTACCTTTACGTTGTGTTCAAAGGAAGGTGTCGCGCTGCCTCACTTGGCTGTGATTCAAAGGACTTGATCAGGATACGATACGACAGCTTTTAGGTGATGCCAAACAACGAGTTTCCAACGGAGGATAATCTCGGTCACAAAACCACCCCTCTGTAGATATAAAGGTGCAGGCACATAGTGAAGGTCCACCAATGTTTCCAATAATAATAGCTTTTATTATACTCACAAAGGTATAAGATCAATAGGCATAAAACAGAATAAAATCTCCGTGGTTATAACACCGCTCGACCCAGGTTTCACCACACCAGCTTCATCAGGAGCGGATGATACACCCACATATGGGCGTTCCTTTTATATGGGTGTCAAAATAACATTCAATCTTCTCCCATCCCCTTTCATTATAAATCCACAGATTTTTTTTTTAACTATTAAAATCCACTTTTTTTTTTTTCCTTTCACAGGAAAATCCATATAAAAATAGAAGAAATCTAGAAAAAAAATTATTAATATAAAATAGCAATTTTTTTGTCACAATACCAACTCCTCTCCTAATGTCTGAATAAAATTTTTAACAAAATATAATAATAATAAATCACATACCAGCTAATGTCATTTTCTTAGTCACACATCTTTCTCCACCTAAAATAACTTCATTTATCCAATACATCATAGTTCTTGTCTCAGATGATATATGATCAAACCATTATTCACAAGGAGCATTAACCCTCACAATTAATACCAGCAGTAAAAAAAAAATAAAAAATACTATTCCACCAAAGTTTCAAATCTAGGTCGATGTTCAGACCATCCGGCTGTAGAGACTGCATTCTGAAGATCCATTCCACCTCCCGGCGGGTAATTGCTACCACCGGATCTCCGCCTCGCCAGTTCTGTTTGACCCTTTACGTTGTGTGCTCAAGTATAGGAACAACTAAAATGCCATCTGTGAATCTAGCCTAAATAATAGCACATTGTCATATTTAGACTCTAGAGAAGCACTCTAGAGAAGCACCACCTACCCTGTATATAAATACAGCTCTGCATCTGCATTGTGGATTCCATCAGAAATGGAAACCACAAAGCAGTGCCAGATCCTTTGCTCAATTTCTGCCGTGTCAGTTGTTTGGACAGGAAAAGTAGAGCTGCATATTTTACTTAACCCCTTAAGGATCTGCACCATGTACGGCGCAGCTGGACGAGACTTAAGGACCAGCGCCGTACATGTATGGTGCAAGGTCCACCGGGTGGCTGGGGCAGGATCGCGGGGGGATCGGGGCACCTGTCACGGTCGTATTGTTTGACCATGACGCGGTTGCCGTGCAGACTGGTTGCCGGGGGCAACGAGTAGTTTTTCGGTTTGCACGTGCACTTCCCCTTAGGTGATTCTTCCTGCTGTTTGGTGAGTGTGGGGTTAATTTCCTGACTAGGTGTGGATCAGGGTGTGGTCTCTTGGAGCTATTTAGCCTACGCTTGTTGCATGGAGGTTAGTTGTGCTCTAGCCTTGCTTTGGGCTGGAAGCTATGCTCCTTTCTGTGGCTATTCCATGTCTCCACCCATCCTTATGTGTTTATGATTTGGTGCGTTGTAATGTCTAGCTTGGTGTTCCTTGTCTGGTATGTTTGGAATAGCCACAGAAAGGAGCATAGCTTCCAGCCCAAAGCAAGGCTAGAGCATAACTAACCTCCATGCAACAAGCCTAGGCTAAATAGCTCCAAGAGACCACACCCTGATCCACACCTAGTCAGGAAAATAACCCCACACTCACCAAACAGCAGGAAGAATCACCTTAGGGAAAGTGCACGTGCAAACCGAAAACTACTTGTTGCAACCAGTGTGCACGGCAACCGTGTCATGGTTAAACAATAGGACCGTGACAGCACCATGGCTGCTCTTACCGGCAGGCATCCATGTCGGGTAAGGGCAGCATGGTGTCTTTCCACCCCCCTGCAGCTCCAAGCGCTGCGATTGGCCGGTCAATGAAGACCGTCACATCAGCACCAGAAGCAGAAGGAAGCTGCGGGGCGGGTCATGGGGAGGTGACCGGTGCTGAACTAGTCAGCACCGATCTCCTACAAGGTCAGGCAGGGGACTCCAGTGTTTGGCGTCCCCTGCCAGTGCTACGATTGGCTGGAACAAGGCTCCAGCCAATGGCAGCGCTGTAGCAGCACAGGAAAGGGCTGAACCTCTCTGCAGGCAGCCATTCTAGCTGGTGACTGCATGAAGAGAGGTTCTGTGCTTCTCTGTGCTGCTTGTTGGCTTGCTGGGACTTGTGGTGCACCACCACTGCGATTTGAGCTTTTCCTGCTGAAAGAAGAAAAGAAGAAGAACATCTGGAATTGCTGCACTGATTTTTTTTCATTTGCAACTGTTCCAGATTCGTAAACCACCCTCCATCCCTGTCCCTGTCCCTTCCCGATCCCCTCCCTCCCCCCAGCCCCCCTGTCCTTTTTTTACGGATGCCATTTGGTCTGTGTGCTTTTTTGGGTCTTTTCTTTTTTTACAATTTTCTAGCTCTGCACCACTTTTTCTGCGTGCGAGCTGTGACCGCTAAGCACTGATCAGTCCGTAATCCACTGTTCAGCACCTGGGCTAATTTTTTGGGTGTAGATATTTTTTTTTGTGCTTTTTTTTTTTAAGTAATAGAATCTTTCTATCTATCTATATATCTATCTATCTATCTATCTATCTATCTATCTATCTATCTATCTATCTATGTTGATTTTTAGATAGTCTTCTTTTTTTTAATCTGCAGTAAATTTTTATACTACAGTGTCTGCACGGACGCACCAAATGTCAGCTTGCATGCGTTCTGTAACCCTGAGCACCAATAAGTACAATTTTTTTTACTAGTCTCTTTTGTGCTTAGTTTTCTTATTTTTTTTGTGTAAAAATACATTTAGTGTTAAATAGAAATAAATTTTAGGTAGTGTTAGTCTAGATTTTTGCACGCACATGAAATCTTCGTGCGCCCTGCACCTGCTGAGCGCTGATCAGAAATATTCATTTTTCGGATGGGTCTGCTCAGTTTACTTTGCAGATTTTTTTTTCATGTAGCTGTGTGTATATATATATATATATATATATATATATATATACACTCACCTAAAGAATTATTAAAAACACCTGTTCTATTTCTCATTAATGCAATTATCTAGTCAACCAATCACATGGCAGTTGCTTCAATGCATTTAGGGGTGTGGTCCTGGTCAAGACAATCTCCTGAACTCCAAACTGAATGTCAGAATGGGAAAGAAAGGTGATTTAAGCAATTTTGAGCGTGGCATGGTTGTTTGTGCCAGACGGGCCGGTCTGAGTATTTCATAATCTGCTCAGTTACTGGGATTTTCACGCACAACCATTTCTTGGGTTTACAAAGAATGGTGTGAAAAGGGAAAAACATCCAGTATGCGGCAGTCCTGTGGGCAAAAATGCCTTGTGGAGGCTAGAGGTCAGAGGAGAATGGGCCAACTGATTCAAGCTGATAGAAGAGCAACGTTGACTGAAATAACCAACTCGTTACAACCGAGGTATGCAGCAAAGCATTTGTGAAGCCACAACACGCACAACCTTGAGGCGGATGGGCTACAACAGCAGAAGACCCCACCGGGTACCACTCATCTCCACTACAAATAGGAAAAAGAGGCTACAATTTGCACAAGCTCACCAAAATTGGACTGTTGAAGACTGGAAAAATGTTGCCTGCTCTGATGAGTCTCGATTTCTGTTGAGACATTCAAATGGTAGAGTCCGAATTTGGCGTAAACAGAATGAGAACATGTATCCAATGAGATAATGCACCATGTCACAAAGCTCAAATCATTTCAAATTGGAACATGACAATGAGTTCACTGTACTAAAATGGCCCCCACAGTCACCAGATCTCAACCCAATAGAGCATCTTTGGGATGTGGTGGAACGGGAGCTTCGTGCCCTGGATGTGCATCCCCCAAATCTCCATCAACTGCAAGATGCTATCCTATCAATATGGGCCAACATTTCTAAAGAATACTATCAGCACCTTGTTGAATCAATGCCACGTAGAATTAAGGCAGTTCTGAAGGCAAAAGGGGGTCCAACACCGTATTAGTATGGTGTTCCTAATAATTCTTTAGGTGAGTGTATATACACAGTATATATACATTTTCATATACATATATATAGAAATAAATTTTAGGTAGTGTAACTGTAGATTTTTGCATGCACATAATATCTGTGTGCGTGCGTGCGTCCTGAAACTGCTGAGCGCTGATCAGAAACATCATTTTTCTGATCGGTCTGCTCAGTTTACTGTGCAGATATTTTTTTTCGGGTAGTTATATATATATATATACACACTCACCTAAAGAATTATTAGGAACACCATACTAATACGGTGTTGGACCTCTTTTTGCCTTCAGAACTGCCTTAATTCTACGTGGCATTGATTCAACAAGGTGCTGATAGCATTCTTTAGAAATGTTGGCCCATATTGATAGGATAGCATCTTGCAGTTGATAGAGATTTGAGGGATGCACATCCAGGGCACGAAGCTCCCGTTACATCCCAAAGATGCTCTATTGGGTTGAGATCTGGTGACTGTGGGGGCCATTTTAGTACAGTGAACTCATTGTCATGTTCAAGAAACCAGTTTGAAATGATTCGAGCTTTGTGACATGGTGCATTATCCTGCTGGAAGTAGCCATCAGAGGATGGATACATGTTCTCATTCTGTTTACGCCAAATTCGGACTCTACCATTTGAATGTCTCAACAGAAATCGAGACTCATCAGACCAGGCAACATTTTTCCAGTCTTCAACAGTCCAATTTTGGTGAGCTTGTGCAAATTGTAGCCTCTTTTTCCTATTTGTAGTGGAGATGAGTGGTACCCGGTGGGGTCTTCTGCTGTTGTAGCCCATCCGCCTCAAGGTTGTGCGTGTTGTGGCTTCACAAATGCTTTGCTGCATACCTCGGTTGTAACGAGTTGGTTATTTCAGTCAACGTTGCTCTTCTATCAGCTTGAATCAGTCGGCCCATTCTCCTCTGACCTCTAGCATCCACAAGGCATTTTTGCCCACAGGACTGCCGCATACTGGATGTTTTTCCCTTTTCACACCATTCTTTGTAAACCCTAGAAATGGTTGTGCGTGAAAATCCCAGTAACTGAGCAGATTGTGAAATACTCAGACCGGCCCGTCTGGCACCAACAACCATGCCACGCTCAAAATTGCTTAAATCACCTTTCTTTCCCATTCTGACATTCAGTTTGGAGTTCAGGAGATTGTCTTGACCAGGACCACACCCCTAAATGCATTGAAGCAACTGCCATGTGATTGGTTGACTAGATAATTGCATTAATGAGAAATAGAACAGGTGTTCCTAATAATTCTTTAGGTGAGTGTATATATATATATATATATATATATATTGTGAGGCAGTGACAGGCCTCACGGCTGCTAGGGGAGAGATATGGCAGGAGTTTCCATTTCTTCGCTGTCAATCAGCAGGTCAGAGGCCGCACCAGGTGGAACAATCAGTCTGGGATAAGAGCCCAGTCCAGACTGTTAGGAGGAGGAAGAGTCTGTGTGAAGCAGAGGCCTGGGAAGGCTCTGTACAGGTGGGGTCAGCCGAGCCGGCTGAGGGGCCATGCGACTAGGTGTTAGCCTGAACTTTGGGGTACTCCGCGAGGTCTTGGAATCGACGGTCGCTAGGCCAGAGTCAGGAGGACTTCTGGGCCACAATCCCCCAAAAGGTACTGGACTTTGTTACAGCCTGGAAGTGCTGGATTGTTAGGCTGGGAAAAGCCGCATGTTCTTCCCGTGTGTGAACGGGGCTTTCAGTGAGGTAGGGAGTCCTCATGTTTAGTTAGAGCCTAGCCGTGCAGGTGTTTTATTTGTATTGTTTGTTTTGATTTTGCTGAGGTGCCAAATAAAAGCAATGTTTGGCCCCTAACCCTGTGGTCGATGGAGATCATTGTGAGAATGGCCCCCGAATAAGAGGCGATCCCTTACAATATATATATATATATATATATATATATCTCCATATACATGTATATAGAATTCAATTTTAGTTAGGTAGTGTTAGTGTCGATTTTTTGCACGCCTGCAACATCTTTGTGCGTTCGTGCATCCTGCAATTTTTCTTTTTACTTTTTTCTCTACTCCTTTTCTCTATATTTCAAATTTCTTACAAGCCCCCCTTCACGTGTGAAAACACAACATACACACCCATCATACTAAATAAAGGTTTACACATTTCACATGTCACACCCCAATAAAATAAAAATGGTCCATATGTCCCAACGAGTATACTCAGCTAAAGAGGCATATGCCATGTTTGCCTCAGATACTGAGTCTGCCAGTGAGAAGAGGATGCCACTTTCCTCTACTCCTCTACCCCCTCATCATCATCATCATCCGCTGATGAGGGACCCTCTAGAAGGCGCCCCAAAACAACAGCTGAGGTAGCCCCCCAGAGTGAGCCCATATGGACCCCCTGATGATTATCAGCCCCAAATTCCGGATTTTGAGGGCAGCTCCGGAATATAGGCCACACAGGAACTTTCCTTCAGTTCCAAGAGGTAGTCAAGGCCCTAATTTTTCAGGAAAGGCCGGGGAGGGTCCCAGTACTTCCAGAAGTCATGGTGCCTGTGTTGTACCAGGGCAACATTTTCCAGGTCAAGTCTCCCAGACAGCAAGGAAGGGAAGGACCCAAAAAAAATGCAGGGTGTGTTTCAAAAGGGGGATAAGGAAGGACCCTATTTACCACTGCAAAACCTGCTCTGAAAAACCTGGCCTGTGCATGCAGGAGTGTTTTAAAATCTATCACTCATCCATGGAGTATTAATTTAGTTTTATCTATTATGTACCCTGTAGTTTCACCACCTTATATCTCTGATTTAGTCCTCATAGCTTACAGATCCACTTTTCACCAACCACTACATATTCATTTCTGTGAAACACCTGTTAGGTCAAAAGTGCCTTTTCCACCCCAAAATGTTCATACGGGGTGCACTTTCCAAAATGGGGTCACTTCTTGTTTTTTATTTTTATTTCTGGGGACCTCAGGAATTTTTTTAATGCAACATGGCACCTAAAATCCATGTCTGCCAATTCAGGCCTGCCAGCAAAATCCATATTTTGCTGTTTGCCTGCTGTGCGCCCATATAGCAGGCTACAAGCACATATAGGTTGTTTCCTGAATGAGGAGAAAATGGGGAACACATACTGGGGTGCATTTTCTCCTTTAACCCCTTGTGAAAGTGAAAAAATGGGGTATTTTTTCATTTTCACAAATCTGTGCTTTGAAAGTGTGTCTGCCTTCTGTGAGTCACCTGTTTGCTGAAAAGTACCCTTTCCACCACTTAAAATGTTTGTACGGGGGTGCTCTTTCTAAAATGGGGTCACTTCTTGGAGTTTTTAATTTCTGGCAACCTCAGGAATTTTTTAAATGCGACATGGCACCTAAAATCAATATCTGCCAATTCAGGTCAGCAAAATCCATATTTTGCTGTGTGACTAGAGCCCTGCTGTGCGCCCATACATCATACATTTTTTTTAGCACAAGTCGGGTATTGCCGTATTCGGGGGGAAATGGGGAACAAAATGTGGGATTTATTTTGTCCTGTTACCCTTTGGGAAAGTGAAAAATGTGGGTGTAAAGCAACTTTTTTGTGAAAAAAATGCAATTTTTCATTTTCACTGCCAAGTGTTTCCTAATTCTAGGAAACACCTTTGAGGTCAAAGTGCTCACTACACACCTTGAAAGATTCCTTGAGGGTGTAGTTTCCAAAATAGGGTCACTTTTTAGGGGTTTCCACTGTAGGGCCACCTGAGGGTGTCTTCATATGCAACATAGCTCCCAATTACCATTCCAGCTAAATCTGCTCTCCAAAAGCCACATGGGGCTCCTTCCACTCGCTCATACATCAGTTTTTGAGCACATAAGGGTTGTTGCTTTATTCGGAGGAAAATGGGGAACAAAATGTGTGGTGAATATTGTCCTGTTACCCTTTGTGAAAGTGGAAAATGTGGGTGTAAAGCAACTTTCTTGTGAAAAAAATGCATTTTTTCATTTTCACTGCCAATTGTTTCCTAATTCTAGGAAACACCTTTAGGGTCAAAGTGCTCACTACACACCTTGAAAGATTTCTTGATTAATTATTCAACCCCCACTGAAATTGAGTGTTTTGGCCAGTTTGACATTGATTTTGATCATTTCAGTCATCTTGTTTACAATTAAATCAAAGAGGCACTTGTAAGTCAGACAAATAAAACATAACATTTATAATGAAATAACCACAAATGTCTTTTCTGTGCTCACATCATTATCAGTTTTATTCAACCCCCAAGTGACATTCAATCTTAGTACTTAGTACAACATCCTTTTCCAGTTATAACAGCTTTTAAACGTGAAGCATAGCTTGACACAAGTGTCTTGCAGCGATCTACGGGTATCTTCGCCCATTCTTCATGGGCAAAAGCCTCCAGTTCAGTCACATTCTTAGGCTTGCGCGCTGCAACTGCTTTCTTTAAGTCCCACCAGAGGTTCTCAATCGGATTTAAGTCTGGTGACTGCGATGGCCACTTCAAAATGTTCCAGCCTTTAATCTGCAACCATGCTCTAGTGGACTTGGAGGTATGCTTGGGATCATTGTCCTGTTGAAAGGTCCAACGTCTCCCAAGCCTCAAGTTTGTGACGGACTGCATCACATTTTTATCCAATATCTCCTGGTACTGAAGAGAATTCATGGTACCTTGCACACGCTGAAGCTTCCCTGTACCTGTAGAAGCAAAACAGCCCCAAAGCATGATTGACCCCCCGCCATGCTTCACAGTAGGCAAGGTGTTCTTTTCTTCATAGTCCTTGTTCTTCCTCCTCCAAACATAGCGTTGATCCATGGGCCCAAACAGTTCTAATTTTGTTTCATCAGTCCACAGAACACTATCCCAAAACTTTTGTGGTTTGTCCACATGACTTTTGGCATACTGCAGTCGACTCTTCTTATTCTTTGGAGACAGCAAGGGGGTGCGCCTGGGAGTTCTGGCATGGAGGCCTTCATTACGCAGTGTGCGCCTTATTGTCTGAGCTGAAACTTCAGTACCCACATCTGACAAATCTTTTTTCAGTTCCTCAGCAGTCACACGGGGACTTTTCTCCACTTTGCGCTTCAGGTAGCGCACAGCAGTCGAAGTCAGCATCTTCTTTCTGCCACGACCAGGTAGCGTTTCAACAGTGCCCTTTGCCTTGAATTTGCGAATGATGCTTCCTATGGTGTCTCTTGGTATGTTTAACATCTTTGCAATCTTCTTATAGCCATTGCCCTTCCTGTGAAGAGAAATCACCTCTTCTCTTGTCTTCCTGGACCATTCTCTTGACTTCACCATGTTTGTAAACACACCAGTAAATGTCTAGAAGGAGCTGAGTATCACAGTCCTTTTAAATCTGCCTAATTGGTGCTTATTATGCTTGATTGCTGCTCCTTGACATCCACAGGTGTTTTCAATACCTGATCGAAAACACTTGAATGAACCTCTGTTCTTAACGGTGGTAGTCTTTAAGGGGTTGAATAATTATGTCAATGAAGAAAATACAAAAAAAACATTTAATACTGTATTACAAAAACAATTGATGTCATTTTAGTTGCATTTGGTTCTTTAAAAAGTCCTTGTAAGATTTTATTCTGAACACAATTACAAATGTACACTAAATTCCCTAAAACCCTTTACAGCATTGGGGTTGAATAATTTTAAACACAACTGTATACAGATACATTTATTGAATAACTTAGTGGACATGCTACATTTTTTAAATTCAATTGCAAAAGTTTTCAGATCCAGGTAGTGTTTTGAAAAAAAATTGAGTTTTTCAAGGGACAATCCCTTTCATATTGTTTATTTACAGTATATAGCAACATCTTGTTTTTTGATTGTGTACAATGTGATATCAATAGGATATATTCCCAATTTTTTTTTTTAAGCCAAAGTAAACAGAATAGATATAATTGCAACAGTGACAACATAATACATACGACACGACATGAGAAATAAAAAGTAAGAATATGAAAGTAGCATGTGGGAGAAGAATTAGAAAGCACTCCTATCAATATGGTATGCCTACACAAGTGCGATCTAGGCCATTCTGAAATATTTCATAAATTCTAGGTATACTATGAGGTGAGGTATAGGTGACATTGAAAAGTCATTAGCCCTTTTAATATATCTACATTTTATGCACTTGAACCTTATTTTCTCCTTTGAAATCAAGTTTGTTATGCATAACCATCTAACCTGGTGTACTCCATAGACTAGCATTTTATTCATTAATTTTCTGTAAATGGTAAAATTAGATGCTACCTCACTACATGTGGATTTCTTTATAACATAAAATCTAGACTCTTCTAGTCTTCTATTGTTTGGTGAGGATTTTTGGGAAGGGAGACTTGATAGACTCTGGTAATATTTTACAAATTTGCAAGGGTATCAGTGGGGTGGGAGCAAAAAGACCTAGATCCTCCAAATCCCCCATATCTTTTTCCATTTCTCCTCAATATTTATAACATTTTTTCATAACTATCAATATTATTAACCATATTTAGCTACATACACACTAAGAGTATTTCGTGAAAACCAAGTTGTGTGCCTATACATCTGTTTTTGAGCACATATGAGGTGTTTCGGTAAACTGCAGAATTAGGGTAATAAATTTTGAGTTTTGTTTGGCTGTTAACCCTTGTCTTGTGCGGCACCTGAGGGGTTAATTGTGCAGATCACAGCCCCCTGTAAGAGATCGGGTGCTGCCAGGCAGCAGGGGGCAGTCATGTACACAGTGGGAACGCCTCTGTGTTAGAATATACTGTCGGATCTGAGTTTTCACGAAGTGAAAGAAGTGAAAGAAGATCTGAAAAAGCTTTTATGCAGACGGATCTGCGGATCCGTCTGTGTGAAAGTAGCCTACGGACACAGATCACGGATGCGGATGACAATCTTGTGTGCATCCGTGTTTTTTCACGGACCCATTGACTTGAATGGGTCCGTGAACCGTTGTCCGTCCAAAAAATAGGACAGGTCCTATTTTTTTGACGGACAGGAAACACGGATCACGGACGCCGATGAACAACGGTGTATTTTCCGAGTTTTCAACGGACCCATTGAAAGTCAATGGGTCCGCAGAAAATCACGGAAAACGGAACAACGGACACGGATGCACACAACGGTCGTGTGCATGAGGCCAAAGACTTACAAAAGTCTCTGGCATATGCTAACATCCCTGTTAGCGAATCTACGATACGTAAAACACTAAACAAGAATGGATTTCATCGGAGGATACAACAGAGGAAGCCACTGCTGTCTAAAAAAAACATTGCTGCACGTTTACAGTTTGCACAAGGGCACCTGGATGTTCCACAGCAGTACTGGCAAAATATCCTGTGGACAGATGAAACCAAAGTTGAGTTGTTTGGGAGAAACACACAACACTATGTGTGGAGAAAAAGAGGCACAGCACACCAACATCAAAACCTCATTCCAACTGTGAAGTATGGTGGTGGGGGCATCATGGTTTGGGGCTGCTTTGCTGACTCAGGGCCTGGACGGATTGCTATAATCGAAGGAAAAATTAATTCCCAAGTTTATCAAGACAATTTTGCAGGAGAACTTAAGGCCATCTGTCCATCAGCTGAAGCTCAACAGAAGATGGGTGTTGCAACAGGACAACGACCCAAAGCATAGAAGTAAATCAACAACAGAATGGCTTAAACAGAAGAAAATACGCCTTCTGGAGTGGCCCAGTCAGAGTCCTGACCTCAACCCGATTGAGATGCTGTGGCATGGCCTCAAGAAAGCGATTCACACCAGACATCCAAAGAATATTGCTGAACTGAAACAGTTCTGTAAAGAGGAATGGTCAAGAATTACTCCTGACCGTTGTGCACGTCTGATCTGCAACTACAGGAAACATTTGGTTAAAGTTATTGCTGCCAAAGGAGGTTCAACCAGTTATTAAATCCAAGGGTTCACATACTTTTTTCCACCTGCACTGTGAATTTTTACATGGTGTGTTCAATAAAAACATGGTAACATTTAATTCTGTGTGTGTTATTAGTTTAAGCAGACTGTGATTGTCTATTGCTGTGACTTAGATGAAGATCAGATCACATTTTTGACCAATTTGTGCAGAAATCCATATCATTCCAAAGGGTTCACATACTTTTTCTTGCAACTGTATTTATGTTTTTTTTTTCTTTTATTGCTCCTGTCTTCCATTCTGGCTGTGGTCACATGATCATGTCCATATGGCTCTTTCTTATTTCCTGTGATGTAATGTCCATGGGCGGGTCAAAGGAGCAACAGGGCAGTGATAGAAGTGTGTCAATGCAGCTGGCTGCTTGGGAAGAGCTTTAAACTAGCTCGGTGTTGTTAGGGGCGGTGCTGGAGCTGTATCAGAGAAAGGAGAAATGCATCATGGATTTGGTGGGATACAGATATAGAAAGTGCTACATGCACAATAGAAACAAACCAGAGTGATTAGTTCACATGGCGAAAATGTGTCAGAAGAGTCCACTGGCGTAGCATGGGGGTAGCTGGAGTTGCAGATGCTCCAGGTGGCAAACTACACTGTGGCAGTGGTTGCCGGGGCATTGACTCTGTGGCAGAAAGCGCACAAAGTGCAACCCTTCATCGCTATACTGTGAATCAATTACTAAATGATGTTGGCGAGGTGAGCGCAGTGCTGCCACAGACAGAATAGTATACACTCTGTTGCAAGTCCTATACTACTCGTAGACTAGTTCAGTCCCGTGGCTTACAAAATTGCCAGAAGTATGCGCAATGATGAATCAGGCTGGTGTCTGGCTTTTTCATGGGCCACTGGCCATTCTAGGCCGAACAAACATACTGTAGGATGCTCCACAGGGGGGCTAAATAAAGATTGAGAATGGGATGGGCTTGATATATTGATAATTGAGGACTATTACTGTGGGGGCCTAAGTGGAGTCTGCACAGTGATTAGCACTAGTAATATTCCCATGAGCCTGCTGTGCAGACTCCGTTTAGGCCCCCCCCATAGTATTAATCGTCCTTGTAAGCCTTCCCCATTTAGGTCCCATGCCCCTGGGCAGCCAACTGAGACTTCCACAGGGAATGTTACTTATACTACTCTTAGTGGGACTGGTTGGGGACCTGGAGCCTAAATGACGATTATTACATCTCGACCCTTGATATAATAGTACATTAGCGGAGCGCAAGAGGTATATGAAGAGGCGTCATTAGCTGATCCCGCTCCATACATAGCTGGGGCATGTCCACAGGTTAGGTGGCTCAGTACTTGGCTTGCCCCGGGGGCTTGCATCGCATGCAACGCCACTGGGAGATTCCAAATTGAAAAAGAAAGAATGGGGAAGATTTACATTAGGTAAGCAACTATATGAGCATATCTGTTAAAAACAATAGTAATACTGGAAAACCTCTCTAAAGTTCTTGTTATAAAATAAAAGCACAGGAGATATCAGACTTATACAGTAGTCCTGCTGGCAAACCACATCCTACATTTTGATCTCTATGTTAATACTGCACATGAAAGGAAAACATTATTTTTAACGTATAACTTTCACCTCTGAACTCGGTTTCCTTTGCTTATTCCCTAGTGCGCCACAAATACTATTCTCTTTATACTAGTTCATCTTACTGTCACGCATAAGTGCTTTTCTACTGAAGTCACCTTACCCAGCTAGGGCATGATGTTTTTTATTTCACTTATTTATTTGCCATCCCAGTGAAACATGTCCTACAGCTAAACAACAAATAATTTTGTATTCCATTACATGGCAGGAATAAATTATAGTTGCTTGGAAATTGCACAAAGTATTTTCAATTGCACAGTATTTCACTCCACCCCTTCCATCGCTCAGTGATGGAAGTCACCATTTTTATTTATATTCTTGGCGATCTATGGCGGGAATTTTTATGTTGTTAATATGAAATATACAGCCTGTCCATCATACGAGGAAAGCTTCGGCGTGGAATAGACAAATCATCGGCTTACTCATTCCCTGCTTTTATGTATTTTTACATAAATGTCCTCAGCACATATGACCGTTCTGCCCATCATGCTACTGTTCTGCCATTTGTGTTACAAATGATCTTTGCTTCAGTAATATAACAGTTTTTATATTATAAATTGTCATGGGCAGCTTGTGAAACTCTCCTTAACCTTTGGGTGATGAGAAATGTAATTAGGATACCATTTATTTTATGCTAGGTTGGTTGTAATGGTAAAAAAATGGTTTCATTTTGAACAACTAACAGACAATTTGTGATGAGTGCATTTTTATACAAGCAATACTTCATAAAGTAGTGCTGTGTACACAATATTGGTCATAGCTTGAATTCATTATGAAAAGATAGGCCTGAAATGTTCGAAGCAGTAGAAATTATAAACTTATATTCTTGGTAAATATTATAGCAGAGACCTGTACCCACCACTGCCTTGCTCCTAGGCTGTGATTACCGGCTTCCTGTTACCCCGGCAGTTTGGTCCCATCGCTCTTCCTCTTCTGCTGCCTGGTAGGTCACACAGCCAGAGCAGAGCTGTTGAACTCCTTCACAGTCTGTGGCCTGCTCCTGCTTCATCTGACTGTTAAAAGGCCAGAACACGCATCTCGATCTACCCCAGCTGATAGCTGGTCACTAACTTTTCACACAACTTTTGATACTTTATGTCAGGGATCAGCAACCTTCGGCACTCCAGCTGTTGTGAAACTACAATTCCCAGCATGCTCCATTCATTTCTATGAGAGTTCTGAGGAGAGCAGAGCAAGTATGCATGCTGGGAGTTGTAGTTTCACAACACCTGGAGTGCCGGAGGTTGCCTACCCCTGCTCTATGTCATAGAGACATATCAAAAGTTGTGATCGGTGGGGGTTTGAGTGCTGAGACCCCACCATTCTCTGGAACGACAGAAGAGAAGCGTGCACATATCACGCACTCTCTCCTTGCTGGTAAGGAGAGAATCAAGACGGGCCCATAGACTTTTATGGAGCCTATCTTGGGCAGCGAGGAGCGTGCAGTGATATGTGTGCACTTCTCTCCCCTCGTTTTAGAGAATGCTGGAGGTCTCACCACTTAGGCCCCCATGATCACAACTTTTTATATGTCTCTATAACATGTTAAAAGTTGTGTGAAAAGATAGTGATGCTTTAAGGACCCTTCCCCTGTGGGAAGGTGCCTGAGCAATAGGTTCTAGTTCACTAATGTCCTGCAACAGTGTGCTATTTCTACATTTCTCTGCCTGTGTACCAACTTCTGCCTATTTCCTGGATTTAACCCTTCACTGTCTGACCTGATCTCTACCTGATCTCCATTCTGACGCTGAGCAGCCCACCCAAACCTCACACTGTTTATTGGATTGCACGTACTCTGCCTGCCCTGACCTCAACATATCTATGACTACAGTTTTTCCTGATCCCTTAGTGCTCTGCATCTATACCTCTTGAACCTCGTGGGTCAGCAGTCACTTGAACAGAGACTGCTCCTGGTGGTTCCTCTGTAGCAAAGTCCAGATCCTTGTATAGTGGATAAAGGGTGAATACCAGGGGGGGCTCTTAGATAACACCCTTGGGAGTAGCCCCAAGCAAAATCTGTTCACAGTAGAGTTAAACCTGCTGCATTACAGCAACATTTCCTTAACTAAGTATCCTGAACTGAATTAATCAATAAAGTCTTAATCCACTGAAGAGATAATAATGATAGAAATGGCTGCAGCTCTCACCTCTGACTTTAATCCACGAAGCACGGAAAAAAGGCCAGAACTGGGCCTAATAGAATATCCAATAGAAAGAGAGAATCCAGCTTCTTGTGGAGTAGAAAATAGTTCTTTATTGGCTCATCGTATAAAATCCACCAAAATCACAGGAAAAAGGTGTACAGTAACATGTTTCGGGCTACAGAATCCAGCCCTTCATCAAGACATAACACACATATTTAAACCATTCCTTTTTATGTAGCACAAGGTCCAACCCCCTCTAGTCAGCAAAGTGTCCGCACCTGGAGCCTGGAATTGGAACCATTCAGCGGTCCAGCGGAGTAGATCCAGCATCACAGGTGATGCATACATACACATAATGAACATATCTTAGGCCACTTTCACATCTGTGTTAGGTGCGGATCCGTCTGCCATCCGCACAGACGGATCCGCACCTATAAATGCAAACGATGGCATCCGTTCAGAACGGATCCGTCCGCATTCTATGTAAAAAAAAAAAAAAAAAAGTTTAAGTCTAAGTCCAATTGTTAGTCAGACGGATCCGTCCCGACTCCACACCGAAAGTCAACAGGGGACGGATCCACCCGCAATCGCACCATATTGTGTCAACGTCAAAAGGATCAGTCCCCACCGACCCACACTGCAGGACGCATCCGCCTGGCTCCGCATGGCCAGGCGAACACCAAAACGCTGCAAGCAGCGCCCCGGTGTCCGCCTCCAGAGCGGAATGGAGGCGGAACGGAGCCAAACTAATGCACTCCGAACGGATCCGCATCCATCCAGAATGCATTGGGGCCAAACCGGTCATGTTTTCTATTTAACTCCTTTGGCATGCAGGTTTCAAGTGAAAACATCCAAAAGGTTTCCCTGCTAAGGAGTTTTTGTCTGCGGTCCCCTCCTCTTATGGGCAATGAAACCACATCAATCCCCTGTGCACAAAACGCAGATGCGTCACCTCTGTGAACAGTGGCGAAGTGGAAAGTCGCTGCCGATACATTGCGAGTCAGAAACGAGGAATATCACTAAGATGTTTTCTGATACGTATTTTCAGCTCATTTACAGTGCATCCAACATATTGGACTTTACAAATTCTGCATGTAATAACGTACACAACAAACGCCGTATTACAGTTGATATATTGTTTTAGAGCGTATCTGTTGTTACTCACTGTAGATGTAACCTCCTTAGTGACACACATGTATCGGCAGCAAATGCATTTCTTACTTCCACATTTATAATTGCCAGTAGTTTTTGGCCAGGAACATGCCCGGGGAATGGTATCAGTAAACAGGCTGGGGTTGAGTTTTTTTTCCCACCTTAGGTGCTTTCTTGGATATACACCTGATACCCGCAGACACCACATCTCTCCACTCCTCATCGTAATTGAGGACAGGGAGATGTTTACGGATAATTCTGCATATGTGTGGATATTCTCTACTGTAGTTAGTAATAAAAACAGTAGGTTTTTTGTCCTCCTCAGTAAGGTCTTTTACTTTTTTGACATCTATAGGATTTTTTCAAGGTCTGAGGAAAGATCAGTGATTCCCTATCTTTCAATCTGGCAAACTCAATGCCTTTATTAATGTTCTGGAGTGTATAGCTTCTGCTCAGGAGTCTCTGTGTAATAATCTCTGTTTCTTTTAAGAACAACCCCTCTGTAGAGCAATTACGTCTAGCTGTAATCATTTCCCCCTTTGGTATGTTATTTATGACATGCGGTGGGTGGCAGGAGGAGGCAAGAAGAATGGTGTTCCCAGATGTCTTTTTTTCTAAAGGTACAGGTGGTGACCAATCCCTCAGAGAGGTCCGATTCCAAATGTAAATTAAGAAAATCTATTTTAGCTGAATCGCTAATATAAGTGAGTTTAATGGAATCTGTACAGTTATTAAGATACTTGATGCACTGGGTCACCTTATTCCCCCTGATGGCGTATAAGTAACTCCATTTTGTCTTATTCAGCCACATGTATTACGATTGCATCAGGCCAGTGCACTATTCTAAGATTTCCATTTGTGTCTTTCTCCCTCTGTAGTATTGAGACCAGATTAGAAAAGGCCCATACATACATTTGTTTAACCAGCCTTACTTCACAAGGTCATTCTCATGTTTATACCTGAATGATTAACTGTTGCTACTATGAAACATCTATTTCTGTAAGTGCAGAGCTCATGTGTATTCAGGCCATACGATAAGACTAATGCTAACATATGATTGGATGTAATGGGAGGCCAATCCTCCCCTATATTAAGTGTTGGCACGCAGTGAATAAACCAGAATGGATCAGAGAAAGACACGTGTTTTTGGTCTCCATCTAATTCATTCTCTCGGTACCGAATAGGGCTTAATTCAAGCTGATCACCGAAATCTTGTGGGACACATTTAGGCAAAGGGCCTAATTTAGCCTTACAGCTTTTGGCGGCTCGTCCGTGATCGAGAGGGCCATCTTTAGGTACAAGAGACATCAATTGTCTTCTTCGGACCTGGAGGCACTGACCAAAATCTCGACTTAAAGTAAGTTGAACCATCTATTTATGATTTCGGTGAATTGCGGTGTCTGGGGTGTCTGGGGCACACGCAAAAGTTGATTGTAAGAGGCTCCGGGAGTCCATATCGTGAGATATAAAAAGTGCACTATGAATATGAATAATCTGTTCCGGGAACAGAAGGTACAAACTTGGATTAACTCCTATATATATATATAGTATAAGTATTTTAGAAGTAATAAGATTATCTGTTTGTGTGAGATACTGACCGGGTGGTAAGTGTACGGTCGCATCCCACTGTTATTATCAAATTGATGTATTTTGGGTTAAACTACTGTTAATGTGTAAAATTGTTTGTGTTGTGGAGGACTGCAAGACGCCCCAGTTTTTCGGCTAAAAGCGATCTGTTGACCCGGAAAATTTGAACGCAAGTGGCGGTCCGAAACAACAATAGTCGATAGTCGATTGGGGTCCAAAGAGTATAGAGAGACATTAAGATACGAATCAGCTGATCAGTTGACAGGTCTTGTCGGCGCTATTTCAGTGCAGTACAGCCAGTCCTGACAGTGATTGTCTCACTTATTCTTTGAACTATAAATACTAACATGGGAGGACAAGGGTCTAAAACTAAATTCCCTAAACCAGAACCAGGAGAGACTTGCAAAATCTATGTAGCCCGTGTTAGTCCAACAAACTATTACCTGATCAACCCGTGGGTAGATAATCTAGCAGGCTGGACCGAGGTAATGGATGCTGCAGATCCATTCCCCAGGGACGGTGATAATAGTATTTATCATATGGATATGGTCAAAGGACTATGTCTAGGTGATAAAACAGCCTGGCCGCATTTCAATGCCGATCCTTCCTGGGACATGATTACATGTCCAGGAGTGCAGAACAATGGCTGGAAATAGCCCCCCACTGGTATGATGCAGGTAATAGCAAGAAGAATAAGAATCTAAAAAGTCCCAAAAATGATTGGTCTCTACATGAAATAGAACAGGAGGTAGGTACAAAGAAGAGAAGTCAGAAATCCCCTCCACCTTATAATAAATCCAGTTCTGACTCAGATTGAGGAAGATGCTGTAACAGCGGTTATACCATTAGAACTAGAAGAAAAATACCGACCCCCCATGCCAACATTTGGAAACATAATGGAGCACGGTCTAAATATTGGCACACCGCATACTAGTTATACTACACGCAGTACAAGTAGAATAAAATGTGAAACAGAATGTTATGCTAGGCTGGCAGGATTGAAAAGCTGCAAAAATCTGTTAGAAGCTTACAGACAGTGTACATCAGAGCTCCTGTGATTGTGAAGGGGGGCTATAGTGAGTGACAAGACACAGCAGAGTCAGGAAGTTAATTCATGGCAAGGGAAAAAGTGTCTCAGTGTTTGCAATTAGAAAGGGCTTGTGTTAAACGTTCAGAAATGAACTGGTTAAGTTTTGTTGCCCTAATGATCTGTGTGTGTTTAAATAGTGACGATTTATAGTCCCTGGAATTAGAGATTACAGCACTAAAAGATGGACAGTTAATGCATAAGTGTATTGATAGTTGAAGAGAGAAGTTGTTAAAGGATAATAATAGCCTGGTGCAAGCTGAGTTATGGTGAAAAAGTGTATATGGAAGTGACTGAGAGAACTTGAAGTTAGAGAAATGAAATGAGCAGCATTTCTTATTTCAAGATGGAGGATTTTGAATCCTATAGAGAACAAAGGTTGCCATGAGGCATCCCTCCCCCCCACCACATTCCAAAATGTCACTTGTAGTACTACAAAAAAAAAAAAAAAAAAAAAACTTCTTCCTGTCCTGTTTGAGATGTGTTTTCAGAGAGAGCCCCCTCCCATCTCACCCCCCTCCTCTGCTCAGGAATTTCATATGGGGGTTGAGGGGGGAGGGGGGCTGCTAATTGGTAATGCATAAGCAGCAATGTGAAGATACTAACCTGTGTTATCTATAAGATATTCCAGACAGGGCTCCAGTATTGATTGTATCTTTCCAAATTGCATGTTCCGATGGTTTAAAATGTGCCTGCAGTGATGATGCTAATTAGAAGTGTCCACTCGTATCAATCTAAGGTTGCACCCAATAAGTTCTTATTCAGATGTGAGTAAAAGTTTGAGGAACATGTGGTACAGCTGAATGTCCTTGATGTATTGCTTTACTTCCCCTGTTTCAACACTCCTGAAATAGGAGACGCAAGGCAGAGGAAATGGGGGAAGTGTTAGTTATATACAATAAGTGGCGATTTGTGTAACACTAAAAAAAAAAAAAAAAAAAAAAAAACGACATGGCATATAAGATGATTTGTTAATTTTAACAAAATGACTGTATGATTAACATGTATATTGTTTTACAGCGACAGACCATCAGCAATTGCTGTGTATGTCTGTGCTGCAAGTTTTGGGATGTAACAAAGAGATTGTGTGATTGGGTGAAAGATACATGATTCAGTGGAATGTGAATGGGTGTGGCTCTGAGTTATATGTACGTAGCAGAGCTGTGTGTGTAATTCATATTTTATCTATAAGGGCGTGGTATGAGCTGGTTTGTGAAGATGAGTACATGAAAATGTATATGAATGCGTATGGAATACGGTATTTGTTTTTAAATATGCGCATTAAGAATTTTATTTTATTGGAAGTTTTTGGGGTTTTTGGTACCAACAGCATTGATCAAGCTGTACATTTTTATTTCAATGAAAAGTTTTTATGGGTCCTTTGTGTGTTCATGTCTGTATTGTCAGATCTGTTTGTTTCAATGTTTGCAGTTACATGTTACATGTTCAGTGTTGTGCTTAACATCAGAGCTCTGCTCGTATGGACAGCTAAGATACTAATGGCTGAACAGAAGACAGACCAAAGCGTCCACCAAAAGGGGCGGACTTAGGTGACAGAGTGTCAGGAAGGAAATGTGAGCCCTCTATGGGAATAAATGGGGTACTGACAAGGACATACAGAACAGATTCCTTACCAGTAGAAACCATGGACAGGGAATACATCATGTCATGTATTTAGCATTATACTAGATTGCCCAGTCAGCCTATTAGGGAGAGATTTGTTCATTAGGCTTAACTTGCAGGTATCAGCAAAGAATCAGGACATAAGAGTACACTCAGGTCTCATTCCAGTCTCTACACCAGTGCCACTGATTCTTGCAAACATACAGGACCACCCAGAATAACATTAACCCTGCATTATGGTCCTCAAATGAATATGACACAGGATTCATAGATTGCACACATTACACAGCTACTGTGAAACCAGGTGTCATCTCAGTGTTCCAGAAACAATACCTGCTGTTAAAAGAGAAACTTGATGGGCTTAGGCCAATGATAGAAGAATTCCTACAAAAGGGAATCCTGGCAGAGGTGATTTCACCCTACAGCACGCCCGTGAATCCAGTGACAAAGGCAGATGGTGCTGCCCGCTTTGTACAGGATTTAAGGGCCATCAACAACATCATTGTGCCTATAGCCCCTGTTGTACCTGATGTCACTTAATTATTATCTGCCATTCCAGCAGACGCTGTTTGGTTCAGTGTGATAGATCTGAAAAATGCTTTCTTTTCTATCCCAGTTGATAAGATAACCAGACTACTTTTTGCTTTTTCCTTTGACAGACGCCAACTGACCTGGGGCAGACCCTAGGGATATGCTGATTCACCTGTAGTGTACAGCATAGTCCTCCGAGCGATGTTAGAGTCATGGTACATCCCCCCAAGGTTCTGTGCTGCTGCAATATGTCGGTGATTTGTTACTGTGTAGCATGTCAGCGGAGGCCAGCATTCAGGATGGTTTATCACTGTTATAATGATTGTCAGGATGTGGTCACAAAGTGACACTTAAGAAAATGCAATGGTGTAAAATGCAGGTTGAATACTTGGGCTTTGTCCTCACAAAAGGTGAACGGAGAATCAACGCAGAAAGAGTCCAGTCTATTGCGGGCCTGGTCACCCCGCACACCAAGAAGGAAATGTTATCTTTCCTTGGTGTGATAAATTACTGTAGACAATGGATTCTTGATTTCTCCCACTATTGACAATGTTTTGAGGCAAGCCAGTCTGGAAGAAAATCCAGATTTGATTAAATGGTCTTCTGAAATGTACAATGCATTTGATTGTCTGAAATGTTCGCTCATGTCGAGTCCAGGGCTGGGCCTCCCTGACTATAATATGCCCTTCCACATGTTTGCACGCCAAAATTGTAAAACCATGGCGGGTGTACTGACACAAGAAAACGGAGGCAAGTTGCGTCCTTGTGTATTTTTCTCAAAGGTAATGCCCACCTCTGTCCAGGGGATGCCGGCATGTCTGTGTTCTCTTGCAGCCTGTGCTATGATGGTAGAGTTGGCAACTCCTTTCACAATGTGACATTACACCATTTTGCACACCACTCATGATGTTGTAGGCCTACTCAAGGACATCCGCACTTAACACAGCAGGCAGCTGAGCTTATTGCACTCACTAGAGCATGTATTCTACATACTGATAGACCTGTCACCATTTATACTGAGAGTAGGTACGCACATGGGGTAGTGTGGGACCATGGTATGATTTGGCAGAGGAGAGAATTCACGGCAGCAGATGGTAAGGATCATGTCTCACAGGGCAATGCGCTGGCAGATAAGGTGGCGAAACGAGTGGCCAAATGCAACCTCACAGGTTTGTATAACCATTGGGAGATGCCATGTTTGGCATCTCCAACCCCTGAGATGCTGCAAATACTTACTGATCTTCAGTGGTATGTCACTGAACAGGAACAGCAGGACCGGTGTTATCCAGTATTGCAGAAAAATCCTGAGATAGGATTAGTCTGCGAAGAGGGGAAGTTATGCATTCCCCAACACAGTGCTTCCATCTTAAGTAGCACATTTCCACAGAGTAGGACATTCCACAGAGTAGGACATAAACAGCATTGAGATACTCATGGGTAGGCCTTTTCCCACACCATGGGCAAGACGCCCCCTGGTGGTGCAGGAAGGGGACTTGGACCTGATCAGAGAGAAGTACTAATCTGATCAAAGTCCTCAGTAAAACTGAAGAAAAAGTTGCTTGTAAGTCTCCTTCTCTTTCACAGGAATCAACCCGTCCATTCCGGATAGGCAACCAGGTGATGATCAAGATCTTAAAGAAGGGAAAGGAACCAGGAAGTTTCACCTACGGACAACCCACCGAGGTAGTCGCGATCACCAGAACAGCAGTCCTCACTGAACAGTCACCCACGTGGATCCACGCCACAAGGATTAAGTTGGTGAAGAAAAGAGAGGTACTAACGGGGGCAGACAGCCCTGACCTCCAACGAGGCCCAGAGGTACTAACGGGGGCAGACAGCCTTGACCTCGAAGAAGATACAGAAGGGGTACTAACGGAGGCAGACAGCCTTGACCCTCAACGAGATGACGCAGTTGGGAAATTCCTCGAGATGGCTGAGATGCAGTGCCTTAATAATTGCAATTTTGTGTCTCCTACTTACTGTCCCATGGCTGTGGGACAGACAGATATACTTGAAAACAGAATGCAGAGGGGAAGGCAATCTGTGGAAGACAAAGGAGAACTTATGGCTGTACCTGGCCAAAACTCTGAACTTAACTGACTTTTGTCTCCGAACCACTTTATCGGCATCTAACATTTTGGAGACATGTCTGGTAGCAGTCCCCACCCCAGTAGCTGTATGGACGGGGCTCCTACGTTCCCAATGGAATGACACTGATTTGGAGGATCATGATGTTAAATATGGATATGTAAATCCTTATCATGCTTGTTATGACTGTCCTACATATGAGAATCTGCAGAGTAATATGATAGAAGTAATTACAGGTCTTGTCACAGCAGCAGAAATATGTTATAACTTCACCTGTGATGAGACACTATTGCCTCCCTGCATACAAGCAAAAATGCAGAATAAGACTAAGCCAAATATTTGTGATAGAGATTTAGGTAGTTGTAAAAAGATAATATCAGGAAAGAATATGCAATGTAATATTACAAAAACAGTACCATCCCTAGACAAACATGTACCTCTACCAGCAGGATGGGTATTGGCCTGTGGAAATACTAGTTACACATACATACCGGCCAATATTACAGAGGGACCCTGTATAATAGCTAGGCTGACATTAGCAATGTTACCACTATTTCCAGCAATGCAGACACGACACACGAGAGACACTTCCCTACAGCTACCAGAAAATTGTGATTATAATGTGAATCTCCTCTCTAGATTAGAATATATGAGTTTAGGGGTATCTTTGATAGGAGTACCAGGGTTGGCCATATATAACCACAGGACAATATCAAAACTTGCCTGTTTTATGATAAAACAGATAAATGTCACTAGTGCAGTTCTGCAAGATATGCTGCTGGATATACAATCGTATGAAAAGGCTATCCTGCAGAATAGGGCAACTATTGACTATTTATTGCTCCAATATGGTGTAGGATGCTCAGCGTTCGCAGGGATGTGTTGTTTCAATTTATTAGATCACTCCCGTGGAATAAAAGATAAAATAGGCCAACTAGAAGAGATGAGAAAACATATAAAACAGGATGTTGACCAAGGTTGGTGGGACTGGCTTTTTGGCTGAATACCTGACTTTGGTCAAATAAGATATGTTTTAGGAGTGGCACTCGCCGTGGTCGCTGCAATAGTGGGTCTCTGCTGTTGTCTGTAGTGTGTGCCCTCCCTTCTGGCCGTATGTAAAAATGTGTCCGAAAGAGGGGTACACTCAACATTCCTCTATACTCCGGTAGAGGTAGAAGAGGCAAACACAACCCCAACAAAGCCTGAGGATTATACTCCTGAAGGGTATATGGAATATCTAAAGGCTTACAAGCAAACAAAGGAAGAGCAGAGAAAGAACCATATAGTTTAAGATAAATATAAGGTTCTAAAGAGAGGATTGATGGCGTATAAGTAACTCCATTTTGTCTTATTCAGCCACATGTATTACGATTGCATCAGGCCAGTGCACTATTCTAAGATTTCCATTTGTGTCTTTCTCCCTCTGTAGTATTGAGACCAGATTAGAAAAGGCCCATACATACATTTGTTTAACCAGCCTTACTTCACAAGGTCATTCTCATGTTTATACCTGAATGATTAACTGTTGCTACTATGAAACATCTATTTCTGTAAGTGCAGAGCTCATGTGTATTCAGGCCATACGATAAGACTAATGCTAACATATGATTGGATGTATAGGCCAATCCTCCCCTATATTAAGTGTTGGCACGCAGTGAATAAACCAGAATGGATCAGAGAAAGACACGTGTTTTTGGTCTCCATCTAATTCATTCTCTCGGTACCGAATAGGGCTTAATTCAAGCTGATCACCGAAATCTTGTGGGACACATTTAGGCAAAGGGCCTAATTTAGCCTTACACCCCCCCCGTGCCAAACCCACAGCATATCATCTATATAACGTCCATACCATTTAATGGAGCCAGCAAAGGGGTTGTCATCAAGAAACAGAAAATGTCGCTCCCACCACGCCATGTATATGTTTGCAATAGATGGTGAGTGTTCGGCCCCCATTGAAACACCCGACATTTGGAGATAGTATTTCCTATTGAACATAAAGAAATTATGATAAAGGATAAAGCACTAGCCTACTGTATGTGTGCTCTCATGGTCCAAGCCACCAGAGAGGCTGATGCTTTTTCCTATAGTGTGCAAGCACGACCACCACTGATGGATTGCAGGGTGGTGGTCTGTAACCATGCAAATGAGCAGTGTATAATGTTATGGAAAAATAAATCCAGCCAGCAAAGGAAGCAATATGGATAATAATAATACATTAGTAAGTGGCTTGTATTAACTTTCTCTACATGATAAATGCAACTTACTAAAGTGAGACAACCCCTTTAAGTCATTTTATTAGATGATGCAAAACATAACACATTTGGAAGAATTTTAGAAAAAAACTCTGTTGTCTAGATATTGGTGTTACATACTTATTTTGGCACTCATTGCTTTTCTTTTGATTCCCTCCAAGAGTTTCCACCTATTCTGTCAAGTACCGGTGGTAACCCTTTCCCAATAGGTCTGCTCCACATCAGGGATCCTATTGTATACCAGCCAAAAAGAATCAGCCCACTTGATGTGACTTCTTCTCACTGTCACTGGTCATATTAAGCAGAGGTACAAAAACAAGTATATAGCAGCTGTATCTAGATACAACAGTATTTTAAAACATTCCTATATATTTTGTGATCTAACAGAGTAATGTATTTTTATTTTTGAGGACTTTGTCCCAGTTATTCAGGTCTATGGCCTCTCTTAGTTGGCTAAATTTAGCTTTTTTGAAGTTTGGTATTTTTGTTCCTCCCTGAAGAAACACTCTTTTGAATGATAATTGGAAGGGTATTACTTTATGGTCACTATTTCCCAGGTGTCCCCCCAACCTGCACATCTGTTGTTCTGTCAGGTTTATTGGTTAATACTAAGTCCAGTATGGCCGTCCCTCTAGTCGGGTCCTGAACCAGTTGGGAAAGGTACCTGTCTTTGGTTATTGCCAAGAACTTGTTTCCTTTATGAGATATACAAGTTTCAGTTTCCCAGTCTATATCTGGGTAGTTGAAGTCCCCCATAATAACCACCTCATTATGATTTGCTACCTCGTTTAGTAGCAGATTTTCTGTGGAATCTGGTATATTATGTGGTTTATAATAAACTCCTATTAGTATTTTACTATTGTTTTTGCCTCCATATATTTCTACCCACAGTGACTCCACATGTTCATGTCCCTCACTTATATCTTCCCGGAGTGTAGGCTTTAGACAGGACTTTACATAAAGGCAGATCCCTCCTCCTCTCCGGTTTTGGCGATCCTTTCTAAACAGACTGTAACCCTGTACATTAACCGCCCAGTCATAGCTATCATCCAGCCATGTCTCAGTTATTCCCACTATGTCATAGTCTTCCTCACACATCACTAATTCCAGGCCCCAAGTTTTATTAGTCAGGCTTCTGGCATTAGTATACATACATTTAAGAGGTTTATGTATATTTTGCACCCTACACTTTTCCTTCTGAGCTGTTCTAGTCCCTCCTTCCATTTCTCCCCCAGTCCCATTACCTTGCACCCGGTCTCTATCTGCACTATGTTTCCATCCTATAATGTAATTACCCTCCCCCCGTCCCTAGTTTAAACACTCCTCCA
Organism: Bufo bufo; assembly: GCF_905171765.1. Lineage (NCBI taxonomy): Eukaryota > Metazoa > Chordata > Amphibia > Anura > Bufonidae > Bufo > Bufo bufo. Next base: position 399,620,610 of record NC_053393.1, on the reverse strand, counting down.
ACCTTCTAGCCATCTTCTCCCCCAACACAGCTGCCCCTTCCCCATTGAGGTGCAGCCCATCCCTACGATAGAGCCTGTAGCCAACAGAGAAGTCGGTCCAGTTCTCCAGGAACCCAAACCCCTCCTTCCTACACCAGTTCTTGAGCAACTTGTTAACCTCCCTAATCTCCCGCTCCCTTTCTTGTGTGGCTCGTGGTACCGGTAGTATTTCAGAAAATATTACCTTTGAGTTCCTTACCCTAAGCTTTTGACCTAAATCACTAAAATAGTTTTTAAGGACGCTCCACCTACCTCCTACTTTGTCATTGGTTCTGATATGGACCATGACCGATGGATCTTCTCCAGTCCCTCCAAGTAATCTGTCAACCCGATCTGCGATGTGTCGAACTCGAGCGCCAGGAAGACAACCCACCGCTCGACGATCCCAGTCTTTGTGACAGATTGCCCTATATGTACCCCTAATAATTGAGTCTCCCACTACCAGCACCTGTCTGGCCTGCCCTGCTCCCCTGGTCCCCTGCTTACTGGAGCTGACATTCCTCTGACTGGCAGAGGAAGTATCTGGCTGCAGCAGTGCTCTCCCTGAACTGACATCCCCCTCATCTGCCAACCGTGCAAACTTGTTGTCACGAGGGTATCTAGAGCCACGTCTGACTCCGTTATACCCGGGGTCAGGAGGTCGCAGCGGGTGGCTGCGCGCTCTATATCTAAAGATCACGTTGTTTCTTAGTTATTGTTTTCTGTGTTTGCCTTGCTATCCTTTATGTCTCAATCAGGGATCCGTAGCTTCTCCTCCTCAGCTGTTTCTTGTCTGCCACTCCCAACCTCCTTATATTCTCCCCTCACACTTCTCTAGTTGCCAGTTATAGAGCTTCCTGCCTGGACATCTATACTGACCCACTGGAGTTGTGAATCCTGGTTGTCGTTCCAGAGTGCTACCCTCCGGATCCCTGTTGGGCTTCTTGTTGTCTCCTGTTGTCGCCCACCTGGGATTATATGTTGAGTTTGTATTGTCTGTCCTTCCCTTGGTGTTTTCCTTTAGAGCTAGTGGTGCGGACTAGTGTTCCCACCGCCCTGTTCACTATCTAGGGCTCAGCTTAGGGAAAGCCAGGGCTTTAGGCACGTGATCGGCGTACGGGTGAGGAACCCGTCTAGGGACGCCAGGGCAGCCAGGTGCCAGCCGCTAGGTGAGTCAGGGGTCACCACCTTCCCTCTCACTTGGTCAGGGCCTTCCTTGTTCCCTCCCTCTGTGTCACGTATGTGATAGTCACGCCGACCGTGATATTATAACTGGCCTTTACTTTTTGAGAAAAAATAAATAAATTTCTTTTTGTTGTTTTTTTTTTTCTCTACTTAGAATCCAATATGGATCCTATTGCTGCCTTGGCAAAACAGCTTCAAGGCCTGTCTTTGGAGGTGGCAGGATTGAAGGCGTCTGTCCTCCAACAACAGCAGCAAATGCAGCAGACCGCACCGCCAGCGGTTGCTATGGGTAACCAGGTTGTTACAGAACCCAAGGTTGTTCTTCCTGACAGATTTTCTGGGGGAAGGGACAAATTTGCAACGTTCCGTGAGGCCTGCAAATTATACTTTAAGTTGCGCCCTTACTCCTCAGGTAATGAAGAACAGCGGGTTGGGATTGTCATTTCCCTGCTTCAGGGGGACCCACAATCCTAGGCGTTCTCGTTACCCCCTGGTTCCCAGGCTCTCCGGTCAGTGGAGGGATTTTTTGGGGCTTTGGGTCTCATATATGATGACCCTGACCGAGTCGCCCTGCCTGAGTCGAAGTTACGGAGACTCCTACAGGGAGATCGGTCAGCAGAGGAATATTGCTCAGAGTTCCGTAGGTGGGCTACGGATACTCAGTGGAACGACCCGGCTCTCAGGAGTCAGTTCTGCTCTGGGTTATCTGAAAGGGTTAAGGATGCACTGGCGCTGTATGAGACCCCCCCTTTCCCTTGATGCTGTTATGTCCCTCTCTATCAGAATAGATAGGCGTCTTAGGGAGAGATCGAAAATTCCTGAGCAATTGGTTACCTCTCCCAAGCAACAATTAGTCTGTACTGACTTAGAGGAGCCTATGCAGCTAGGCGGAACTTCTCGTCAGGTCCGTCCTCCTGAGGTTCGCCGAAGGGGGGGGGCTTGTTTTTTCTGTGGGGGGAAGGGTCATTTCATTAATGTCTGTCCCTCCTTTCTCAAAAACAAAAGACCGTCGGAAAACTACTAACCCCAGGCTGTGCGGAGGATGTCAGCCGGGGGGTATACGTTTCCTCCATACGAACATCTCAATTTGTGTTACCAGCGGTTATTGTTTTTGGTGTTAAGATGGAGTCTATTTCTTTTTTTCTAGACAGTGGAGCAGGGGTAAATTTGATTGATGCCCATTTTGCCCGCACTATGGGTTTGTCTCTCTGTACGCTGCAGAGACCTATTCCCGTATTCGCTATAGATTCGGCTCCTCTGTCTCAGAGAAACCTCACCCACATTGTTCATAATTTACACCTTCGGGTAGGGGACCACCATAATGAGTGTCTTTCATGTTACGTTCTGGAGGGCCTTCCCTCTCCTGTGGTATTGGGTCTTCCCTGGTTGGTAGCGCACAATCCAGTGGTGGATTGGCAGGCCAGGGAGATATTGGAGTGGAGTGAGCATTGCAGAGAGAATTGCTTAAATAACAATTGCTTAATCGCCTCCATAGCTTCCCTACCTACATTTATTTCGGACTTTGAGGACGTTTTTTCTGAAAAGGGTTGTCAGAAGCTACCACCTCATTGTCCTTATGATTGCCCGGTTAACCTGATTCCCGGTGCAAAATTACCCAAGTCCAGGTTGTATAATCTTTTGGGTCCCGAGAGACAAGCCATGAAAGATTATATCTCCGAGAGTCTGGCTAAGGGACACATCAGACCCTCTTCTTCACCCGTGGCTGCAGGGTTTTTCTTTGTTAAAAAGAAAGATGGGGGCCTGCGTCCTTGCCTAGATTTTCATGAGCTAAACCAGATAACCATCCGAGACCCATACCCTCTTCCTCTCATTCCTGACCTTTTTAATCAGATTGCGGGTGCTAGGTGGTTCTCCAAACTTGATCTTAGGGGGGCCTACAATCTGATTCGTATCAGGGAAGGGGATGAGTGGAAGACAGCTTTTAACACCCCTGAGGGGCATTATGAAAATCTAGTTATGCCTTTCGGTCTGACCAATGCCCCCGCTGTCTTCCAACATTTCGTTAATGATATTTTTAGTCATCTCATCGGCAGGTTTGTTGTCATATACCTAGATGATATCTTAATTTATTCGGCTGATCCGAAAACACATGAGGTGCATGTCAGGCAAGTACTGCAGGTCCTACGGACGAATAAATTATATGCGAAAATTGAAAAATGTGTCTTCGCCGTTCAGGAAATACAGTTCCTGGGATATCTATTATCTGCTTCAGGTTTCCGTATGGATCCTGGGAAGGTCCAGGCAATTTTAGATTGGGATCTTCCTGAGAACCTTAAAGCCCTACAACGGTTTTTGGGTTTCGCTAATTTCTATAGAAAGTTCATTAAAAATTATTCAGTGATCGTTAAACCCCTTACCGACATGACTAGGAAGGGGACTGATTTTTCTAAATGGTCTGACGCCGCTAAAAATGCATTTTCCTCTCTAAAAGAGAGGTTTACCTCGGCACCTGTTCTAATTCAACCTGATGTCTCCCAGCCTTTTATTGTTGAGGTAGATGCGTCAGAGGTGGGAGTGGGGGCTGTATTGTCTCAGGGTCCGTCTCCTGGCAAATGGCGCCCTTGCGCTTTCTTTTCCAAAAAATTATCTTCTGCAGAGAAGAACTATGATGTTGGAAATAGGGAACTGTTGGCGATTAAGCTGGCGCTTGAAGAGTGGCGTCACTTCTTAGAGGGAGCAATCCACCCCGTCACGGTGATTACGGATCACAAAAACCTTCTGTACCTAGAATCGGCTAAGCCTCTCACCCCTAGACAAGCTAGGTGGTCGCTATTCTTTACCAGATTTAACTTTGTAATCACCTATCGTCCTGGGGCAAAAAATACCAAGGCAGACGCGTTATCTCGTAGTTTCCCTGGAGGGGGTAATGTTAGTGATCCGGTACCTATTTTACAAAGAGGAGTGGTTGTCTCTGCTGTACACTCTGTTCTAGAGGGAAAGGTGTTAGAGGCCCAGGGGGACGCCCCGGCCTCTTGCCCCTCAGAGAAATTGTTTGTACCGTTAAACCTGCGTCTTGAATTATTAAAAGAACATCATAATTCGGCACTTGCTGGGCACCCGGGTAGTAAAGCAACTTTGGAGCTATTATCTCGTCGTTTTTTGTGGCCAAGGTTGCGTCAGGATGTAATGGATTTCGTGTCTACTTGCTCTACTTGTGCACGCGCGAAAGTCTCTCATACACGTCCAGCAGGGTCTTTATTGCCTCTTTTTATCCCCAATAGGCCATGGACACATCTGTCAATGGATTTCATCACTGACTTACCGTTGTCTGCGGGTAAAATAGTTATTTTGGTAGTAGTAGTGTCACGAGGGTATCAAGAGCCACGTCTGACTCCGTTATACCCGGGGTCAGGAAGTCGCAGCGGGTGGCTACGCGCTCTATATCTAAAGATCACGTTGTTTTTTAGTGATTGTTTTCTGTGTTTGCCTTGCTATCCTTTTTGTCTCTCTCAGGGATCCGTAGCTTCTCCTCCTCAGCTGTTTCTTGTCTGCCACTCCCTACCTCCTTATATTCTCCCCTCACACTTCTCTAGTTGCCAGTTATAGAGCTTCCTGCCTGGACATCTATACTGACCCACTGGAGTGGTGAATCCTGCTTGTCGTTCCTGTGTGCTACCCTCCGGATCCCTGTTGGGCTTATTGTTGTCTCCTGTTGTCGCCCACCTGGGAATATATGTTGAGTCTGTGTTGTCTGTCCTCCCCTTGGTGTTTTCCCTTAGAGTTAGTGGTGCGGACTAGTGTTCCCATCGCCCTGTTCACTACCTAGGGCTCAGCTCAGGGAAAGCCAGGGCTTTAGGCACGTGATCGGCGTACGGGTGAGGAACCCGTCTGGGGACGTCAGGGCAGCCAGGTGCCAGCCGCCAGGTGAGTCAGGGGTCACCATCTTCCCTCTCACTTGGGCAGGGCCTTCCTCGTTCCCTCCCTCTGTGTCACGTATGTGATAGCCACGCCGACCGTGATATTATAACTGGCCCTTACTTTTTGAGAAAAAAAAATAAAAAATAAAAAAATTTATATAATTTTTATTTGTTTTTTTTTTTTTCTCTCTCTACTTAGAATCCAATATGGATCCTATTGATGCCTTGGCAGAACAGCTTCAAAGCCTGTCTTTGGAGGTGGCAGGATTGAAGGCTTCTGTTCTCCAACAACAGCAGCAAATGCAGCAGACCGCACCCCCAGCGGTTGCTATGGGTAACCAGGTTGTCACTGAACCCAAGGTTGCTCTTCCCGACAGATTTTCTGGGGGAAGGGACAAATTTGCGACGTTCCGTGAGGCCTGCAAATTATATTTTAAGTTGCGCCCTTACTCCTCAGGTCATGAAGAACAGCGGGTAGGGATTGTCATTTCCCTGCTTCAGGGGGATCCGCAATCCTGGGCGTTCTCGTTACCCCCTGGTTCTCAGGCTCTTCGGTCAGTGGAGGGATTTTTTGGGGCTTTGGGTCTCATATATGATGACCCTGACCGAGTCGCCCTGGCTGAGTCGAAGTTACGGAGACTCCTACAGGGAGATCGGTCAGCAGAGGAATATTGCTCAGAGTTCCGTAGGTGGGCTACGGATACTCAGTGGAACGACCCGGCTCTCAGGAGTCAGTTCTGCTCTGGGTTATCTGAAAGGGTTAAGGATGCACTGGCGCTGTATGAGACCCCCCTTTCCCTTGATGCTGTTATGTCCCTCTCTATCAGAATAGATAGACGTCTTAGGGAGAGATCGAAAATTCCGGAGCAATTGGTTATCTCTCCCAAGCAACAGTCAGCCTGTACTGACTTAGATGAGCCTATGCAGCTAGGCGGAACTTCTCGTCAGGTCCGTCCTCCCGAGGTTCGCCCTAGGGGGGGGGCTTGTTTTTTCTGTGGGGGGAGGGGTCATTTCATTAATGTCTGTCCCTCCTTTCTCAAAAACAAAAGACCGTCGGAAAACTACTAACCCCGGGCTGTGCGGAGGATGTCAGCCGGGGGGTATACGTTTCCTCCATACGAACATCTCAATTTGTGTTACCAGCGGTCATTGTTTTTGGTGTTAAGACGGAGTCTATTTCTGTTTTTCTAGACAGTGGAGCAGGGGTAAACTTGATTGATGCCCATTTTCCCCGCACTATGGGTTTGTCTCTCTGTACGCTGCAGAGACCTATTCCCGTATTCGCTATAGATTCTGCTCCTCTGTCTCAGAGAAACCTCACCCACATTGTTCGTAATTTACACCTTCGGGTAGGGGACCACCATAATGAGTGTCTTTCATGTTACGTTCTGGAGGGCCTTCCCTCTCCGGTGGTATTGGGTCTTCCCTGGTTGATAGCGCACAATCCAGTGGTGGATTGGCAGGCCAGGGAGATATTGGAGTGGAGTGAGCATTGCAGAGAGAATTGCTTAAATAACAATTGGTTAATCGCCTCCATAGCTTCCCTACCTACATTTATTTCGGACTTTGAGGACGTTTTTCTGAAAAGGGTTGTCAGAAACTACCACCTCATCGTCCTTATGATTGCCCGGTTAACCTGATTCCCGGGGCAAAATTACCCAAGTCCAGGTTGTATAATCTTTCGGGTCCCGAGAGACAAGCCATGAAAGATTATATCTCCGAGAGTCTGGCTAAGGGACACATCAGACCCTCTTCTTCACCCGTGGCTGCAGGGTTTTTCTTTGTTAAAAAGAAAGATGGGGGCCTGCGTCCTTGCTTAGATTTTCGTGAGTTAAACCAGATAACCATCCGTGACCCATACCCTCTTCCTCTCATTCCTGACCTTTTTAATCAGATTGCGGGTGCTAAGTGGTTCTCCAAACTTGATCTTAGGGGGGCCTACAATCTGATTCGTATCAGGGAAGGGGATGAGTGGAAGACAGCTTTTAACACCCCTGAGGGGCATTATGAAAATCTAGTTATGCCTTTCGGTCTGACCAATGCCCCTGCTGTCTTCCAACATTTCGTTAATGATATTTTTAGTCATCTCATCGGCAGGTTTGTAGTCATATACCTAGATGATATCTTAATTTATTCAGCTGATCTGAAAACACATGAGGTGCATGTCAGGCAAGTACTGCAGGTCCTACGGACGAATAAATTATATGCGAAAATTGAAAAATGTGTCTTCGCTGTTCAGGAATTACAGTTCCTGGGATATCTATTATCTGCTTCAGGTTTCCGCATGGATCCTGGGAAGGTCCAGGCAATTTTAGATTGGGATCTTCCTGAGAACCTTAAAGCCCTACAACGGTTTTTGGGTTTCGCTAATTTCTATAGAAAGTTCATTAAAAATTATTCAGTGATCGTTAAACCCCTTACCGACATGACTAGGAAGGGGACGGATTTTTCCAAATGGTCTGTCGCCGCTAAAGATGCATTTTCCTCTCTAAAGGAGAGGTTTACCTCGGCACCTGTTCTAATTCAACCTGATGTCTCCCAGCCTTTTATTGTCGAGGTAGATGCGTCAGAGGTGGGAGTGGGAGCTGTATTGTCTCAGGGTCCGTCTCCTGGCAAATGGCGTCCTTGCGCTTTCTTTTCCAAAAATTATCTTCTGCGGAGAAGAATTATGATATTGGAAATAGGGAACTGTTGGCGATTAAACTGGCGCTTGAAGAGTGGCGTCACTTCTTAGAGGGAGCAATCCACCCCGTCACGGTGATTACGGATCACAAGAACCTTCTGTACCTAGAATCGGCTAAGCGTCTCACCCCTAGACAAGCTAGGTGGTCGCTATTCTTTACCAGATTTAACTTTGTAATCACCTATCGTCCTGGGGCAAAAAATACCAAGGCAGACGCATTATCTCGTAGTTTCCCTGGAGGGGGTAATGTTTGTGATCCGGTACCTATTTTACAAAGAGGAGTGGTTATCTCTGCTGTACACTCTGTTCTAGAGGGAAAGGTGTTAGAGGCTCAGGGGGACGCCCCGGCCTCTTGCCCCTCAGAGAAATTGTTTGTACCGTTAAACCTGCGTCTTGAATTATTAAAAGAACATCATAATTCGGCACTTGCTGGACACCCGGGTAGTAAAGCAACCTTGGAGCTTTTATCTCGTCGTTTTTGGTGGCCAAGGTTGCGTCAGGATGTAATGGATTTCGTGTCTACTTGTTCTACTTGTGCACGCGCGAAAGTCTCTCATACACGTCCAGCAGGGTCTTTATTGTCACTTTTCATCCCCAATAGGCCATGGACACATCTGTCAATGGATTTCATCACTGACTTACCGTTGTCGGCGGGTAAAACAGTTATCTTGGTAGTAGTAGACAGGTTTAGCAAAATGGTACACTTTATTGCGCTACCCGCACTTCCTAATGCTAAAACTCTTGCTCAGGTGTTTATCAGTGAAATCGTGAAGCTTCACGGGGTCCCTTCCGATATGGTTTCGGATCGGGGAACCCAGTTTATTTCTAAGTTTTGGAAAGCTTTTTGTTCCCGTTTGGGGGTTCACTTGTCCTTTTCCTCAGCTTTCCATCCTCAGTCGAATGGACAGACTGAGTGTACCAACCAAAACCTTGAAACATATTTAAGGTGTTTTGTGTCTGAAAACCAAGAGTTGTGGTCATCATATTTACCGTTAGCTGAGTTTGCCATAAATAATCATTATCAGGAGCCCACTGGCAAGTCACCATTCCTTGGTGCATACGGTTTTCATCCCCAATTTTGTACTTTCAAAGAGGGGGGGTCTTCTGGGGTTCCCGAAGAGGAAAGGTTTTCTTCATCTCTTTCATCGGTATGGCAGAAGGTGCAAGTTAACTTGAAAAAGATGAGTGGTAAATATAAATGCATGGCCGATAAGAAACGGTCGCCAGGTCCGGACCTAGGAGTGAATGACTATGTGTGGTTGTCTACTAGGAATATTAAGTTGAAGGTTCCTTCTTGGAAACTGGGTCCTAGGTTCATTGGTCCTTATAAAATAGTAGCCGTCATTAACCCTGTGGCTTTTCGCCTGGAGCTACCTCAGACTTTTAAGATCCATAACGTCTTCCATAAATCGTTACTCAAGAAGTATGTTCCACCTCTAGAACCATCACCGCTGCCACCTCCTCCTGTTATTGTGGATGGTAATCTGGAGTTTCAAATAGCCAGAATTGTTGATTCTCGTCGGGTCCGCCGCTCTCTTCAGTATCTGGTGCATTGGAGGGGTTACGGTCCCGAGGAAAGAATGTGGGTTCCAGCGTCAGAGGTAAACGCCATCAGGTTAATTCAGGCTTTCCATACCTCTCATCCGGAGAGACCTGGTCCTGAGTGTCCGGAGGCCCCTCGTGAAAGGGGGGGGGGGTACTGTCACGAGGGTATCTAGAGCCACGTCTGACTCCGTTATACCCGGGGTCAGGAGGTCGCAGCGGGTGGCTGCGCGCTCTATATCTAAAGATCAAGTTGTTTCTTAGTTATTGTTTTCTGTGTTTGCCTTGCTATCCTTTTTGTCTCAATCAGGGATCCGTAGCTTCTCCTCCTCAGCTGTTTCTTGTCTGCCACTCCCAACCTCCTTATATTCTCCCCTCACACTTCTCTAGTTGCCAGTTATAGAGCTTCCTGCCTGGACATCTATACTGACCCACTGGAGTTGTGAATCCTGGTTGTCGTTCCAGAGTGCTACCCTCCGGATCCCTGTTGGGCTTCTTGTTGTCTCCTGTTGTCGCCCACCTGGGATTATATGTTGAGTTTGTATTGTCTGTCCTTCCCTTGGTGTTTTCCTTTAGAGCTAGTGGTGCGGACTAGTGTTCCCACCGCCCTGTTCACTATCTAGGGCTCAGCTTAGGGAAAGCCAGGGCTTTAGGCACGTGATCGGCGTACGGGTGATGAACCCGTCTAGGGACGTCAGGGTAGCCAGGTGCCAGCCGCTAGGTGAGTCAGGGGTCACCACCTTCCCTCTCACTTGGTCAGGGCCTTCCTTGTTCCCTCCCTCTGTGTCACGTATGTGATAGTCACGCCGACCGTGATACTTGTTGGGGTGTGTCAGATCAGGGCTAGCCTCCCTTGCACTCTTCCCTCTACCCCACCACCACCCTCCCCCACATCTACCCCATAGAGTGCTTGCTCAGTGAGCAGAAAACTCTTTTCCAAATTGTCAACGCTTCTCAGTGTTGAAATTCGCCCGTTTAGATACTTGATGTGCGATTCCAAACTGGAAATTTGCTCACATTTTAGCAAAGATATGCACCCTCAAATGGCTGTTCTAGGACTGCATACATTAGACAAGATGTGTACTGGACTGCGTTGTCAATAATGGAACACATACTAAGTGATTATGCAAGAAAAAATAAAAATACAAGTCCCTGAATCTCAAATCACGTAATCTAAAGTCACACACTTAATACAAACACACAATTGAACTAAAACACGCAAACGCTCACAAACTCGTGTTATTTACCTGCTTGTATAAATGCAGCTCTCAAACCAGCCTGCTTTTTTCCTCTGGGTTCAAAGGACTGAGCTGCCCTCAAGGCTGGCTATTTAACTTCTCCTAATTAGACAGCCTTCCCCTAATTACTCACCTGGTTAACACCCTGGAGAAGGAAGAGAAAAAAATATGTAATCACAGTATACTCTCAGCTGCTATGCAATAAACCTGGCAGCAAAAGCAAGTCACAGTGTACAATAAAGTCAGGCACAGCCACTCAGCAATGCACACAAATAATTTAGCTCTCAAAGATACTCCCTCTTGTAATCTAAAGTCACACACTTAATACAAACACACACTTGGACTCAAACACGCAAACGCTCACAAACTCGTGTTATTTGCCTGATTGTATAAATGCAGCTCTCAAACCAGCCTGCTTTTTTCCTCTGGATTCAAAGGACACGAATACTTATTTTTGCAGGATAAGGCTACTTTCACACTTGCGTTGCTGTTTATGGTATTGAGTTCCAGCAGAGGAACAATGGAAGTGTGAAAATAGCCTAATATTTAAACAGAAAATGCCCACAGAGGAAAGTATGATGAAAACTTCCTCTGCAACGGCCACAATGAATCATTAAATTTGGAAAATTGGAGGTAGTAACTAACTTAAAACTTAACGTTTAATCCCAAAATGAATAAAATGATGGGATGCTTTTAACTTACATCACAATGATAACAACAACAATCAATGGTGTGTACACACCATCACACGTGCCACAAACACAAAACAAAAAGTGTTAAATGTCCTCTTGGTGAGCAAGAGTGCATGTGGTCACTCTTTTGCACGTGCTAGTGGAAGCCAGTGTGCTCCATTCTTCCACTAGTATATATACCTTTGTAGAACGCGCGAACCCCTCCTTCCCTCCGGCAGTCTTGATGACGTCACAGCAGGAGCATCATGCGGGCGGTGCTGCTAGGTAACCGCAGCTCAAATAGTCCACCCTTCTCAAACAGAGTAGATCGCCCATAATTAGATATGTTTCCCTACATGGGCCAAAGGGGAATATTTTGGACTGGAACCTGTGGTTCTGGAAGAAAGGTATATATAATAGGCGATCAGAGACTAGTTGTGGACATATTAAGGGTAGCTCCATAATAATAAATAAAGAACGATACAGTATATTCATTAAATAAATAATTGTAAATAGTCACAAGGAGAATAGGGAAGCTGCCCTCAGATTATTAGATGGCCAAATCAAGGAGTGACCACCAGTATGAATATCACTTCTCATTGGTTCGACAGGATGACTAGAATGAATGAATGACAAGATATTGGGGGGAATATTGTATTAATGCAGTCAAAAAAAGCACCCAAAACTAAGTTGTTTATTAAGACCGTTGGGGCTTGGTGTATTAAGTTTATGAATCCATAAGGTCTCTCTTTGCAAAATGTGTCTTTCCCAATCACCACCTCTAGGTGACCGGTTAACTCGTTCAATTCCCCTAAACTTAATCACGTTCGGTCATCCTTGGTGAGATTCATTCACGTGTCTGGCTACCGACGTGTCCCTTTTGTTTCGTACATCATTTAAGTGTTCACCGATACGTCGGCGAAACTCTCTCTCACTTTTCCCAACTTATTGTGTTCCACATTCACAGGTAATTAGGTACACTACCCCTGTAGTACTACAATTAATGAAGCCATGTATGTGATAAGTAGTATCAGTTTCCCTCCCTGTGAAGGTCTTCCCTACCTGTACATAGTCACAAAAGCTGCAGTTGCCGCAGAGATAGCATCCCTTTATTGGGTTATCCAGCCAGGTTTTTGGAGTGTGCGGCGATGTGAAGTGATTGTGTAGAAGGTGGTTTCTCAGGCTTTTACCCCGCCTGTATGTAATTGTGGGATGAGGACATAGAGCATATTTCGGATCTGGATCCGGTGTCGGGAAATGACGTTTCTAACGTGCGCTAATGCTGTGTCAAATGTCACTATTAATCTTATGATGCCCTGCGTTGTCTGACAGGGAACTGTAGTAGGATGTAGTAGTTCAGTACGTTCCTGTTTCAGTGCCCTCTAGTATGCTGTACGAAGGACCCCATCAGGATAGCCACGCTCATGGAACCTAGTCCTTAAGTCACCTGCCTGTTGGATAAATATTCTCTGTTACGAACAGTTATGTCTTAGCCTCAGGTATTGTCCGGTAGGTATTCCACGTTTGAGGGGTACAGGATGATTACTCTCCCACCTCAAAATGGAATTAGTTGAAGTCGGCTTACGATAAATGCTTGTTTCTAAATGTCTCGATTCTTTTTTCTGGCTGGAAATGTCTAAAGAAGGGTAGACTTTCCTTTTCAATGACCAATGTGAACTTAATATTTACTTAATTCACATTCCACTCTGTCACAAACTCCATGAAATTAGCCTTGGTACCACTCCAGATGACAAATATTTCATCTATGAAGCGTGCCCAAAGTGCTATATGGGTTGTACCTGGTATTGGGGTGTCCCCAAATACCACTGTCTGTTCCCACCAGCCCAGGAGCAAAATAGCGTAGGACGACGCACAAGAGCTGCCCATCGCGGTGGCCCTGAGCTGGTGGTAGAATTGATTATCAAAGAGGAAAACGTTCCTAGTCAGTACAAAATGCTGAAGTTCCAAGACAAAGGCATTGTGTGCTGAGAATTGTTGACCTCTGGCTCTCAAAAAGTCTTTCACAGCAGAAATTCCCGCCTTATGCGGAATTGATGAATACAGGGCCTTAACATTTATTGATGCCAAGAACCAGTCTTTTTCTACTGTGGTGCCATCCAGTTTGGTCAATAAATCTCCCATGTCTCTAATATTAGAGGGGAGACTGAACAAATGGTCTTAATATTTGATCAACATACACTCCGCAATTTTGTGAGATGCTGCCTACCCCAGACACAATCGGGCAACCTTTTAATGGTACGGTTCCCTTGTGTTTCTTGGGTAGGCAGTAAAAAGTTGCAATGATCGGATGTAAGGGGTACAAGTAATTGAATTCATCTTCTGGTTTTAGCTCTAACCAGAACATCCCAAATTTCTAATTGATATTGGGTAGTAGAATCCGAAGGAATACACTCATAGCTGTCCTTATCCTTCAGGATGTTCTGACAAATTTCTCTGTATTGCATAGTATCCATCACTGTCATCCAACCTCCCCATCTGAGAGCTTTATGGTGACGGATTTGTCCCTATAAACAGGGCCGGCGCCACCACCCGGCAAACACGGGCAAATGCCGGGGCCCCCTGCTCCTGGAGCTGTGTCCTGCCTGTTTTGAATTCTAGGGCAGCTTACCCCAGCAATGCAGACAATTTTCGCCATGTGCACTGCTGGGGTAAGCGGCCCCAGAACTCAGAACAGGGGAGATGGAGTTTCGGTAGATGATCGATCCTATGCTAGAATGTAGTCGTTAGAAGGAGGTCTGTGACATCACTGGTCACATGCTCCTTCATGGTCACATGACAAACCCTGACGGCAGCAGCAGCTTGTGGAAGGAGGAGGGGCTGTGCCTGCAAGAGGCAAAGTGAGGTAGGATGTGCTGCTGGAGAACCAGAACTTCGTGAGGGGAAGCATATGGAGCTCATATGTGAGGGGGCAGGTGGAGCTGAGCTATGAGGGGGCAGGTGGAGCTGAGCTATGAGGGGGAAGGTGGAGCTGAGCTATGAGGGGGCAGGTGGAGCTGAGATATGAGGGGGCAGGTGGAGCTGAGATATGAGGGGGCAGGTGGAGCTGAGATATGAGGGGGCAGGTGGAGCACTCAGGGGCAGTGGGGTTCAAGTGGAGTGGAATCTGGTGCAATTAAGGGGGTTTATCATACAGATCCGGGTGTATTCTGAGGGCCATGATGTCTGTCTGTCAGTCCCTGTGTGTGTGCCCCTTTCTGTGTCTATGGCCTCATGCACACCGGCCGTGGGCATCACGGATACGGACCTATTCACTTGAATGGGTCTGCAATCGCTCAATGGGAAGCACTACGGAGTGCTTCTGTGGTGTTTCCGTCCGTGCCTCCGCACCGCAAAAAAATAGAACATGTTATTTTTTTTGTGCGGTGCAGCCGGATCATGGACCCATTCAGGTTGAATGGGTCTCAATCTGTCCCGGCCGCCACATGGACGTTGCCAGTGCATTGGGGACCACAAATTGTGGTCCCCAATGCACGGAACGGACGCATAACGGCAGTGTGCATGAGGCCTGAGGAATTGCTTAGACTCCATCCCACAGTCTAGCCAGTGCCTAATGGGTTACGGTTTAGACCACCTCAGTCCATGTCCCCTCAGTACTGGGAATCAGTGGGAGTCATATTATAAGGTAACAAAAGGTTGGAGCATAACTAAAGGTGGAATTCCATTTTAGATAGAAGTTGGTTGATGATTACACAGGTGTCTGTCCCTGTGTGTGTGTGAATGTGTGTGTGTGTGTGTGTGTGCGTGTCTGTCCGTGTGTGTGCGTGTCTGTCCCTGGGTGTGTGTGTGTGCGCGTGTCTGTCCCTGTGTGTGTGTGTGTGTGTGCGTGCATGTTTGTCCCTGTGTGTGTGTATGTGTCTGTCCCTGTGTGTGTGTGTCTGTCCCCGTGTGTGTCTGTCCCCGTGTGTGTCTGTCCCCGTGTGTGTCTGTCCCCGTGTGTGTCTGTCCCCGTGTGTATCTGTCCCCGTGTGTGTCTGTCCCCGTGTGTGAGTGTGTCTGTCCCCATGTGTGTGTGTGTGTGTGTGTCTGTCCCTGTGTGTGTGTGTGTCTGTCCCTGTGTGTGTGTCTGTCCCTGTGTGTGTGTGTCTGTCCCTGTGTGTGTGTCACCATCACCATGCCCACAGTGTTCCCTTTGTCTTGACACAGCTGCATCAGGACATTCTGTGCGGGGCAAGATGAAGATGGAAGAGGAGGCAGCACCGCCAGCATGGAGTCCGTGGTAGAGGCACAGGGAGGCTACTACATGATCTACACTAGTGTTATCTGTGGTTTACATAGGACTGCAGGTAACACTACTACATTTTCTGTACTCAGATAGCAATGACTGTGTTATCTATGCTGTTACATAGGACTGCAGGTGATATCTACTGTATTATCTGTACTCAGAGAGTTACCACTGTGTAAGGGGGGCCCACTGAGACTTTATCACCCAAGGGCCCACATGATCCTGTAGCCGGCCCTGCCTATAAAGATTTGCAATTGCTCTCCGTTCCTAAGGACTGCAATTAAATCTAAATGGGGTGATCTCAATCTTCACTAGTTCTGTAGTGGTATGTTTCAAAAAGACATATATGCAAGATATATCTCCTTGTGAGGGCATTTTGTAACTTTTGTTTGTAAGGTCTGTGAATGGACCCAACCCTCGCAGATTAGCTGGATCGTTCTCAAGGTTGTATAGAGTTTTAACGTCTTCAAGGATCTCCACTGGGACACCAAGTTCGCTCTCTTTTTATGTTGGATTTTAAAGTTTTTGTGCCACCTCAATTTTTGTGCGAACAGGTAGAGATCCTTTATCCAGTCAAATAACAAAAAATTGGACGTAGGAACAAAAGATAAACCACGGCTCAATATTGTTCTTTCGGCTGTGGTTAGAGTATGGGAAGATAGATTCATTATCTGTAGGGTGTCACTGTGCTGGTGGCGGTTGTGTGTTCAGACTGCGGAGGGGGTAGTGGGTTCCCTGTTCTAAAAAAATTTGTTGAATGGCCTGATTGTGTGTGTACCGTCTCCCTCTGACTCTAGATCTATTACCACCTCTACCTCTACTTTTGTTTTTAACTTGACGATCTCTTTCGTTATCTGAGGTCTCGGTTTCTGTTCATGATAGATCTGATCCTCTATCTCTTTTTGTGTCTGAATTATCAAGGAAGATACTGTATAAGCTCTATTCTCCTTGAAGTCCTGAAGATCCCTTGCAACCTGACAATGTTTCCGTTCCTCAAGATAATATTGGAAACGCTCAATTGTGTTTTGCAACTGGATCACCTTGTTATTAAATTCCTGTTCGTGAGCAAATTTCTTTGTAATCTCAATCTGCTCTTGTAATTTCTTTTCTAGTTGATTGAGAGTCAACTTCTCCTCCTCAAGCAAGAGTTGCATGAACCGTAGGGAGCTGTTAGTTGCTTCCCTCTCCCATTTTTTTCATCAAACCGGGGTTCCTGCAATGCTTGGCCAGGGCTAGAGTAATACGAAGCCCTCTAGGTACTAGGCCTTGCTTAATGTAATATTCAAGACCCTGTACCTCCCACCAAGAGGAAATATGTTCTTTGCATAGTTTAGTTAAATCATTAAATGCCCCTTTGAACGTGGGAGTATATTTTTTCTGTACAAATGTATGTTTAGAAAAGACCTCTTTAATCTCTGAAAGCCATTGGTTTTATCAAAAGGGCAGCTTCCCTATTCTCCTTGTGGCTATTTACAATTATTTCTTTAATGAATATACTGTATCGTTCTTTATTATTATTGAGCTACCCTTAATATGTCCACAATTTGTCTCTGATCGCTTATTATATATACCTTTCTTCCAGAACCACAGGTTCCAGCCCAAAATGTTCCCCTTTGGCCCATGTAGGGAAACATATCTAATGATCTGCTCTATGTCTGAGCGGGGTGGACTACTCGGGCTGCGGTTACCTAGCAGCACCCAAGCCACTTCGCTCCACTTGAACACGCCGGCTCCCCCGGCCGCCTGCATGATGCTCCTGTTGTGACGTCATCAGGACTGCTAGAGGGAAGGAGGGATTTGCGCATTCTACAAAGGTACATATACTAGTGGAACAACGGAGCACACTGGCTTCCACTAGCATGTGCAGAAGAGTGACCACATGCACTCTGACTGGGGATTGATCACCAGGCAATACCCCAGTCCTTTTTTAGATGGTAGAATTCTGGACTATATGCCCTTTACCATCTAGGGTGGGTCATTTCACTAGAACCCCTCTCCTCTCAATTGAATTTAGGCTACTATAATAATATACCTTCAGTATCAGCTTTAGTGAAACTGGAAGGATTATTGAACCCTTTATACTCCCTTTACAGTCTAGTTTTTTTTTTTTTTAACTCTACTACCAGCTACAGTAGAGGGCTAGCAGCCTTAGACTTGGGGGGCAAATCCAGTCAAGTGGCCCATTGCACCACCGAATCAGCTCACTATCCACGCCCACCTTTTCCTTGTTTTATAACGGATATTGATGTTATGAAGCAAGACAAATATGATACAAAGGGGTTTAACATAATTTAATTGTAATAGCAAAAAATTATGTTTAACAATAATAAAATCTACAGTTTTAACAAATGAACAATTTATGGACACAATACACTTTAAAAAAAAAAATACAGAAGCCAGAGAAAGAAATATCTGTATAAAAATTTTAAACCAAATATTTGATCTTGTCTCGGCAAAGACCTCATTAAGGAATAACTTTGACGAATAATTTCCAATACATCTGGAAACTGGACCTGTTCCAGAAGATCTCTCTCCACTGACATGAGCATTAGAGCATCAAGCAGTTCTTGTCCCATTGTGGCTCGCAGTCGGGTCTTGATGAGTTTTATCTTGCTGAAAGCTCTCTCACATGACACTTGTGTAAAAGAAAGGGTCAACAGGTACTTATAGGTGATAGAAAGATTTTCATAAGCTTCAGAATAAAGGTTGTATTTTAACAACAACCTGTGACAGCAAAGAAAGCACTCCCTGCAAGATTCCTTTTGTACCTCACCTAGTTTGTCAGTAGGTGGAATCCATTTGTAACACCCCAGAGTTGTGTTACTACACGCCTCTACCCCGCTACTATCTGTTAAGAGCCTTTACCTTGTCATTTGATGTGATTTTGTTCATGTCTTCACAACTGTGCATCTAAACACTGTATTAAATACAATTATTGTTGTAATTTTCCATGTTCACCAGCAGGTGGCAGCAATGTGTTGGTAAGGATTTAGTTTCAGTTTACTATATCTAGGCTGGAATGGTTCATTCCAGCTTAGCTCCCCCTCTGTGGAGGTGTGGACTGTTCCCACATCCTGCACCTTGGGTGGAGAATGAAGTTAGAGTCAGTGTGCCAGCCACCCCTGTTGGGGAAGGCTGTGTGATAGCCTTCAGGAGTCCCCCTGTATAAGGAAGAAAGCCAGGATCTTGTCTCGGCTGAGACATTGATCATATTCCCAGTCTGAGCCCTGCAGCCTCAGCTAGATGACAAGAAAGCAGACAACCTCCAGAGTTCCAGGACGAAAGCATTCCCTGAGAGCCTATCTGAGAGTAAAGTCCAGAGACCTAGGAGAAGCCATGTCCTCCTCAGCTAGTCAGTCCCCACAAAGCAGAAGATAAAGAAAAGTACAGAAGATAAATTCCTGCCACAGTTACAGAGCTACAAAGCAGATGTCTTTTCCTGCAAGCTCCAGATTTATAGTGCAGAAGATTTATTCCTGCCAACCATTGCCAAAACCTGCTGGGACCAAAGACCAAAGCTGTATTCTGTTTGGATTTAAGTTATCCTCAGTAAAGAAAAGTTTGAACTTCACCTAAAGGTCTGGACATCAATTTCTGCTGCAAAATTGCTCTATTACTCCTACTATCACTACACTCAATTTATTGCAAGTGAGCCAGGAGCCAGGAGTCCAGCCGTACCCAGGTAGGAGACACCGTTGACACAATTATCATCACCTATAGAGACATTATAGGCCATTACACCACTTTGGCATTCCTAACCTGGGACGTGCGTTATAACACCTTGGGAGGGCCCTGTGATAGTACCCTGCACACGCTGCAATTGGCGTCATGAACAAAACATAGACTATCATCTACACCTGACCCAGTCATTGCATAATTTGGCATCAGTGTATACCCAAATCCTGCTCATTGCACAGTCATTAATCTCCTCCTCCTCCTCATCAAGAATTATTTCCACTTTCTGTGTCTCATCTTCAGAAAGACATCCTGTAAGACTTGGAAATAAGTTGGCAAAACTTATTAATTCAGTTTTGAGAGAACATTCATTTACTTTGGCTAACTTAGAAATTCTCTCTAGTGCCCCTCCATCTAGCACTTTGGGATCTGTCTTAATTTTCTGAAAAGTGTGAGGATCCAAGTAGTGGAAATCCATGACCAATTGCTTATTTTCTGAAAATCTCTCTGTCATGCTTTGTATGATTTGGTCCAGAATTGGTCTCAACACACTAGCTCATAAACATTGCATTTCATCTTCAGGTCGTCCATCATGTGAAGATTCTCCAGCCAAGCGTTTTTTTTCGTGCCACTCTTCGAACTGGAAGCATAGTCTCAACTTCCAAGGAGTTGAGAACATCACTTTCATCCATTAACTCATTTGTTTTTATTGCAAAGTGTTCAGCCTTTTGTTTAAGATTGTTGAAATCAATTTTTTTTCAGTTGCTCAACTGCACGTTTGACCATTTGCCATGCTACCTTCAAGTCAAGGCCACTGGTTTGTAGATATTTTGACACTGGCCCTATAACATCAAAAACCTGTAAAAATATGTTTGCTGTTGGGATAATCCTAAACTGATAAAGATTGTGAAAAAGGGATGAGGCCTCAGAAGTGGTTTTCGATTTAAACAAGTTACTCTGGGAAATTGCATATAAAACTTTAAGGGTGTCTAAATAAAGAGAATGTTTTTCACCAAAAATCCAGTTAAGGGCCTTTTCTTTTGCCCACCATCTTGTCTTGTTTTTCCTGTCTATGTCTTCTATCTAGTTGGTCTTTCCAGATATTCATTCTTTTGTGGGAGTCTCCAATAAAGGTTGGCAAGCGATTTAGGAGACCAAATTTTTTTTTTGCTTCCAATACTTGACAGCAATCTGAGACACACAGGTTAAGGATATGACTATAGCACCAAATATAAACCGCATCTGGCACTACCTTCGCAATCTGTGCACGTAGTCCCACATACACACTCCTCATATTTGCTGCACCATCAAATGATTCACCGGCAATTTGTTTGGAAATATAATACAAGTACATCAAAACAGGACATTAGAAGTTTGTGAAATCCTTTTCCTGTAGCATCTTTAACAGGGAGAATCGCCACAAGCCGTTCTTTAATGGCATCATCTTGCACATATCTCGCAACTACTGTTGCTTGATCTACAATTCCAACATCTTGCGTGGAGTCAACCTGTATACTGAATCGTTTCTCTCCGATTTCAGACACAATTAAGTTTTTCATGCTTCGAACTATTGCTGCAAATATTTTCTTTATTGTATTATTGGACAAAAATGTCACAAGAGATCCACGTCCAGTTGAATGTTTTCCTGATGTTTTTCTGTCTTTCAATCGCTGTTTTCTTTTTTCACTGTCCTGAACTCATTTATCAAGTTGATTTTTAAGAGGAATATCATACTGTGATAGAATTAGAACAATTTACAGAAAGTTCCCATGGTTTATTTCAATGTTATTTAAATTCATTAGTTCCATGGGCATGAAATGGCAATCCCTCTTTTCCAAGGAGTTTTACAATATTAAATATACGGTTTAATGCCTTAATATTTTCTAGTATCTCCTTCTTTCTTCTGGAGACTTGAGCCTGATTTATGAATGTGTCAATGCTTCTATTCGTTTTCATGGTAAAATAAGCACTAACAGCATCACAATGACTTTTTGAAGATTCATGCTTATTTGCTGCCTGATAGCAATGTCGAAAATTAGAACAACCACTAGTGAACGAGGAAGAGAAATTAGAAAAGGCAATGCATATGCTCGAAAAAAATGCTTCTAAATTTCTATTCTTTATCTTACAACTCAACCATGAACGCTTAATATGATCCCCATTGGACTTTTTGCGGTAATAAAAGTCTGCTTCTTGAAAAGGAAGATCTGCGCATTCAGTCCTGGTTGGCTGAAAAGGGTGTTTTTCAACAAAATACATTTTTTCTGCTATGGAACATGCAGGAGGAAGACTAAAAGATATTTCTCATGGATCACTTATAACACTTTCTGACATGTCTTCATGTGTGATACATTCTAATTCAGGAAGGTCGTCCAAAACATCTGGGTCATTCATCTGCGCTTGCTCTCTGCATTCTGACACCAGCTCCTCCTCAATCACCTGTTCTTCTGCTTGTGGGCTCACCTCATCTTTGACGGACACAACTGGCATGCTTGAAGGAGCACTTGGGCCAGCAGAAACCTCATCAACAGGAATTCTTGGATGTATACCACCAGCCTAAAAAAAAATGTTTTTGTCAACCTATTTTAATCTCCCCAAAAAAGTTCTAGATGTAACCAAGAAACTCCAGGAACTCCATGCATGGTAACAATAAAAAAAAAACAACTCATGGAAACAAAGGATATTTTATGAGATTTCAATTAAATAAATATATATCTTGAAAAAAGTAAAACTGATCACTATGGAAAGTCAAGCATGCACACTCCTTGATAATCCATCATGAATCTTAACAAACGTAAAACTTCATCATGCACATGCAAGCAGACTACCGTATATACTTGAGAAATTTTAGTCGTAAAAATTCATTTTGAAACGCAGATCCACGGGTCCATGCTAGTTTAGATAGAATTTTGTTCACATTGAATGCCGGGCAATATCGAGTTACCGGTAGTGCTAGTGTACTTAGCTATAAGTTGACCCAGATACCGGGAACACAAACGGACAACAGCAGGCTGATTTAGAATACTGTGCCGCTATTGCTGATGACTGCCACCTTTCGGTACCCTTTCCACGTCACTGTTGCATCGGTGGCTGTAGTGAGCCACAAGCAGGACCACTAGCTGGCGAGATAACGCTAACTGAATGTGCCTGCCGCATTCAGGCATGGTCATCTAATAGCTTTGGAGCTGGGCGTGTGCACTGAGATGCAGAGAAGTAGGTACCGTAACTGTTTCATTGTTCCAGGATCTTTGCCTAGGTAAAATCTGACAAAATAATAAAAATCACAGGATTTCATAGCCCCAAGTTTTACCCTCGACTTAGCCACGAGTAATTGCATATTTCACAATTGTTGGTAAAAAAACTGCACTCGACTTATAGACGAGATCAACGAGTATATACAGTAGATATATTCATTCTTGTTATCAAAGAATGAATATACTTTTCTATGACATAAAATGTAGGAACCAGCCTTAACTTTCGAACTTTTAACATACCACCGAAAAACATAGTTTCATTTGCTTAGGATCCCTTCCTGCTAACCGTTTTTTTCGTATTTTCTGAGCACCACCTTTCTCTTTAAATGTTGTTTTACTCTCCATATTTATCAATATGAAACCAACTGTAAAATTTATTGAACACCAAAATATATATAATATAGCTTACAGGGAATTACTGTAAATATGCTCTGAAGACTCCAGCAGGCTCAGGATCAGTGCTCTGGGCAGCTGGGCTCAGGGCTGGAAGTGAACACCGCTCTGCAGTTCAGTAAGGAGACCGGGGCTCACCCTAGAATTGCAGTGCCTCCGTGTGACGTCACGGCGTGCGGCGTATGCAAAGGGCAGGGGAGATCGGGAGGAGGAGCAAGCAAGTACCGTATTTTTCGCCCTATAAGACGCACCAGCCCATAAGACGCACCTAGGTTTTAGATGGGGACAATAAGAAAAAAATATTTTTCATTATACCTCGGGTCAGACCACCAATCAGACCCCCAATGTTAATAAGACCTCAGCTAACGGGCCCTAATAAGATCCCCAATGTTAATAAGACCCCAATAAGACCTCAGATCAGACCCCCAATCAGACCTCAGCTCAGACCCTAATATGAATGACCCCCAATCAGACCTCAGATAAGAGCCCCATGCCTCTCATCATCCCCCAGTAGCCTCATATCAGCCCCCAGTAGCTTCTCAGCCCCCCAGCAGCCTCTCCATCAGCCCCCAGTGCATTTTATCAGCCCCCAGCAGCCTCTCCATCAGCCCCCAGTGCCTATTATCAGCCCCCAGTGCCTCTCCATCAGCCCCCAGTGCCTATCATCAGCCCCCAGTGCCTCTCATCAGCCCCCAGTGCCTCTCATCAGCCCCCAGCAGCACCTCCATTAGCCCCCAGTAGCTTCTAAGCCCCCAGCAGCCTCTCCATCATCCCCCAGTGCCTCTCATCAGCCCCCAGTTCCTCTCATCAGCCCCCAGTAGCCTCTCCATCAGCCTCCAGTAGCTTCTTAGCCCCCAGCAGCCTCTCCATCAGCCCCCAGTGCCTCTCATCAGCCCCCAGTGCCTTTTATCAGCCCCCAGCAGCCTCTCCATCAGCCCCCAGTGCCTCTCATCATCCCCCAGAAGCCTCTACATCAGCCCCCAGCAGCCTCTACATCAGCCCCCAGCAGCCTCAACATCAGCCCCCAGCAGCCTCTGCATCAGCCCCCAGTGTCTCTCCATCAGCCCCCAATAGCTTCTTAGCCCCCAGCAGCCTCTCCATCAGCCCCAGTGCCTCTCATCAGCCCCAGTGCCTCTTATCAGCCCACAGCAGCCTCTCCATCAGCCCTCAGCAGCCTCTACATCAGCCCCCAGCAGCCTCTCCATCAGCCCCCAGTGTCTCTTCATCAGCCCCCAGTAGCTTCTTAGCCCCCAGCAGCCTCTCCATCAGCCCCCAGTTCCTCTCATCAGCCCCCAGTGCCTCTCATCAGCCCCCAGTGCCTCTTATCAGCCCCCAGCAGCCCCTCCATCAGCCCCCAGCAGCCTCTTCATCAGCCCCCAGTGCCTCTCATCACCCCCCAGCAGCATCTACATCAGCCCCCAGCAGCCTCAACATCAGCCCCAGCAGCCTCTCCATCAGCCCCCAGTGCCTCTCATCAGCCCCCAGCAGCCTCTCCATCAGCCCCCAGTAGCCTCTTCATCAGCCCCCAGTGCCTCTCATCATCCCCCAGCAGCCTCTACATCAGCCCCCAGCAGCCTCTACATCAGCCCCAGCAGCCTCTCCGTCAGCCCCCAGTGTCTCTCATCAGCCCCTAGTGCCTTTCATCAGCCCCCAACAGCCTCTCCATCAGCCCCCAGTAGCTTCTCGGCCCCCAGCAGCCTCTCATCAGCCCCCAGTGCCTCTCATCAGCCCCCAGTGCCTCTCATCAGCCCCCATCAGCCTCTCCATCAGCCCCCAGTAGCTTCTCAGCCCCCAGCAACCTCTCCATCAGCCCAATGCCTCTCACCAGCCCCCATCCATCAGCCTCATAACTATAAAATAAAATAAAAAACGCTTACCCTTCTTGCTCCTGGACGCCGCTGCTCCTCTCCTCCAACGCGATCTGCATCCTACTGCTATCAGCTGTGCTGTGCAGCCCTGCACAGCCCACAGCCGAGGACCAGGAAGCGGTGAGTACAAAGCCTTCACCACTTCCTGGTCCTCTGGTGATAATTTACGAATGACCAGAGGGGCTCAAGAGGCAGCTGCCTTGGGCCCCCCAGGAGCAACTGGGCCCGGGGCAGCTGCCCCTTTTCCCCCGTGTTAAAGACGGCCCTGCTTGGTGGCCCCCAGGAATAACTGGGCCGGGGAAGCTGTCAATTGTCCTGCTTTAAAGACGGCCCAGCGGCCATTTTTAACATGCTTTAGGGCTGCCTAGGGGCAATTGCCTTTCTGCCCCCCGTCCCAGCCCACCCCTGACCAACTATACTGATGCCCCTTATCCCCTGATGAGTCTGGGGCTTTAAAAGATCAAGACGAAACGCATAGGGATAACTCTCCCTTCCTGGGGGTCCTTCATCTTTCTCCTTGGGTAGGGACGTCCAAGGCCTCCTATTCTAGGGAAAGGTTCTGGACATGGCTGCTCTTGTTAGGGTAATGACTCCGTATTAGGAGGACATCAGGGCATACCAGTTCTGGCAGTGCGGTTTAGGGACAGCTTCAATACCAGGACCCTGCTCGCTACCTTCCTTAAAGGTAGCGGGCAGAGTCCTCAAGTGTGACTTCAGACAACTTCTGCCTACTGGTAAGACTGTTCTTTTTTCTTTTATTTATATATCCGGTTATCTCTACATCAAAGGACGAAAAACTTTTTGTGTTACTTTGACCTTGACATTTGCTCACTAAGAGGACATTTAACACTTTTTGTTTTGTGTTTGTGGCATGTGTGATGGTGTGTACACACCGTTTATTGTTGTTGTTATCATTGTGGTGTAAGTTAACCACTTAAGGACCACAGGTTTACACCCCCCTAAAGACCAGGCCCTTTTTTACAAATCGGCACTCCACAACTTTAGCGGTTTATTGCTCGGTCATGCAACTTACCACCCAAATGAATTTTACCTCCTTTTCTTCTCACTAATAGAGCTTTCATTTGGTGGTATTTCATTGCTGCTGACATTTTTACTTTTTTTGTTATGAATCGAAATTTAACGATTTTTTTGCAAAAAAATGAAATTTTTCACTTTCAGTTGTAAAATTTTGCAAAAAAACGAGATCCATATATAAATTTTGCTCTAAATTTATTGTTCTACATGTCTTTGATAAAAAAAAAATGTTTGGGTAAAAAAAAAATGGTTTGGGTAAAAGTTATAGCGTTTACAAACTATGGTACAAAAATGTGAATTTCCGCTTTTTGAAGCAGCTCTGACTTTCTGAGCACCTGTCATGTTTCCTGAGGTTCTACAATGCCCAGACAGTACAAACACCCCACAAATGACCCCATTTCGGAAAGTAGACACCCTAAGGTATTCGCTGATGGGCATAGTGAGTTCATAGAACTTTTTATTTTTTGTCACAAGTTAGCGGAAAATGATGATTTTTTATTTTTATTTTTTTTTCCTTACAAAGTCTCATATTCCACTAACTTCTGACAAAAAATAAAAGCTTCCATGAACTCACTATGCCCATCAGCGAATACCTTGGGATGTCTTCTTTCCAAAATGGGGTCACTTGTGGGGTAGTTATACTGCCCTGGCATTCTAGGGGCCCAAATGTGTGGTAAGGAGTTTGAAATCAAATTCTGTAAAAAATGGCTGGTGAAATCCGAAAGGTGCTCTTTGGAATGTGGGCCCCTTTGCCCATCTAGGCTGCAAAAAAGTGTCACACATGTGGTATCTCCGTATTCAGGAGAAGTTGGGGAATGTGTTTTGGGGTGTCATTTTACATATACCTATGCTGGGTGAGAGAAATATCTTGGCAAAAAACAACTTTGTATAAAAAAAATGGTAAAAGTTATCTTTTGCCAAGATATTTCTCTCACCCAGCATGGGAATATGTAAAATGACACCCCAAAACACATTCCCCAACTTCTCCTGAATACGGAGATACCACATGTGTGACACTTTTTTGCAGCCTAGGTGGGCAAAGGGGCCCATATTCCAAAGAGCACCTTTCGGATTTCACTGGTCATTTTTTACAGAATTTGATTTCAAACTCCTTACCACACATTTGGGCCCCTAGAATGCCAGGGCAGTATAACTACCCCACAAGTGACCCCATTTTGGAAAGAAGACACCCCAAGGTATTCGCTGATGGGCATAGTGAGTTCATGAAAGTTTTTATTTTTTGTCACAAGTTAGTGGAATATGAGACTTTGTAAGAAAAAAAAAAAAAAAATCATCATTTTCCACTAACTTGTGACAAAAAATAAAAACTTCCATGAACTCACTATGCCCATCAGCGAATACCTTGGGATGTCTTCTTTCCAAAATGGGGTCACTTGTAGGGTAGTTATACTGCCCTGGCATTCTAGGGGCCCAAATGTGTGGTAAGGAGTTTGAAATCAAATTCTGTAAAAAATGGCCAGTGAAATCCGAAAGGTGCTCTTTGGAATATGGGCCCCTTTGCCCACCTAGGCTGCAAAAAAGTGTCACACATGTGGTATCTCCGTATTCAGGAGAAGTTGGGGAATGTGTTTTGGGGTGTCATTTTACATATACCCATGCTGGGTGAGAGAAATATCTTGGCAAAAGACAACTTTGTATAAAAAAATGGTAAAAGTTGTCTTTTGCCAAGATATTTCTCTCACCCAGCATGGGTATATGTAAAATGACACCCCAAAACACATTCCCCAACTTCTCCTGAATACGGAGATACCACATGTGTGACACTTTTTTGCAGCCTAGGTGGGCAAAGGGGCCCATATTCCAAAGAGCACCTTTCGGATTTCACTGGTCATTTTTTACAGAATTTGATTTCAAACTCCTTACCACACATTTGGGCCCCTAGAATGCCAGGGCAGTATAACTACCCCACAAGTGACCCCATTTTGGAAAGATTGAAATTTTTGTCCCAAGTTAGCGGAATGGGAGACTTTGTGAGAAAAAAATAAAAAATATCAATTTCCGCTAACTTGTGCCAAAAAAAAAAAAATTCTATGAACTCGCCATGCCCCTCATTGAATACCTTGGGGTGTCTTCTTTCCAAAATGGGGTCACATGTGGGGTATTTATACTGCCCTGGCATTCTAGGGGCCCCAAAGCGTGAGAAGAAGTCTGGTATCCAAATGTCTAAAAATGCCATCCTAAAAGGAATTTGGGCACCTTTGCGCATCTAGGCTGCAAAAAAAGTGTCACACATCTGGTATCGCCGTACTCAGGAGAAGTTGGGGAATGTGTTTTGGCGTGTCATTTTACATATACCCATGCTGGGTGAGAGAAATATCTTGGTCAAATGCCAACTTTGTATAAAAAAATGGGAAAAGTTGTCTTTTGCCAAGATATTTCTCTCACCCAGCATGGGTATATGTAAAAAGACACCCCAAAACACATTCTCCAACTTCTCCTGAATACGGCGATACCACATGTGTGACACTTTTTTGCAGCCTAGGTGGGCAAAGGGGCCCATATTCCAAAGAGCACCTTTAGGATTTCACAGGTCATTTACCTACTTACCACACATTAGGGCCCCTGGAAAATGCCAGGGCAGTATAACTACCCCACAAGTGACCCCATTTTGGAAAGAGGACACCCCAAGGTATTCGCTGATGGGCATAGTGAGTTCGTGGAAGTTTTTATTTTTTGTCACAAGTTAGTGGAATATGAGACTTTGTAAGAAAAAAAAATCAAAAAAAAAAATCATCATTTTCCACTAACTTGTGACAAAAAATAAAAAATTCTAGGAACTCGCCATGCCCCTCACGGAATACCTTGGGGTGTCTTCTTTCCAAAATGGGGTCACTTGTGGGGTAGTTATACTGCCCTGGCATTTTCCAGGGGCCCTAATGTGTGGTAAGTAGGTAAATGACCTGTGAAATCCTAAAGGTGCTCTTTGGAATATGGGCCCCTTTGCCCACCTAGGCTGCAAAAAAGTGTCACACATGTGGTATCGCCGTATTCAGGAGAAGTTGGGGAATGTGTTTTGGGGTGTCTTTTTACATATACCCATGCTGGGTGAGAGAAATATCTTGGCAAAAGACAACTTTTCCCATTTTTTTATACAAAGTTGGCATTTGACCAAGATATTTCTCTCACCCAGCATGGGTATATGTAAAATGACACGCCAAAACACATTCCCCAACTTCTCCTGAGTACGGCGATACCAGATGTGTGACACTTTTTTTGCAGCCTAGATGCGCAAAGGTGCCCAAATTCCTTTTAGGATGGCATTTTTAGACATTTGGATACCAGACTTCTTCTCACGCTTTGGGGCCCCTAGAATGCCAGGGCAGTATAAATACCCCACATGTGACCCCATTTTGGAAAGAAGACACCCCAAGGTATTCAATGAGGGGCATGGCGAGTTCATAGAATTTTTTTTTTTTTGGCACAAGTTAGCGGAAATTGATATTTTTTATTTTTTTCTCACAAAGTCTCCCATTCCGCTAACTTGGGACAAAAATTTCAATCTTTCATGGACTCAATATGCCCCTCACGGAATACCTGGGGGTGTCTTCTTTCCGAAATGGGGTCACATGTGGGGTATTTATACTGCCCTGGCATTCTAGGGGCCCTAAAGCGTGAGAAGAAGTCTGGAATATAAATGTCTAAAAAATTTTACGCATTTGGATTCCGTGAGGGGTATGGTGAGTTCATGTGAGATTTAATTTTTTGACACAAGTTAGTGGAATATGAGACTTTGTCAGAAAAAAAAAATAATTTCCGCTCACTTGGGCCAAAAAAATGTCTGAATGGAGCCTGACAGGGGGGTGATCAATGACAGGGGGGTGATCAATGACAGGGGGGGTGATCAAGGACAGGGGGGGTGATCAGGGAGTCTATATGGGGTGATCACCCCCCTGTCATTGATCACCCCCCTATGAGGCTCCATTCAGATATCCGTATGTGTTTTGCGGATCCGATCCATGTATCAGTGGATCCGTAAAAATCATGCGGACGTCTGAATGGAGCTTTACAGGGGTGTGATCAATGACAGGGGGGTAATCAATGACAGGGGGGTGATCAGGGAGTCTATATGGGGTGATCACCACAGTCATTGATCACGCCCCTGTAAGGCTCCATTCAGACGTCCGTGTGCGTTTTGCGGATCCGATCCATCTATCAGTGGATCCGTAAAAATCATGCGGACGTCTGAATGGAGCTTTACAGGGGTGTGATCAATGACAGGGGGGTGATGAGGGAGTCTATATGGGGTGATCACCACAGTCATTGATCACGCCCCTGTAAGGCTCCATTCAGACGTCCGTATGCGTTTTGCGGATCCGATCCATCTATCAGTGGATCCGTAAAAATCATGCGGACGTCTGAATGGAGCTTTACAGGGGTGTGATCAATGACAGGGGGGTGATCAGGGAGTCTATGAGGGGTGATCACCACAGTCATTGATCACGCCCCTGTAAGGCTCCATTCAGACGTCCGTGTGCGTTTTGCGGATCCGATCCATCTATCAGTGGATCCGTAAAAATCATGCGGACGTCTGAATGGAACTTTACAGGGGTGTGATCAATGACAGGGGGGTGATGAGGGAGTCTATATGGGGTGATCACCACAGTCATTGATCACGCCCCTGTAAGGCTCCATTCAGACGTCCGTGTGCGTTTTGCGGATCTGATCCATCTATCAGTGGATCCGTAAAAATCATGCGGACGTCTGAATGGAGCTTTACAGGGGTGTGATCAATGACAGGGGGGTAATCAATGACAGGGGGGTGATCAGGGGCTAATAAGGGGTTAATAAGTGACGGGGGGGGTGGTGTAGTGTAGTGTAGTGGTGCTTGGTGCTACTTTACTGAGCTACCTGTGTCCTCTGGTGGTCGATCCAAACAAAGGGGACCACCAGAGGACCAGGTAGCAGGTATATTAGACGCTGTTATCAAAACAGCGTCTAATATACCTGTTAGGGGTTAAAAAAAACACATCTCCAGCCTGCCAGCGAACGATCGCCGCTGGCAGGCTGGAGATCAACTCTCTTACCTTCCGTTCCTGTGAGCGCGCGCGCCTGTGTGCGTGCGTTCACAGGAAATCTCGGCTCACGCGAGATGACGCCAATTGGCGTTAGCGTAGCCTGGGGGAGCCGCCGCGATGATGCCTTTCGGCGTTAGTGTGGCGGCAAGCGGTTAAAAGCATCCCATAATTTTATTCATTTTGTGATTAAATGTTAAGTTTTAAGTAAGTTACTACCTCCAATTTTCCATATTTGCCTAGAGAAGCACCACCTATATAAATACAGCCCTCCATCATAAATGGAAACCACATGCAGTGCCAGATCCTTTGCTCACCGGACACCATTGCTGCCGTGTCAGTTGTTTGGACAGGAAAAGTAGAGCTGCATGCAGCACTCAGCTTCCTCATAACATGTGCTTTGGTCCCTGTTTATAGATATAGTTAGAATGAGTGCATATTAAAAAGTTTTACCAATGTAGATGCATTTCACCTTAAATATCACTAAATGACGGAACATTGTAAAGAAATGATAAAATCACCTTTATTAAATATTATTAAAATACAAGGAGGGACAACACAAATTATAACTAATTAATGGACGACTATCCACACATGAGAGGCCAGTTCAGAAGTGAGTCTGATGTACTGAACAGCTGTGTCGCTGAAAATCAGTGTAACTGGACATCTACATGTGAAACAGCAAGTCAACCATATACACCACTTAGAACTATGACCACACCATAGGCATTAACAAGTTGTGGTTATTAAACCTCTAATGAACCAGTCCGGTTACAAAAGGTCAACACCACTAGCTAAGTGTGGTCACAGTATTACCTGCTGGTGCAAGCGGCTAATCACGCTGAAATATGGGCTGCAATTCTGGCAGTAGGTACCCTACCAAAAGAGACTCTCTGCCCTATGTCCTATAGGAGATTGAGAAACATCTGCTCACATCCTGGTATGCATCCACATTACAGTGACGGGATGCACCCAGTATCTTAGATGTGAGCACGAATCAATCTCCCATTAAGTTTCTAGCATCTAAGCCCCCAGTCCTGCTCTAACCGTTTCACCCTAGGTTGGGATCCTCAGGAGTATGAAATATCTGGGCTGCCGACAAACAAAAACGCCAACCGCCTCGTGTTCTGAGGCCGGCGGCAGCTGTGCTAGAATGGCCGTACGAGGCCGCTAAGACGCTCAGGTTATGATGAGGAGGCACCTCCCCTAGGTTGGATCGAGCCCCTGGGCCGGCCAATAGGGTGGAGGGGGCGCGGTTAACCGCAACTCAACCCCTCCCACACAACCCGCTCACTGAACGGAGCGATACCAGCTGGAGTGTCAAAACACTCCCAAGATAACCAGGGACCAAACGGTGGTATTTCATACTGCGGCAGCACGGCAAGGATGGTAATCAAGGCAAGTTAAGTACACAAAAAGAGAAAATTCATACTATCCATGCACTGAAGTTCCGACAGCTGATTTTCTTACTGCCATAACGCTCATATTAAGACAGCGCTGAGGCAAAAATTGTAAGGATATATCCATATGAATACATGAATGTAGGAAGATAACTGGGGCGTATGTAAAACCATAGGGAGGTTTGGAAGCCTCAAATCCATTAAGGCTATGAGGAATATCACTAATGAAGATGGTGATATGTGACAAGTGGGGATGGATACACATGCTACTCCAGTGGTTTACAAGAAGCACACATATGAGATGTGCTCATTCAGACCCTGCGGTTGAACCGTTCGCAGTCTGAATATCCATTGCGCCTCCTTCTGTAATAATTTTCTGTCAAAGTCAACCCCTCTTGGCGACCTTCTCACAACTTCAATCCCTTGGAATTTGATCGCATTCCTATCATCCTTATGTAGGGAGGCTACATGTCGCGCAATTGCCGTATCAGCATCCTTTCGGATGTCACCAAGGTGCTCTCCAATTCTTCTCCGGAATTGGCGAAACGTCTTTCCTACATATTGTTTACCACATTTACATGTGGCCAAGTACACCAGCCCCTTAGTTCTGCAGTTCACAAAAGATCTAATGTCAAAGGTTCTGCGCGTAACTGTACTCGTGAATTCATTGCCCAATAATATGGCACTGCACGCCACGCATCCCCCGCATCGAAATGTACCTTTGAGATCGGTACTGAGCCAGGTAGTATTCATAGGAGCTTGAAAAAACTGTGTACCAGGCGATCCTTCAAATTATGCCCACGGTGATACGTAATCGCCGGTCTATCTTCAAGGAGATGTCCCACATCCGGGTCAGATGTCAGTATTCCCCAGAATTGTGTAAGGATATCTCTAACCTCCTCATGTGCCTCATCATATGTAGCAATGATGCGGAGCTTGTCGTTCTCCATTGATGTCACTTTGAGAGCCAACAATGTATTCCGATCCACGGCTAGGGAATGTTGGTATGCCCCAGCTAGGACATTTTGTGGATATCCTCTGCGCCTTACACATCCCATTACTTCTGTTAATATTAGAAATATTTATTGTTTGTATTCTAATGTTTTCAATCAACATTCTTTATAATAATGAAGGTAATTGTAATTGGGTAATGTATTATTTTTTTTTTTTTTTACTTTTATTGCTCCTGTCTTCCATTCTGTCTGTGGTCACACGACCATGTTCATACAGCTCTTTCTTATTTCCTGTGATGTAAAGTCCATGGGAGTGTCAACAGGGGCATTGAGAGGGGAGTGTCTATGCAACTGGATGGGTGGGAAGTGCTATAAACTAGCTGGGTGTTGTTAGGGGCGGTGCTGGAGCTGTGGCAGAGAAAGGAGAAGTACATCATGGGTTTGGTGGAATACAGATGGGATACAGATAGAGGAAGTGCTACATACAGGATGGAAACAAACCACAGTAATTGGTTTACATGGCCAGAATGGGTCAGAAGAGTCCACTGGCATAACACCACTGTGGTGGGCCTCCGTGGTGAACAGAGTATGATAACTTTTATCTGGAGTTAAGTAGGATTACAGTGATATCCAATTTTTAGTTTTTGTTATCTTCAACTACAAAAACAAAAAAATTAAAAGCACTTATTGCATTCTTTCACCATTTGACACCCATAACTTAAAATTTTTTTTCCATTGATGGAGCTATGTCAGTGTTGGTTTTTTTGGTGGGTGAAAGCAGCAATTCTGGAAATTTTGTTACAGTGAAATAAATACTGTATTTTCCGGCGTCAGCTTTAATTTGAAGGTATTTACATCCAAATCAGGTGAACGTGTAGGAATTACAACAGTTTGCATATGTGCCTCCCACTTGTTAAGGGACCAAAAGTAATGGGACAATTGGCTTCTCAGCTGTTCCATGGCCAGGCATGTGTGTTATTCCCTCATTATCCCAATTACAATGAACAGATAAAAGGTCCAGAGTTCATTTCAAGTGTGCTATTTGCATTTGGAATCTGTTGCTGTCAACTCTAAAGATGAGATCCAAAGAGCTGTCACTATCAGTGAAGCAAGCCATCATTAGTCTGAAAAAACAAAACAAACCCATCAGAGAGATAGCAAAAACATTAGGAGTGGCCAAAACAACTGTTTGGAACATTCTTAAAAAGAAGGAACGCACCGGTGAGCTCAGCATTACCAAAAGACCCGGAAGACCACGGAAAACAACTGTGTTGGATGACCGAAGAATTCTTTCCCTGGTGAAGAAAACACCCTTCACAACAGTTGGCCAGATCAAGAACACTCTCCAGGGGGTAGGTGTATGTGTGTCAAAGTCAACAATCAAGAGAAGACTTCACCAGAGTGAATACAGAGGGTTCACAACAAGATGTAAACCATTGGTGAGCCTCAAAAACAGGAAGGCCAGATTAGAGTTTGCCAAACGACATCTGAAAAAGCCTTCACAGTTCAGAAACAACATCCTATGGACCAAGATCAACTTGTACCAAAGTGATAGGAAGAGAAGAGTATGGAGAAGGAAAGGAACTGCTCATGATCCTAAGCATACCACCTCATCAGTGAAGCACCGTGGTAGTAGTGTCATGGCGTGATCATGTATGGCTGCCAATGGAACTGGTTCTCTTGTATTTATTGATGATGTGACTGCTGACAAAAGCAGCAGGATGAATTCTGAAGTGTTTCGGGCAATATTATCTGCTCGTATTCAGCCAAATGCTTCAGAACTCATTGGACGGCGCTTCACAGTGCAGATGGACAATGACCCAAAGCATACTGCAAAAGCAACCAAAGAGTTTTTTTAAGGGAAAGAAGTGGAATTCTATGCAATGGCCAAGTCAATCACCTGACCTGAATCCGATTGAGCATGCATTTCACTTGCTGAAGACAAAACTGAAGGGAAAATGCCCCAAGACAAGCAGGAACTGAAGACAGTTGCAGTAGAGGCCTGGCAGAGCATCACCAGGGATGAAACCCAGCGTCTGGTGAGGTCTATGCGTTCCAGACTTCAGACTGTAATTGACTGCAAAGGATTTGCAACCAAGTATTAAAAAGTGAACGTTTGATTTATGATTATTATTATGTCCTATTACTTTTGGTTCCTTAAACGGAGTCTGTCATCAGCATTTCACGTTTGTAACCCTTCCCATAGCTTTCAAGCATGCTTACAGTTAATAAAAACGTTACCTTTGGCATCAATCCTGGACTTATAAAACCGTCAAAAAACATCTTTGTGGCATATGTATGCAAATGAGGGCTCGCAAGTGCCCAGGGGTGGCGTTATGCTCATAGGTGCCCTGCTAGCTCAGCCTTTTCTTCGCTTCCCCCCGCCCATCCTTTCCCTCTGACCGCCTATCTACTAACTTGTTGTTTCCCGCGCCTGGGTAGTCAGTCCGTTAGCCGGGGCATGCGCAATAGTTACTGTGCTGCCGTACAAGGAATGGGCATCGCAGTGCGCATGCACCGGGCGACGGACTGACTGTGCAGGCGCGGGATCTCGGCGAAACAACAAGTTAGTAGATAGGCGGTCAGAGGGAAAGGATGGGCGGGCGGAAGCGAAGAAAAGGCTGAGCTAGCAGGGCACCTACGAGCGTAACGCCGCCCCTGGGCACTTGCGAGCCCTCATTTGCATATGCGACAAAGATGTTTTTTGAGGATAGGTCATCAATATTACTGGTTGCACAACCCCTTTAAACGTAATTGTACCATGCATCTTAAAGGAGTTGTCTAATTTCAAGAACCCATTTTCAAGTATCCTATTAGGATGGTGTGAAATCCTGATAAAGGGACCAGTCCTGCCTTGTAATACAGTCTTCAATCCAACAGTGCTGTGGAAATAGCTTTTTCATTTTTTCCCTGCATATCTATAGCACTATTAAGATATTTTGGCTTAATTCAGGAGTAACCTCTGTTTTTGACTAGTGTCTTTTTTCAGTTTCTGTGCTCAATTCCTTAGTGATTAATCAGTGGCATAGTATGTTTGAATTTTGGCAATGTTACCTTTTTTGTATTTTTACCCTATATTGAGTTCGGTAAATAGTTAATCTAAATTGACATTCACACCATACCATGTTTGCAAAAAGCTTTGTGGTAGCATGGAAAAACCTTTTATCGCCTAAATAAAAGTTTATTGATCTATACAAATGTTGATTTTAGATGAACTTTAAAGGTTAAGTGGTCAATAGTTAATCAAAAAGGTTGTTTGATTTTCATGTAATGTCAGATTTTGTGTCACAATATTCTCATTGTAAAATATCATTTTAGAAGTAGCGTTGAGCACGAATATTTGAAAAGCGAATTTTTATCGTGAATATCGGCACTTCGAGAATTCGCGAATATTTAGAATATAGTGCTATATATTCGTAATGACTAATATTATATATTTTTTTTTAACACAGTACACATCACAGCTTAGCAACATCCCTAGCAACCAATAGAAAAGTTGCCTGCCCCGTACTATACAAGTTGCACGTATTGCGAAAAAACATGCGCATCATTAATTGCAGAAAATTTGCATGCACAAATATATTGGAGCACTCGATCTGCATTTAAAGCTATTCTAATGTTCTGCCGTGTCAACCATTTTCTCCAGTCTCAGGAAACTTATACCAGCTTGAAAAATGTAGAATAAGTGACCCACGGCGGTATTTCGCATGCATTACGCGAATAATACATTGTCAATTTTCGCAATCAAGAATATAATCTGGAATTCACGAATATATGATGAATATTCTAAAAAATATTCGCGAAATATCGCGAATTCGAATATTGCCCCTGCCGCTCATCACTATTTAGAAGTTGAAGAGAAAAACATTTATAATGCTGATGTTATGTTGGTGGTCCATGTCAATGCCAACCTACTCCTTGGGTGCAAGCACCACTAACATACTTGGCTGGTCCTGCTTTATGGCTATCCTGACTTGTTGCCCTCTGCCCCCCAATAGTCGGCCCAGTCGCCGGAGTCCTGAAAGCCATGGCCTGTGCTTGTTTACACTGCTGGCCCTTAGAGAAGTCAGACTCTCTGGCTTTTAAAGGGCCAGCACATGCTAACCCTGATCTTCTCCGGCCACTGGGGCACCTAAGGCACCTTCCTCTAGGGGAGAGTGATTGAGCAATAGGTTAGATTAGTAACTAGTCCTACAAAGGTTTTCTACTCTGTTGGCCTGTGTATCGACTTCTGCTTGTTACCTGTGTATGACCCTCTGAACCATGCCTGGCCATCGTTTTGGCATTTTTCTGCCTGCCCTGACCTTGGACTGTTATATTGGATTGCCTGCATGCTGTCTGCCCTGATCTCGGCCTGTTCCTGACTATGCTCACACCTGATCCCTTGATGTTCCACACCGGTGTCTCTGACCCCCTGGGTCAGCTGTCAACCACATTGGGACTATTCCAGGGGGTAGCAGCCTGTTGGTTCCCTGCAGTGAAGAGACCAGATTCCTGTATAGAGGTTAAGGGATGGAAACCAGGAGACCACCAGAATTATGCTCCTAGTATAGCTTAAAGTCAAACAGTTTGGTTGATGCAGTGGTCCCACACCCACTGCACATAACTGCTGTTGCTGAGATTTCTAGGTAGACAGCCACCAAATTTAGACACAAGACTGATCACCTTTACTTTAAACCACTGATATGTGAATGTCTGTCCTCTGCACCCCCCCCCCATATAGTTTCAAGGGAAAAATGGGGCAACTGGCCCCAGCCTTGGAGCTGGGAGCATTGAGTATTAAAAATGTCCGGTGTGACAGATGATAGATTGGGGGTCCTCTATGAGAGATACACTCCATGCTCGTCAGTGGAGGAGAAAGATGCACTGATAGGCAGCAATCCGCTCTACAGTATGAGAAGGAGCCATCACTAATAGTATTGCTGGTCCCCATACAGAATCATTGTTTGCCGGCAGAAGAGTCTGTTTACATGGCACGATCTTCTACCGGCAAACAATGATTTTGGTGACTGCACAAATGATCATATTACCTGATGAGTTGGTGTTTTGCTCATTCATTGGGTAATCGATGGCACCTTTACACCGGCAGATAATCACTAATGAGCGTTCCTACGAAAGATTGGTAGGGATTATCTGTCTGATTCTCGGTCAGTGTAAAGGGGCCTTAATGGTAAGTAACATGTATTTACCTGTGCAAATAATGCAGACAACTTTAAACTGGCAATAGCAAATAGATTCCCTTTCTTTTTATTTTTAATAATTTTTATTGATTTTCAAAGATAGAAGGGGGGGGGGGGGGGGGGGGTTACAAACAGTCTTGCAAATCAAGCTTGCAAAGCCACATTCCAAATTACACTTAAGTAGTAACAGAGACATAATGGTGAATAATCAAAGATAATATCAAACCCTATTTATCAAGAAAAGAATACAAGGGACTTTTACGCCCACAGAAAGTAGGTGAACAAGGGTGTTCGATTCGTTGACTTATATTGAGTAACAGGGAAGTTAAGAGCAAGAAAGAAACAATATCTTAAAAGTCAAGTGTTATTAATTTAACAAATTTGGAAAGAATTCACCACATCCTAGTATCCCCACTGTCATCCGTTTCCTAGTGAAGAGACCAGATTCCTGTATAGAGGTTAAGGGATGAAAACCAGGAGACCACCAGAATAATGCTCCTAGTATAGCCCAAAGTCAAACAGTTTGGTTGATGCAGTGGTCCCACACCCACTGCACATAACTGCTGTTGCTGAGATTTCTAGGTAGACAGCCACCAAATTTAGACACAAGACTGATCACCTTTACTTTAAAACACTGATATGTGAATGTCTGTCCTCTGCACCCCCCCATATAGTTTCAAGGGAAAAATGGGGCAACTGGCCCCAGCCTTGGAGCTGGGAGCATTGAGTATTAAAAATGTCCGGTGTGACAGATGATAGATTGGGGGTCCTCTATGAGAGATACACTCCATGCTAGAAATTTTCAATATGCTAAAATGTAAGGCTTTTGGATATCATATACTTCTGCTAAAGAGATATCTTTATGATATGATATAAATGGGCAGTATAGAAGATATTACAGAAAATATGGTTGTGCACTTAATTAAGATAGCCATGAATATCACTTAGGTTGGGTCTGACTCCCTGTATTCTCATCTTCTGATAGAAGGAGCCATAGTAGTGCTCCATCCTCTTTATTGTTTACAGACCACACCTTCATTCATTTTGTAGTGGCTGTGCCTGGTATTGCAACTCCCGTTGTCATGTTTGCAAAAATGGCTTTAATTTACTTGATTACTTAAAATTAATTTTGGGTGAAAGATGTTCTTTCAAAATAAAGAATAATATAAAAGGGATTCTAGCTAACAATGCCTTATCCAAGTCTCTTTCTTCACTTAAGTATCTATGACTTTCGACCAAGGTAGATCTAATAAACATTTCGAAAGGCCCCTTTACACTGGTAGATTTATCAGATGATTGTCGGGAAGGAAGAGTTCACTCCCAACTATCGCCTGCTCGTCAGTGGAGGAGAAAGATGCACTGATAGGCAGCAATCCGCTCTACAGTATGAGAAGGAGCCATCACTAATAGTATTGCTGGTCCCCATACAGAATCATTGTTTGCCGGCAGAAGAGGCTGTTTACATGGCACGATCTTCTACCGGCAAACAATGATTTTGGTGACTGCACAAATGATCATATTACCTGATGAGTTGGTGTTTTGCTCATTCATTGGGTAATCGATGGCACCTTTACACCGGCAGATAATCACTAATGAGCGTTCCTACGAAAGATTGGTAGGGATTATCTGTCTGATTCTCGGTCAGTGTAAAGGGGCCTTAATGGTAAGTAACATGTATTTACCTGTGCAAATAATGCAGACAACTTTAAACTGGCAATAGCAAATAGATTCCCTTTTTTTTTTTTTATATCTTTTTATTGATTTTCAAAGATAGAAGGGGGGGGGGGGTTACAAACAGTCTTGCAAATCAAGCTTGCAAAGCCACATTCCAAATTACACTTAAGTAGTAACAGAGACATAATGGTGAATAATCAAAGATAATATCAAACCCTATTTATCAAGAAAAGAATACAAGGGACTTTTACGCCCACAGAAAGTAGGTGAACAAGGGTGTTCGATTCGTTGACTTATATTGAGTAACAGGGAAGTTAAGAGCAAGAAAGAAACAATATCTTAAAAGTCAAGTGTTATTAATTTAACAAATTTGGAAAGAATTCACCACATCCTAGTATCCCCACTGTCATCCGTTTCCTATAGTTACCAGAGGCAACTACAGCTCAGGCTGTTACTAATCTGTTAGGGAGGGATGTCCGTGGGGGTAACTGGAATATGTTACCACATTTTCTCATGTTTTTATTGTGGTCAAGATCTAATGATTAGGATATCAAGACCGGAGACATAATAAGAACAAAACATAACAAGTGGAGGAGGGAGGGGGAAGGGAGGTGAAAGGAAGGTGGAAGTACCTGATTGAGAACAAGATATGTGAGTGTCGGGTATGAAAGAGGAGGTAATGAACTAGGTCAGTATAGTTCAGGAGAGATGTCTGCTTATATAATATTAGTGTTTGTGAACTAGTGGGTCCAAAACAGTATAGTAAGGATTAAGGTATTGAGGATCTCCATTTGTGCCACGGGGACCAGATTATCTTGTATTTGTGGTGTGACCTCAATTCCCAATGAGACAGTTCTTCTAGTCTGGAGATTGAGGCGACTTTGTGAATCCAGAGTGTCTCCGGCAAAGGACCATGTGCTTTCAAATAGATTCCCTTTCTA
Organism: Bufo bufo; assembly: GCF_905171765.1. NCBI lineage: Eukaryota > Metazoa > Chordata > Amphibia > Anura > Bufonidae > Bufo > Bufo bufo. The sequence continues at coordinate 399,579,746 of NC_053393.1, read as the reverse complement.
ATGGACTAAAGTTATCACTTAAAGGGGTTTTCCCATAAATAACACAAATCCCTTATCTAAGCATTTGATTTCTGGGGTCAAATTGCTGGGACCCTTAGCATTTATGAGAATAGAGTTCCCTGAGTCCCCATGTGTCTCGCATAGTAGCGCACATGTGTGACTACCACTCCATTCACTTCTATGGGTCTAGTTTGAAATAATAGTACATAAACTGATTTCATAATAATGAACTTATTTCATGAAATGTATCATTGAAGCATATTATCCCTCACGCCATAGAATCCAATCATAAAATTCTTATTGTAATACTAAATATGCAGTCAACCAATAGGGGAGAGAGTAGACTCAATCCTATTAGACATGCATATATAAAACATCAGAGACTGAAGGGTGTAATGTGTCAATTTAATATTGTCAATAAAATATTAAAATTGCATGCACATAATAAACTATTGTATACTATTGTCTAAAAGCAGTATAAGTAATGTAATTATATCATTGCACTATGTAATAAAATTGCACTATAGTGGCAAATAGCAATTAAATTAAAAAATCATATTTTTTATTAATAATTATTAATACAATGGTCCCTCAAGATACAATATTAATTGGTTCCAGGTAAACCATTGTATGTTGAAACCATTGTAAGGCTACTTTCACACTAGCGTTGTTTAAATCCGGCGTTCAATTCCAACACCGGAACTGCCCGCCGGATCCGGAAAAACGTGTGAAAACGGATTACATTAGAATCCTGATCAGGATTTTGATCACAATGAAAATATGCATTGGAAAAAACAGATCCGCCATTTATGGACTTTAACTTTTTTTTCACATTTTTTGGGTTCAACATGCAAAAGCCGGATCCGGTTTAACTGAACACACGGCGCCGGATCCGGCGTTAATGCAAGTCAATGGGAAAAAGACCGGATCCGGCGTTTAGTCAAAGTGTTCAGGATTTTTAGCCGGAGGTAAAAATACAACATGCTACGGTTTTCTGAAAAGCCTGATCAGTCAAAAAGACTGAACTGAAGACATCCTGTTGCATCCTGAACGGATTACTCTCCATTCAGAATGCATTAGGATAAAACTGATCAGTTCTTTTCCGGATTTGAGCCCCTAGGACGGAACTCAGCGTCGGAAAAGAAAAACACTAGTGTGAAAGTGCCCTAAGTTGAGTAATTTGTTCCAAAGCCCCAAAATGTCATCCAAGATAAGAGAAAATAAAGATTTATGAAAAGTAAGCAGATAACTATAGTGATGAGCGGCAGAGGCAATATCCGAATACGCAATATTTCACGAATATTTTTTAGAATATTCATCATATATTCGCGAATTCGCGATTGTATTCTTGATTGCAAAAATCAGCAATGTAATATTTGCGTAATACGCGTGAAATACAGACGTGGGTACCCTTATGCTACATTTTTCATGCTGGTATAAGTTTCCTGAGACTGGAGAAAATGGTTGGCAAAGCAGAACATTACAATGGCTTTATATGCAGATAGAGTGCTGCAATATATTTAAAGTAGGGAACTAAGATATCTATTTGTCAAACTCAGCAGAGGCAAGATATTGCTGAAAGAAATCATCATTGTGGTCTGGTCTGAATGGAGAAGATAAGAAAATAGAGCACCTACATCAGAGGAGATGTCACTGGATGTAAGAGGTATGTACCGCTGTATTAGTGTCACCGCCAGTTCTGTGAGAAGGTCTGTTAGACGTTCTTCTCTACCTCTTGCATGAGGTTCTTTGTTTTGGTTTCACTTTGTCATCTCCTTTCCTTCTCCCAGCTGTCACCTATTTACACTAATTGTCTCCCTTTATATTCCCTCCCATACTGCCTCACTTTGCGGTTTATACTTCTTCCTGATTGAGTTGTTCACTGCTGGAGGCTGCTACTGCTGATTCCTCAGATAAGTCCTTTTCCTTTATTTGTGTTTCCTTGCTGGCTTGATTCTAGGTGACCCTGACTCCGTCCGTATTAAGTGCAGGGAGCCGGTGGTCGTGTCCCCTCACTATTATAGGGTTTTCAGGTGTCACACAGTATAAGGTACGTGGGCATGCAATCGTCTACCATAAAGACCTTTGCATGGGCATAGCAGTCAGGGAGAGCTCTAGGGGTTTTATAGGGCTCACCATTATGCTCCTTAGTTTGTGATCAAGCCAGTCGGATGTTTATTTATAAGTTCCAGCTTTCTGAAACACCATCCGTGACATTATAAACCGCCACAACCGTCTTAAGCATGGATCCGGTTTCAGCCTTGATTGACCGCATGCAAGGTCTTTCGCTGGAGGTAGCAGATCTCCGTAAAACTGTGTCTCAGTTTCAGGTGACCAGTTCTGCTGGCGTTCATGGAGTTTGTTCCGTGCCTAAGATCTCGCTTCCGTATGCGTTCTCCGGGGGTAGAGAGAATTTAGTTCGCTTTAGAGAGGCTTGCAAACTCCATTTTCTCCTACTTCCCCATTCCTCTGGTGATGAGGAGCAGAGGGTGGGGATCATCATCTCGCTGCTCAGAGATAACGCTTAGTCTTGGGCCTTTTCGCTGCCAGTGCGGGCATGGCCCCTCCGATCGGTGGATGAATTTTTTGTAGCCCTGGGGCATATATATGATGACCCGGATCGTATTGCTCTGGCTGAATCTAAACTGCGTCTTTTATGCCAGGGTAAACAGTCCGCAGAGATATATTGTTCAGAATTTCGGAGATGGGCAGCTGATACTGGTTGGAATGATGCTGCACTCCGAAGTCAATTTTGCCATGGTCTTTCGGAAAGATTGAAAGATGCATTTCCTTTTCATGAGAGACCAGCCTCGTTAGAATCTGCCATGTCTCTAGCTGTTTGTATTGACAGGCGTCTTAGAGAGAGAGAGAGGAGACTACTCCTTCCTGTCATATTCAGTCCAAGGACAGTGGGGCTGTCTCATTCAGTGCGCAGGGGTCTCAGTCTCTCTCAATCCCCTCTGAGGAGGAGGCCATGCAGCTGGGTTTGCTTGCCTCTGATAGTAGAGGATTCAGCTCTCAGAGGAGGGTTTGTTTCTGTTGAGGGGGTATAAATCATTTGGCTAATGTTTGCCCCTCTAGGAGATTCATGGAGTTTTCTGAGGGTAATAAAAGAAAAACAAAAAGAAAAAAACCCTCTAAATACTTTCCATTTGCTACTATTGGCAAGGTTGATGCGGAAATTGAAGGTTTGCTGTTTACTTGTAGTTCCCGTTTTCTCCTACCTGCCAGGGTGGCGCTAGATGGCAAGAACATTGTTTGTGAGATTTTTGTAGATAGTGGAGCAGCTCTCAATCTCATTGATAATCAATTTGCAATAACGCATGGTTTCCAGGTATGCACTTTGGATAAGGATATACCTGTTTTTGCTATCGATTCCGGTCCACTTTCTCAAAGATCGTTAAAGGGCATAGTTCACAATATCCGTTTGACTGTGGGTGACACTCATGTTGAGGATATGTCATGTTTCGTCTTAAGCGGATTACCTACTCCTCTAGTGTTGGGGCTACCCTGGCTCACTAAACATAACCCCACCATTGATTTGCAATAAATGGCAAATAAATGGTTGGAGTGAGTTTTGCAGAGAGAATTGCCTCACGGCGTCTCTTTCAGAGGTTTCTACCAAGACTGTGCCATCTTTTCTCTCTGAATTTTCGGATGTGTTTTCCGAGAGTGGTGTCCAGGAGTTGCCCCCTCACCGGGAGTACGACTGCCCTATTAATCTCATCCCAGGCGCCAAACTGCCAAAATCACGTTTATACGTTCTCTTCTGCTTTTCACCCGCAGTCGAATGGTCAGACCGAACGCGTCAATCATAATCTGGAGACATATCTGTGCTGTTTTGTGGCAGAGAATCAGGAGGATTGGTGTTCTTTTTTGTCCCTTGCTGAGTTTGCTTTAAATAACCGTCGCCAGGAGTCTTCTGATAAGTCACAATTTTTTGGTGCATATGGGTTTCATCCGCAGTTTGGGACATTCTCTGGAGAGGGGTCTTCTGGTTTACCTGATGAGGAGAGATTTTCCTCGTCTTTGTCATTTATTTGGCAAAAGATTCAGGGTAATCTGAAGAGGATGAGTGAGAGATATAAGCGTGTGGTGGATAAGAGACGTGTGCCTGGTCCGGACCTGAATGTGGGTGATCTGGTGTGGTTGTCTTCCATCTTGATCTTCCTCAGATTTGGAAGATCCATAATGTTTTTCACAGGTCCCTATTAAAACCGTATGTCCAACCCACTGTACCCTCCTCTTTGCCTCCTCCTCCGATTGTTGTTGATGGTAATCTTGAATTTCAGGTCTCTAGGATTGTAGATTCTCGCATTATCCGCGGTTCTCTCCAGTACCTCATTCATTGGGAGGGTTATGGTCCTGAGGAGAGGATGTGGGTCCCAGTGGCGGACATTAAGGCCACTCGTCTAATCAGGGCTTTCCATAGGTCTCATCCTGAGAAGGTGGGCTCTGAGTGTCCAGAGTCCACCCGTAGAGGGAGGGGTACTGTCACCGCCAGTTCTGTGAGAAGATCTGTTAGACATTCTTCTCTACCTCTTGCATGAGGTTCTTTGTTTTGGTTTCACTTTGTCATCTCCTTTCCTTCTCCCAGCTGTCACCTATTTACACTAATTGTCTCCCTTTATATTCCCTCCCATACTGCCTCACTTTGCGGTTTATACTTCTTCCTGGATGAGTTGTTCACTGCTGAAGGCTGCTACTGTTGATTCCTCAGATAAGTCCTTTTCCTTTATTTGTGTTTCCTTGCTGGCTTGATTCTAGGTGACCCTGACTCCGTCCGTGTTAAGTGCAGGGAGGCGGTGGTCGAGTCCCCTCACTATTATAGAGTTTTCAGATGTCACACAGTATAAGGTACGTGGGCATGCAATCTTCTACCATAAAGACCTTTGCATGGGCATAGCAGTCAGGGAGAGCTCTAGGGGTTTTATAGGGCTCACCCATATGCTCCTTTGTTTGTGATCAAGCCAGTCGGATGTTTATTTATAAGTTCCAGCTTTCTGCAAAACCATCCGTGACAATTAGCCTGTATGTTTTGTAGTGCTGTATGTAATGTTTTCTAAGTATTTAAGTCTTTAGCAGTAGGGCTGGAGGAAAGGAGTTATGCTGAGAATTTTTCAATTTTTGCCTCAGGCCGAAAGGCTAGGTGTAACCCTCCCCGTTGCCACAAATTGCTGAGGGAAGGGGGGCTCAGGCTGAACTCTTGCACCAGGGCCCATAAGCCTTTAGCTAAGCTCCTGACCAAGAGTAGTAATTAATCAGGCTGCTGAATGGAAATCTCTATGCTGATCACCCAGAAATGCTGCTCACTAGCTCCCCCTATGTAGCATGTGTCCTTACAGGTAGAAGACAATCCTCCTCTGCCCGGGGTGCTGAAATTGTGCAGATATCATAGTCATTCTTGCTTTGATGTTTCCAGTTGTGTTTGTTTCCTGGCACATCTTGCCATTATAAATGTAACTTGGATGGCACTGCAGTGATACTCCCTTTTGCATGAAATACTCTGTATGCCAAACACGTTTCTTCTAAAATGTGAGTATGTAAGGGTACAAGTGGATGGCGACAAACTCACTCTGACAACTGAGTAACACGGGAATGGCTTTACTGATGATGACTTTGCAGTACGGTCATAAACTCTTGAACAGGTAAACTTGTATTCAGTAGGGGCGCTGTCTTTTTAAGAAGATGTGTTGAGAACAGGGAAGGTATAACTAAAGTCTCTGTAAAATAAGTTTAACCTATTTATAAGTGTATAACCTATATATACAGTCTCTCCCTTACTGATCTGCTAGTGGGCAATAGACCCTTCTGGTGCTCGACCACTTACTCTTCACATTAGGACCCCTCTCTTTGCTGCAGCGGAGAATCTGGCAGGACACTTCTGAGGCCTTGCTTGCTTGTCATCTGTGGTCCACAATCTGCTCCCTTGCTCTGGTTCATGTTGCACTCTTTCTTCAGTGTCATACAATGCCCTGCCTGCTGCACTGTGCTGTACTTCTTTACTTGGGTGGCCATATCACACCAGCCTTGCCCTGTATTTTTGGCACTGCACTCCTCTTCTTCCCCAAGCCCTGGCTGAACTCTTTTGTCTTCACTTGTTATCTCTAGCTGTGAACTGGCTCACTCTGCTGGACTGAAATGATAACAGCAAACCTCTATGTTCCAGCACTGCAACAGCTCCTCCTGACACTACAAGTATAAGTAAACAGTAGCTTGGATGCAGTCAGCAGATGCTGAGCCTTGTCCCTGGAAGTAGGGTTCCTACCCCGTTAGATGTAGCTCAAAATAACTCCAGTGACATAAGTAAATCTTCTTGAATAGTGATTTTTAATTATTATGCGGGTTAGATGTGACGTTTCAGCCAACACAACCTTTTTCAGACTGGTGCCGCTCTGTGAGGAACTTGGAAGGCGATGGCTTAGTCTCACCAAATGTGCTGCTGCACTACCGGAGAATAACCTGGCAACCTCCGGTAGTACAGCAGCACATTTGGTGAGACTAAGCCATCACCTTCCAAGTTCCTCACAGAGCGGCACTAGTTTGAAAAAGGGTGTGTTGGCCGAAACATCACATTTCAGCCGCATAATAATTAAAAATCACTATTTAAGATTTACTTATGTCACTAGAGTTATTTTGAGCTACTACAAGTATGAGTGTCATGCTGGTGGGGCCACATAGATATGTTTTAGCCTCTGAAGATGGAAACTAGAATTGTACAGATATATAGTGAGAAAAGGGTATTGGGGTGGGGGTAGAAGAGGAAATGAGGTCCATGCTTTTGCTGTATTTAATATGTGTACATACTAATTTACTCCAGCTCTACTGCATATTTGGGATTTAAGGTTTGTGTCTATTGTTCATTTGATTTTCTTTTAGGGGTTTAGGTGCTGTCATTTCTGTTATTTCTTGTTAAATTTTAATTTGACGGAACATCCATCCCTGTAATAATAATATAAATAGACAACTATTAGGCTGCTTTCACACAGTCATTGTGTAATCATTTCCAAAAGTTCCTGTGTGCCATAACCAGTGGTGGAGGCTACACAGAGATGGATTACATTCATTTTTAACAAAATATTATACCACAAATGTTGGCATTTTGTGGCATCGCTAGCATGAGCGTAAAATGTCACCTTCTGACATTTTACATTTTCCTAAAACATAAAAAACATAAAAAATCGGATAAAACTGATAACAATGATGTTCAACCCAGGGAGCCTTCTTAATTCTTCCTACCATTTACTTCTGAACATCAGAAATTTGGCACCATTCAGTAAGCCCTGTATAAATGAATCCTTTTCAAGACCAAGGGGATAAATTGCTGCATTTTAATTATTGCTGCAGATAATTAAGTCGTTTTTGCACTGCAGCCAAATTGCCCCTTTTATTGAATTGATAGTAAATTAGCCATGTTTAAATTTTGAGCAGTCATAGTAAAATATTACATAGCTGTGTTAGATTTGACATGATGTTTCTCATGTCAAACAAATTTATTTGTTAAGCCTTTCACAGTATGTCCTTCGTAGAATCTATTAGCATCAAACTAACAGTTGCCAAGGCAACAGAGCAACTTAATTCAGCCGTAAAAGCCTTTAGAAAAGCCCAGCTTGAGATAATGTGCTATGTTGCTGACATTACTCGCGGTATATCCGGTGGATCGTGTACTTTTCTACATGACCCACAGCATAAATGTTATCTAAATGGAATGATTGTGCTTTAACATATGTAGCACTATCATCTACATTCACAGTAAGCAATAGCAGCAAGTCATTCCCCATGTATTTGCACATGTATGGCTTATCTATGCAAAGTGAAAACATTTTCTCTACTAGCAATAGCCCTCTTGAGTACCCTAGTCAGAAAAACCCTTCATTACTTACCGTGACAATTACAGTATGTTTACACATTGCGGATTTCTTGCCTCAAATCTGCTGCAAAGTACAGTACAGTATAAGTCTATGGGATTGTCTAGTCCCCATCTGATACATACTTTTACATATCTACATTCACGGTAAGCAATTGCAGCAAGTAATTTCCAATGTATTTGCACATATATGGCTTATCTATGCAAAGTGAAAACATTTACAGTACTGTGCTAGTAACAGCTGTCATGGAGTAGCCTAGTCAGAAAAACTCTTCTTTATTCACCGTGACAATTATGTTCCCATGTTGCGGGTTTTGATCCTCAAATCCACTGCAAAGTACAGTACAGTATAAGTCTATGGAATTGTCCTGTCTCCATCTAACACATGCTCGAACATATGTAAGCAATTGCAGCAAGTCATTTCCAATGTATTTGCACATGTATGGCTTCTCTATGCAAAGTGAAAACATTTACTCTTGAGTACCCCAGTCAGACAAATTCTTCTTTATTCACTGTGACAATTCTGTTCACACATTGTGGTTTTCGATCCTCAAATCCACAGCCAAGTACAGTATAATATAAGTCTATGGGATTTTCCAGTCTCCATTTAGTACATGCCATGTCAATTTTTTTTACATGCAGATTTGCTCCAAATCTACAGCACGCCCATTATCTGGCGGATTAGTTGTGAATTTGAATGAATTAAGTTTAAAGGGGTCTAAATCTGCAATCAAATCAGAGTCTGACAAGTATGTTGCAGATTTTTTGTGCAGTTGGTGCAATTTTTTTGTGGATTTTATCAACGACAAATCTAGAACATGTGAACCTACTCTTATTAATAACTGGCGCAAATTATTTGGCAGCCTGTAGTCCTAGTGCAGAATTGGATGCATAGTGCATCAGCTACAGTATGTATATTATATATGGTATTAAATAAAGTATAGTTTGTATAGAATAATAATAATCACAATCAGAGTGACTATTTATTAAAAATACCAGCCAAAGTACCTCATAACTCCAGATGCAATGGCCAACTAATACCAGCTATTGGGGTCCATATTGTTTCAGTCATAACGTCCACATAATACCAGCTCAGTTGCATAATATCTGCCATTGTATACCTACCAACCAAGTGAAAATAGAATAGAGAAAAATGAAGACCTGTTGCTTGACTACCTGGTCCTTTACAATACATGGTCACAACTTGGTCAGATGAGGATGGTTATAAATCCTAGCATGAAGGAAACCATTGGAGATTCTAAATGGTGTTAAAACAATAGTGAATATGTTAAAGATGCCAGATTAGTCAATGTGTGATGACTAAAACGGTAGTTAAAGTGGAAAATTTGATTAGGTTTCATCAGGGAGCTGGGATGCTGGACCAATCAGGCTCTGTGCCGACGTCACATGCCTCCTGAGGTGGGCTATTTAAACAAGCCACTGCTGGAAGCAGGTGCCTATGATTGGCTTTCTAAGCCTGACTAGCTAGTTGTGAGTTTGTTACTTTGGATCATTGACATTTGCCTATTTCTCTGGCATTGCTTCTGATTATTGATTTTGTCTCTGATGTGACCTCCTGGTATTTGACTCTGCTTGTTGTGACCTCTCCTTTGCCTGCTGACTTTGTCTCTGTCATTATCTCCTGGTTTCACCTGATCTGGTCCTGATTTTGCTTGTTTGGTTTTCTTCTATTTCTGTCTTGTTACTTTTTTTACATTTTGGTTTAGGCCCCTGCACGTAGTTAAGAAGGGACTGCCGTCCAGTTGTGGGCCGTTACTTAGGACAGATCATGCAAGTAGGTACGAACAGTGATGCAGGTGGAGCACAGGGCTGCACTGTTCCCTACGCTTTCACAGGCTGAACAAAATTTCTCTGCGGTGTCAACTTTAGCTGGTATAGATCCTATGCAGGCCTTGGTAGACCAAATGCAAGGTCTCACCGAGCTGGTCCAGGATCCTGCAAAAAGGGTCCAGCGCCAAGAGAATGCTCAATCTCCACCCCTTGCAACAGTTCCCTCACAGCTCCTAGAACCCCAAGTTAAGTTGCCTGATTGATTTGTGGGTAATAGGAAGCAGTTTGTGTCTTTCAGGGAGAGTTGCAAATTATATTTTTGTCTCAGACCTCACTCCTCGGGGTCAGAGCAACAGAGAGTAGGTATTATTTCGCTTCTGCAAGGAGATCCCCAGGAATGGGTATTCTCTCTTCCCCTGACTCTCCTGAGCTGTCTTCTGTTGATATTTTTTTCTGCTCTTGGTTTGCTCTATAGTCAACCTGACAGGACTGCGTCAGGGACACAGACCTGTCTAGAACTGTTGTGCGATTTTCGTAAATGGTGTGTGGCCTCCCAATGAAATTAACCAGCTCTGTGATTTTAACTCTGCCAGGGTCTTTTTGACACACTTAAGGACTTGCTTTTAAGTTATCCTTCACCTGCTTCTCTTGACGAGATCATGACATTAGCTGTGCATTTAGACAAAGGACTATAAGAACATAAAAATGCACATCATCCACATCCTTTCCAGTCCAGATTGGCCATCCACTTTTTCCAAGGTAGCTGCTTCCATGGATGACCTCTGGCAGCTGGGTGTAACTATGTTTCCTCAAGACAGAGGAAGCTTCAGAAGGAGAAATGCATTATGGGGGTCATTTATAAAGACCGGTGTTTTAATAATTTAATAATAATTTAGTAAGGCCCTGCGTTGGCCGTGGATCTTATTGTTTCTATGTTTCTATTGTGGTGACGCTGGCCATCTACACCAGTCCTATCCTGTTCTATGGGTATTCCGTTACCAACTCTATGCTCATTAGTGATATGCATTCTGAGTTTTGTTCGCAATTTGTAATAGAAAATTAATGTGATCTTGTGATCTGCATTATCATGTTATTAATTGGACTTCTGGTGAGATGGAGAAATGGAGAACTAAATATGGCAATACCTGTACATTTAGGTCTGGGTCAAATAATATTAAGGCAAATGCCATATTTATAAGCTACTGTGGCATTAATTTGTCGGATTCCAAACCAGAATCCGTCTTGTCTGCTGAGATTGTCTTTTCCGCTCACATTAAGTGCTCCTGCACACGACCGTATCCGCTTTTGCAGTCCGCAAATCATGGATCTGCAAAATACGGATATTGACCGAGAGCTTGCCGCCATTTTTTTTACTCCTCCACAATTGTCTGATCCTTGTCTGCAAAACGGACAAGAATAGGACATGTTCTATTTATTTGTGGGGTCACAGAATGGACTTACAGACTTACGGGTGTGCTCTCCGCATCTTTTGTGACCCCGTTGAGATGAACAGTTCCACATCTTTTCTTCAAATAATGCAGATCGGATGCAGATCAAAACTACTGCCGTGTGTATGAGGGAAGGAGAGGAACACTGACCTCTTTTCATATTTTTATTTGCAGATCCACTAAATATTGGGCTTCTTTTTTGCCATCCAAGATGAATACACCACTTCTCAGACCATCTGATGCACACTGTACAACTGTACCCCAAGACACTTCCTACTTGTCTAGCCCTGGCCAGCATTGAACTCATGAGCCAATCCAAAGGCAGGAGAAGGTGTCTTGGGCTACCAAATTGCGATCCAGCACCTTGGATAATAAAACATAACTTTTACTAGATTAAGATTAAAAGCTATGCATTTCGCGCATATAGCACTTTATCAAAACCCATGGAAGGTCACACATGGGGAAACATTTAAAAGCCAAAGAAGCAGCACCTGTTTGCATAATCAAAAAACAACACAATGTCACGCCCTGCCCTGTGGGTGTTCTGAGGAGATCTGTCAGAGTTGCTGCACGTGACTCGATCTGACAGTTTGTTTTGTTGTGGGTTTGAACTGAATCCCACCTCCTCCCAGGTGTTGTTCTTTAGGTAATTGGTGAGGCTATTTATTCCTCCCTCTCCCTATAGCCTTTGCGGGTTATAGTTCTGCCTTGTGTGAGCTCTGGAAGTTTGGTGGATCGTCTGCTCCAACACATCTCTAGATAAGTCCTTTTCCTTTTTTCCTTCTGTGTCTGTTTTTACTAGGCCTCTAGGGTGACGCTAGCTCCTTTGGTTGTTGAAGGAGCTGGGTGTCTCTTTCCCTCTTCCCTACAGCTGAAGTTTTGGTTCAGTGTGTTACAGTCTTAGGTACGTGGGCATGTGCATATCTACCATCGAGCATCTTAGGGAAAGTGTTTTAGGGATTGCTAGGAGGTGACCCCTTTGTTCCCTAGCATTTGGGGGCTAGTCAGTTGTTTTGTTTGCCTTGTCATGTTCTGTTTCCTTCCTTTATCTTACCTACCGTGACACACAATAGTTGAAGTGGATACAGGAAAGTCATGAAAATTTAATAGTTGAAATAGTCCTGTTGTATGTAACTTGTGGTATAAGAAACAAAAATAAAACAACACAACAAAATACTGAGTTGCTCCAACATGTTGGTAAGCAAAGCAATGTTTTTTTGATGGTTGTATTATCTTTAATATAGCAATGACAGATCTGTCCCCCATTGACTTACAATGGTTTTAGAGACGGATCCGTTTTCTTTCCTGCATCCCAGGACGCACTCAAAAACACTGCTTGCTGCGTTTTTGTGTGCGTCATGGGAACGCAATAAAACGGAACGGAATGCATTCTGGTGCACTCTGTTCCCTGGTGTGAAAGTAGCCTAAGAGAGATATATTGGTATGTAAATAAATAAAGTAATATTAACCTGTTCGCTGCCAGCGCCGTACATGTATGGTGCTGGAGTGATGGCAAAACATGGCGCATGCATTGGGCGTAATAGCCGGCACTGAAACAGCGGAGACCCGCGGCTAATGACCGCGACCTGCAATAATGCAGATCGCAGTCATTAAATCCTTTAGATGTCGCGATCAAGTGAGATCACGGCATCCATGCTTTCTCTGCAGCCAATGAGCATGCAGGTAATTGAATTCAATACGCTGAGTCTCTCTGAAGAGACCAAGGGTATTGAATTTGCAATTCTTATTTTGGCCAGCAGGTGGCAGGCCAACTTAAGAAATGAACAATTCTGTACAAATATTGGGTCTAAAAGACCCATGATTGTTCAGAATTAAAAAAAGAAAGGATTTTGTAGGCTCAAATAAGAGCTTCAAAATAATAAAAAAGTTAAAAAAACTGAAAAAATATATCTAAAAATGTAAAAAATATAAACCTTTAAATCACTCATGTCCACGTCCAAAAACACTCATGCTATATAAAAATATTTTTTCAAAACGGAAAATGGCGTAACGGAAAAAAGGGTCAAAATGACCAATTTGCAATTTTTTCATTGATTCTCTTAACAAAAAAATAAAATGAAATGTGGTCAAAATATCACACACACTCCAAAATGGTATCAATAAAAACTACAGATTATTCCCCAAAAATGATCCCTCACACAGCTCAGTAGATATAGCTATTAAAAAGGTTATGGGGGTCAGAATATGGTGATGTAAAACAAAAATTTTGTTTTCAAAGTTAAAATTTATTTTTACACTATTTAGACATAAAAAAAACTATACATATTGTGGGGATTCGCTCTGGTAGACAGGATGTGCGGACGCAGTATAGAGGCAAAGTACCAATTCTTAAATCAAACTTCTGTGTTTATTCACACATAGAGCAAAAACAAAACGTCACTTTGCAGTCTTGGTGTTAGTTTACACACAATGGAAAGTCCACATAGCAAAAATCACCTTGTTGGCAGTTCTGCCTCCAGCAGTCCATAGCAGGCTTTTAAGGGGCCCGTTTCCCTTACAGACGGGTCTCAGCCCTCCAGCACGGCACAAGCCTCATATCCCAGCACACACACCTCCTGAGCTCCACTGTCAGACTGAGGTAATCCTCCTCACCTGGCAGTGCTGGCTGGTTTTGAGGCCTGGCAAAACCCGGCCTAGAACATGGGGCGTAGTCACCCACCCAGCACTTTGACTACTCCCAGTAAGAGCCATCCCTGATCAGCAATACAGCCATACTAAGTATTAAGGTGTCAAACAGCAACTGCTGCTGACACATAAAAACAGTCTCTTACTCCACCGAGGCCAGGAACCTCGGTGACACGTACCTATCATCCACAATGATTCCTTGTACCTTCCTTCGAAATGTAGTATCATTGTAATCATACTGACCCAAAGAATAAAAGGCACACATCAGTTTTACTGCAAAGGGAATGCTGTGGGAACAAAACCTGCGGAGGAATTGTGTTTTTATCCAATTCCACCCCATTTAGAATTTTTTCCAGCTTCCCACTACATTGTATGCTATATTAAATGGTGGCATTAGAAAGTACAACTTGTTCCACAAAAAATAAGCCCTCATACAACTATGTGAACAGAAAAATAAAAAAGTTATGGCTCAAGAAAGATAGGGAAGAACAATGAAAAAGACAAAAAATGAAAAAACCTCCGGTATGCTAAGGGTTAACAGAGAGCTAAATAAAAAAAAATTTATATAGGTAAGTAAAGTATACTGACATAGCAACATCAAAATTCCTATTGAATGAAAAAATATATATGTAAAGTAAAAAATTTAGATGTAAAAATATCGCACCATAATGCAAAGTCAATAGAGAAATGTGTGTCTATAGAATATAGAGACAACGATGCAAAATGTGCAGATATATTTTGAGGAAATAGTAAACAACCAACCAGAACAATAACTCCAAATTGTGTCCAGGAATGTAGTCTGAATTGAGACCTAGTACAAATCAGTAACACTGTGAAACGCAAATAGGTCGACGCTGCCCTACATCCACATTGTGGCCAGAAGGCATTATGGACCCCCACGTGCCAGGCTAATTGACAAAGTCCGGAATTGCCATATGGACATATGAAATTGTTATATGGACAAAAAATGTAAACAAAAATGATAACTTGGTAATTAAACATAAAGAAGCCTAGCCATTAATTATTAATAGGGAGTGATATTCAAACCTTCAGTAGTATATATTAGTTTTAAAATTGATGATACAACAGACCAGACCTGTAATTAAGATCTCCTGGAAACCTAGTATCCAATTGGAAAATCCAGAAAGCTTCTCGGTGAAGCAATTTTTTCCTCCAATCCCCTCCCCTGGTTTTGAGACTTTCTATATTCCATAACACCGCAATGAGGAAATATTGCCATTATGTTGTAAATTAAAATGTTTTGTTGCACCTGACACAGTGTTGGATAAAGAGGATATTTTTGGTAAGTGCACTGCTATACATATTTATAGTTTTCTAATGGTACATGCTACATCTTTGAGATTGCAAGGAATGCACTCGATAATGTAGATGACACATTGACTTTCACAATTAATGTGTTGTTTGATCTCATAGCGGAATTTGTTATCACTAGAGGTGAAAGAGTTCTTGCGAAACATATATTGACAAATATTACATCTGGGCAACCCACATTGTACTGAGCCTGTATACGAGAGCCAGTTATCCAGATTGACTTTAGGGTGCAACAAAAATAAGCTTGGTGAGAGTTGGTGCCCCAGAGTTTTGCTCCTTCTGGCCACAAAGTTGCATCCATTTTTTAGGATATCTGCCAGAATTGAATCCTGATACAAAATGTGTATGTTTTTATGCATGATATCGGTGACTTTTTTATAGTCCTTGTTGTAGGTAGTGGAAAAAGTGACACGTAGTTCATTTTAAGTATTTTGAGTTTTATGACGAATCATTTCTTTCCTGCTCTATTTTTGGGACAAGTTTTTAAGCATGTTGTATGGACCATTTAGGATAACCTCTTTGCTGTGATCGTATGTACATTTCCTGACTCTGTTGCGTGTATGAGGAGCCAGAGGAGCAAGATCTTTTTACTCAAGGTAATTTGCCAACAGGGATGGCTTTGAGGGTGTATTGGGTGGTTGCTTGTGGCATGTAAAACTGTGTTACCAGCAGATTTCTTATGGTAAAGTGATGTGATGAAGTACTCTACCCTGTTTTATGTCACCAACTAATTCAAGATCTAGGAATCAAAACCCTCACCCTCACTCTTCCCAGTGAGTTAAAGGTTGCATTTGTTGTTATTGATTGAATCAAAGAAAGCTGGTATGGACGCCACATCACCGTCCCACACGATCAAAATGTCATCGATGTAGCATCTGTACCATATCTTGCTGCCATAGGGGTTACCACTGAAGTATAAGAATGGCTGAAGACATAGATAAATTGCCCAGTGACAGTGAAAACTTCACTTTCATTGGAGCCCCTCTGATTTGGAAGAAAAAGGTCTGGTCAAATGAAAAATAATTGTGCGTTAGAAGATAGTTGAGCACATCGATAATACACTCACATAATTCTTCTGTATACTGTCCATATCTGTATAGATGATAAAACACTGCTGAAATGGCTAGATCATGGGGGATTCATGAGTATAGTGAACAACATTGCAAGCAATCCATGTGTATGCCGGATCCCGTATAAAAGTATCAAAGATCCTCAGGATTTCATTGCTGTCTTTTATGTATCCTGGAGTTCTCAATACCAGTGGTTGTAAACATTCATCAAGCCATTGGCATAGTCTTTCATTAAGAGACCCGATGCCTGATATAATTGGCCTGAGGAGAGGAGGATGTTCCTGTTTGTGAACCTTTGATAGGCCATGAAAAATTGGGAGGATAGGATGTTCCACCAGTAGATAAGCTGCTTGTTTGTCAGATAGTTCTGTCGACAGAACTTTATTTTCCGTCCTGCTTAACAGAACCAGATGGTTCCATAATGCTTGCCCATAGACCTCTATTATGACAAAATAGAATGCCTCTAAAGGTTTCTGTTTTGAATTCCGCCTTATGAATTCAGTTATTTTTCATTATAAGCATGTTATAATGGAAAGCAATAATGGAATTCATAATGGTGATGTGAACCCGCTCTCTGTTGTCATCCGTTTGAGCCATTTTCGTCTGAGATCTGTTTTTTTAGACAGATGACAACTGATGCAACAGGATCCGATTTTTTACAGGATCCTGTTTTTTTTTTTCTCTTTCTTCGTCTGATGGATTAGAACAACAGAGAGCTAAACGGTGATGTGAACTCATCCTAAGACAAAAGCAAAGAACATTTAAAACATTGAAGGCTGAGGGTTCAGAAACATCATTCCAAACTTATCAAAAGCTCAATAGGAAATGTAAAAAATAAATAAATAAATTAGCAACAGAAAAATTAATTGCAAACATCAAAATTAATCCCAAAATCTTTTATAAATGTATAAATGCCTAAAAGAAAAAATTTAATAATTCTGTCCCTCTAAAATAAAACCAAGGGAATATGATTGTAGAAGACAAAGAGAAAACAGACATATTAAACTCTTTTATCTGGGTTCACCAGCAACCTGCCAGTACCAGATCTCATTCAGAGGGGCAGTAAACAAGGTTCTCTGTCAAATCTCACTGTGTTAATAAAAGAAGAAATGCAGGGCATCAAAGCAAATTAAATATTGATGAAGCCCCTGGCCCAGATGGCATACATCCACGGGTACTGAGGGAATTGAGCTCAGTAGCTGATAGACCATTGTATTCTATTTTCTTACACTCTTCTGTAACAGGGTCAGTGCCACAGGACTGATTACTGATCACCAGCATGAATTAATGAAAAACAGGTCATGCCTAACCAACATGCTGGGTTTCTAGGAGGTGACTGCAAATCTGAATGTTGGTCATGTGGCATTTGATACGGTTATGACATTTGGTTACGAGACAGAAAATAAAGAGTTGTTGTAAATGGTACATGCATTTGCCGGGTTTAGGGTGGTTCCAATGCCACGCTGGGGCAACCAGACACCGTCGAGCTGTCACTGCATGTTGCTGCTCTCCGAAGGGGGTGGTAAGGTGTGGTGCACCCCAATGGGAAATAAGTCCAGAGACTCAGGGTTTGCAGTAAATCAGTGCTTCTTTACTGTAGGAACAAAAGTGCAAAACAATACAAATAAGGCTCTGGGCTGGCTTCTTGAGTCTCCTCTCTGGCAGAAGAAGGTTCTGTGCTGAGAAAAGGCCTCAGCTAGCTGTCTCGCTCAATCTCTCTCTCTCTAAGAAGGCCAGTAACCTGGACAAAGGGCTGGTGGCCCAGGGTCTGTGGATCAGTCTTCTGCCTGGCACTCCAGTCAACTGGTTGGTGACCCAGGATCTGTGGCAGAGTATCCCCATCTCAGTGCCTTCCTCTGGTCACTCATTCAGCCTAGTATGTGTCTTTCCTGCTAAACACTTGTTTCTATCTGCAAATAACTAGGGGCTCTAATTGTTCTTCTCATATGTAGTTTCTAGCTGGACTAGAACATTCTAATGGGAGGGGTGGAGAATCAGAAACAATGTTGCAAATTTAGTCTGTCATAGATATACTTGCATAGATTTTCAGTACAAGTCTATGGAATGACTAAGCAGTTTTTCCAGACATAAAGTCTTTAGAGTTAAATAACAGAGTTAAACCAGACAGCCAAATGGTTAGTGTGTCTGTTTTTTCCCTCCAAAACTTTACATAATCCCTTACAGTAATTGTGGAAGATTTCTAACTTCTCAGTGCATAGACAGAAAGTCCCAAAGCAATTGGAGGATGGCTGATGTTGTTCCAATATTAAACAAAGGTAAAAAAATGGAACAATGTAACTACCGCCCTGTAAGTCTGTGGTATGTAAAATATTTGAAGGCATTCAAAGAGAGGACTGGGACAGAATATGCGAATGAATAAAAAGTTGCTTAAAGGACAGAAAACAAAGAGATGTTGTAAATGGTATATAACCAAAATGGGCTACTGTCAGCAGTGGGGGACCACAAGGATATGTGTTAGGCCCAATTCTTTTTAATCAATTTACTAATATTTTGTGGATGGGATGGAGAGTAAGTGCCAGTTTTTGCCAGTGACATAACACTGTTGATTACCTCAAATATTACAAAAAGGCCTAGATATACTGCCAGCATGGGCAACAACATGGCAGAGAAAATTAAAGTAATGCACTATTACTGCATAAATGGAATAAAACTGGAGACAACAGTGCAGAAGAAGGGTCTGGTTATTCTGGTTACAAGTAAGCTAAGTAGCAGCACTCAGTGTAATGGTTTTTTGTTTCCGGTGTGAGCTGCAGTTTTTTTATTGATACCATCTTAGGTTAGTATATATACTGAGTGGTAAAGAGACCAAAAACTGCTATTCTGGCCGATCCACACAACTTTGGAAATAAATCTATTTCATACTTTCTCCTACAGGTGTGTTCTGTGTAATTAAGGTCACTTTTTTGGACCTGCCGAGTTCAGCAAAAACCTTTTTAATTAGTCAAATAGATTAATGCTAGCTCTTTTCCTATGTTATCTAGTGCAAAACCAATTTAATTCACACTAAATCAGGAATTTACAATGACACCCTATATGGGTGTATAATCATTCCGGGTTCCGGAATAAGAATGCGCTCATTATGCAAAAAGTATACAGCAATCTTTAACTTGACACAACACATTAAATAAAAACTGCAGTGAACCTTAAATTGACACTCAACATAATGGCATTGAAAGTCAGGTTAAAGTTAGCTTGAATGGTTTATTTTATGTGTTCGGAGTGTCAAATTGATGATTGTTACATCTTTTAGATAAATTGCATTCATAGATTTAAGACCTAATTAGACTGCCTGATGTTTGGGTAGGATGAGCGCCGATCAATGATAAACACATCAGTTGGCTCTTGTTTGCCTTGGCCCATTACTCAGACAAATGCAAAGTGAATGGGGGAGAAAGCCGATAATCATACATTTTTCATTCTGATGAAAGATGCAAATCAGCCAATAAACTAACTTGTTTATCGGCTGATCGGCGGCATCATTATACTGGCCAATTCTTGGGAAAGAGCATTCCTTCCAATAACTGCTTGTTCCTGATAATTTGCCAAAAATCACTCAGTCTAACAGGATCTTGACACAGTGTGTACACTTCTTAAAAGATCAATTCTAGGGCGTCACCTCCCTCCTTCTTTTACCTTTTCCAATGTATTTGTTGCTTGTTTCTTTTTCTTGCTGACTCACAATAATATACACAATATTTTTACATTTCATTGCAAATGTAAAAGATTTCATTTCATTGTAATTTGTTATGTCTATACAAACTCTTAGGATTCTGTAAAAAATATAATTTGCTTTAAAAGTACTGTAAGCTTTTTGATGTCAATAGGACTATTGTATTGATGTGTATTATTTTTAAGTTCTATACATATTTTAGCTTTGAAACATCAGGCTATCCTTTAAAGGGTTTCTATCACTTCGTTTCACCTATTTAGCTTTCAGACACTAGCGATCCGCTAGTGTCTGCTTTATCTAACCATCCTAATATAAGAGCTTATTGTCCTGCCGTTTAGCTAAAAAAATAACTTATATAGATATGCAAATGAGCCTCTAGGTGCTATGGGGGCGTGATTAGCACCTAGAGGCTCCGTCTACCTTAACAAACTGCCGCCGCCCAGCGCGTCCCTCCAGCCCGCCCATCTCCTCCGGAATGCGATGCTCCTCGTATTCGGCGCATGCGCAGTGAATGTCTGATCGCTTCCCTGCTCAGACATCTCCACTGCGCCTGCGCCGATGACGTCATAGTGCTCCGAGGAACAGGCGCAGTGGAGATGTCTGAGCAGGGAAGCATCAGACATTCACTGCGCATGCGCAGAACAGAGACGCGCACGGAGAGGATCGCATTCCGGAGGAGATGGGCGGGCTGGAGGGACGCGCTGGGCGGCGGCAGTTTGTTAAGGTAGACGGAGCCTCTAGGTGCTAATCACGCCCCCATAGCACCTAGAGGCTCATTTGCATATCTATATAAGTTATTTTTTTAGCTAAACGGCAGGACAATAAGCTCTTATATTAGGATGGTTAGATAAAGCAGACACTAGCGGATCGCTAGTGTCTGAAAGCTAAATAGGTGAAACAAAGTGATAGAAACCCTTTAAGTAAACGTCCTCATTCTATACTTCTCATAACATTTGATTATTTTCTTGATAATTTTTTTTTATTTTGGTCGGCACTCCATTTTTTTTATCTGATACAGAGCTTAACCACCTCCGGACCGCCTAACGCAGGATTGCGTTCCGGAGGTGGCAGCGCTGCGCAGAGTCACGCATATACGCGTCATCTCGCGAGACGCGAGATTTTGCTCAAAGCCGGCCCGCGCATGCGCATCGCGGGCCGGCAAAATTAAAAGAAGTATTTCGTCACCAGCCTGCCAGCAACGATCATTGGCTGGCAGGCTGGCGATTTTCAAAAAATCCAATCCAAAGTCATATAACAGATCATATTAGTAAATATGATCTGTTATATGGCTTGTCTGCTCCTGTGCTGGTCCTTTTCGTCGGTTGGATCCAGCACAGGAGCAGACTGAACTGTGAGTAGCACCAACACTACACCTTAGCCCCAGATCACCCACCTGCACCCCAATTAACCCTTTGATCACCCCTTTGATCGCCCCTGTCAATCACTAGTGAAAGGAAAAAAAGTGATCAGTGTAAACTGTCACTTTTTTTTTTTCACTGGTATTGGCTGTTAGGTTTTAGGGATAGTTTAGGCCCCTTGGTTAGGTAGTTAGCGTCAGTTAGCGCCCACCCCACCGCACCGCAGTCACTTTTATTCGCTGTTTAGCGTATCGCTAATCAGCATTTGTACTTTTATAGTATCTGTAAGTGATCAAAACTGATCACGGTCAGATCTATAATAGTATTAGTGTCACTTTAGTTCGCCCTCCACCCAAAACGCAGTGTTTGCCCGATCAGGCCTGATCGGTCGCCCACACGTGCGTTCACCCACGCCCGCCCCACCGCAGTGACAAAAAATATATATTTTTTGATCACTGCACATTCATTTCACACGCACTGCGGCGATAAAAAAATCAGTTTTGATATTTTTTATCAACCGCAGCGGCCTCCGGTACTTCGCTAGCCTCCCCTTTGTAAGACAGGTTTGCTTTTTTTCTTGGGTAGTCTCAGGGAATACCCCTAAATTTAGTAGTCCAAAATGTCAAACAGGGGGTATTCTTCTGAAGAGGCCTACAGGATTCTGACCCAGTCGGATGAGGAGTGGGAACCCTCATCTGACGAATCTAGCGGGTCAGAATATGAACCTGTGGAAAGCAGTGGCTCTCTGACCCAAAGTTCGGACGAGGAGGTGGAGGTCCCTGGCAGCACCAGGCGTACCCGGCCCCATGTCGCTAGACCACAGGTTACGCAGGATCCGCTTCAAGAGCAGCAGAGTGGGGCTGTCGCTGCCGGATCACGTGGTGAGGCATACACCAGCAGCGCAGCCCTTCCTGGACCTAGTACCAGCACTGCCGTACAACCTGGTGAAGTAGCGAGCACCAGAAGGGCAGTTGAAGCTGGTACGGTGGCACGTGCAATAGTTACCCCGTCGCAGCCACCGCACAGACAGGCCCGTAGAGCCCCTAGAGTCCCTGAGGTGCTGGCAAATCCTGATTGGCAGTCACCAACTTCAGCCGCACCAGTAGTTCCCCCTTTCACCGCCCAGTCTGGAGTTCGGGTTGAGACGGCTCAAATCGGTTCGGCCCTGGGATTTTTTGAGCTGTTCTTGACTGCGGAGCTCTTGGACTTAGTCGTGGCAGAGACCAACCAGTATGCCACACAATTTATAACCGCTAACCCGGGAAGCTATTATGCCCAGCCTTTCCGGTGGAAACCAGTCCAAGTTTCCGAACTTAAAATTTTTTTGGGCCTTCTCCTCAACATGGGCCTGACAAAAAAGCATGAATTGCGGTCATATTGGTCAACGCACCCAATTCATCACATGCCCATGTTCTCTGCTGCTATGTCCAGGACACGATTTGAGACCATCCTGCGTTTCCTGCACTTTAGCGACAACACCACCTCCCGTCCCAGAGGCCACCCTGCTTTTGACCGGCTCCACAAAATTCGGCCCCTCATAGACCATTTCAACCTGAAATTTGCAGATTTGTATACCCCTGAGCAAAACATCTGCGTAGACGAGTCCCTAATACATTTTACCGGGCGCCTTGGCTTCAAACAATACATCCCAAGCAAGCGTGCCCGGTATGGGGTCAAATTGTATAAGCTCTGTGAAAGGGCCACAGGCTATACCCACAAATTTCGTATCTATGAGGGAAAAGATCAGACCCTGGAGCCGGTCGGTTGCCCTGACTACCTGGGGAGCAGTGGGAAGACAGTCTGGGACTTGGTGTCACCCTTATTCGGCAAGGGGTACCATCTTTATGTGGACAATTTCTACACAAGTGTGGCCCTCTTTAGGCATTTGTTTCTAGAACGGATTTGCGCCTGTGGCACCGCGCGAACTAGTCGCGTGGGCTTCCCCCAACGGCTTGTAACCACCCGTCTTGCAAGGGGGCAGAGGGCTGCCTTGTGTAACGAAGAACTGCTCGCGGTGAAATGGAGAGACAAGCGTGACGTTTACATGCTCTCCTCCATTCACGCAGACACGACAATCCAAATTGAGCGAGCAACCCGTGTCATTGAAAAGCCCCTCTGTGTCCACGACTATAATGCGCTCATGGGAGGGGTGGACTTCAATGACCAGATGTTGTCTCCGTATTTAGTTTCCCGCAGAACCAGACGCTGGTATAAGAAGGTGTCTGTATATTTAATTCAATTGGCGCTCTACAATAGTTTTGTTCTCTACAGTAAGGCTGGGAGAACAGGATCCTTCCTCAAATTCCAGGAAGAGATCATCGAGAACCTCCTTTACCCAGGAGGTTCCGTGGCCCCATCCACCAGTGTAGTTAGCCGTCTACACGAGCGTCATTTCCCCAGTGTCGTTCCTGGTACCTCAACCCAACCGTCACCCCGAAAAAGATGTCGTGTCTGTAGCAGGAGTGGAATAAGGCGTGACACCCGCTATTTCTGTCCTGACTGTGCTGACCACCCTGCCCTATGCTATGGAGAGTGTTTCCGGAAGTACCACACACAGGTACACCTAGCATAGGGATCACATCTCACCAGGACAGGCACACAGGGCTATTAGGGCCCATTCACTCACAGCTGCTGCAAACCTCTCCTTTCACCTGGGATAAAGTGCATAACGTACTTCGCCACATCTTTGGGCGATTTGCGCTTCGCACATTGTCCCATGGGGAAGGAGAGGTTTGTTCTATAAAGGTAAAAAAAACTAAACAAAAAAAAAAATACCGGTAAGTAAAAAAGTTAAACGTTCAGTTAAAAAAGTTTAAAAAAAGTTTCTATGTTCTGTTCAACAGTTAATAAAGTTATTGCTTTGCGGCCTGGTTTTTTCTTTTTTTTTTTTTTTTTTTACCTTTCAGGTGGACCAACCGATCGACCAGCTGCAGCACTGATGTGCATTCGGACAGAAGCATTGCGCTGCTGTCAGATTACACGCAAGTCGGTGTATGCGGCGCTGCAAGACGAGATTTCTCCTCTGCAGTAAAAGATACGTTTGCCGAGGCATATGAGCTGAGGAGGTGGCGGTGTTCATATACTTTGGCAAACACTTTGTATATATAAAAAAAAAAATCCCGGCAATGATTTATTCATCCACATCGATTGATGTGAATGGAGAAATCTGGTTTGCCAGGGCATACGAGCTGAAGTGGGTATGGATGTTGGGCGGAGCTCCTATGTCCTGGCAGACGCCTTTCCCCTCCTTTTTCTTTTTTTGGCAGAGATTTTTTCATCCACATTGATCGATGCGAATGAAGAAATCTGTGCCGTTCATTTTTTTTTTTCAGCCCAGAGGCTGAACGGAAAAAAAAAATCTCATTACCCGTATGCTCAATATAAGGAGAATAGCAGAAACTCCTAATGCTGGGCATACATGTAATGATTGCGGAGACCCTCAAATGCCAGGGCAGTACAAACACCCCACAAATAACACCATTTTGGAAAGAAGACACCCCAAGGTATTCGCTGAGGGGCTTATTGAGTCCATGAAAGATTGAAATTTTTGTCCCAAGTTAGCGGAAAGGGAGACTTTGTGAGAACAAAATCAAAAAAATCAATTTCCGCTAACTTGTGCCAAAATTTTTTTTTTTCTATGAACTCGCCATGCCCCTCATTGAATACCTTGGGGTGTCTTCTTTCCAAAATGGGGTCACATGTGGGGTATTTATACTGCCCTGGCATTTTAGGGGCCCCAAAGCGTGAGAAGAAGTCTGGTATCCAAATGTCTAAAAATGCCCTCCTAAAAGGAATTTGGGCACCTTTGCCCACCTAGGCTGCAAAAAAGTGTCACACATGTGGTATCTCCGTATTCAGCAGAAGTTGGGGAATATGTTTTGGGGTGTCATTTTACATATACCCATGCTGGGTGAGATAAATATCTTGGTCAAATGCCAACTTAGTATAAAAAAAATGGGAAAAGTTGTCTTTTGCCAAGATATTTCTCTCACCCAGCATGGGTATATGTAAAATGACACCCCAAAACACATTCCCCACCTTCTCCTGAGTACGGAGATACCAGATGTGTGACACTTTTTTGCAGCCTAGGTGGGCAAAGGGGCCCACATTCCAAAGAGCACCTTTCGGATTTCACAGGTCATTTACCTACTTACCAGACATTAGGGCCCCTGGAAAATGCCAGGGCAGTATAACTACCCCACAAGTGACAACATTTTGGAAAGAAGACACCCCAAGGTATTCCGTGAGGGGCATGGCGAGTTCCTCAAATTTTTTATTTTTTGTCACAAGTTAGTGGAAAATGATGATTTTTTTTTTTTTTTCATACAAAGTCTCATATTCCACTAACTTGTGACAAAAAATAAAAATTTCCATGAACTCACTATGCCCATCAGCGAATACCTTGGGGTCTCTTCTTTCCAAAATGGGGTCACTTGTGGGGTAGTTATACTGCCCTGGCATTCTAGGGGCCCAAATGTGTGGTAAGGAGTTTGAAATCAAATTCTGTAAAAAATGACCTGTGAAATCCGAAAGGTGCTCTTTGGAATATGGGCCCCTTTGCCCACCTAGGCTGCAAAAAAGTGTCACACATCTGGTATCTCCGTACTCAGGAGAAGGTGGGGAATGTGTTTTGGGGTGTCATTTTACATATACCCATGCTGGGTGAGAGAAATATCTTGGCAAAAGACAACTTTTCCAATTTTTTTATACAAAGTTGGCATTTGACCAAGATATTTCTCTCACCCAGCATGGGTATATGTAAAAAGACACCCCAAAACACATTCCTCAACTTCTCCTGAGTACGGGGATACCAGATGTGTGACACTTTTTTGCAGCCTAGCTGGGCAAAGGGGCCCACATTCCAAAGAGCACCTTTCGGATTTCACAGGTCATTTTTTACTGAATTTGATTTCAAACTCCTTACCACACATTTGGGGCCGCTGGAGTGCCAGGGCAGTATAACTACCCCACAAGTGACCCCATTTTGGAAAGAAGAGACCCCAAGGTATTCGCTGATGGGCATAGTGAGTTCATGGAAGTTTTTATTTTTTGTCACAAGTTAGTGAAATATGAGACTTTGTATGAAAAAAAACCCAAAAAAAAACACATCATTTTCCACTAACTTGTGACAAAAAATAAAAAATTCTAGGAACTCGCCATGCCCCTCACGGAATACCTTGGGGTGTGTTCTTTCCAAAATGGGGTCACTTGTGGGGTAGTTATACTGCCGTGGCATTCTAGGGGCCCAAATGTGTGGTAAGGAGTTTGAAATCAAATTCTGTAAAAAATGACCTGTGAAATCCGAAAGGTGCTCTTTGGAATATGGGCCCCTTTGCCCACCTAGGCTGCAAAAAAGTGTCACACATCTGGTATCTCCGTACTCAGGAGAAGGTGGGGAATGTGTTTTGGGGTGTCATTTTATATATACCCATACTGGGTGAGAGAAATATCTTGGCAAAAGACAACTTTTCCCATTTTTTTATACAAAGTTGGCATTTGACCAAGATATTTATCTCACCCAGCATGGGTATATGTAAAAAGACACCCCAAAACACATTCCTCAACTTCTCCTGAGTACGGGGATACCAGATGTGTGACACTTTTTTGCAGCCTAGGTGGGCAAAGGGGCCCACATTCCAAAGAGCACCTTTCGGATTTCACAGGTCATTTTTTACTGAATTTGATTTCAAACTCCTTACCACACATTTGGGCCCCTAGAATGCCAGGGCAGTATAACTACCCCACAAGTGACCCTATTTTGGAAAGAAGAGACCCCAAGGTATTCGCTGATGGGCATAGTGAGTTCATGGAAGTTTTTATTTTTTGTCACAAGTTAGTGGAAGATGAGATTTTATATGAAAAAAAAAAAAAAAATCATCATTTTCCACTAACTTGTGACAAAAAATAAAAAATTCTAGGAACTCGCCATGCCCCTCACGGAATACCTTGGGGTGTCTTCTTTTTTAAAATGGGGTCACTTGTGGGGTAGTTATACTGCCCTGGCATTCTAGGGGCCCAAATGTGTGGTAAGGAGTTTGAAATCAAATTCTGTAAAAAATGACCTGTGAAATCCGAAAGGTGCTCTTTGGAATATGGGCCCCTTTGCCCACCTAGGCTGCAAAAAAGTGTCACACATCTGGTATCTCCGTACTCAGGAGAAGGTGGGGAATGTGTTTTGGGGTGTCATTTTATATATACCCATACTGGGTGAGAGAAATATCTTGGCAAAAGACAACTTTTCCCATTTTTTTATACAAAGTTGGCATTTGACCAAGATATTTCTCTCACCCAGCATGGGTATATGTAAAAAGACACCCCAAAACACATTCCTCAACTTCTCCTGAGTACGGGGATACCAGATGTGTGACACTTTTTTGCAGCCTAGGTGGGCAAAGGGGCCCACATTCCAAAGAGCACCTTTCGGATTTCACAGGTCATTTTTTACTGAATTTGATTTCAAACTCCTTACCACACATTTGGGGCCGCTGGAGTGCCAGGGCAGTATAACTACCCCACAAGTGACCCCATTTTGGAAAGAAGAGACCCCAAGGTATTCGCTGATGGGCATAGTGAGTTCATGGAAGTTTTTATTTTTTGTCACAAGTTAGTGGAATATGAGACTTTGTAAGAAAAAAAAAAAAAAAAAAAATCATCATTTTCCGCTAACTTGTGACAAAAAATAAAAAGTTCTATGAACTCACTATGCCCATCAGCGAATACCTTAGGGTGTGTACTTTCTGAAATGGGGTCATTTGTGGGGTGTTTGTACTGTCTGGGCATTGTAGAACCTCAGGAAACATGACAGGTGCTCAGAAAGTCAGAGCTGCTTCAAAAAACGGAAATTCACATTTTTGTACCATAGTTTGTAAACGCTATAACTTTTACCCAAACCATTTTTTTTTTACCCAAACATTTTTTTTTTATCAAAGACATGTAGAACAATAAATTTAGAGCAAAATTTATATATGGATGTAGTTTTTTTTGCAAAATTTGACAACTGAAAGTGAAAAATGTCATTTTTTTGCAAAAAAATCGTTAAATTTCGATTAATAACAAAAAAAGTAAAAATGTCAGCAGCAAAGAAATACCACCAAATGAAAGCTCTATTAGTGAGAAGAAAAGGAGGTAAAATTCATTTGGGTGGTAAGTTGCATGACCGAGCAATAAATGGTGAAAGTAGTGTAGGTCAGAAGTGTAAAAAGTGGCCTGGTCTTTCAGGGTGTTTAAGCACTGGGGGCTGAAGTGGTTAAACCTGTAGAGCTATAGCGCTGAAGCTATATATAATTCTCATAACTGGTCATCACAGGGAAAGTACAAGTTTACTGCATACAATATACTGTATATCAATATTAAATTCAATGATAACATATATAGTAAGCTCCTAAATCCTCCTATTGTGGGCTACAAACTGAATTAATTTTACCATTTCATTTTGTCTGTGTTTGTGAGGATTTTGAGCTCTATATAAAAAAACGATAGGTTCTATCTCTGTAAAGATATTTTAAGAAACTCACCAAGAGAGAATTTTGGATCATTTTAAATAAAATAAAAAGAAGAGAAAAAGGCATAGTGGACATTCACGTTAAACTGTATTCTGTGGTTTTTGCATTAAATATAAAACTTAAAGGTGCAGCATGCCCAGGAGATGAGAGCAAATGAGCGGATAGGAATGATAGCAGCAAGAATAGTGGTCATAGGTGGTGAGGTGCAAAGCAGGGTCCCCTGTTTAGAGGAGGCAATGATGAGGTAGTTGTGCAGTAGAACAGTTCTCTACTGAAGAATCAGGTTTAAACACATCAGTTTCAATTCTCAGCATGCATGGACAGGGAAAAGCGAGCCCTGAATTTCTGCCTAGCACTGTCCCTACCTTTTTGCACAATCTACCTTAAACGATGGCCCACAACTGGACAGCAGTCCCTTCCTAAATAAGTGCAGGGTCCAAATCAGGAAAGGGAAACAAGGGAGACAAATAACAGCAAGTTGCCTGTTCTAATAGGCTGTGTTTCCTAGTCACATGACGCACCTGACATCAAGTGACCAGTGACATCAGCCCGTCTAATGTAAGTGTGCTTGTTCTGATTGGCCAGTGCTCCTTCACAGGGAGACCGGGCTGCCTCCCTAGCAAACAGATGCCGACGGCTCTGCGTCCAAAAATGCCTGCTGATGAGGGATTTTCCACAGTTCTTACACAATGCACATTTTCTACAGTTCTTACAGGGTACATGGCTGCAGTAACAATTACTAGGCCAAGATGTCTCTTTAAACCAATTCTCATCACACTGCACTTCTCTAGCTGACTTTTGCATAAGAATCCAAAATAGGGGTGCAACTTTTTCTCACTATGCAACTACGAGGTGGACTCCAATGTCAGACTAAGCTCTGCATCTTTTTTACAGTTTGCCATACTAACAGTTTAAGTTACTACAGGTTTCCAGTGTTGGATATAGTATGGTGGGCATGTCTGGATTCTGTCATTTAGATTTGTCCAGGGCCAAAAGCCTTTCTCTTCTGGACAATGTTTGCTATAGAGCAGGGGTGCACAACCTTTTTTGGTCTGAGGGCCGCATTGTCACATCGCTCTATTTCAAGGGGCCGCAATGTACACAGGCCGATGTAAAGTGACTGGGGAGGAATGATCGCTATCACAGTCATTCCTCCTTCATTTAGTTACATTGACTATTAGTAGCACATCCCTGATCACACAGAGATGTGCGGCACGATTATACCGCCACTTTTCATGAGTGAGTGTCCCTATGAAGACGTTTTTCCAATAATTGACCTGAATATCTCGCTGCTGGCCCTGGAAAAATACTAACAGTGGCCCCGTTTTGTAGTCGGGTACAAATTGATGGAAGTCCGGGCCAGCAATACCATATTGTGGCACATTATACCGCCCCACAGTTAATCACACAATACTGCCCCCATGAGCACAAAATACATCCCCAAAAACTCTCACTGGCTTGCAGTGAGGAGGGCCCAGGCAGCCCCCTGGGAAGTTTCCCTGTGAGATCTATGGCTAATCCACCCTGGCTTAAAGGAATTTCCCAGTAAAAATGAATTTTTAACATGTTTTGGCAGCATGGCCCCTTAAACCGAAGAGTTATACTTACCTGCTCCCGGCACTGATTACACCTGTCAGTGCATGGCCATGGTCACATTTACCTCTGCAGCCAATCACTGGCTTCAGCGGTGATGTGGCCACAAGCAGAGTGTCACTGCTGCAGCCAGTCATTGACTGGAGCGGTGTATGTGACCATGGTCATGCACGGACAGGTGTAAAAGTGCAGGAACCGGAAGATGGAGGCAGCGGGGGCAGGGCGGCATGGAGCAGGGCGGAATGGAGCAGGTAAGTATGCATCTTCTGCTTCAGGGGCTACACTGAAGGAGCTTGTTCATAAATAAGTGATTTTCCTCACTGCAGAGGCCGTGCTCCCTGGTTATTACCGCCTCCTGCCAGTTACAGGCGCCCTGCAATAACCAGTAAGCACTTTCTCTTACTAGTGGGGAAAGCGCTTATTGGTTAACACTTTAATAACCAGGCCTGAAAAGACACTTTTTTTGTGTTTTTGTGTACCTGGTGGTTCGAACGGTTGTATCTTTTTTTATGTGTTGGGACTATCAAAATAATTTTTGCAACAATTTCTCACTTGACAGATAGGGACTTATAATTTTTTTTTTTTTGTTTTACTGCACAAAACATTTTTAAAATATTTTTTTTTCAAACTATAGCTCCTTATTCTTTAAATATGCAAACTGACACCAAAATAAATTATTATAATTAGTTCCCTATTTTGTGTCGGTCATTTTGTTATATTTATATGTATAGTTAGTTTCACATGAATGGGGCGATAATGGCAACGGTTTTGGATGGTGTGGGTGTTTTTTCTTTTATGTATTTTATTATTTTTCATCCTTTTTAACTAAATTTTTTATACATTTCTGCTACAAATAATATCCCCCAAGAGGTCATAAAAAGACCTTTGGGGGACACTGACACTTTTTGTGAATTTTTCACTATTTATTTTTTATTTATTACTTTTATTTGTATTTTAATAATATTTTATTGTATTCTTTTTTTTATAATTGGTTTATTACTTATTATTTAAATATATTTTTGCCACATAATATCTGCCCCAAGAGGTCACAAAAAGACTGTTGGGGGACAATGAACACTCTACTATTTTGAACTTTTATTTGTATTTTATTATTATTATTTTTTTTAAATATATTTTTGCCACATAATGACAAGGGATCATAAAAAGACTGTTAGGGGGCAGTGAACACTCTTTTACTTAGCAATTTTTCCTTTTATTTTATTCCTTTTATTTGTGTTGTATTTTTTTTAATAATTTTCTATTTTTTTGCCACATCATATTTTATTTAATCTTTTATTTGTGATTTATTATATTTTTTAAATATTTTTTTTACTTATTTAATATATTTTTTCCACATAATCTGTCCCCAAGAGGTCACTGAAAGACCTTTGGGGACACAGACTTTTTTTTTGCACTATTTCCACTGCAACTGGGGCATCCAAAGGAGCCCCAGTTACAGGGGAAACCAGCCTGCGGTGGGGGCATTGTACACAGGCAGAGCTGATCAGGTCTCCTAACCCTGCAGCTCAGTGCTCCTCTGCCTCCAAGCTGGGTCCACCCTACATAGCGCTCACCTGTGTGAGGAGAAGGCAGAAGCGCTGATAAACTGCTTCTGCCTTCTCCTCGGCTCCCCCGCTTTCACTGACAGCCGACGACCCGTCCTACTCCTGCTACAGTGCAGGGGCATGAGCTGTAATGATCCATCACGCAGCGCTGCGGGCAGAAACACAGCTGATTTTACGATCAGCTGTGTTTCTGTCCAGGAGGACGGGGGCCGCAAATCTTGGCTCTGGGGGCCGCATGCGGCCCGTGGGCCGCAGGTTGTGCACCCCTGCTATAGAGTCTATAAAGTCCTTTTAGCTGGATTAGGGTACTTTCACACTAGCGTTATTCTTTTCCGGTTTTGAAATCCGGTAAAGGGTCTTAATACTGGAACAAAATGCATCAGTTTTGTCCCAATGCATTCTGAATGGAAAGAAATCCATTCAGTATGTATCAGGATGTCTTTCGTTCTGTCCCTTGTATGGTATTTGACCGGACAAAATACCGCAGCATGTTGCGGTTTTTTTTCTGGCCAAAATCCCGGTACACTACCGCACTTGCCGGATCCGGCATTAATTTCCATTTAAATGTATTAATGCCGGATCCAGCACCAAGTGTTCCAGAAATTACCGCATCGCCGGATCCGGTTTTCCGGTCTGCGCATGTGCAGTGCTTTCTAGCTGTGAAAAAAAAAAAATACCAGATCCGTTTTTCCGGATGATACCAGAAATACGGATCCAGTATTTCAATGACTAAGTCTACTGGATCCGGATCTGGAAAAAAAAGATATCCGTTTGCATCCGGATTTCCGGATTCTTCTAACGCTAGTGTGAAAGTACCCATATCTCCCCAGGGCTACTACTAGAACCTCCTTTTAACACTGGTATGCTTTTAAGATGTTCTGTTCTCCACTTTTGCTTCTCTGGGTGGTTTTCTCTCTACACTCCTGTCTATGGTTAGAGGCCGGCAGCCCCACCTAGTGGCTGGTTATTACAGCCTATTAACTGTGATCTGCCTTTTACATGCATAAGTACGTTTTTAACTCTCTTGCAGCCTAAATACAGGAGATGCATAGAAAGTGCATAACAATTGAAGGTACAGTAATTTGCATTACATGTCAATTCAAAAATTTGAAATCCCCATTTCTAATATGTTTCAGACTGATTTTGCCATGTAGCACTGTTATTTTAGAAATCCATATATAATATACAATATATATATACTTAACAAAATGATGAGGCAGCACTTCCAGCTTTAAGGTGACAGGGTGAAGACCCCAATAGACTTTAATCCGGCAACGTTTCGGCCTGCTCAATGAGGCCTTTATCTAGCTTGATAAAGGCCTCATTGAGCAGGCCGAAACGTTGCCGGATTAAAGTCTATTGGGGTCTTCACCCTGTCACCTTAAAGCTGGAAGTGCTGCCTCATCATTTTGTTAAGTATATATCTTGGAGGAGGGGCCGGCCTCTGTGAGGAATTGCACCCAGTGCACAACGTCTGACTGTGCTGCTGCAATATTTGGGATTCAATATATATATATATATATACACTGCTCAAAAAAATAAAGGGAACACTTAAACAACACAATGTAACTCCAAGTCAATCACACTTCTGTGAAATCAAACTGTCCACTTAGGAAGCAACACTGAGTGACAATCAATTTCACATGCTGTTGTGCAAATGGGATAGACAACAGGTGGAAATTATAGTCAATTAGCAAGACACCCCCAATAAAGGAGTGGTTCTGCAGGTGGTGACCTGACCATTTCTCAGTTCCTATGCTTCCTGGCTGATGTTTTGGTCACTTTTGAATGCTGCCGGTGCTTTCACTCTAGTGGTAGCATGAAACGGAGTCTACAACCCACACAAGTGGCTCAGGTAGTGCAGCTTATCCAGGATTGCACATCAATGCGAGCTGTGGCAAGAAGGTTTGCTGTGTCTGTCAGTGTAGTGTCCAGAGCATGGAGGCGCTACCAGGAGACAGGCCAGTACATCAGGAGACGTGGAGGAGGCCGTAGGAGGGCAACAACCCAGCAGCAGGACCGCTATCTCCGCCTTTGTGCAAGGAGGAACAGGAGGAGCACTGCCAGAGCCCTGCAAAATGACCTCCAGCAGGCCACAAATGTGCATGTGTCTGCTTAAACGGTCAGAAACAGACTCCATGAGGGTGATATGAGGGCCCGACGTCCACAGGTGGGGGTTGTGCTTACAGCCCAACACTGTGCAGGACGTTTGGCATTTGCCAGAAAACACCAAGATTGGCAAATTCGCCACTGGCGCCCTGTGCTCTTCACAGATGAAAGCAGGTTCACACTGAGCACATGTGACAGACGTGACAGAGTCTGGAGACGCCGTGGAGATCGTTCTGCTGCCTGCAACATCCTCCAGCATGACCGGTTTGGCATTGGGTCAGTAATGGTGTGGGGTGGCATTTCTTTGGAGGGCCGCACAGCCCTCCATGTGCTCGCCAGAGGTAGCCTGACTTCCATTAGTTACCGAGATGAGATCCTCAGACCCCTTGTGAGACCATATGCTGGTGCGGTTGGCCCTGGGTTCCTCCTAATGCAAGACAATGCTAGACCTCATGTGGCTGGAGTGTGTCAGCAGTTCCTGCAAGACGAAGGCATTGATGCTATGGACTGGCCCGCCCGTTCCCCAGACCTGAATCCAATTGAGCACATCTGGGACATCACGTCTCGCTCTATCCACCAACGTCACGTTGCACCACAGACTGTCCAGGAGTTGGCAGATGCTTTAGTCCAGGTCTGGGAGGAGATCCCTCAGGAGACCGTCCGCCATCTCATCAGGAGCATGCACAGGCGTTGTAGGGAGGTCATACAGGAACGTGGAGGCCACACACAC
This sequence comes from Bufo bufo, assembly GCF_905171765.1. Taxonomy (NCBI): domain Eukaryota; kingdom Metazoa; phylum Chordata; class Amphibia; order Anura; family Bufonidae; genus Bufo; species Bufo bufo. The sequence continues at coordinate 399,545,044 of NC_053393.1, read as the reverse complement.
TACTGAGCCTCATTTTGACTTGTTTTAAGGACATTACATCAAAGTTGGATCAGCCTGTAGTGTGTTTTTCCACTTTAATTTTGAGGGTGACTCCAAATCCAGACCTCCATGGGTTAAAAAATTTGATTTCCATATTTTTTTTTTGTGTGATTTTGTTCTCAGCACATTCAACTATGTAAAGAACAAAGTATTTCAGAAGAATATTGAATTAATTCAGATCTAGGATGTGTTATTTTTGTGTTCCCTTTATTTTTTTGAGCAGTGTATATATATATATATATATATAAATTTTGAAATCATTTATGGCTTTCCACAGTAAAGCTATAAAATACATGGCTTTTATACTGGTACATGGCCAGAGGGTAAATAAAATAGATGAAATTGAAGATAATTTTTTTTATTGTTTACCTTTAATCTGACAGAGAAATGGATCCTATATGAGCACTAACAAATAGCAACGAATGTGTTCCTTGTGTTCCCATGCAGCAGGGACATCTAGTGGAGAGTAGTGCGCAGTGGGCTAGGAAGCCATGCTAATAGGATACGTTGTTTTTTATCTTATTTCTTCAGTATTTCAAGATTTGTTAAATTGTTACAGCTATATTTTCATACACATAATAGGAACATAGTTTATACATAGTTTATAATTCTGAAAAAAACATCTGTCCATCCAGTTCAGCCTGTTATTCTGCAAGTTGTCTTTACTGTATTCAGCTTTCCTAATAAGTATTGTTAATGATTATCATAACCTTTATATAGCACAAACATATACCGCAGCACTTGTACATAATCATGCACTAAATAGTACACTAACAATTGAAGCAAGAGGAGTGACAGCCCTGCTCATAAGACCTTTTAATCCAGAAGATAATGATGACAGAAAAAGTAAAAAGTGCTTGTTTGGCCCAAGCATATTTTATATAAAAGCAGGGTAGTACAATTAAAGCTGCACTAGCCAGTCACCAGACAGTATCTCTGTGTGCCCAGATATCAGCGTGGGGGATAATATAGAATGAAGGGATCAGGTTCTGAAGAGAAATGTGGAAGGCAGAGCTGGGCAAAAGAAAAGGATGCAGATTGGAGAAGTTCTGTCTGCAAACATGCATTTTTAGAGAACCACATGGTCAGGTTTCCTGATGCGGTTTTGGAAGCCAGAAGCAGGAGTTTATAATAAAAGGAGAGAAAGTATAAAGGACAGATACAACTTCTCCTCTTTTTTAAAAAAAAATTCACTTCTGGTTTTGGCTTCCAAACCTGCATTAGGAAACTTGATCATGTTGCCGTATCCTTGAAGATAGCAGTGGAAGATTCAGATAATTGAGGATGTTAATCTTAGATCATCTACAGAACATAGAGTATGTGTAAGGTAGTAGACAGACAAGATAGAGGAGCACTAGGAACAGCTTTGTTAGAGTAATAAGTTTAAATTGAATTCTAAAATGACTGGGCAATTAGTACAGGGACATCTTTGCAGTACCGTAGTTGGGCAGAAATATAAGCATGCTGCTGGTGACTAAGGCTTTTCTTTCCATCCTCCCTGAGAATTGCGGTTGTCTACCACACTCAGGTCTCAACTTGCCAGTTCCTTGATCACTTTACTAACTTGTTCTATCATTTGCTGTCTTGTGAAATAACAACTCTCATTACAGTATGGGTGACTTTCACATCCCTATAGAGTGGACAATCTAATATACTTATCTGTCCCCAAGGTTCTATCTTTAACCCACTTCTTAACCTTTCAAAATCCACTAATTCTTCTACATAGGAGGATAGGCATTCACTTGATCTGGTTTTACACTAGCTCTCATCGGTTTCCGACTTCAGTAACCCTCCTCCCCTGCTCTTTGGCAACAACCTTCTCTCCTTTAAAAATTCTTAGCCTTGACAGGATACTCCTACCTATCACTTATATAAAATCTACATACCATCAGCACTCATATATTATACACATTGTACAATTTTCATAGTCCATTATCACTTCACTTTCCTGTCCCTGCCATACATTACAATGAAACACTCAAAAGCATGAAGTAGCACCCCCTACACACACCTCCTGACACATAGGGTAGCAACCTTAGTACATTTCAAACTTATTTTCTTCAGTGGCGCCCTAAATTTTCCAAATGGCTGTGGAAAAAAATGACATATGCCAGCACATTTCCTCCATTACAAGTTCAGGTTCAACACTTAGTGTACAACTCAGAAATCAGAGCTGAAGACCCAAGTCGTATCAACTCCCTTACCTCCTACACATCCTCTTGTTCACCTTCAGCATTTAACAACAAAAAAAAGAAAACAGAAAAATAATTCTCTAGGCTCCTTTCTTTTTCTCACCCTAATACCTTCAATAGTGGCCCTACTCCCTCACACCTTGTCTAGTCTCTCTTCCTGGCTTACCCTTTCTAACATATAGTAACTAATAACTAAATAAAGCATACCGTATTTTTCAACCCATAAGACGTAGGTTTTAGAGTAAGACAATAATAAAAAAATATTTTTCATTACACCTCAGATCAGACCACCAATCAGACCCCAATTGTTAATCAGACCTTTGCTGACAGCCCCAATTAGACCCCCAATGTTAATAAGACCTCAGGTCAGACCCCCATGCATCATATCAGTCCTCCATGCCTCATATCAGCCCCCAGCCATATGTATAATCAGCCCCCAGCCATATGTATAATCAGCCCCCAGTCATATGTATAATCAGCCCCCAGCCATATATATAATCAGCCCCCAGCCATATATATCATCAGCCCCTAGCCATTATTCAGCAGCCCTCAGCCTCAGATCACAAAATAAATAAACCACTTACCTCTCCTGCTCCTGGATGCCGCCGCTCCTCTCCTTACATTGCGATCCTCTTCCTCCTGCTGTCGGCTGTGCTGTGAACTGGTGCGCACAACGTGAGGTCACAGAGCGCCCTCACGCGATGCACAGCCACTGCACAGCAGACAGCTGAGGACCAGGAAGCGGTGAGTACAGAGCCTTCCTGGTCCTCCAGTACTAATGAGCGCTTCCATAATGGAAGTGCTCATTAGTATTTACCCCATAAGACGCAGGGGCATTTTTCCCCCAGTTTGGAGGGGGAAAAAGTGCGTCTTATAGGGCGAAAAATACGGTATATCCTTTGTTTTTAATTTGTAATCTTTACCTCCTTTTTAAAACATGCTGTTGTCTCCCGATTACTGACAAAAAACATATTTTGAACTGTTTTGCACTAAGTATGCCTCTGATCTCCTCTTCATCGCTAGACACCTTACAATGTTGTTTCCCCATTTTACATTCTACATAACCTGCATTTACTAAAGTCCCAAAATGATCTCCTGATGACTAAATCTGATGGCAAATACTCTATACTTATTCTTCTGGATCTCTCTGCCACATTTATGCTGCTTTTCTTGGTTTTCTTACTACCTCTCTAACCACTCATTGAGTGCATTGCTCACTATCTCAAGGTCTTCTCTTCCCCTTGATGTTGGGGTTTGTCATGGATCAGACCTAGGTCCTCTCCTTTTTTTCTATTCACACTGCCTCTTTTTTGTTAAACTATCAGAAGGTTTGGATTTCTGTACTGTCTCTATGCTGATGACACCCAATTATAAAACACTTCCTGTAACATCATCCTTGCACTACTATTAGACACCAGTGTCTGCTATCGCTAACATCATATCCTCTCTCTGTCTGCAACTGAATATTTCAAAATCTGAACTTTTATTGCCACCATCTACTTAACTGCATAAGCCTGCTATTTTCAGTTCAATGTGTGGTTCTACTATAACTCCTAGACAGCATACCTGCTGTCTTTTTTTTAACTCAGACCTTGACTCATATATTCAATCATTCTCATGTTAAAGGCAACTAATTTGTTAATCTTGCAATGTGTACTCACATCTCCTATATTATTTAGTGTTCCAGATAGAAGAAATGTTTTTTTTAAAGATTTTTCAAGTCCCTGTTGTCTTCGTTGTTGATGCTTACAGAATTGTGATGATGACTTTGTTTTGACTTTTTGATCTTTAATAGCACTAAGAACGTGCTTTTATTAGGTTGATAATGCGCTAAAGACTGCAGTCAACAAAATATCAGAATGGGGAACACTTAAATGTCACTACTAAAACTACCAGACTATTAATAATTCATATTGTGGTCTATTTGTATTACGTTACATATACACCCTATTACTTCTGTAGAGAACAAAAGGATCCTTTGAGGTGTTCTGGCTTTTGATGTGATAACTTTATCTGTAGCTGAAAAAGCAGAGTAAAGGGGTTGTCAACCCTAGAAATCCTCGATTCAGATGCCCTATTAGAGCATATGGATATTACATATATGGTTTTGCTGTTTAGGACCATTCTGCAGAAGCCAAAACATATACAACTGCTGTGAAGAGAAGCAGATTACATTCTGGATTACCCAGCTTGTTTATGCTATAAAGAAGATTAAAGGAGTTGGCCACTTTCTGGTTATTGTTGACCAATGTGTATATAATATGTCTGTATGACACTAACATAGCCTTTGTTGAAATTCTGCACCATTTTCTATATTTTATAAGGTAAGCCCATTGTTTACAAAGTCTTTTCTGCTGCAGATGGCAGGTGCAGTGTATTTGAATGGAGAAGACATGACATGGAGGTGATTTGCCTGGTCACATGACCCTCCAGAACTAGTACAGAAAGGACCGACACTCGCTATGGTAGTAATTTTCAGGTATTTTAATGGTCACATACAGGAGGCAAGTGACGCGTTTCGGCTACTATGAGCCTTTCTCCATCAGCAGCCATTTTATGGACAGGACCTCTGTGGGGACAGCACAAAAGTCTTTGTAAATAAAGGGGCATACTTTATGAAATATAGAAAATGATGCAGAATTTCAACCAAGGCTATATTAGTAAGTGTCATGTAATCATCTTACAAACACATTAGTCATCAGTAACCAGAAGGTGGCCAACCCCTTTAATGATGACGAAGTTTCTTGAAATTCAATTTAGGTTCAGTTCAGCTGAATTGGTTCATTAGATTCGGGTCAGAATAGATTTGAACCAAATTGAAAGTTTTTCAATTGTCCAGAACAATTGTAGATGACATTCTGGGGTCTTTTCAAACCAGCACCTGGATCTGAATACTTTTGTTATTGCTTGTAATTAAAAATTTAGTATAGCCACTAGTGTTGAGCAAATCGAAGTTGACAAAGTGAAATTCGATCCGAATTTCAGGAAAAATTCGATTTGTCACAGGAAGGAATACCTCACACTTCTCCAAGGACGTAAAAAGTGGCAAACCCAGAAGCCAAACTTAAAGGAAGAGGGGACCTGGTCCTGCTAAAAGACCAGCAAACTCCCCCAAATCCAGTGGCCAGTTGGACTTATTACAAAGGCCATTGCCAGTGATAATGGAAGAGTTCGAAGTGTGGAAGTCAGGATCGTTAAGGACGGGGACGCAAAAAACTTTCTGAGACCAGTCACCGAGACAGTCCTAATTATGCCTGCTTCCAAAAATTCTGATCCAGCGTTATGTGAGGGAGTCACTCAAGACCTATAATATAGCTAGCTTTTAGACTTGAGAAGGCTAGAGAAGTTAGTTCCACAATCCGATCTCAAAATCTTTACTGGACCTCTTAGAGCAAGAAATCTCCTTAGAGCATTGATAAAACTCGAAGTGTCCATTGACTCGATTACTTCGATATGTACAGCTCTTACACTTAAGCAAGTGAACATTACAGCCCATCTTTTGCTGTTGTTCTGTCTCAGCATTGGTTGTACCTGCCACAAGCTTCTTGTAGACCCAGTCTGTAAGGATGTGTGCAGCAGGTTGAATGATCACCTTAACAGATAGTTTACTCAATGAATAAATACTCCAGAGGTGTTTTCCAATGCTTCAAGGTAGCAAGGGGTATAAACATAGAGGCTTTTTCATAGGTAAATTTCCAAAGAAGTTACACAGCTCCCACACTCTGCAGTCTCTTATAACAACTATACAAAATGGAGTTACAGCAGGAAATGGAGGGTGGGAGCAACCAACTAGCCAGAAACAGCAGGGGTGTAAGGATGATACCAAATAATATAGTAACATAGCATGTAATAACAACTGCTAGACAGTAAAAGCTGCGTGGCAGAACAGGGGTCTTTTCAAACCAGCACCTGGATGTGAATACTTTTGTTATTGCTTGTAATTATAAATTTTGTATAGTCACTAGTGTTGAGAAAATCAAAGTTGACAAAGTGGATTTGTCACAAATCCGAATTTCCCCGCGCTTCCTGGTAACAAATCTGATTTTTTCGAAAATGGCTGATGCACATGTTACAAAGTGAAATTAAGAAGCCTGAGAATAAGGGGTAACCCATAAAGCCGTGCAGGCAGCCAATTAGCAGCTAGCCAGCCACTGTGATGTCACAGCCCTGTAAAAAGCCTCACCCTGCCCAGTCTCCACCATTTTACTGTGAATTTAGTGCAGGAAGAGACGTTACAGTGATTAAGAAAGCCTTTATTTGTAAAATTTTAGTTTGGAATTGTTCAGGCACAGAACAGGGACAGTGTAGAGAGAGCATAGGGAGGAGACTTTATCCACACTTAGGGGAGAGCATATGGAGAGTGTAGGGGCTAATTGAACAGTATCCCCCTTTGTTAATAGATAAGCAATTCTATTACACCTTGATGCACTAATCGGGGTGAAAAACGGTCTAATACTACTGCTATTGTGGTGTCCACATTGTTTTATACATACATAATTCTATAATGCCTTGATTCTCTAATTGGGGGTAAAAGGCAGTCTAAGGCCCCTTTCACACGGGCGAGTTTTTCCGCACGAGTGCAATGCGTGAGGTGAACGCATTGCACCCTCACTGAATCCGGACCCATTCATTTCTATGGGGCTGTGCAGATGAGCGGTGATTTTCACGCATCACTTGTGCGTTGCGTGAAAATCGCAGAAAGCTCTATATTGTGCGTTTTTCACGCAACGCAGGCCCCATAGAAGTGAATGGGGCTGCGTGAAAATCGCAAGCAAGTGCGAATGCGATGCGATTTTCACGCACGGTTGCTAGGAGACGATTGGGATGGGGACCCGATCATTATTACTTTCCCTTATAACATGGTTATAAGGGAAAATAATAGCATTCTTAAAACAGAATGCATAGTACAATAAGGCTGGAGGGGTTAAAAATTTTTAAAAATAATTTAACTCACCTTAATCCACTTGTTCGCGCAGCCCGGTTTCTCTTCTGTCTTCTTTCTTCAGGACCTGGGTAAAGGACCTGTGGTAACGTCACTGCGCTCATCAGATGGTCCATCACATGATTGGGAGTTTCCTGAGAATCAGAAGGCGCTGATGCGGTTTTTGGGTTTTGCCAGTTATTACAGAAAGTTCATTTTGAATTATTCCTCTGTTGTTAAGCCACTCACTGATATGACTAAAAAGGGGGTGGATTTTTCCTCGTGGTCGGTAGATGCGCTTAAAGCCTTTTCTAGTATCAAAGAGAGTTTTGCTTCCGCTCCCATTTTGGTACAACCTGATGTCTCTCTACCTTTTATTGTTTTGGTGGATGCTTCTGAGGTAGGTGTGGGTGCGGTCTTATCTCAGGGTCCCTCTCCTGCCAAATGGCGACCGTGTGCCTTTTTCTCAAGGAAACTCTCCTCTGCAGAGAGAAATTACAATGTGGGAGATAGGGAGTTGTTGGCCATCAAATTAGCTTTCGAGGAATGGCGCCATTGGTTAGAGGGAGCCAGACACCCTATTACCGTGTTTACCGACCATAAGAATCTGGCCTACTTGGAATCGGCCAAGCGTCTGAACCCGAGACAGGCCAGATGGTCTTTGTTCTTTTCTAGGTTTAATTTTGTTGTCACGTTCCGCCCTGGGGTTAAAAATGTGAATGGCGGATGCCCTGTCACGTTGTTTTCCGAGAGGGGGGAACTTTGAAGACCCGGGTCCCATTTTGGGTGAAGGGGTGGTCGTCTCTGCTCTTTATCCTGATTTGGAGGCAGAGGTTCAGGCAGCCCAGGCAGAGACTTTGTCCTCCTGGGAGGTTGTTTGTGCCTCTCGCTTTACGACACAAGGTTTTTAAGGAGCACCACGATACTGTCCTTGCTAGGCACCCGGGGAGAAGAGCCACAGTGGATCTCATTGCTCTGAGATTCTGTGGCCAGCTCTTCGTAAGACGGTTGAGGGTTTTGTGGCAGCCTGCGAGACCTGCACTCGTGCCAAGGTCCCTCATTCACGGCCATCGGGTTCTCTCCTCTCCATGGACGCATCTGTCCATGGACTTTATTACTGACCTGCCTCGTTCCTCGGGGAAGACTGTGATTCTGGTGGTAGTGGACCGTTTTAGCAAAATGGCACATTTCATTCCCTTTCCTGGGTTACCCAATGCTAAGATATTGGCGCAAGCGTATGTTGATCACATTGTTAAATTGCATGGCATTCCTTCCCTGCAGACATCGTTTCTGATAGGGGCACGCAATTTGTTTCCAGATTCTGAAAGGCCTTCTGTTCTCGCTTGGGGATTCAGTTGTCGTTCTCTTCTGCTTTTCACCTGCAGTCGAATGGTCAGACCGAACGCGTCAATCAGAATCTGGAGACATACAGTACAGACCAAAAGTTTGGACACACCTTCTCATTCAAAGAGTTTTCTTTATTTTCATGACTATGAAGGCATCAAAACTATGAATTAACACATGTGGAATTATATACATAACAAACAAGTGTGAAACAACTGAAAATATGTCATATTCTAGGTTCTTCAAAGTAGCCACCTTTTGCTTTGATTACTGCTTTGCACACTCTTGGCATTCTCTTGATGAGCTTCAAGAGGTAGTCCCCTGAAATGGTCTTCACTTCACAGGTGTGCCCTGTCAGGTTTAAAAAGTGGGATTTCTTGCCTTATAAATGGGGTTGGGACCATCAGTTGCTTTGAGGAGAAGTCAGGTGGATACACAGCTGATAGTCCTACTGAATAGACTGTTAGAATTTGTTTTATGGCAAGAAAAAAGCAGCTAAGTAAAGAAAAACGAGTGGCCATCATTACTTTAAGAAATGAAGGTCAGTCAGTCAGCCGAAAAATTGGGAAAACTTTGAAAGTAAGGGCTATTTGACCATGAAGGAGAGTGATGGGGTGCTGCGCCAGATGACCTGGCCTCCACAGTCACCGGACCTGAACCCAATCGAGATGGTTTGGGGTGAGCTGGACCGCAGAGTGAAGGCAAAAGGGCCAACAAGTGCTAAGCATCTCTGGGAACTCCTTCAAGACTGTTGGAAGACCATTTCAGGGGACTACCTCTTGAAGCTCATCAAGAGAATGCCAAGAGTGTGCAAAGCAGTAATCAAAGCAAAAGGTGGCTACTTTGAAGAACCTAGAATATGACATATTTTCAGTTGTTTCACACTTGTTTGTTATGTATATAATTCCACATGTGTTAATTCATAGTTTTGATGCCTTCATAGTCATGAAAATAAAGAAAACTCTTTGAATGAGAAGGTGTGTCCAAACTTTTGGTCTGTACTGTATCTGCGCTGTTTTGTGGTGGAGAATCAGGAGGATTGGTATTCTTTTTTGTCCCTTGCTGAGTTTGCTTTAAATAACCGTCGCCAGGAGTCCTCTGATAAGTCACCATTTTTTGGTGCATATGGGTTTCATCCGCAGTTTGGGACATTCTCTGGAGAGGGGTCTTCTGGTTTACCTGATGAGGAGAGATTTTCCTCGTCTTTGTCATTTATTTGGCAAAAGATTCAGGGTAATCTGAAGAGGATGAGTGAGAGATATAAGCGTGTCGCGGATAAGAGACGCGTGCCTGGCTCGGACCTGAATGTGGGTGATCTAGTGTGGTTGTCTACAAAGAATATCAAACTGAAGGTTCCCTCCTGGAAGTTGGGTCCTAAGTTTATTGGGCCTTACAAGATCTTGTCCGTCATCAATCCCGTTGCCTTCCGTCATGATCTTCCTCAGACTTGGAAGATCCATAATGTTTTTCACAGGTCCCTATTAAAACCTTATGTCCAACCCACTGTACCCTCCTCTTTGCCTCCTCCTCCGATTGTTGTTGATGGTAATCTTGAATTTCAGATCTCTAGGATTGTGGATTCTCGCATTATCCGCGGTTCTCTCCAGTACCTCGTTCATTGGGAGGGTTATGGTCCTGAGGAAAGGATGTGGGTCCCAGTGGCGGACATTAAGGCCACTCGTCTCATCAGGGCTTTCCATAAGTCTCATCCTGAGAAGGTGGGCTCTGAGTGTCCGGAGTCCACCCGTAGAGGGAGGGGTACTGTGACCGCCAGTTCTGTGAGAAGGTCTGGCAGACGTCCTTCTCTACCTCTTGCATGATGTTCTTTGTTTTGGTTTCATTTTGTCATCTCCTTTCCTTCTCCCAGGTGTCACCTATTTAGACTAATTGTCTCCCTTTTATATTCCCTCCCATACTGCCTCACTTTGCGGTTTATACTACTTCCTGGATGAAGTGTTCACTGCTGGAGGCTGCTGCTACTGTTTACTCAGATAAGTCTTTTATGTATTGTGTTTCCTTGCTGGCTTGTATCTAGGTGACCCTGACTCCTTCCGTATTAAGTGCAGGGAGCCGGTGGTCGTGTCCCCTCACTGTTATAGGGCTTTTAGGTGTCACACAGTCTAGGTACGTGGGCATGCAATCGTCTACCATAGAGACCCTTGCATGGGCATAGCAGTCAGGGAGAGCTCTTAGGGTTTTATAGGGCTCACCTATATGCTCCTTAGTTTGGGATCAAGCCAGTCGGACGTTTATTCATAAGTTCCAGCTATCTGCAACATCATCCGTGACAATAATACAATCTACACAACACCTAACCCAAACCCGAACTTCTGATTTTTCTCAAGCGCGTGCAAAACGCAGTAAAATGTTTTGCACTCGCGCGGAAAAAAATCGCCCATTTTTCCGTGACGCACACACATCTTTTCCGGGCCAAAAACATGACGCCCGTGTAAAAGAGGCCTAATACTCCTGCTATAGGGGTGTCCACATTGTGTTATTGATAAGAAATTCTATAATGCCTTGATTCTGTAATTGGGGTAATAAAAAAGATGTCTAATACTACAGCTATTGGTGTGTCCACATTGTTTTATACATACGTAATTCTATAATGCATTGATTCTGTAATTGGGGTGATATAGTGCTCTGAATATTTTTTCACGCATTCGGTTTTACGCCTTGTGTTATACAGGGTGGGCCATTTATATGGATACACCTTAATAAAATTGGAATGGTTGGTGATATTAACTTCCTGTTTGTGGCACATTAGTATATGTGAGGGGGGAAACTTTTCAAGATGGGTGGTGACCATGGCGGCCATTTTGAAGTCGGCCATTTTGAATCCAACTTTTGTTTTTTCAATAGGAAGAGGGTCATTTGACACATCAAACTTATTGGTAATTTCACAAGAAAAACAATGGTGTGCTTGGTTTTAACGTAACTTTATTCTTTCATGAGTTATTTACAAGTTTCTGACTACTTATAAAATGTGTTCAATGTGCTGCCCATTGTGTTGGATTGTCAATACAACCCTTTTCTCCCACTCTTCACACACTGATAGCAACACCGCAGGAGAAATGCTAGCACAGGCTTCTAGTATCCGTAGTTTCAGGTGCTGCACATCTCGTATCTTCACAGCATAGACGATTGCCTTCAGATGATACGAGATGTGCAGCACCTGAAACTACGGATTTAATTAAATTAATATAATTAAAAATGACAGCGGACTTCCAGCGGCATGGTGGGCTAGCGTTAGCACGGATGCGGCAGCCTGTTTCCCCGCCGGAACATCCTAACGGACCCTGCTACTGCAAGTGTAAGAGTAGCCTAAATTCTGACGCATGTATGTTTGTGCATTTTGCTGTGAATGTCTACCATCATACTTCATCTTTAATATTTCTGTTATCACTGTAAGGGCTCATGAACACGATTGTTGGATGTTTTGCAGTCCGCAAATTGCGGATCTACAAAACATGGAAACTGGGTGTGTGCATTCCACATAAGGCTACTTTTACACTCACGTTTGGTGCAGATCCATCCTGGATCTGAACAGACGGATCCGTTCAGATAATAAAACCGTCTGCATCCGTTCAGAACGGATCCGTTTGTATTATCTTTAACATAGCCAAGACGGATCTGTCTTGAACACCATTGAAAGTCAATGTAGGACGGATCCGTTTTCTATTGTGCCAGATTGTGTCATAGAAAACGGATCCGTTCCCATTGACTTACATTGTGTGTCAGAACGGATCAGTTTGGCTCAGTTTCGTCAGACGGACACCAAAACGCTGCAAGTGAAAGTAGCTGGCCTCTAATAGAACAGTCCTATCCGTGTCTGTAATGCCGACAATAATAGGTCATGTTCTATAATTTTGCGTAACGACCAAGTGGAAATTCAGACATGGAATGCACATGGAGTCATTTCCGTTTTTTGCGGCCCCATTGAAGTGAGTGGTTTCACATACAGATCACAAAGAAAAAAATGGTACGGACAAGGAAAAAAAAAAAGTTTGTGTGCAGGAGCCCTTAACCTGCTCAGGACCGCCGTACGCAGGATTGCGTCCTGGCGGCGGCCCTGCTCTTCTGGGTGGACGCATATACGCGTCCTCTCGCGATAGCCGAGATTTCCTGTGAACGCGCGCACACAGGCGTGCGCGTTCACAGGATCGGAAGGTAAGCGAGTGGATCTCCAGCCTGCCAGCGGCGATCGTTCGCTGGCAGGCTGGAGATGCGATTTTCTTTAACCCCTAACAGGTATATTAGATGCTGTTTTGATAACAGCGTCTAATATACCTGCTACCTGGTCCTCTGGTGGTCCCTTTTGCTTGGATCGACCACCAGAGGACACAGGCAGCTCAGTAAAGTAGCACCAAACACCACTACACTACACTACACCACACCCCCCCGTCACTTATTAACCCCTTATGAACCACTGATCACCCCATATAGACTCCCTGATAACCCCCCTGTCATTGATCACCCCCCTGTCATTGATCACCCCCCTGTAAGGCTCCATTCAGACGTCCGTATGATTTTTACGGATCCACGGATACATGGATCGGATCCGCAAAACACATACGGACGTCTGAATGGAGCCTTAGAGGGGGGTGATCAATGACAGGGGGGTGATCACCCCATATAAACTCCCTGATCACCCCCTGTCATTGATCACCCCCGCTGTAAGGCTCCATTCAGACGTCCGTATGATTTTTACGGATCCACGGATACATGGATCGGATCCGCAAAACACATACGGACATCTGAATGGAGCCTTATAGGGGGGTGATCAATGACAGGGGGGTGATCACCCCATATAGACTCCCTGATCACCCCCCTGTCATTGATCACCCCCCTGTAAGGCTCCATTCAGACGTCCGTATGATTTTTACAGATCCACGGATACATGGATCGGATCCGCAAAACACATACGGACATCTGAATGGAGCCTTATAGGGGGGTGATCAATGACAGGGGGGTGATCACCCCATATAGATTCCCTGATCACCCCCCTGTCATTGATCACCCCCCTGTAAGGCTCCATTCAGATGTCCGTATGTTTTTTACGGATCCACGGATACATGGATCGGATCCGCAAAACACATACGGACATCTGAATGGAGCCTTATAGGGGGGTGATCACCCCATATAGACTCCCTGATCACCCCCCTGTCATTGATCACCCCCCTGTCATTGATCACCCCCCCTGTAAGGCTCCATTCAGACATTTTTTGGGCCCAAGTTAGCAGAATATTTTTTTTTTCTTACAAAGTCTCATATTCCACTAGCTTGTGTCAAAAAATAAAATCTCACATGAACTCACCATACCCCTCACAGAATCCAAATGCGTAAAATTTTTTAGACATTTATATTCCAGACTTCTTCTCACGCTTTAGGGCCCCTAGAATGCCAGGGCAGTATAAATACCCCACATGTGACCCCATTTCGGAAAGAAGACACCCCAAGGTATTCCGTGAGGGGCATATTGAGTCCATGAAAGATTGAAATTTTTGTCCCAAGTTAGCGGAAAGGGAGACTTTGTGAGGAAAAAGAAAAAATAATCATTTTCCGCTAACTTGCGCCAAAAAAAAAAAATTCTATGAACTCGCCATGCCCCTCATTGAATGCCTTGGGGTGTCTTCTTTCCAAAATGGGGTCACATTTGGGGTATTTATACTGCCCTGGCATTTTAGGGGCCCTAAAGCGTGAGAAGAAGTCTGGGATCCAAATGTCTGAAAATGCCCTCATAAAAGGAATATGGGCCCCTTTGCGCATCTAGGCTGCAAAAAAGTGTCACACATCTGGTATTGCCGTACTCAGGAGAAGTTGGGCAATGTCTTTTGGGGTGTCATTTTACATATACCCATGCTGGGTGAGAGAAATATCTTGGTCAAATGCCAACTTTGTATAAAAAATGGGAAAAGTTGTCTTTTGCTGAGATATTTCTCTCACCCAGCATGAGTATATGTAAAAAGACACCCCAAAACACATTGCCCAACTTCTCCTGAATACGGCAATACCACATGTGTGACACTTTTTTGCAGCCTAGGTGGGCAAAGGGGCCCACATTCCAAAGAGCACCTTTAGGATTTCACAGGTCATTTACCTACTTGCCACACATTAGGGCCCCTAGAATGCCAGGGCAGTATAACTACCCCACAAGTGACCCCATTTTGGAAAGAAGACACCCCAAGGTATTCCGTGAGGGGCATGGCGAGTTCCTAGAATTTTTTATTTTTTGTCACAAGTTAGCGGAAAATGATGATTTTATATATTTTTTTTCTTACAAAGTCTCATATTCCACTAACTTGTGACAAAAAATAAAAACTTCCATGAACTCACTATGCCCATCACGAAATACCTAAAAAATGGCCGGTGAAATCCGAAAGGTGCTCTTTGGAATGTGGGCCCCTTTGCAAACCTAGGCTGCAAAAAAGTGTCACACATCTGGTATCACCGTACTCAGGAAAAGTTGGGCAATGTGTTTTGGGGTGTCTTTTTACATATACCCATGCTGGGTGAGATAAATATCTTGGCAAAAGACAACTTTTCCCATTTTATTTATACAAAGTTGGCATTTGACCGAGATATTTATCTCACCCAGCATGGGTATATGTAAAATGACACCCCAAAACACATTGCCCAACTTCTCCTGAGTACGGCAATACCAGATGTGTGACACTTTTTTGCAGCCTAGGTGGGCAAAGGGGCCCACATTCCAAAGAGCACCTTTTTTACAGATTTTGATTTCAAACTACTTCGCATTTGGGCTCCTAAAATGCCGGGGCAGTATAACTACCCCACAAGTGACCCCATTTTGGAAAGAAGACACCCCAGGGTATTTCGTGATGGGCATAGTGAGTTCATGGAAGTTTTTATTTTTTGTCACAAGTTAGTGGAATATGAGACTTTGTAAGAAAAAAAAAAAAAGAAAAAAAAAACATAATTTTCCGCTAACTTGTGACAAAAAATAAAAAGTTCTATGAACTCATTATGCCCATCAGCGAATACCTTAGGGTGTCTACTTTCCGAAATGGGGTCATTTGTGGGGTTTTTCTACTGTCTGGGCATTGTAGAACCTCAGGAAACATGACAGGTGCTCAGAAAGTCAGAGCTGCTTCAAAAAGCGGAAATTCACATTTTTGTACCATAGTTTGTAAACGCTATAACTTTTACCCAAACCATTTTTTTTTTACCCAAACATTTTTTTTTTATCAAAGACATGTAGAACAATAAATTTAGAGAAAAATTTATATATGGATGTCGTTTTTTTTGCAAAATTTTACAACTGAAAGTGAAAAATGTCATTAATCGTTAAAATTTCGATTAATAACAAAAAAAGTAAAAATGTCAGCAGCAATGAAATACCACTAAATGAAAGCTCTATTAGTGAGAAGAAAAGGAGGTAAAATTAATTTGGGTGGTAAGTTGCATGACCGAACAATAAACGGTCAAAGTAGTGTAGGTCAGAAGTGTAAAAAGTGGCCTGGTCATTAAGGGTGTTTAAGCTAGGGGGGCTGAAGTGGTTAAATGGGCCCCCAGAATCAGTTACACTGGTGGGCCCTAGGTACCCCAGTCTGACACTTGTGCCTTGTATTAACTTTCTCTACATGATAAATGCCACTTGCTAAAGTGAGACAATACCTTTAAAGTAAATTGAGCAGCCCCTGTAAATGTGATAAATTGATAGAAGAATAAATACTCACCCCTTTTCTCACTGCCCCTTCCAGTGCTGAGCACTGGTCCTCCCCACCTCTGACATCATTTTTCTGGCTGCAGCAGTCATGTTCCATGATCAAAAGTCACCGCTGAAACCAATCACTGACCTTAGCAGTACATGGTATGTCACTGCTAAGGCCAGTGGATTGGCTGCAGTTATTACCTATGGGCATGGAATTTCACCACTGCAGCCAGGAAAAAAAACAGCAGTGGGGAGGAGCATTTCGCTGGAAGAAACAGGCAAGAAAAGGGGTGAGTATTGACAATTATCACAACTGCACCTCGATGGGGCAGTTGTGTTGGGGGAGAAGATGACTAGAAGATTGGAGGAGTGTTTAAACTAGGGACTGGGGGGGAGGGTAATTACGTTATAGGAGGGGAAGATAGTGCAGATAGAGACCGGGGGCAAGGTAGTGGGACTGAGGAGGAATGGAAGGAGGGACTAGAACAGTTCAGAAGGAAAGGTGTAGGGTAAAAAATATGCATAAACCTCTTAAATGTATGTATACTAATGCCAGAAGCCTGACTAATAAAACTGGTGAACTGGAATTAGTGATGTGTGCGAAGGACTATGACATAGTGGGAATAACGGAAACATGGCTGGATGATAGCTATGACTGGGCAGTTAATGTACAAGGTTACAGTCTGTTTAGAAAGGATCGCCAAAACCGGAGAGGAGGAAGAGTATGCCTTTATGTAAAGTCCTGTCTAAAGCCTACACTCCGGGAATATATAAGTGAAGGACATGAACATGTGGAGTCACTGTGGGTAGAGATACATGGAGCTAAAAACAATAATAAAATACTAATAGGAGTTTATTATAAGCCACCTAATATACCAGAGTCCATAGAAAATCTGCTACTAAACCAAATAGACGAGGCGGCAAATCATAATGAGGTGGTTATTATGGGGGACTTCAACTACCCAGATATAGACTGGGAAACTGAAACCTGTATATCTTATAAAGGAAAAAGGTTCTTGGCAATAACCGAAGACAATTACCTTTACCAACTGGTTCAGGACTCGACTAGAGGGACGGCCATACTGGACTTAGTATTAACCAATAGACCTGACAGAACAACAGATGTGCAGATTGGGAGACACCAGGGAAATAGTGACCATAAAGTAATAACCTTCCAATTATCATTCAAAAGAGTGTTTCTTCAGGGAGGAACAAAAATACCAAACTTCAAAAAAGCTAAATAGGCCTAACTAACTGGGACAAAGTCCTCAAAAATAAAAATACAGCCACAAAATGGAATTTTTAAAAGCATCCTAAAATCTAATTGGGAGAGGTACATACCTTATGGGAATAAAAGGTTAAGGAGCAAGAAGAAACCAATGTGGATAAATAGAACTGCAAATAAGGCAATAAATGACAAAAAGAAAGCATTTAAATCATTAAAACAGGACGATAGTGAGGAAGCACTGAAAAACTAAAAGGAAAAGAATAGAATATGTAAAAAACAAATAAAAGCAGCCAAACTAGAGACCGAGAGATTAATTGCCAAAGAGAGTAAAACTAACCCTAAAATGTTCTTCAATTATATAAATGGTGTCGGCCCTCTACAGAGTGATGAGGGGGGAGTTGCAGAGGGCGATGAGGAGAAAGCAAAGCTATTAAATATTTTTTTCTCCACTGTATTCACTGAAGAAAATAGACATATAGTCAGATGAAATGCAGAATGTAATAGTAAATTCCCCATTAAAAGTGTCCTGTCTGACCCAAGAAGAAGTACAGCGGCATCTTTAAAAGATTAAAATAGACAAATCACCAGGACCGGATGGCACACACCCCTGTATCCTAAGAGATTTAAGTATTGTCATAGCCAGACTCTTATTTCTGATATTTAAAGACTCTATAGTGACAGGGAGTGTTCCACAGGATTGGCGTATAGCAAATGTGGTGGCAATATTCAAAAAGGGTCCAAAAACAGAGCCCGGAAACTATAGGCCGGTAAGTTTAACATCTGTCGTGGGTAAACTGTTTGAAGGTTTTCTAAGAGATGCTATCTTGGAGCACCTCAATAAAAATAAGCAAATAACTCCATATCAGCATGGCTTCATAAGGGATCGGTCATGTCAAACAATTTTAATCAGTTTCTATGAGGAGGTAAGTTCTAGACTTAAAAGCGGCGTATCAATGGATGTCGTATATCTGGACTTCTCCAAAGCATTTGACACTGTACCACATTAAAGGTTAGTATATAAAATGAGCATGCTTGGACTGGGAGAAAATGTCTGTATGTGGGTAAGTAACTGGCTGAGTGATAGAAAACAAAGGGTGGTCATTAACGGTACACACTCAGATTGGGCCACTGTCACTAGTGGAGTACCTCAGGGGTCAGTATTGGGCCCTATCGTCCTCAATATATTTATCAATGATCTTGTAGAAGGCTTGCACAGTAAAATGACATTTTTTGAAAATGACACTAAACTGTGTAAAGTAATTGACACGGAAGAGGACAGTATACTACTACAGAGGGATCTGGATAGATTGGAGGCTTGGGCAGAGAAGTGGAAGATGAGGTTTAACACTGACAAATGTAAAGTTATGCACATGGGAAGGAATAATACAAGTCACCCGTACATACTGAATGGTAAAACACTGGGTAACACTGACATGGGAAAGGATCTAGGAATTTTAATAAACAGCAAACTAAGCTGCAAAAACCAGTGTCAGGCAGCTGCTGCCAAGGCCAATAAGATAATGGGCTGCATCAAAAGGTGCATAGATGCCCGTGATAAGAACATAGTCCTGCCACTTTACAAATCACTGGTCAGACCACACATGGAGTACTGTGTACAGTTCTGGGCTCCTGTGAACAAGGCAGACATAGCAGAGCTGGAGAGGGTTCAGAGGAGGGCAACTAAAGTAATTACGGGAATAAGGGAATTACAGTACCCTGAAAGATTATCAAAATTAGGGTTATTCACTTTAGAAAAAAGATGACTGAGGGGAGATTTAATTACTATGTATAAATATATCAGGGGTCCGTAGAGAGATCTCTCCCATCATTTATTTATCCCCAGGACTGTGACTGTGACAAGAAGACATCCTCTGCGCCTCGAGGAAAGAAGGTTGGTACACAGACATAGAAAAGGATTCTTTACGGTAAGAGCACTGAGACTATGGAACTCTCTGCCTGAGGAGGTGGTGATGGTAAGTTCACTAAAAGAGTTCAAGCTGGGCCTGGATGTATTTCTGGAGTGTAATAATATTACAGGCTATAGCTAGTAGAGAGGGGTCGTTGATCCAGAGAGTTATCTGATTGCCTGAATGGATTCGGGAAGGAATTTTTTCCCCTTAACCACATCCCGACCGCCTAACGCAGGGATGCGTCCTGCGGGCAACCGGGTTATTCCTCCTGGACGCATCGGCGCGTCATCTCGCGAGACGCAAGATTTCCTGTGAACGCGCGCACACAGGAGCGTGCGTTCACAGGATCGGAAGGTAAACAAGTTCATCTACAGCCTGCCAGCGGCGATCATTCACTGGCAGGCTGTAGATGCGATTTTTTTTAACCCCAGAAAGGGGTTTTGTTAACAGCGTCTGATATACCTGCTACCTGGTCCTCTGGTGGTCCCTTTTGCTTGGATCGACCACCAGAGGACACAGGCAGCTCTGTAAGTAGCACCAAGCACCACACTACACTACACCCCCCCTGTCACTTATTAACCCCTTATTAACCCCTGATCACCCCATATAGACTCCCTGATCGTCCCCCTGTCATTGATCACCCCCCTGTAAGACTCCATTCAGACGTCCGTATGTGTTTTGAGGATCCGCGGATCCGCAAAACACGCACACCGCGGATCCGCAAAACACGGACACCGGCAATGTGCTTTCCGCATTTTGCGGATCCGCACATTGCCAGAACAATATAGAAAATGCCTTTTCTTGTCCGCAATTGCGGACAAGAATAGGACATGTTCTATAGGCTCTACAAAAAACGCAGTGTTCGCCCGATCAGGCCTGATCTTGTGCGCACACTTGCGTTCAGTCTGCCCCACCGCAGTGACAGAATTTTTTTTTCCTGATCACTGCAAAAACACCGTAAAATCGCTGCGGCGCTATAAAGATCACTTTTGAGGGGCATGGCGAGTTCATAGAAGATTTTTTTTTTTGGCACAAGTTAGCGGAAATTTATTTTATTTTATTTTTTTTCTTACAAAGTCTCATATTCCACTAACTTGTGACAACAAATAAAATCTCACATGAACTCACCATACCCACTCACGGAATCCAAATGCGTAAAATTTTTTAGACATTTATATTCCAGACTTCTTCTCACACTTTAGGGCCCCTAAAATACCAGGGCAGTATAAATACCCCACATGTGACCCCATTTTGGAAAGAAGACACCCCAAGGTATTTCGTGAGGGGCATGGCGAGTTCATGTAAAATTTTATTTTTGTCACAAGTTAGTGGAATATGTAAGAGACTTTGTAAGAGAAAAAAAAATAAAAATCATTTCCCGTTAACTTGTGCCAAAAAACTCGCCATGCCCCTCACGGAATAACTTGGGGTGTCTTCTTTCTGAAATGGGGTCACTTGTGGGGTATTTATACTGCCCTGGTATTTTAGGGGCCCTAAAGCGTGGTATTTTAGGGGCCCTAAAGTAGTTTGGAATCCAAATGCGTAAAAAATGCCCTGTGAAATCCTAAAAGAACTCATTGGAATTTGAGCCCCTTTGCGCACCTAGGCTGCAAAAAAGTGTCACACATGTGGTATTGCCGTACTCAGGAGAAGTAGGGCAATGTGTTTTGGGGTGTATTTTTACATATACCCATGCTGTGTGTGAGAAATATCTCTTTAAATGACAACTTTTTAATTTTTTTTATACAAAGTTGTCAATTTACAGAGATATTTCTCTCACCCAGCATGGGTATATGTAAGAATACTCCCCAAAACACAATGCCCTACTTCTCCTGAGTACGGCGATACCACATGTGTGACACTTATTTGCAGGCTAGGTGTGTAAAGGGGCCAAAAGTCCAACGAGTATCTTTAGGCTTTACGGGGTTGCTCACAATTTAGCCCCGCCCAAAATGCCAGAACAGTAAACACACCCCACAAATGACCCCATTTCGGAAAGTAGACACCCCAAGGTATTCGCTGAGGGGCATATTGAGTCCATGAAAGATTAAACTTTTTGTCACAAGTTAGCAGAAAGGGAGACTTTGCGAGAAAAAAATAAATAAAATCAATTTCCGCTAACTTGTGCCAAAAAAAAAAACTTCTATGAACTCGCCATGCCCCTCACGGAATACCTTGGGGTGTCTTCTTTCCAAAATGGGGTCACATGTGGGGTATTTATACTGTCCTGGCATTTTAGGGGCCCTAAAGCGTGAGAAGAAGTCTGGAATCCAAATGCCTAAAAATGCCCTCCTAAAAGGTACTCATTGGAATTTGGGCCCCTTTGCGCACCTAGACTGCAAAAAAGTGTCACACATGTGGTATTGCTCTACTCAGGAGAAGTAGGGCAATGTGTTTTGGGGTGTATTTTTACATATACCTATGCTGGGTGAGAGAAATATCTCTGTAAAATGACAACTTTGTATAAAAAAAATGGGAAAAAAGTTGTCTTTTACAGAGATATTTATCTCACACAGTATGGGTATATGTAAAAATACACCCCAAAACACATTGCCTACTTCTCCTGAGTACGGCGATACCACATGTATGACACTTTTTTGCAGCCTAGGTGCGCAAAGGGGCCCAAATTCCAATGAGTATCTTTACGATTTCACAGGGCATTTTTTACGCATTTGGATTCCAAACTACTTCTCACACTTTAGGTCCCCTAAAATGCCAGGGCAGTATAAATACCCCACAAGTGACGCCATTTTGGAAAGAAGACACCCCAAGGTATTTCGTGAGGGGCATGGCGAGTTCATGTAAAATTTTATTTTTTGTCACAAGTTAGTGGAATATGAGACTTTGTAAGAAAAAAATATATATATAATTTTCCGCTAACTTGTGCCCAAAAAAAAATATTCTAGGAACTCGCAATGCCCCTCATGGAATACCTTGGGGTGTCTTCTTTCCAAAATGGGGTCACTTGTGGGGTATTTATACTGCCCTGGCATTTTAGGGGTCCTAAAGCGTGAGAAGTAGTTTGGAATCCAAATGCGTAAAAAATGCCCTGTGAAATTCTAAAGATACTCATTGGAATTTGGGCCCCTTTGTGCACCTAGGCTGCAAAAAAGTGTCACACATGTGGTATCGCCGTACTCAGGAGAAGTAGGGCAATGTGTTTTGGGGTGTATTTTTACATATACCCATACTGTGTGTGAGAAATATCTCTGTAAAATGACAACATTGTATAAAAAAATGGGAAAAGTTGTCTTTTACAGAGATATTTATCTCACCCAGCATTAGTATATGTAAAAATACACCCCAAAACACATTGCCCTACTTCTTCTGAGTACGGCGATACCACATGTGTGACACTTTTTTGCAGCCTAGGTGCGCAAAGGGGCCCAAATTCCAATGAGTACTTTTAGGATTTCACAGGGCATTTTTACGCATTTGGATTCCAAACTACTTCTCACACTTTAGGGCCCCTGAAATGCAAGGGCAGTATAAATACCCCACAAGTGACCCAATTTTAGAAAGAAGACACCCCAAGGTATTCCGTGAGGGGTATGGTGAGTTCATGTAAAATTTTATTTTTTGTCACAAGTTAGTAGAATATGAGACTTTGTAAGGGAAAAAAATAAATTAAAAATTTCCACTAACTTGTGACAAAAAATAAAAACTTCCATGAAGTCACTATGCCCATCAGCGAATTCCTTAGGGTGTCTACTCTCCGAAATGGGGTCATTTGTGGGGTGTTTCTACTGTCTGGGCAGGAAACATGATAGGTGCTCAGAAAGTCAGAGCTGCTTCAAAATGCGGAAATTCAAATTTTTGTACCATAGTTTGTAAACGCTATAACTTTTACCCAAACCAATAAATATACACTTATTGCATTTTTTTTTATCAAAGACATCTATAACAATACATTTTGAGAAAAATTTATATAGAAATGTAGTTTTATTTGAAAAATTTTACAACAGAAAGTGAAAAATTTCAATTTTGATTAATATCAAAAAAAGTAAAAATGTCAGCAGCAATGAAATACCACCAAATGAAAACTCTATTAGTGAGAAGAAAAGGAGGTAAAATTCATTTGGGTGGTAAGTTGTATGACCGAGCAATAAACCGTGAAAGTAGTGTAGTGCAGAATTGTAAAAAGTGGTCTGGTTATTAAGGGGTTAAGCTAGGGGAGCTGAGGTGGTTAAGTGTGGAAAATTGGCTTCTACCTTTTTTTTTTGCCTTCCTCTGGATCAACTTGCAGGATAACAGGCCGAACTGGATGGACAAATATCTTTTTTCGGCCTTATATACTGTTACTATGTATGTTACATACACCCTGTACAGAATTATTAGGCAAATTAGTATTTTGACCACATCATCCTCTTTATGCATGTTGTCTTACTCCAAGCTGTATAGGCTCGAAAGCCTACTACCAATTAAGCATATTAGGTGATGTGCATCTCTGTAATGAGAAGGGGTGTGGTCTAATAACATCAACACCCTATATCAGGTGTGCATAATTATTAGGCAACTTCCTTTCCTTTGGCAAAATGGGTCAAAAGAAGGACTTGACAGGCTCAGAAAAGTCAAAAATAGTGAGATATCTTGCAGAGGGATGCAGCACTCTTAAAATTGCAAAGCTTCTGAAGTGTGATCATCGAACAATCAAGCGTTTCATTCAAAATAGTCAACAGGGTCGCAAGAAGCGTGTGGAAAAACCAAGGTGCAAAATAACTGCCCATGAACTGAGAAAAGTCAAGCGTGCAGCTGCCAAGATGCCACTTGCCACCAGTTTGGCCATATTTCAGAGCTGCAACATCACTGGAGTGCCCAAAAGCACAAGGTGTGCAATACTCAGAGACATGGCCAAGGTAAGAAAGGCTGAAAGACGACCACCACTGAACAAGACACACAAGCTGAAACGTCAAGACTGGGCCAAGAAATATCTCAAGACTGATTTTTCTAAGGTTTTATGGACTGATGAAATGAGAGTGAGTCTTGATGGGCCAGATGGATGGGCCCGTGGCTGGATTGGTAAAGGGCAGAGAGCTCCAGTCCGACTCAGACGCCAGCAAGGTGGAGTACTGGTTTGGGCTGGTATCATCAAAGATGAGCTTGTGGGGCCTTTTCGGGTTGAGGATGGAGTCAAGCTCAACTCCCAGTCCTACTGCCAGTTTCTGGAAGACACCTTCTTCAAGCAGTGGTACAGGAAGAAGTCTGCATCCTTCAAGAAAAACATGATTTTCATGCAGGACAATGCTCCATCACACGCGTCCAAGTACTCCACAGCATGGCTGGCAAGAAAGGGTATAAAAGAAGAAAATCTAATGACATGGCCTCCTTGTTCACCTGATCTGAACCCCATTGAGAACCTGTGGTCCATCATCAAATGTGAGATTTACAAGGAGGGAAAACAGTACACCTCTCTGAACAGTGTCTGGGAGGCTGTGGTTGCTGCTGCACGCAATGTTGATGGTGAACAGATCAAAACACTGACAGAATCCATGGATGGCAGGCTTTTGAGTGTCCTTGCAAAGAAAGGTGGCTATATTGGTCACTGATTTGTTTTTGTTTTGTTTTTGAATGTCAGAAATGTATATTTGTGAATGTTGAGATGTTATATTGGTTTCACTGGTAAAAATAAATAATTGAAATGGGTATATATTTGTTTTTTGTTAAGTTGCCTAATAATTATGCACAGTAATAGTCACCTGCACACACAGATATCCCCCTAAAATAGCTAAAACTAAAAACAAACTAAAAACTACTTCCAAAAATATTCAGCTTTGATATTAATGAGTTTTTTGGGTTCATTGAGAACATGGTTGTTGTTCAATAGTAAAATTAATCCTCAAAAATACAACTTGCCTAATAATTCTGCACTCCCTGTAAACAAAGGTTGCTTGAGTTTTCATTCAACCCAGACAACCCTTTTAATAAATTTCATGTCTCGCATTTACTGATGGATTGTTAAGGGCGGTGGTCCATGATCATGTGCTACGGTATTAAAGAACAAGGGGTCCATCTACAGTTTGGGCATTGGTCCCTATGCTTTCTATGTCAATCCCTAAGGAAATTCTATTAATTAAAGCCACCCCCATTTATTTTTATATTGGTAAAACTTTTTAGTCCATTTTTCTTGTTCATGTAGCGCTACTAAACCAGTTTAGTATGAGAAACCAAGTACATAATCACCATCTTCTGTCTCTCCTTTTACCACTACTTTTATTTGTTGTCTGTATGTCTCCTATCACTGCTGTTCTATTTTTATTTTCTCCTACCAGGTCATGAAGTACCAAAATCTTAGTATCAGCTGTCAACACTGATTCATTGCCAGCTTAAAATGTTCTCTGTGGAACTCATTTTCCATGTACAATAAACACATCTCACTTCATATCTTTTCAAGTTTCTAGTTGTGTTTCTCATTGGAACATGGATCACTGTCACTGCTATTTTTGCGTCTGTGCCTCAGCTATAGTGTACACTTTCTTCCCAGTTTCAGGACTTGATAGACATTGCTGTTAATTTGTTCTTTTCTGATTATTTTCCCTGTCCCACTTTTATCATCTATGCCATGTATTGAACTGCTTATAGTACTCTTAGTTGCTTTTTTTCTACACTTTCCATTGTAGCAAACTCTCATCTTGTTGGTGACTTTAAATAAGTTTTCCAGGGTATGCCATCAATGTGCAATTGGTGCCCCCTCCCGAAGGAGCTCCATCATCAGCAGAATAAGGTTACATGCACACAACCATATCTGCTTTGTGGTCCACAAACCATGGATCCTGAAAATATGGACCCTTTCTTTGTGCATGCCACAGTTATCTTACTCCCTTTATTAGAACTGACTATTCCTTTCTTCAAAACGGACAAGGATACAACATGTTCTACATTTTGCTGAACAGTCACACAGATGCGGACAGCATATGGATGACGTCCTTATGTACTTTTGTTTGCGGACCCATAGAAAATAATGGGTCTGTGTGCAACCTGCAAAAAAAAATTGTGGAGGGAGGTGGACCCAAAATGGGGTCATGAACATGTAGCAAGGGCGCTATCTGAAGTATTTTGGTCCCCTCTTTGATCTATGGGGGTTAAGGGGTTTGACCTACTTTCATCATACATAAGGATAAGGCATAATTCACACATTGATTTGGTCAGTTATTTCGATCAGTTATTGTGAGCCTAGGCCTAAGAGTGGGTCTATCAATATTTTTACCCTGAAAAAAATCACATAAATAGAAAAAGATGCACTCCACATCTAAATAGACAGTCACTTTACCTATAATTTTCTTTTAATTAGGTTTTAGAGATCTTTTATACAAGCTTAAAGGGGTTATCCAATCCCCCCAGCACCTGCGTCCCTCCGAATCCCTGCAAGCCCCCGCCGCTGCATCTCCCCGTCAACCGCGATGCTAGGGAGGCTGGTCATCATTGTGGCCTTCTATGGGATGCTCCCCGTCACCAGATGTTTTGATCCGCGCAACGGGGAGATGCAGTGGCGGCCGTGCAGGGATCAGGAGGGACGCGGGTGCCAGTGAGCAATTAAGTATGCTCTAGAGGAGGGGCCCCGGCATTCTAAGGGTCATTATAGGGATTGGGTAACCCCTTTAATACTTGTTCCTGTTCCCTTTCATCTTCTTTGCACAGATACCTCTGGTTCTGTTTCTTTTTTGCTTTTTACTAAACTGCAACTGGGAAAATTCCCCATGGTAGTAAAAATCAGCGAGAACTGGTCAAATTTTGCTGTTAAAACAAAATTTTATTCTATATAAAGTACCCTCAATGTGTCTAAGGTTTAAAAACTCTAAACATGCCAATTAAATATTTCCTGTACTACAAGTTAGACTTGTGTCGGTGTTTGACCTTCTTTGATCTCCTATAAATATACAGAAGTAAAGTGAGGCTTCTCTGACGTGCATAATTTACACATTAATTGCAATACCCACATTAACGTAATTAGGACTGAACTCTCTTTAATGACTACACAAGATATAAATGACTTTGCATCTTGTCAGGTTTTGATTTTCATCATGTCTTTCAGGTTAGGACATGAAAGGTTTTTTTTTCATTTAGCGTAAAGTCTGTAGATTGGTATCCTTACTAAAAGTTTCAGGATAAGCAGATATTTGATGGATCTTAATGATAATAAATTAGAGGATGCATGTGTGCCTACATTGACTTTCTCAATGGGTCACGAGCACAATGATTGCTACTCTTTTTGTAATGGATCTGCTACTATTTTAGCACAGACTTGCCAAGGAAGGACCTCATTTGTCAGAAATAGCTGTTGGAGTGATATATAAATATATAGTGTATATAGCTAAAAAGCAAACTAAATCCAAAGCTTCTTTATAAATACATAGACGTGTTGCTATACTCCAAAATCTTAGCGAAAATAAAACCAAACCGATGTTTCTATTTAGATCACTCCTATGGACCGCCAGACAATAAATACAGGAAGATTTATTCAAAGACATTCTGCTGGTTTTGAATATCATTCATGAGCAATGTAAAAGGTAGAGACGTCATGTAGACACTCACGTAAACCAGATCACATATACTATAGTGTAGTTAAATAATTTATGATGAGGGTAATGTTTGAAGTCAGTCTGCGTTGCCATAATTTGCACCAAATTTATAAAGTATTGCAAGTTATTTGATACATCCAGATCTTTAAACAGTCACTGTTCCTTTACTCAATTTCATTTCATTTAATAGAAAACGGTGTAACTAGCAAATTTCTAATTCACTTCATTTAAAAAATATGCCTGCATCCACCTGAAAAAAAAAAGCTGTAAAGTCATGGCCACTATGGGTTTCTCTTCCACCTAATTTTAGGCTACAGCCTGTTGTTAGGCAAGATCTGTCCCTAGTAACAGAGACACAGAAGATGGCTCACAGGAAGTAAGGCATCAGAGCTAGCTGAGATCCTGAGCCTGATAAAATAACTGCTTCCACACTGCTTCTGAAAATCACAGGGAGTTCCTGCTTTTCTGTAAGTGTGATTTCCCCCTCCTTATCTGTTCTGTGAGCCCCAGAGCTGAAAATTATTTTGGGAAGTAAGGGAAAGGATGTCATAGCAATACAGTGCTGGCAAATTCCACAGAAGGGAGACACCCCCTGCTTGTGAGAGAAATGCATTTAGCTGTGCAGCTGAAGGGGGAATAATATGGCTGAAAAAATACATTAGAGAAGCCTAAAAAGATCTGTTTCTTCACAGTTATGATTGTACAAAGAAGCACAGCCATTATGCAAACTCTTTTTTAAAACTCAGCGTTAGGGTAAGCAGAAAGGACATGTCCCTGAGATGTGATAGGGAGAGAGCTGCAGCATAAAGGACATGCCCCCTGTGCTCCCAGCCTGAAATGAATCCAGCAGAACAGTTGGAGCAATGAATGGGGAGATCTTGTTCCATGTGAGGTACAGGGCTGGTTCTAGCTTTGTTATAAAGAAATTGTATGTAGGGTTGAGCGAACCCGAACTGTAAAGTTCGGGTTCGTACCGAACTTCAGGAATTTTGGACCCTGGACCCGAACATTTCAGTAAAAGTTTGGGTTCGGGTTCGGTGTTCGGCGCTTTCTTGGCGCTTTTTGAAAGGCTGCACAGCAGCCAATCAACAAGCGTCATACTACTTGCCCCAAGAGGCCATCACAGCCATGCCTACTAATGGCATAGCTGTGATTGGCCAGAGCAGCATGTGACCCAGGCTCTATATAAGCTTGAGTCACGTAGCGCTGCACGTCAATTTGCTCTTACTAGTGTAGGGAGAGGATGCTGCTGGACTTGTGATTTCAGGGAGAGAATAGGAGAAAATCTAACTCAGCGATCTACAGAGAAATAGTTGTGTGGGTGCAGGACACAATCGTTTTACCCTGCCCTGAGGCCATTGACAAAAAAAAAACAACTTTTAGAATTCTGTTAGTTAGGTGGGTCGCGGTGGCGGCCATTTTATGCATGCTCAGTGCACCAGCACTGCATATGAGCTTTTGGGACATTGCAAATCACAATTTTTTGGGGGCAAACTACAACATCTGTATTAGTCAGTGTGCAATTTAAGCAATAAATACACCCATCATTTTCTGGGGTTTGAAAAACACACTTCCCCCCCCCCCAAAAAAACAGTATTTTCCAGATCTGCAAGTGTTAAATTCAAGTTTAATATATACAGCTTTCATATTCTGTTAGCAAAAAAATAATGAGCATGATTCCAAAACAAACAAAAGGTTAGACACGTGCTGCCAATCTGACAGACCTCCGCACACCGTCCGAGCAGGGCATGACAACAGCTTTCATATTCTGTTAGCAAAAAAATATTTTTTTGGCAAACTACAGCATCTGTATTAGGGCTCATTCAGACGGCCGTATGCTGTCCGCAAAAATACTGAATGCTATCCGTTTTTTTGCGGATCCGCAAAAAAACGGATCTGCAAAAAAACGGATAGCATTCAGTATTTTTGCGGACCCATAGACTTCAATGGGGCCATGTCCTGATTTTCACGGACAAGTATAGGACATGTTTCATTTTTTTTGCGGATCCGCAAAAAAACGGATAGCATTCAGTATTTTTGCGGACAGCATACGGCCGTCTGAATGAGCCCTTAGTCAGTGTGCAATTTAAGCTAGAAATACACCCATCATTTTCTGGGGTTTGAAAAACACACTTTTTTGACAATTTTTTTTTCAGGCCTTGCAGCATCAGCACGTGTGAAATTACAGGCTTATATACTGCTGTCAAATTCAGTTGTTAAACAAACACTCGTTTGGTCACAAAAAATTTAGTTGGCAGCCTTTGATGCAGATGTCATTGTGAGATACACCCTTAATACATTTGGGTTACATTCAGAGATTTTAAATACCGCCATTTGGTGCACCAATATTGAATTCAGGCCTACACTGGTTCAGGGCGTGTGTAATCTTCCCTATACATACAGGGGTTTGAATCAGGCATTTGAAATACAGCCATTTGAAATGCAGCCATTTTGTGCAAAGATATATTTACTTCAGGCCTACAGTGGTTCAGACCGTGTGAGATACTCCCTCTACATACAGGGGTTTGATTCAGGGATTTGAAATACAGCCATTTGAAATACAGCCATTTTGTGCAAAGATATATTTACTTCAGGCCTACAGTGGTTCAGACCGTGTGAGATACCCCCTATACATACAGGAGTTTGGTTCAGCCATTTTAAATACAGCCATTTTAAATACGGCCATTTTAAATACAGCCATTTTGTGCAAAGATATATTTACTTCAGGCCTACAGTGGTTCAGACCGTGTGAGATACCCCTCTACATACAGGGGTTTGAATCAGGCATTTGAAATACAGCAATTTAAAATACAGCCATTTTGTCCAAAGATATATTTACTTCAGGCCTACAGTGGTTCAGACCGTGTGAGATACTCCCTCTACATACAGGGGTTTGATTCAGGGATTTGAAATACAGCCATTTGAAATACAGCCATTTTGTGCAAAGATATATTTACTTCAGGCCTACAGTGGTTCAGACCGTGTGAGATACCCCCTCTACATACAGGGGTTTGAATCAGGCATTTAAAATACAGCCATTTTGGGCAAAGAAATATTTACTTCAGGCCTACAGTGGTTCAGACAGTGTGAGATACTCCCTCTACATACAGGGGTTTGATTCAGGCATTTTAAATACAGCCATTTGAAATACAGCCATTTTGTGCAAAGATATATTTACTTCAGGCCTACACTGATTCAGGGCGTGTGAGATCCCACCTAAGCATACAGGAGTTTGGTTCAGCCATTTGAAATACAGCCATTTAAAATACAGCCATTTTGGGCAAAGAAATATTTACTTCAGGCCTACAGTGGTTCAGGCCCTGTGAGATACCGCCTCTATATACAGGGGTTTGAATCAGGCATTTGAAATACAGCCATTTGAAATACAGCCATTTTGTCCAAGGATATATTTACTTCAGGCCTACAGTGGTTCAGACCGTGTGAGATACTCCCTCTACATACAGGGGTTTGATTCAGGGATTTGAAATACAGCCATTTAGTGCAAAGATATATTTACTTCAGGCCTACAGTGGTTCAGACCGTGTGAGATACCCCCCTACATACAGGGGTTTGAATCAGGCATTTTATACAGCCATTTTAAATACAGCCATTTTAAATACAGCCATTTTGTTCAAAGATATATTTACTTCAGGCCTACACTGTTTCAGGCCTCTGTGAGATACACCCTCTACATACAGGGGTTTGATTCAGGCATTTAAAAT
This sequence comes from Bufo bufo, assembly GCF_905171765.1. Taxonomy (NCBI): domain Eukaryota; kingdom Metazoa; phylum Chordata; class Amphibia; order Anura; family Bufonidae; genus Bufo; species Bufo bufo. Next base: position 399,513,497 of record NC_053393.1, on the reverse strand, counting down.
ACAGCCATTTTGGGCAAAATTATCTTTTATTGAGGCCTAGTCTGGTTCAGGCCGTGTGAGATACACCCTTTACATACTGTCGTTCTATTCTACTATTAATTAAACACCCATTTAGGGCAAGATCCTAAATTTAAAAAATATGAGGAGAGCGTCAAATAAGGGACGTGGCCCAGGTCGTGCTGCTGCTGATGGAGCTCCTGTTGAAGGGTGAGGATGTGGTCGATTTGTGCCAGCTACACGCACAAGTGAAACCCCTTCCTCAGGTGCGAGTAGGCGACAAAACCTGCAGCGGTATTTGGTCGGGCCTAATGCTGCTCTACGAATGGTGAGGCCTGAACAAGTACAGGCTATAGTAGATTGGGTTGCTGACAGTGGATCCAGCTAGCCCTGACCCAGAAGTGGAAGAGATTGAGTGCACCAATGCCCAACCACTTATTTTTCAAGATGAGTACATGGGAGGACCATCGCAGCACGTCTCGGATGATGACAAAACACAGGTGGCAACTGCTGGGGCTTTCGAAAGCGTGTAGACCGACAAGGAAGTCAGGGGTGAAGACTGGGTGGAAGATGATGTGGAGGACGATGAGGTCCTTGACCTCACATGGAATCAAGGTCATGCGAGTGACCGATGTAGTTCGGAGAAGGAGGCGGTGGTCACACAGAGCCACCAGCACAGCAGAAGAGGGAGCAGGGTGCAAAAGCGGAGCGGCCATCCTCTAGACAGTACGCCTCCTACTGCCCACCGCAGCAAGAGACCGAGCACACCAAAGCCAGCTTCAAGGAGTACCCTGGCGTGGCAGTTCTTCAGACAATGTGCTGACGACAAGACACAAGTGGTTTGCACGCTGTGCAATCAGAGCCTGAAGCGAGGCATAAACGTTCTCAACCTGAGCACAACCTGCATGACCAGGCATTTAAGTGCAAAGCACTTGCTGCAGTGGAGTAGACACCTCAAAAACCAAAAAGGTCTCTGGCTCCTCCTGCTTCCTCTTCTGCTGCAGTCGCGGCCTCTTCATCCACCTCTGAAGTGACAGTGCCACCTGGCACCCCACAAACAGAGGATCTGCCAGCAACACCAACACCTGGGTCACCAAGCATCTCCACAATGTCCCACGGAAGCGTTCAGCTCTCCATATCCCAAATGCTGGAGAGGAAGAGGAAGTTCCCTCCTACCCACCCGCGATCCCTAGCCCTGAATGCCAGCATTTCTAAATTACTTGCATTTGAAATGCTGTCATTCTGTCTGGTGGAGACGGATAGTTTTAAAGGCCTTATTGCGGTGGCTGTCCCACAGTAAGTCGTGCCCAGCCGCCACTACTTTTCAAGGCTAGCCATCCCTTCCCTGCACAACCAAGTAGGGGACAAAATCAGGTGTGCACTGCGCAACGCCATCTGTGGCAAGGTGCACCTGACTACGGATACGTGGACCAGTAAGCACGGTCAGGGCTGTTATATCTCCATAACAGCACACTGAGTAAATGCAGTGGCGGCTGGGCCTGAGGCGGATAGCAGTTTGGCGCATGTCCTTCCACCACCAAGGATTGCAGGGCGCTTCAGTTTGCCTCCTGTTGCTTCCTCCTCCTACTCTGCTTCCTCATCCTCTACCGGCTCCTCATCCGGTCAGCGTAACACCTTCACCACCAACTTCAGCACAGCCAGGGGTAAACGACAGCAGGCAGTTTTAAAACTTATCTGTTTGGGGGACAAACCCCACACCGCGCAGGAGCTGTGGACGGGCCTTGAACAACAGACCGATGAGTGGTTTGTGCCAGTCAGCCTCAAGCCCGGCCTGGTGGTGTGCGATAATGGGCGAAATCTCGTAGCAGCTCTGGGACTAGCCGGTTTGACGCACATCCCTTGCCTGGCGCATGTGCTGAATTTGGTGGTGCAGAGATTCCTTAAAAATTACTCCGACATGTCAGAGCTGCTGCAAAAAGTGCGGGCCGTCTGTGCACGCTTTCGGCGTTCTCACCCTGCTGCTGCTCGCCTGTCAGTGCTGCAGCGTAACTTCGTCCTTCCCGCTCACCGCCTCATATGCGATGTGCCCACTTCTATGCCTCCTTGAAAAAAACGCTCCTGGCGATGATGGAAGAGGATGTGGCACAGGAGGAGGAGGAAGAGGGATCATTTCGTAGGGTTTCCGGCCAGTCATTCCCAAGTGGCTCCGAGGGTGGGTTCCTGCACCCACAAACCCAAGGTACACAATTGTCCAGCCAGGCCACAGTTCTGGAGGATGAGGAGGTGGAGGATGATGAGGAGGAGGTGGAGGAGGAGGAACCATGTTTAACAGTGGTGCGTGAACATCACTGGTGCGTGGATGGGGGGATACAGAGGACACAGACGATACACCTCCCACAGAGGATAGCTTTTCGTTGCCTCTGGGCAGCCTGGCACACATGAGCGATTACATGCTGCAGTGTCTCCGCAACGACTGCCGAGTTGCCCACATTCTAACTTGTGCTGATTACTGGGTGGCCACGCTGCTGGATCCCCGTTACAAGGACAACATACCGTCCTTAATTCCGTCACTGGAGCGTGATCGTAAGATGCGCGAGTACAAGTGCACGCTGGTAGATGCGCTGCTGGTGGCATTCCCACCTGACAGCGGGGGCACAGTGGAAGCACAAGGCGAAGGCAGAGGACGAGGAAGAGGTTTTTAACGCAGCTGGGGCACCGCCAGCACCTCAGAAGGCAGGGTTAGCATGGCCGAAATGTGGAAAAGCTTTGTCAGCATGCCACAACAACCAGCACCACCAGCTGATATGGAACGTCTTAGCAGGAGGCAGCATTTCACCAACATGGTGGAGCAGTATGTGTGCACATGCCTACACGTACTGAATGACGGGTCTGCCCCCTTCAACTTCTGGGTCTCCAAATTGGGCACATTGCCTGAGCTTTCCCTTTACGCCTTGGAGGTGCTGGCCTGCCCTGCAGCCAGTGTATTATCTGAACGTGTGTTTAGCACGGCAGGGGGCGTCATCACAGACAAGCGCAGCCGCCTGTCCACAGCCAATGTGGATAAGCTCACATTCAATAAAATGAACCAGGCATGGATCCCTCAGGACTTGTCCGTACCTTGTGCAGGATAGACATGTATACCGGCACTAAGCAGCCATTGTTATACTGCAGCGCTATTGCTCATGTTTGTATTTTGGATATTTCACACTCTTTTGGAGTGTACCATAATTTTACAAAATTAAATTAAAACCAAAAACCTGTGTTGGCTATCTCGTCCTCCTCCATCGCCGCTTCCACCTACTCCGCTACATCCACCGCCTCCTCAAACTCCTACTCCATATGGAACTCCACCTCATAAATCCATTTAATTTTTTTTGTACGTGTTTTATTTAATATCATTTCACTACTTTGTCCTTTACATTTTCTGGTAAAAATTAACAAATTTTTGGGAGCATAGTACCACTGCTATACCTAGTAGACCGGTAAAAAAAAAATAAAAAAATTGTCAGTTACATTTTATGGTGAAATTAACCAATTTTTGGGTGTATAGTACCACTGCTATACCTAGTAGGCCGGTTAAAAAATAAATTAATTGTCATTTACATTTTAGGGTGAAATTCACCAATTTTGGTGTGTATAGTACCACTGCTATACCTAGTGGAACGGTAAAAAAAAATTGTCAGTTACATTTTCTGGCAAAATAAACTAATTTTTGGGTGTATACTAACACTGCTATACCTAGTAGACAGGTTAAAAAAAAAAAATTGTCAGTTATATACTCTGGTGAAATTCACCAATTTTTGGGTGTGATGTACCACTCCTATACCTAGTAGACCAAAAAAAAATTGTCAGTTACATTTTATGGTGAAATTAACCAATTTTTGGGTGTATAGTACCACTGCTATACCTAGTAGGCTGGTTAAAAAATAGATAAATTGTCATTTACATTTTAGGGTGAAATTCACCAATTCTTGTGTGTATAGTACCACTGCTATACCTAGTGGAGCGGTAAAAAAAATAAAAAAAATTGTCAGTTACATTTTCTGGCGAAATAAACAAATTTTTGGGTGTATAGTAACACTGCTATACCTAGTAGACAGGTAAAAAAATAAAATAAATAGTCAGTTATATATTCTGGTGAAATTCACAAATTTTTGGGTGTGATGTACCACTCCTATACCTAGTAGACCGAAAAAAATAAAATAATTGTCAGTTACATTTTTGGGTGAAATTATTTAGTAATTAATGCGCACCACATCCTTACATTCAATGCTTAAACTTTGAAAAGTTGTCACACTTTTATGCTTTAATAATTTCTCCCATATTTCAACTCTAATTTTAAATTTGAAAATATGGATCCGCCCTTAAATTTGGTCTCTTTTTCTCACGCTTCCTCTCCGGCCTGGAACCCTGATTCCCCGCCACCCGTAATCACCATGGTAGGCGCATTAAAGAACATCGAAAGTTGATAGAGCAGATATTAAATTGGATTGTGAACATCACGGGGACGTGCAACATGGTGGGGCAGTAAGTGTGCACACGCCTACATGAACTGACTGACAGCGGTCATCCCCTGCAACTTCTGGGTCTCCAAATTGGGCACATGGCCTGAGCTTGCCCTTTACCCCTTGGAGGTGCTGGCCTGCTCTGCAGCCAGTGTATTGTCTGAACGTGTGTTTAGCATGACTTGAGGGGGTTATCACAGGTTATATTTCCCAATGATTTGGGGTGTACCCTAATTTTAAAACAAAAATTTTAAACAAAAAAACAGTGTAGGCTACCTCCTCCTCCACCGCCGCTTCCACCGACACCGCCACATCCACCGCCTTCTCAACCTCCTATTCCATATGGACCTCGTCTTCCTAGATCAAGATTCTTATTTTTTACGTATTTTATGTTATTTAAAGTCATTTCCCTATCCAAATTTGTTTGCAGAGCACTTGCCATGCTCTTAACCACATTTTGGCGCCATTTGCAGCCCTCTAGCCATTTCCATGACATTTTTACAGCCATTTTAGTGCTCAAAAGTTCGGGTCCCCATTGATTTCAATGGGGTTCGGGTTCGGGTCAAGTTTGGGTCAAGTGCGGGTCCCGAACTCAAACTTTTTTCCGAAGTTCGGCCGAACCCGTCGAACCCGAACATCCAGGTGTCCGCTCAACTCTAATTGTATGTACTATATGATGAGGCATTGATTTTGATAGGGGTATTTTTGCCTTAGTATTCTCTTTTCTTTGATAATATTAATAGTTTATTTTTATTATTCCAAATGTACAGGCTGTATAGGACCAAAAACAATTGTACAATACAGTAGATGCACTTAGAGGGGACGTTGTCATGCCCCACTTTGACCATGTGCGGAGGTCAGCCAGGATAGCAGCACGAGTTTAATGTTGTTTTGGAGCCGTGCTGGATCCGCCTCTCATCAGGTGCACTGGGTGGGGTCTTTAGTTTAAATAGCACACTGCCCAGTGTCCTGAGCGGATTATACAGTTCATTCTGGTCTGGGAAGCTTGGAGGGAAGGTTGGCTGTCTGTTTCTGCTCTCTGAGATAAGTGTCATTTCTAGTTCGGTTGTTTGTGTCTTCTATTCCATCCAGGTTCTGTGCGAGCAGACTGCTCCTATCTCCCCACTTCACCATCTTAGGGAGTTCAGGGTTTTGTTAGCCCAGGCTGGAGGACACTAGCACACCTACCATCTAGGTCTGCTGTGGGCTGAGCAGTGCAGGGAAAGAGGTCAGGGATAAGCTAGGAGGTGACCCTTCCCCTGTCTCTCGTCCAGAGCCTGGTTGGTGTGTTATCTTTTGTACTAAGTGTACATCCGCCGTGACATTATAATCCGCCCTACTGTGACGGCCATTGCTCAGCGCTTTTGTGATGGCGTCAATTGATGCACTGGTTGACCGCATGCAGGGTTTATCCCTAGAGGTTGCGGATCTGCGTAGTTCGGTCACAATGTCAGAGGGTTCTGGCAGCAGGTACAGGTCAAATTGTTGGGGAGCCTAAAGTCGCTCTTCCTGAGAAATTTGCAGGGGGTACTGATGATTTTTTCCACTTCAAAGAGTCATGTAAGTTGTACTTTAGCTTGTGCCCATTTTCTTCAGGTAATGAAGATCAGAGGGTGGGTATCATCATGTCTTTGCTTAAAGGGGACGCACAATCCTGGACTTTTTCTCTGCCGCCCGGTTCTCCGGCCCTCCGGTCGGTGGAGGAATTTCTTGAAGCCCTGGGATTGATTTACGATGACCCAGATCGAGTTTCGATGGCGGAGTCGAGATTACGTAACCTACTACAGGGTAAACATACTGCTGAGGTTTACTGCACAGAGTTTAGGAGGTGGGCTACTGAGTCGAGGTGGAACGACCCCGCGTTACGTAGTCAGTTTTGTCAGGGGTTATCTGAAAAGTTGAAAGATGCCCTGGCTTTTCATGAATACCCAGATACTTTGGAGAATGCGATGTCTTTGGCTATACGTTTGGATAGACGTATCAGAGAGAGGTGTAAGGGTTCCTCTGTGCAGGGGATTCCTCCCGCGTGCGGTTTTGTTTCACCAGCTGCCCAGGGTGATATTGCTTGTTACTCTGGGGTAGGGGAGGAACCCATGCAGTTAGGTCAGAATACTGGCCATTCTGATAGTAGAAACTTTCGAAAAGTGCACAATCTATGTTTCTATTGTGGGAAGAAGGGTCATTTTATTTTTTCTTGTCCTTATGTTAAACCACAGGTAGAAGAGAAAAAGAAAAAAGAAAAAAAAACTCCCCTCACACTTGGTTGTATGAATGGTGTGGTGGAACAGACGAGTATGCAAGCTCCCTGCAGTTCCCGTTTTCTCCTTTCAGCTATGGTGGCGCTAGAGTTTAAAAATGTGTTTGTTGATGTTTTCCTTGATTGTGGTGCTGGGGTAAATTTAATTGACTTTCTTTTTCTTCAGGGCTTGGGACTAAGTACTTGCACGTTAGAGAACGAGATTCCTGTTTTTGCAATTGATTCTTCCCCTCTTTCTCAAAGGAGCCTTACTCACATTGTTCATGGTATTCATTTAAGGGTGGGTGATTCACATGCTGAGATTATTTCTTGTTTTGTCATGAAGGATTTGTCAGCTCCAATAGTGTTGGGGTTGCCATGGTTGTCTAGACATAACCCAATTATAGACTGGCAAGCAAGACAAATCATTGGTTGGAGCAAATTTTGTTCGGAAAATTGTCTTGTCACATCTATCGCTGAAGTGTCCATTACGGCCTTGCCTCAGTATCTCTCAGATTTTTCTGATGTCTTTTCGGAGGGTGGGGCTCAGGAATTGCCCCCTAACCGAGACTATGATTGTCCAGTGAATCTCATTCCGGGGGCTAAATTGCCTAAGTCTCGGCTTTACAACCTCTCTCAACCTGAGAGAGAGGTCATGCGAAAATATGTCGCCGAGAGTTTGGCAAAGGGTCATATCAGACCACCTAAGTCTCCAGTGGCAGTAGGTTTGTTCTTCGTAAAGAAGAAAGATGGATCACTGAGACCGTGTTTGGACTTCCGGGAGTTGAACCGTATTACAGTCCGGGATCCATATCCCCTGCCTTTGATCTCTGATCTTTTTGATCAGATTGTTGGAGCCAAGGTGTTCTCCAAGTTGGATTTGAGAGGAGCATACAATCTGATCAGGATCAAGGAGGGGGATGAGTGGAAAACGGCCTTCAATAGGCACGAGGGTCATTTTGAGAACCTGGTAATGCCTTTTGGGTTGATGAATGCGCCAGCGGTATTTCAGCGATTCGTTAATGATATTTTTCCTCACTTGGTGGGGAGGTTCGTAGTAGTTTACCTAGATGACATCTTAATTTATTCTCCTGATCTGAAGACCCATCAGGATCATGTGAGACAGGTTTTGACGATCCTTCGGGAGAATAAGTTATATGCTAAACTGGAGAAATGTTTGTTTGCGGTGCAAGAGCTTCCGTTCTTAGGATACATGCTTTCTGATTCCGGTTTTCGTATGGACCCTGAAAAGGTCCGGGCAGTTCTGGAGTGGGACCGACCGGAGAATCAGAAAGCTTTGATGCGGTTCTTGGGGTTTACGAATTATTATAGAAAATTTATTTTGAATTATTCCACACTAGTCAAACCCCTTACTGATATGACCAAGAAGGGCGCTGATGTCTCTGTCTGGTCGGATGAGGCATTGCAGGCCTTTTCGGCTATTAAGGAGCGTTTTGCGTCTGCTCCTATTCTGGTGCAGCCGGATGTATCTCAGCCATTCGTGGTGAAGGTTGATGCATCAGAGGTGGGGGTTAGGGCGGTGCTTTCGCAGGGTTCTTCTCCTGGCAAGTGGGTCCCATGTGCCTTCTTCTCCAGGAAGCTCTCGGTCGCCGAGAGGAATTATGATGTTGGAGATAGGGAGTTGTTGGCGATCAAGTTGGCCTTTGAGGAATGGCGTCACTGGTTAGAGGGGGCGTCCCACCCTGTTACGGTGTATACAGACCATAAGAATTTGGCCTACCTGCAATCTGCCAAGCGTCTGAACCCTAGACAGGCCAGATGGTCATTGTTTTTTGCCAGGTTCAATTTCGTGGTTACCTTTCGCCCAGGGGCCAAGAACGTCAAGGCAGATGCCTTGTCTCGCAGCTTCCCTGGGGGAGGTGATTCAGAAGATCCAGCGCCTATTTTGGCGGATGGGGTGGTGGTCTCCGCTCTGTACCCTGAATTGGAGATGGAGGTATTGGGAGCTCAGGAGGGGGCTCCTGGTTCGTGTCTCCCAGGGAGGTTGTTTGTTCCTGAGGGCCTACGATACAAGGTGTTCAAGGAACATCACGATACTGTTCTTGCGGGACATCCTGGTGGTAAGTCCACCTGTGATCTGGTGTCCCGGAGGTTCTGGTGGCCAGGGTTACGTAAGAGTATTGAGAATTACGTGACAGCTTGTGAAACCTGCGCTCGGTCAAAAGTTGCTCATACTCGACCGCCTGGTTCACTTCTTCCATTGTCTATTCCATCTCGTCCTTGGACGCATTTGTCCATGGACTTTTTTTACGGACCTGCCGAGTTCCTCCGGGAGAACAGTGATTTTGGTGGTAGTCGACCGTTTCAGTAAAATGGCTCACTTTATACCACTTACGAATCTGCCTAACGCTAAGACTCTTGCGCAAATCTTTGTGGATAATATTGTGAAATTGCACGGTATTCCTTCGGATGTGGTCTCTGATAGGGGCACACAGTTTGTCTCCAGGTTTTGGAGGGCGTTCTGCTCTGGTCTTGGCATTCAACTTTCTTTCTCGTCGGCTTTTCATCCACAGTTGAATGGTCAAACGGAGCGTACCAATCAAAACCTGGAGACCTACTTGAGGTGCTTTGTGGCTGAGAATCAGGAGGACTGGTCCTCATTCTTGTCCTTAGCAGAATTTGCGTTGAATAACCGTAGGCAGGAGTCCACGGGTAAGTTGCCATTTTTTGGCGCATACGGTTTCCATCCCCAGTTTGGTACCTTCTCTGGGTCTGGTTCCTCCGGGATGCCAGAGGAGGAGAGATTCTCTTCTGCCTTGTCCTCTATCTGACGGAGGATTCAAGGGAATTTGGAGAAGATGGGTGAGAGGTATAAACGAATGGCTGACAGGAGACGAGTGACTGGTCCGGACCTGTGTGTGGGTGATCTGGTGTGGTTGTCCACTAAGAATATCAAGTTGAGAGTGCCATCTTGGAAACTGGGTCCAAGATTTGTGGGTCCGTATAAGATTTCTGCGGTGATCAATCCGGTGGCGTTTCGGCTGGATCTTCCGCAGACTTGGAGGATCCATGATGTCTTTCACAGGTCTTTGCTAAAAAAATATGTTAAACCGGTGGTACCATCGCCATTGCCTCCTCCTCCTGTTCTAGTCGAGGGAAACTTGGAGTTCGAGATCTCCAGGATTCTCGACTCGAGAGTTCTTCGGGGCTCCCTCCAGTACCTGGTGCACTGGAGGGGATACGGTCCTAAGGAGAGGATGTGGGTTCCGGCGTCTGATGTCAACGCCAGCCGACTGGTGAGGGCCTTTCATAGGTCCTATCCGGATAAGGTTGGTCCGGGGTGTCCGGAGGTCACCCGTAGAAGGGGGGGTACTGTCATGCCCCACTTTGACAATGTGCGGAGGTCAGCCAGGATAGCAGCACAAGTTTAATGTTGTTTTGGAGCCGTGCTGGATCCGCCTCTCATCAGGTGCACTGGGTGGGGTCTTTAATTTAAATAGCACACTGCCCAGTGTCCTGAGCGGATTATACAGTTCATTCTGGTCTGGGAAGCTTGGAGGGAAGGTTGGCTATCTGTTCCTGCTCTCTGAGATAAGTGTCATTTCTAGTTCGGTTGTTTGTGTCTTCTATTCCATCCAGGTTCTGTGCGAGCAGACTGCTCCTATCTCCCCACTTCACCATCTTAGGGAGTTCAGGGTTTTGTTAGCCCAGGCTGGAGGACACTAGCACACCTACCATCTAGGTCTGCTGTGGGCTGAGCAGTGCAGGGAAAGAGGTCAGGGATAAGCTAGGAGGTGACCCTTCCCCTGTCTCTCGTCCAGAGCCTGGTTGGTGTGTTATCTTTTGTACTAAGTGTACGTCCGCCGTGACAGACGTTTGCTCAAAACTAAAAGTTTACAGTGTATGTTATTAAAGGGGTTGTCTAGTCTGCAGATTTTTTTATTTTTTTTAAAGGCTGGTCAGAATGGCATAAAATACAAAATATGTCACATCTCACCAATCCTCCATTGCTCCTATTCTGATGCCCCTTGGTCTTTACTTCCTAGTTAAAATATCCAAAGAATGTTGATCGCGCTGCCTACTGAGTGTAAAGTTCCAATCCCGGACCCTTCTTTTCAATGCTCAGGTTATTCCACCTTGTAGCCAAACAATCGGTTACCAGAGGCTAGGTGCACTCACGTACACCTGCACCCTAGAGGGAAGTATTAGTACAAATAGTGAAGTTCCTCCAGGTAATATCGCAAACAGCAGGTTTTATTCTACTTACAAAGGTCTTAAAGTCTCAGTCATAAAAACAAATCTCTTTTCATCACAAATCCACCCGACCCGGGTTTCGCCAGTCTAGCTTCGTCAGGGGCGATGATATCCTGCCTCACAGGTGCAGTATTTATTGAGCCACGATCCCTTCCAAGGGCCGCCCATTCATATACATATATCTTTTTTCTCCTTTTAGATGTTCACATAATACAATTACTAAACGCAATTCCCAAAGCCCACTCAGGCTAACGGTATTCTGATATAAAATGACACAATAACAACAATGAACAGAGCATACAATACACAAACATTGCCCTCCCTCTATTTTCATTCATAAATAAGGGGTTGCCGGCACTTGAACCACATGACTCCCCTTGAGCCAATAGCAGCCCACTATTTTCACTTCATTCACAGTCGAGCATCCAAGGACAGCGGCAATACACCACCCACACCTACAGCATCGCCAAAGAACGTGACACTGCAAGGAAGGACTAATGTTAACCTGCATGGATCCACAACGGTAGGGACACACCCCCTTGCTCTCTCCTCAATCCACCAGACACGGTCCTGAACATTATTAAGGGAATGGGGGAAGTGTACACTGATTTATGGCTAGCGACCGCTGATGTAACCTCGCTTTACACGGTTATCCCTAAAGATCTGGGAATAGAGGCGATTCGGGCTCACTTAGAGGAGAATGAAGTTATGTTACCATCGCAGAGGGAGTTCATTTTGAACTGTCTGGATTTTTGCCTCAGTAAAGACTACTTTTGGTTTGACGGTACTTTTTATCTCCAGCTGACGCCCCAAGTTTCGCTAATTTGTACATGGCTGCCTGGGAAAAATTAGCAATTGACCCCCTCTTAAAAACAGCCCAGGAAGGTGGCATGTTGATATTGTGGAAGCGCTTTATCGACGATTGCCTGATTATGTGGGAAGGGGAACGTTGGGGCTTAGAATTTTTTTTAAACAGCTTGAACCAAAATATTCACAATCTAAGATGTACATGTGAAATTAGCCCCAGCAGTATCAACTTTCTAGATCTTACTATCTTTTTAGAGGAAGGTCGGCTGAAGACAAAGATTTACTTCAAACCAACAGATGTGAACGGTTACATTGACATGCGTAGCTGCCACTATGCCCCTTGGAAACAAAACATTCCCAAGGGACAATTCATTGTTTTTATGACTGAGATTTTAAGACCTTTTGTAAGTAGAATAAAACCTGCTGTTTGCGATATTACCTGGAGGAACTTCACTATTTGTACTAATTCTTCCCCCTAGGGTGCAGGTGTACGTGAGTGCACCTAGCCTCTGGTAACCGATTGTTTGGCTACAAGGTGGAATAACATTGAAAAGAAGGGTCCGGGATTGGAACTTTACACTCAGAAGGCAGCGCGATCAACATTCTTTGGATATTTTAACTGTGAAGCGATTTATACTCACGTCGCTTGGTGGATCTGCAGCGCCGATAAGTACATCACTAAAATTGGATTGCTATTGTTTTCTTTTTACTTTACTTCCTAGTCCGTCACCTCACACATTGGTGGCATAACTAGAATATGCCACAACAAATGTCAGAAAGGTGCAGATCTCACCTCTGGGACTTGCACCTATCTCTAGAACTAGGCTCCCATAGTGAACAAGAGCATACTATGAGAGTTACGAAAATGGCCAAGCGAGCAAGCTCACCTATTTTTGCAAGTCCCATATGGGACATTCTTTGAGACTGCCGGAAATAGTCTAGCCAGTGCTCTGCTATTTTCAGAACTCCTATAGAAATTAATGTAGAGCAGTCGTGCATGCGCGACTTTGGTTCACTTTGGGGGCTCCGTTCTAGAGATAGGTACCCACACCCATATGACATTGGCCACATATCCCAGCAGTATGCCACCAATGTCTGAGGTGAGACCACAAATGAATGACTGTGGCAGACCACCTTTGCACAAGTGATGGAGTGCTAATTTCCTGAATGTCGAAAAGAACCAGGAAGTAGTGACCAACGTGGACATGGGAAGCATCAGAATAGGAGTGGTGGGAGATCAGTGAGGTGACTTTTTTGTTTTTTCTTATGACATTCTGACTATTTAAAAAATAAATAAATAAATAAAACCCTTTAAGCAAAAATATGTCAGTTTCACACCTGCTCTTTGTCTTGCTATGTTTCTTAATAGATATCAGATCCACCACACTGAGTCGTAATCAATGATACACTTTCTCATGTAACTATACATACTCGGGGCCGATTCTAGCTTTTCTGCTGCCTGAGGTGAAAAATGAAATGGCGTCCCCTTTCCCCCTGCGGTATGCCAGACCTTGCAGGGGAATTATGTGTGAGGTCACGGTGTGAGCAATAGGTGGGCCGAGGTAAATACAGTTCTGGTTACTCACGGTTACGTCGTCCCTGGGCAGGCTCGCATAAGTGAAAAGGAGAATGGCACAAGGATTCTCTGGGGCACACTCTGGTGTAAGGGACACTGGCCAGATGTGGGTTTGAGGTGCCCTTGGTGGTCTGTATTAATGTGCCAGTGGCAATGTCCCTTGTAGTTGTGACGCCAGTACCTTTTGGATGGGGGTACAACCATTTACTATAGTGTTAATAGAGGAATTGAGTCTGAGGCAAGCAGGGTGAAACTCAAAGTTGAACTTTACTGAAGATGACTTTTGATAACAGTCCATCCAATGCATTTAACAATGTCAGTACAGAGATAAACCTGCTGCTAGTCCTCTGCTGACAGGTGTAGGTCCCTCTCTAGATATGAGATAAGGAGATGGTAGCCTTACTGTTAGTAGAGCTCAGGAATGGTCCTGGTTTTCCTTATTCAGGCTTGTGAAGTAGCCAAAGGCTAAGATATCCTTCACGGTGGAGTCCAAAGGTCCTGAGGCACTTAGAAGAGGTGTCCAATAACCGTTTGGGGGTCTCCTTTTTGGTAGTATTCTGATTGAATCAAGCACTTCAGCTCAGGGCTGAGATATGGCTGAGGGATGTGAATCACAGGCTGCAGTTGACACAACTGGTCTCTCTCCACTGCCACTGTAGTCTCAACAGGAAGTTAACAGCCCTAACTAGGCCTGAGCTAAGAGATATATATATATATATATATGGGAGGTGTTATCTCCCCCTAGTGGTGAGCTCAGTGTTAATGCATGCTAATACACCTGTTAGCAGGGATGATGCTTAAAGGGAGTCTGTCACCACATTTGAGCCTATTAGACAGATCCAATAGCGTTATATGTGCCACCCAGAAGTTTAAAACGGTACCTTTGTTGCATATACCGGAGTCTTGTTTCAGCCAAAAATGAACTTTGTAGGTTCTGTAAATGCGCCATCTCAAGTGCCCAGGGCGGCGTCTCAATCTTCCGAGCCCAAGACCGGACCTCCCCAACGGCTCATAACCCCGCCCTCCGTGTGCCTCTGCCCGCCCGTTTACGCTCCTCCTCTCTCCTTTTCCGTAAACAGGCGGGCAGAGGCACACGGAGGGCGGGGTTATGAGCCGTTGGGGAGGTCCGGTCTTGGGCTCGGAAGATTGAGACGCCGCCCTGGGCACTTGAGAGGGTGCATTTACAGAACCTACAAAGTTCATTTTTGGCTGAAACAAGACTCCGGTATATGCAACAAAGGTACCGTTTTAAACTTCTGGGTGGCACATATAACGCTATTGGATCTGTCTAATAGGCTCAAATGTGGTGACAGACTCCCTTTAAGGACATATTGCAGCTTAACAACAGGCTATATAAAAGGCATTTAAAGTATAGTACAACAATTTTGCAGTACCCACGAGGGTAGTGGGACGCTGCACCCCTCCCTCAGTGCTTTGTGGCCAGAGACAGGGGTGCACCTAGCCTTTCTGGTGCCTGAGGTAAAAATTGAAACGTCACCCACATGCCAAATTTTCAATCTAACCCATTCCCTCCAGATCAGCGGGGGTCCGACACCCGGCAACCCTGCCGATTAGCTGTTTGAAGAAAACGCAGAGCTTTGAAAGCTGTTTTCTCTGCTCTGATTGCAGTGGTGAGCACGTAAACAGAGCAGAGAAGGCAGCGCTCGTACAAAAAAAAAAAGAAGAAGCAGACAACCTCTTTAATACATACTTGGAAAACATTATCAGACACCCATATCAGACTCCATTAGACTTCCAGACCCTCATATCAGACCAGACCTACAGACCCCTATTAGACCTCAAGGGCCCCATATAAGACCCCCATTAGATCTCTAGACCCCCCATATTAGATCTTCAAACCCCCATATTAGATCTCCAGACCCCCATATCAGACCTCCAGATACCCCCTAATCATACCTCCAGACCCCCCATATCACACCTCCAGACACCCCATATCAGACCTCCAGACCCCTCATATCAGACCTCCAGACCCTATATCAGACTTCCAGACCCCCTAATCAGACCTCCAGACCCCACAGATCCCCATATCAGACCTTCAGGCCCCCATATCAGACCTCCAGACCCCCGATATCAGACCTCCAGACCCCCATATCAGACCTCAGATCCACAATCAGACTTCCAGACCCCCCAATCAGACCTCCAGACCCCCCATATCAGACCTCCAGATCCCCCCAATCAGACCTCCAGATCCCCCCAATCAGACCTCCATACTCCCCAATTAGACCTCAGCCCTCCAATCAGACCTCCAGACCCCCCATATCAGACCTCAGACCCCTAATCAGACCTCCAGACCCCCATATCAGACCTCCAGATACCCAATATCAGACCTCAGACCCTAAATCAGACCTCAGATCAGACTTAAAAAAAAAAAAGGTTAACTTACCTCTCCTGCTCCGCCTCTCCTTTCCATGTCCGGCGGTCTCCTGGCTCTCTTCTCTTCTCAGCACCCACGCTGCAGTCACCTGACTTCCTGCAGAGTCAGGTCAGAGTGCCCTCTGTACGTCCTGATGCTGCAGTCAGCCAGGACACAGTGGTTTCTCTCCCTGCCTTCTGCATACTAGTGAGAGCTTCCATAATGGAAGCGCTCACTAGTATTCCCTTTGACTGCCACAAACAGCTAGTGTCAGTCAAATATTTAAACTGAACGTGTGTGATCATCTCAGTGAAGTAGACAGTAGTAGAAAGTAGAAATAAGGAAAAGAACAAACAGCAGGTGGCGCTATACAGATTCATTTTATTAAAAAATAAAGTACAATCCCTGTTCAGATATTATTCCCTCTAGCGCTGCAAATTCCAGGACCAAGTGAGTGAAAATAGTCTGCACAATAAAACCCGACCCGGGTTTCACCATGATGCTTCCACGCCCCAGACGAAGCATCATGGTGAAACCCGGGTCGGGCACTGTGTACTTTTTTTTAACTTGCTCCTATACTTGTGTTTTTTGTGAGTATAATAAATCTTTTCATTCAACACTGTGGTACGTACTTCACTATTGGTTGACCTCCTTTCTTTGAGAACCTGAAGAGTGGAGAGTCTGGTGATATCCTGTGAAAGTGGCCTTTCCTTCTTTGGGATTGTGGATCTTTGCAAGATTCTATAGAAGTGGTAAAGCACCCCGTCTGTGCGGCTCAGAAGGCGACATCTAAGGCTGATTGAACATCTACCAGCCACAGCACATACCTGCATCCGTCTTCCGGACCTCCTGACCACTTCAGTTTTACCTTCACTTCAATGTATGAAGTTCTTTGGTGGATGACATCGCTGAGCCTGCTTGTTATGCTTAATACCATCTGAGTCTTGTGAGTATAACCTGTTCACAGGCGACACCTCCTCTGAGAAGTTACTACACCATAGTGCGGTTTCTATTTTTTTTCAGATTTCCACACCATAGCTGAGTTTGATGTGTATAGATGAACCTGTTTGACTGAAGATTCCCATAGACTATAGAACACCAATATTTTTGGACTTGAATATAATAAGAATACTCTCCTGCAGCGCAATCCTTCTTTTCCCAGATTCATTTTATTGACTAACTCAGCGGTTATGCAACATTTTTAATTATATGCGGTAACAAAAGTATTCAGATCCAGCTGCTGGTCATAAAAATGTAGAATTTCATGGCACAACCCCTTCAAAGTAGCACTCCCCAAAAAATTTTTTGTCTCTGGCCTGTTAGAAAGTTACATGATGAAAACTGTAGTGAATGTAATCTTCTTACCGGTGACTGTATTTGTGAGTTATAACCTCCCTTTTGATCCTTAGCTGTGTCATGTGACCAACTCTCTGATCTCCAACTGACGCAGGACAGGAAATCAGTTACTTCTCTGTTCATTACTATGAGACTGACATTGAGGCTCCCGTAGGAATACATATAGAAACCGGCTTCCGATCCACACATAAGATGCTGTATTGTTTGGAAAGTCTTATTGCTGGTCACTTGACAGCTGAGGATCAGAAGGGAGGTGTAACTCAGAAATACAGACATTGGTAAGAAGATTACATTCCTGAAGTTTATATCATGTACCTTTCTAACAGGTCAGAGAATAAAAAAATTTTGTGGGAGTGTTTTTTTAAAGGTAGATGACCCTATGTTTGTGTCATAATGTAGTTCTGTAAGTAGCTGTAGTCCTACAGCTTGGTAATTATGACAGCATGACTGATATTTGGTCATAATCTTGCGCCTTACATTAAAACAATAAAATAAATAACATTCAAGCATTAATCACCTACTTAAGATCTCATTATTATTTATCAGTTCCAAAGAAAAGACTTTGTTGTGTGCTCAGTCTTGTAGATGAATAGGAGTGAAACATCAGTATGTGCAGAGGCACACAAGGTTTTCATATTGCTGTAAATCATTACTGAGACATTTAAAAACATGCCATTATGGGCATAAAAATAAATGGTGTGCTGAACCTGCTCCAATAAAATGAAGTGAAATTGGAGTCATGCATCTTGCAGAAGACAGAGCTATTTGCCAAGTTGCTGCGAATAGATGTGTGCGTTGTAAATATTATATTGAAAATAAAGTTTTTCTGATAGAAATCTATTAATTATAAGATTTCTCATCATGTTGCTTCTTTGTTTGTGTTCAATGTCATTCCCTACCTGAACTGGTTTGTTCTGGATGAATGTAATAAAAAACTTAGCCGTCACAAGAAGATAATTCCATATTCTTAATCTGTGATTAAATAGCAACCCCTGAAACTGATAGGTGTCTTGGGTTCATCTGCTTTCTATATATTAACCACTTTAACTAATATTGCATAAAATGTATATTATTTTTCTCAGTAGGATTTCTCTTCGTATAAAAGTAATAAAGAGCTAGCTGCTGGGCGTTCCCTAATTGCAGGATGATGGTTATGTTAGTTTTTCCCTTGTAATTATGATGTATTCTGAGTTAGTTGCACAGACTATGTCACAGTGGCATTCCGTGCCCGCCTTTCTCCTGCTGTCCCAAGCAGGCGCGGGCATCACTCCTCTCTCCTTGTGTGTATTTTAACCAGTGCACAGTGAACTTCCTTTCAGCACTGTGTGAGTTAATCCTTTCCTCTTGCTCCCTGTCCAGGTGCTGGCTAAGGCCGCTTTCACACTTGCGTTGTTGGGATCCGGCATGCACTTCCGTTGCCGGAGGTGCCCGCCGGATCCGGAAAAACGCAAGTGTACTGAAAGCATTTGAAGACGGAACCGTCTTCCAAATGCTTTCAGTGTTACTATGGCACCCAGGACGCTATTAAAGTCCTGGTTGCCATAGTAGTAGTGGGGATCGGGGGAGCGGTATACTTACAGTCCGTGCGGCTCCCGGGGCGCTCCAGAATGACGTCAGAGCGCCCCATGCGCATGGATGACGTGATCCATGCGATCACATGATCCATGCGCTTGGGGCGCCCTGACGTCACTCTGGAGCGCCCGGGGAGCAGCACGGACGGTAAGTATGCTGCTCCCCCGCTCCCCGCTACACTTACCATGGCTGTCAGGACTTTAGTGTCCCGGCAGCCATGGTAACCACTCTGAAAAAGCTAAACGTCGGATCTGGCAATGCGCCGAAACGACGTTTAGCTTAAGGCCGGATCCGGATCAATGCCTTCCAATGGGCATTAATTCCGGATCCGGCCTTGTGGCAAGTGTTCCGGATTTTTGGCTGGAGCAAAAAGCGCAGCATGCTGCGGTATTTTCTCCGGTCAAAAAACGTTCCGTTCCGGAACTGAAGACATCCTGATGCATCCTGAACGGATTTCTCTCCATTCAGAATGCATTAGGATAAAACTGATCAGGATTCTTCCGGCATAGAGCCCCGACGACGGAACTCTATGGCGGAAGACAATAACGCAAGTGTGAAAGAGCCCTAAGGGTACTTTCACACTTGCGTTTTTCTTTTCCGGCGCTGAGTTCCGTCCTAGGGGCTCAAATCCGGAAAAGAACTGATCAGTTTTATCCTAATGCATTCTGAATGGAGAGTAATCCGTTCAGGATGCATCAGGATGTCTTCAGTTCAGTCTTTTTGACTGATCAGGCTTTTCAGAAAACCATAGCATGTTGTATTTTTACCTCCGGCCAAAAATCCTGAACACTGACTGAATGCCGGATCCGGTCTTTTCCCCATTGACTTGCATTAACGCCGGATCCGGCGCCGTGTGTTCAGTCAAACCGGATCCGGTTTTTGCATGTTAAACCCGAAAAAGTGAAAAAAAAGTCCATAAATGGCGGATCCGTTTTTTCCGAAGCATTTTTTCATTGTGATCAAAATCCTGATAAGGATTTAAATGTAATCCGTTTTCACACCTTTTTCCGGATCCGGCGGGCAGTTCCGGTGTCGGAATTGAACGCCGGATTTAAACAACGCTAGTGTGGAAGTAGCCTAAGGTGCTCCCTATTTAGCTGGACTGTGGTTCCACCTCTTTGCCTGAGCTTTGGGTTGTCTTCTGTCTTGTAACCAGCAAAGATGTGATCTATCGTCAGGCTATCTGTATACTGTACCTCGTCTGACTACTGATTCTGCTCTTTGGCTCCTGCCCTGACCTTGGAATTGCTATCTGACATACACACATACTCCACCTGCCCTGACTTTGGACTATATTCAGACTACCCCTTGTGCCTGATTCCTTGGTGCCTTGCATTGATGTCTCTGACCCCCATGGGTCAGCTGCCATCTACACAAGGACTACTCCAGGAGGTAGTAGCCTGGTTGGTTCCCTGCATTTAAGTCCACATCCCTGTACAGGGGTTGAAGAGTCAATTCCAGGGAACTGCCAGAACAACGCCCTTAGTTCTAGCCCAAAGTCAAACTGATAAACCGTATTAACTATGTAACTATAATTAGTTGGCACAGTGGGTCCAAACCCACTGCCTCTTACAGACTATTTATCAAAGAGATTGCCATCCATTTAATGAAAAAAATAAAAACTCTGAAAGTAAATAAAATAAGTTATACTCACCTCATCAATCAGTCACAGCTCCCATTTTGAAGCTTCCAAGGCCTCCCACAGGTCCCTACTTCCTTCACCCTCTTGACACAGACATGTAAATGGTGACTGTGTAGGTCAATTACTTTGAATGCTGAAATGATTGGCTGGATCTTTTTACTCAATCACACATGGCAGTGTCTATGGCATTGTATGTTGAATGTGATTTCCAATTGCTCTCAGTGGGCTAGCTGAAAGTGGCTTGTGAATAAGTGGAGTTAAAAAAAAACCTTAGTTGTTGCTGTGTGTGATTCTGTTGACTGAGTGAATGCATGCATATAGAATATAGCAATGTTATTTTCTGTGCAGATTATAACTAATGACACAGTTTAAAACCTCTTTTTACTATTTTGAAGTTCCCCTAATTTCCAGGACTAACTTATTGAAGACCTAATCTGATGAAAGATCATTAATATCAGCACAGCTGTTTTTACTAGCTATGGCGCTGGAACCAGGCACCGGAACTACGCAGCTCCAAACACTGTCTACGTAGTTGTCATAAGAAGTATGAATGACTAAAGGAGCACCTGTTCATATAACTCTATGTTGTTCCTTTCCTTTTTTATTGCTACTAGAAGTTTATGATTCAATCTGCACATGAGTATTGCCAGTGTATGCATATAACCTAATGTAGGTGGTGCTAGTACCATTAGTACCTCAATGAAACAATTTACATACTGAATTAGTAAAATGTATATGGACCTAGTGAGGTTAACTAAAGCTACTGCTGTGCCTGTGTTCACAATACTTAGCGATCCTCTAGTGATTGGCATAGTGCCAAATGTGGTGCACATTTTCAAATTTGATGTATTCCCCAGCTAATTTTTCGAGAAGGGTCTGGGTGTAGATCACAGGCTATATAACAAAATGCAATGTCAAGCAGCTGCTTCTAAGGCCATCAGAATATTGTCATGTATCTAAAGAGTCATGGACTCACAGGACAGAGATGTATTATTGCCAATTTGCACAGCTTTGGTGTGGCCTCATCTGGAATATGCAGTTCAGTTCTGGGCACCAGTTCATAGAAAGTATGCACTAGAGCTGGAAAAAGTACAAAAGAAGAGCACATAAACTGATTAGAAATATGCGGAAAGATTAAAAGAATAGTCTTGAAATGAGATTTTAAAAGGATACAGAAAAAAACAGCACTGGGCACCAGGATAGATTAGTAGTCTGCTGGAAATTGTCGAAATAGGGTGTAAGGTTGACTCTCGCTGTGTGTTGTTGTGATGGGTTATACACTCACCTAAAGAATTATTAGGAACACCTGTTCTATTTCTCATTAATGCAATTATCTAGTCAACCAATCACATGGCAGTTGCTTCAATGCATTTAGGGGTGTGGCCCTGGTCAAGACAATCTCCTGAACTCCAAACTGAATGTCAGAATGGGAAAGAAAGGTGAGTTAAGCAATTTTGAGCGTGGCATGGTTGTTGGTGCCAGACGGGCCGGTCTGAGTATTTCACAATCTGCTCAGTTACTGGGATTTTCACGCACAACCATTTCTAGGGTTTACAAAGAATGGTGTGAAAAGGGAAAAACATCCAGTATGCGGCAGTCCTGTGGGCAAAAATGCCTTGTGGATGCTAGAGGTCAGAGGAGAATGGGCCGACTGATCCAAGCTGATAGAAGAGCAACGTTGACTGAAATAACCACTCGTTACAACCGAGGTATGCAGCAAAGCATTTGTGAAGCCACAACACGCACAACCTTGAGGCGGATGGGCTACAACAGCAGAAGACCCCATCGGGTACCACTCATCTCCACTACAAATAGGAAAAAGAGGCTACAATTTGCACGAGCTCACCAAAATTGGACTATTGAAGACTGGAAAAATGTTGCCTGGTCTGATGAGTCTCGATTTCTGTTGAGACATTCAAATGGTAGAGTCCGAATTTGGCGTAAACAGAATGAGAACATGTATCCATCCTCTGATGGCTACTTCCAGCAGGATAATGCACCATGTCACAAAGCTCGAATCATTTCAAATTGGTTTCTTGAACATGACAATGAGTTCACTGTACTGAAATGGCCCCCACAGTCACCAGATCTCAACCCAATAGAGCATCTTTGGGATGTGGTGGAATGGGAGCTTCGTGCCCTGGATGTGCATCCCTCAAATCTCCATCAACTGCAAGATGCTATCCTATCAATATGGGCCAACATTTCTAAAGAATGCTATCAGCACCTTGTTGAATCAATGCCACGTAGAATTAAGGCAGTTCTGAAGGCAAAAGGGGATCCAACACCGTATTAGTACGGTGTTCCTAATAATTCTTTAGGTGAGTGTATATGCATGAACAGAATATCACTGGAGGATGTTGGCTGCTAGGCCCAAACTGACGTCAACAATTGGTGCACTAGTGAGATGCTAGGGAAACCTCTGTTGCAAAAAAGAAGGCAAAGGTGCCAGCAAGGGATATTTCAAAAGATCCTTTATTAATCCAACAATAACGCGGTTCATTGAAAAATCCTCTTTTCAGATACACTTTGCATGTGACAAACTCTGCGACTTTTCCTTGCTAACTCCACTTTTATGAAGTGGCAAGAAAAAGAGGGTGTGGTGTTGGCAGGTAAGTGGTCAGCATGCACCTGCTCACTTATCATTTTCCACACCAAATTAGCCATGACAGATCCGTCTCTAAAACCATTGTAAATCAATGTAAATATACAAATCGACAGACTTGCAGGTGAAATATTCAGTGATTTTTATTCAGCCGGACATGGTTATAATAAATTCAGGCAACGTTTCGGGCTATATGTAGCCCTTCATCAGGCTAATGAGAAAATATAATAATTTACAATTCATTAAATGAGGTACATGATTGAATCAAATGCAAAAATACATGATTGTAATAATTTATATTCATACAGAAAATCTAAGTACATGATAACAGATACATAATCAGGCAATGAAGCATGCCGTAGGTGCAGACGTACGTGGTATGCAGTTAGGGGGTTACCACCACCCTAAATACTAGAAAATAACAAAAAAATGGATACTGGATGCACAGTCACAAATAAGCAGCGGAACCCTTATCCAGGAGTAGGTTCAGTCTCCTTAAAACAATCAAATCCACAAGCAATTGCAGGGACCGCGCTGATACCAGCAGTAAAAGACATATATAATGATAATCCCTGGAGTATTGTATTCACTGAGAATATTAGCAAGAGGGTGATCCATTTCTTGGATCTGGAAATTGCGGTTGAACAAGGGAGGATAAAAACTAAAACCTACTTTAAACCTACAGATCGCAATACAGTGACAGGAGCAGTTGCCATCATAGACCATGGATCCAAAATGTGCCTAAAGGGCAATTACAGCGCATCAAGCGCAACTGCACTGAGGCTGATGATTTTGAATCACAAAGTGATATAATTCTAGAAAGGTTTAGGGAGAAAGGATATGCGATGGATCTGTTGTGTAAACAAAGGGATGAAGTAAGAGATGTCAGTGTAATAAGTAAAGATGAAAAAAACAGTGATCAATATAAAAAGAAAGACTATAGTGATCGGTACAGGTTTGCTTTTTCCACCACTTACTCTGTCCACTGCCCCTGTATTAGGGATATAATCAACAAAAATTGGAATGTCCTTAAGAATGATGGTGTAATAGGGGATTTGATTCCAAACAACCCCCCCCCCCTCATATTCAGAAGGGCTCCAACTGTTAGGAACAAAATCGTACATAGATGTCCTAATAAAGAAAAGGGATCCCGTATCCATCGGGATGTGTTCACATGGTGCGGTTTCTGTATAGGATGTAAAAACAGGGCCAAGGAAGATAAGAGAAATACCAATACAAGTATGGTGATATCAACATCGAAACATAAGGAGTGTAAAATAAAAGGGAATCTTTCATGTGAAACAGCGGGGGTTATCTACTTGTTAGAGTGCCCCTGCAAGACACAATATATAGGTTGTACTCTCAGAAAACTAAAAACTCGCATTGCTGAACATGTCCAAAACATCAAGAAGGGTCTGGAGACCCACAGTGTTTCGGCACATTTCAAAGAAGTGCACCAGAAAAATCCTAGTGGTTTAAGATTTTGTGCCATTGAACTGGTGCGGAAACACTGGAGAGGGGGAGACCCTGTCAAACAGATAAACAAAAGAGAAGCAGAGTGGATATACGAGATGGGCACCCTCCTACCACACGGCCTCAACATCGAAGGCTGCATAGGCTGTATAGTCCTCGCAAACTCTGTCACATTTTATTTTTCTTTATATTGCCCATGCCAAGTGCATGTGGATAATGTTTGTAACATGTTGTTTCTAATTGATATTTTTGTATTATAGAATTTTTGTATTATTGATGTTTTTAGTGTTGTTTGTATTAAATATATGTCACCTGCCCTCCGGATATAACGGAAGTTGGGTGTTGCTCCAGAGCAATCTGGGTAGGATATATAACATCGAGTCTGAGGGAATTCAGTTCCTTAACCCCTGACGAAGCCTAAGGCGAAACCTGGGTCGGGTGCGATTTTATGAAATGCTTTTTACTACATGAACTTTGTAAGTACAATAAATTTTATACTTACTCTTACTATTTGGGTATTGCGCTATGTGTTTCTTTTCCTTGTGAAGGAACTGGTAGTGATGAGCGGCAGGGGTCATATTCGAATTCGCGATATTTCGCGAATATTTTGTAGAATATTCGTCGAAAATTTGCAAATTCGAAAATTTTCGATTTATTTTTTTTACTCTAAAAATCGGAAAGGTAATGATTGTGTAATATGCGAATTTTCGGAATTTAACTTACAACTATTAGACAAAGAAGATTATAGCACTATATTAGCTAACTTGCTCTATATTCGATTTTTTTCAAATATTCTCTATAGTGCTATAACTTAGTTTTTTCGAATATTCGTAATATTCTAAAACAAGAATATATAGCAATATAGCGAATATTCAAAAAAAATGAATATAGAGCAAAATTCGCAAACACTACTACTCCTAAAGTCAAGTATATTGCAGCCTTCTCATTGGCCCACAAGCTAGAAGCAGTGAGGGATAATGTGTACTGATAAAAAAAAATCGAAAAAAATAAATAAAAAATAAAATAAAAATTCCAATATTCGAAATTACGAATATATGTAACTATATTCGAAATATTCGCAAATTTTCGAAGTACCTATATTCGCGATAAAAATTCGAAATTCGAATATTCGTGATCAACACTAGGATGTGTATGCAGCTTTATTCTGTCCGCGATGGGGATGCACCCAAATGGAGCGGAATGCATTCCGGTGCACTCCGTTTCGTTCAGTTTTGTCCCCATTGACAATGAAACGGATCTCAATAGTGGAAAGGGAAAGCGCAGATGTGAAAGTAGTCTAAGTCCCAATGGGACAGAAACATGAAGTGGGGGACTCATTTTACATTCTTGAAAAATGAAAGGTGTGTTGTGATAAATTTCTGTGCTCATCAAAGACAGTTTTTCTTTTAGACAGTTTCATAAACCCCCAAAGAATTTTGAAAGTATTGGAACTGGCAGCCATTGCCAACTTTAGAGGCCAGTTTACCTAGAGATGTGTATGCTCTGTACATTTTTCAACTATTAAGGCAACTTGTAGTATGTTTTACAACATTTTATTTATTTATTTATTTTGGCTCTGTGTAAACTGGGATTTGAATTAAAAAAACAAACAAACAAACAAATAGGTTACATTCATTTTCCCGCTCAGTCTGAAATCAGGATCGGAGAGATGTAGGAAACATAACTCTTTATGCATGTCTATCATTCATTAGAATAATTCTGTGCACAAGGGTCTTTGGTTGTTTTTACAGTTGATTGGTAGTTGATGTTACATGAGCTTTTACATTCCTATTGTAAGATCTAACAGGAAAACAGGATTATGGTGACATTTAAGTGAGCATCATCAACATTTTGGAGAGTCAGACAGTAAAGAGTTAGATCAGAGACAACCCAATAATCTATAATAATCTAATAATATGTAAGAAGTCAGAAGGCTTGTACTTAGTAATTATCAGAAGTGGGTGAAATTTTAGACTGACACTGGAAATGGAGATGTCCAGCATCTCAGGGGAGATCAGAGAGTAGTGCTGCAAATGGAACAGAAGGATAACATCAATCAATGACATGGCAAGCAGCACATTATTGTATAGTATTATTAAAACACAGCCGAAAACCTGTTCTATGCCTAGCTTCTTTAGTGGATCAGTGGAAAATTTAAGGGGTTTTTCATACACCCTTTTAATGAATTTTAAATCAATCAATAGGGTCCTCTTATCTATTGGCTGGTCTGGAGAGGAATTCCAAAGAGCATCTCTCACTATGGTGGACATTTTTTTGTCTGGCATTACAGAGACAACCCATTGTTTTGAATGGGCATTGTGTAATACTTAATTTCCCCTCTAGTAGCACCACAGGAAAATTGAAAACCGTTTTCCCACAGAAATACAGTTGATGGCTGTGGTCCCATCTGGGGACAGTTTATGGTCAGTTTATAGTCAAGGGGCCCTTCTAACAAGTAGAGTTTGTCCAAAGTTTTTCTAAACTCTTATAGACTGCAACCAAATTTTTTATATATATATATATGTTCATATGGCAGTCCATATGTGTCACAAGGGTATCAAGAGCCACGTCTGACTCCGTTATACCCGGGGTCAGGAAGTCGCAGTGGGTGGCTGCGCGCTCTATATCTAAAGATTACGTTGTTTCTTAGTGATTGTTTTCTGTGTTTGCCTTGCTATCCTTTTTGTCTCTCTCAGGGATCCGTAGCTTGTCCTCCTCAGCTGTTTCTTGTCTGCCACTCCCTACCTCCTTATATTCTCCCCTCACACTTTTCTAGTTGCCAGTTATAGAGCTTCCTGCCTGGACATCTATACTGACCCACTGGAGTGGTTAATCCTGGTTGTCGTTCCTGAGTGCTACCCTCCGGATCCCTGTTGGGCTTATTGTTGTCTCCTGTTGTCGTCCACCTGGGAATATATGTTGAGTCTGTGTTGTCTGTCCTCCCCTTGGTGTTTTCCCTTAGAGTTAGTGGTGCGGACTAGTGTTCCCATCGCCCTGTTCACTACCTAGGGCTCAGCTCAGGGAAAGCCAGGGCTTTAGGCACGTGATCGGCGTACGGGTGAGGAACCCGTCTAGGGACGTCAGGGCAGCCAGGTGAGTCAGGGGTCACCATCTTCCCTCTCACTTGGGCAGGGCCTTCCTCGTTCCCTCCCTCTGTGTCACGTATGTGAGAGCCACGCCGACCGTGATATTATAACTGGCCCTTACTTTTTGAGAAAAAAAAATAAAAAATTTATAATTTTTTGTTTGTTGTTTTTTTTTTTTCTCTCTCTACTTAGAATCCAATATGGATCCTATTGATGCCTTGGCAGAACAGCTTCAAAGCCTGTCTTTGGAGGTGGCAGGATTGAAGGCGTCTGTTCTCCAACAACAGCAGCAAATGCAGCAGACCGCACCCCCAGCGGTTGCTATGGGTAACCAGGTTGTCACTGAACCCAAGGTTGCTCTTCCCGACAGATTTTCTGGGGGAAGGGACAAATTTGCGACGTTCCGTGAGGCCTGCAAATTATATTTTAAGTTGCGCCCTTACTCCTCAGGTCATGAAGAACAGCGGGTAGGGATTGCCTTTTCTCTGCTTCAGGGGGATCCGCAATCCTGGGCGTTCTCGTTACCCCCTGGTTCTCAGGCTCTTCGGTCAGTGGAGGGATTTTTTGGGGCTTTGGGTCTCATATATGATGACCCTGACCGAGTCGCCCTGGCTGAGTCGAAGTTACGGAGACTCCTACAGGGAGATCGGTCAGCAGAGGAATATTGCTCAGAGTTCCGTAGGTGGGCTACGGATACTCAGTGGAACGACCCGGCTCTCAGGAGTCAGTTCTGCTCTGGGCTATCTGAAAGGGTTAAGAATGCACTGGCGCTGTATGAGACCCCCCTTTCCCTTGATGCTGTTATGTCCCTCTCTATCAGAATAGATAGACGTCTTAGGGAGAGATCGAAAATTCCGGAGCAATTGGTTACCTCTCCCAAGCAACAGTCAGCCTGTACTGACTTAGATGAGCCTATGCAGCTAGGCGGAACTTCTCGTCAGGTCCGTCCTCCCGAGGTTCGCCGTAGGGGGGGGGGGGCTTGTTTTTTCTGTGGGGGGAGGGGTCATTTCATTAATGTCTGTCCCTCCTTTCTCAAAAACAAAAGACCGTCGGAAAACTACTAACCCCGGGCTGTGCGGAGGATGTCAGCCGGGGGGTATACGTTTCCTCCATACGAACATCTCAATTTGTGTTACCAGCGGTCATTGTTTTTGGTGTTAAGACGGAGTCTATTTCTGTTTTTCTAGACAGTGGAGCAGGGGTAAACTTGATTGATGCCCATTTTGCCCGCACTATGGGTTTGTCTCTCTGTACGCTGCAGAGACCTATTCCCGTATTCGCTATAGATTCTGCTCCTCTGTCTCAGAGAAACCTCACCCACATTGTTCGTAATTTACACCTTCGGGTAGGGGACCACCATAATGAGTGTCTTTCATGTAACGTTCTGGAGGGCCTTCCCTCTCCGGTGGTATTGGGTCTTCCCTGGTTGGTAGCGCACAATCCAGTGGTAGATTGGCAGGCCAGGGAGATATTGGAGTGGAGTGAGCATTGCAGAGAGAATTGCTTAAATAACAATTGCTTAATCGCCTCCATAGCTTCCCTACCTACATTTATTTCGGACTTTGAGGACGTTTTTTCTGAAAAGGGTTGTCAGAAACTACCACCTCATCGTCCTTATGATTGCCCGGTTAACCTGATTCCCGGGGCAAAATTACCCAAGTCCAGGTTGTATAATCTTTCGGGTCCCGAGAGACAAGCCATGAAAGATTATATCTCCGAGAGTCTGGCTAAGGGACACATCAGACCCTCTTCTTCACCCGTGGCTGCAGGGTTTTTCTTTGTTAAAAAGAAAGATGGGGGCCTGCGTCCTTGCTTAGATTTCCGTGAGTTAAACCAGATAACCATCCGTGACCCATACCCTCTTCCTCTCATTCCTGACCTTTTTAATCAGATTGCGGTTGCTAAGTGGTTCTCCAAACTTGATCTTAGGGGGGCCTACAATCTGATTCGTATCAGGGAAGGGGATGAGTGGAAGACAGCTTTTAACTCCCCTGAGGGGCATTATGAAAATCTAGTTATGCCTTTCAGTCTTACCAATGCCCCTGCTGTCTTCCAACATTTCGTTAATGATATTTTTAGTCATCTCATCGGCAGGTTTGTAGTCATATACCTAGATGATATCTTAATTTATTCGGCTGATCTGAAAACACATGAGGTGCATGTCAGGCAAGTACTGCAGGTTCTACGGACGAATAAATTATATGCGAAAATTGAAAAATGTGTCTTCGCTGTTCAGGAATTACAGTTCCTGGGATATCTATTATCTGCTTCAGGTTTCCGCATGGATCCTGGGAAGGTCCAGGCAATTTTAGATTGGGATCTTCCTGA
The DNA here is from genome assembly GCF_905171765.1 of Bufo bufo. Taxonomy (NCBI): domain Eukaryota; kingdom Metazoa; phylum Chordata; class Amphibia; order Anura; family Bufonidae; genus Bufo; species Bufo bufo. The sequence continues at coordinate 399,483,764 of NC_053393.1, read as the reverse complement.
GAACCTTAAAGCCCTACAACGGTTTTTGGGTTTCGCTAATTTCTATAGAAAGTTCATTAAAAATTATTCAGTGATCGTTAAACCCCTTACCGACATGACTAGGAAGGGGACGGATTTTTCCAAATGGTCTGACGCCGCTAAAGATGCATTTTCCTCTCTAAAGGAGAGGTTTACCTCGGCACCTGTTCTAATTCAACCTGATGTCTCCCAGCCTTTTATTGTCGAGGTAGATGCGTCAGAGGTGGGAGTGGGAGCTGTATTGTCTCAGGGTCCGTCTCCTGGCAAATGGCGTCCTTGCGCTTTCTTTTCCAAAAAATTATCTTCTGCGGAGAAGAATTATGATATTGGAAATAGGGAACTGTTGGCGATTAAACTGGCGCTTGAAGAGTGGCGTCACTTCTTAGAGGGAGCAATCCACCCCGTCACAGTGATTACGGATCACAAGAACCTTCTGTACCTAGAATCGGCTAAGCGTCTCACCCCTAGACAAGCTAGGTGGTCGCTATTCTTTACCAGATTTAACTTTGTAATCACCTATCGTCCTGGGGCAAAAAATACCAAGGCAGACGCATTATCTCGTAGTTTCCCTGGAGGGGGTAATGTTTGTGATCCGGTACCTATTTTACAAAGAGGAGTGGTTGTCTCTGCTGTACACTCTGTTCTAGAGGGAAAGGTGTTAGAGGCTCAGGGGGACGCCCCGGCCTCTTGCCCCTCAGAGAAATTGTTTGTACCGTTAAACCTGCGTCTTGAATTATTAAAAGAACATTATAATTCGGCACTTGCTGGACACCCGGGTAGTAAAGCAACCTTGGAGCTTTTATCTCGTCGTTTTTGGTGGCCAAGGTTGCGTCAGGATGTAATGGATTTCGTGTCTACTTGTTCTACTTGTGCACGCGCGAAAGTCTCTCATACACGTCCAGCAGGGTCTTTATTGCCACTTTTCATCCCCAATAGGCCATGGACACATCTGTCAATGGATTTCATCACTGACTTACCGTTGTCGGCGGGTAAAACAGTTATCTTGGTAGTAGTAGACAGGTTTAGCAAAATGGTACACTTTATTGCGCTACCCGCACTTCCTAATGCTAAAACTCTCGCTCAGGTGTTTATCAGTGAAATCGTGAAGCTTCACGGGGTCCCTTCCGATGTGGTTTCGTATCGGGGAACCCAGTTTATTTCTAAGTTTTGGAAAGCTTTTTGTTCCCGTTTGGGGGTTCACTTGTCCTTTTCCTCAGCTTTCCATCCTCAGTCGAATGGACAGACTGAGCGTACCAACCAAAACCTAGAAACATATTTAAGGTGTTTTGTGTCTGAAAACCAAGAGTTGTGGTCATCATATTTACCGTTAGCTGAGTTTGCCATAAATAATCATTATCAGGAGTCCACTGGCAAGTCACCATTCCTTTGTGCATACGGTTTTCATCCCCAATTTTGTACTTTCAAAGAGGGGGGGTCTTCTGGGGTTCCCGAAGAGGAAAGGTTTTCTTCATCTCTTTCATCGGTATGGCAGAAGGTGCAAGTTAACTTAAAAAAGATGAGTGGTAAATATAAATGCATGGCCGATAAGAAACGGTCGCCAGGTCCGGACCTAGGAGTGAATGACTATGTGTGGTTGTCTACTAGGAATATTAAGTTGAAGGTTCCTTCTTGGAACCTGGGTCCTAGGTTCATTGGTCCCTATAAAATAGTAGCCGTCATTAACCCTGTGGCTTTTCGCCTGGAGCTACCTCAGACTTTTAAGATCCATAATGTCTTCCATAAATCGTTACTCAAGAGGTATGTTCCACCTGTAGAACCATCGCCGCTGCCACCTCCTCCTGTTATTGTGGATGGTAATCTGGAGTTTCAAATAGCCAGAATTGTTGATTCTCGTCGGGTCCGCCGCTCTCTTCAGTATCTGGTGCATTGGAGGGGTTACGGTCCCGAGGAAAGAATGTGGGTTCCAGCGTCAGAGGTAAACGCCAACAGGTTAATTCAGGCTTTCCATGCCTCTCATCCGGAGAGACCTGGTCCTGAGTGTCCGGAGGCCCCTCGTGAAAGGGGGGGTACTGTCACGAGGGTATCAAGAGCCACGTCTGACTCCGTTATACCCGGGGTCAGGAAGTTGCAGCGGGTGGCTGCGCGCTCTATATCTAAAGATTACGTTGTTTCTTAGTGATTGTTTTCTGTGTTTGCCTTGCTATCCTTTTTGTCTCTCTCAGGGATCCGTAGCTTCTCCTCCTCAGCTGTTTCTTGTCTGCCACTCCCTACCTCCTTATATTCTCCCCTCACACTTCTCTAGTTGCCAGTTATAGAGCTTCCTGCCTGGACATCTATACTGACCCACTGGAGTGGTTAATCCTGGTTGTCGTTCCTGAGTGCTACCCTCCGGATCCCTGTTGGGCTTATTGTTGTCTCCTGTTGTCGTCCACCTGGGAATATACAGTATGTTGAGTCTGTGTTGTCTGTCCTCCCCTTGGTGTTTTCCCTTAGAGTTAGTGGTGCGGACTAGTGTTCCCATCGCCCTGTTCACTACCTAGGGCTCAGCTCAGGGAAAGCCAGGGCTTTAGGCACGTGATCGGCGTACGGGTGAGGAACCCGTCTAGGGACGTCAGGGCAGCCAGGTGCCAGCCGCCAGGTGAGTCAGGGGTCACCATCTTCCCTCTCACTTGGGCAGGGCCTTCCTCGTTCCCTCCCTCTGTGTCACGTATGTGATAGCCACGCCGACCGTGATAATATGGATGTGCCGAGTCTTTACTGTTTAAGGCTCCATTCACACGACCGTAGTTTTGGTCCATATCTGCTCTGCATTTTTGCGGATTCGATGCGGACCCATTCATTGACATGGGTCCGCAAAAAATGCAGACAGCAATTCGGGTGCTGTACGCATCCGTATGTCCATTCGGCAGTCCTGCAAAAAAGATACAAACATATGGACAAGAATAGGCATTGTTACAATTAATCCGCCCAAAAAACGATGCAACAGGGACGTCACATGGACATCATCCGTATTTTTTGCGGTCGTGTGAATGCACCCTACTTTCACACGAGCGTTAATATTTTCCGATATTGAGATCCTTCATAAGGTCTCGATACCAGAAAAACAGTTTTTTCCCCATTCATTGTCAACTGAACAGAACGGAATGCTCCAAAATGCATTATGTTCTGTTCTCATACCGGAGAGCAAACCGCAGCATTTCTCTAACACAATCTGACACAATAGAAAACGGATCCGTCCCCTATTGACTTTTAATGGAGTTCATGACGGATCCGTCTTGGCAATGTTAAAGATAATAAAACCGGATCCGTTCATAACGGATGCAGATGGTTGTATTAACAGTCACGGAAGTGTATTTGCTAAACCCTGCCGGATCCAGCAAAAAAGCTAGCGTGAAAGTAGCCTAACACATATAATACATCCATATGGGCAACTAAAGTACATGGCCACTGAGACTGAATTTAATATAATTTTTAACAAAAAATGTGTAAAATGCAATCACAAGCAAAAATTGCCTCCAAAGGTGCACATATTCTTTAGGCAAAGTTCACATCAGACTTTTTTTTTGCATTTATACTTATAATACTTCTTAAAGTTATGGAATCAATAATCTGCAAATGCACTGTAAGGTGGTGACCCCATTGTACATCCTAAATCTGCTCATAACAGCTTCTTCAGTGGTTTCCTTTTATATAAGCCAGTGTACTCATGTCAAGTCTTTGACTACAAAGGTAAAGTTTTCGCCGGTCAATAAAGTGAATCAATGGGAAGCAAAAAAGGACCACATCACAAACATAAAAGATTGCAAAAGGAAATTATTTTTTTACAGTGGATTTTCCTCAAATCAAGGCTGCTGCCCAGTTAGAATTTAAATTGATTGATTTTGCTATTGACCCCTGCCGAATGTCAAATTTCACATTTATATGGAAATAGTGTAGCTCACAGGTGCTTGTTATGACCATTTTATCACAGTCAGAGAATACAGTGTTATTTCTTCTCATATTTTCTCCTTTGCACTAGATCTGTCAGAGTCCATTATTTCCACCGAAGCCTGACAGCTGAGGTTAATACAAAAGCCAAATTAGACTTTAGGAAGGGATATCCAGCCTTAAATTAACACAGAACTCGGCCCTGGTACTAGTGATCAAAAAACAAAAAATTCTCAAACCTGTTTCCTTAAAATTGTGATATTTAATTCAATAACTTAATCAGGCAAATAGAAGTATTGCCCTATCCCCAAAGGTAGCATTGTAATCAGTTAGACTGCCTACTGCATAAATTCAAACAGCCATGAAGGTTTATCATGCTTTACTGCATTAAAAGAAAGCCGATACACAGGAAGGTCTCGTGCTGCTTACCGAACAGTTGGAGTCCTTTTCTGTTTCGATTGTGATTTGATTACTACTGTTGCTGTTCTTTCTTTTTGAGCTTAGCTTAATAATGGCCTTCGATAAAGGCTGCCATTTTTCTGGTAATTTTATTGCCAGCATTTTTTCTTGTAGATAAAGCATTTTTGGAATCACAATCACCCCATCCTGTCAACGCATTCAAACAGCTGAGAAAACAAGATTGCTGGAAATGAACATGGCAGATACATCATTTGTAACCTATTATTTTTTAAAGAGCACCACATGATCCGTGCTAATTATCAAGATGGGGAAAATAAATGTAATTTTATTTGTAATTAAAGAAAAATTAAGGGATTTGGAAGAATCACTCATCACACTGATTTTACCTCTCAACACTAGATGCCATTTCTGGTGGCCACACTAAGTCTTGGCTCATGCTCAATATATACTCCATGCAGCACAATTATGCTACCACTTGAGTCGTTCTTCTTCTAAAGCAGGGGTGGCCAACATTACAGACACACAGAGCCAAAAAAAACAAAAAAACGTATGACTACCAGGAGCCACAAGCTGTACATTAACACACGGGTCACTGTATTTTTCGCCCTTCAAGATGCACCTAGATTTTAACAAAGAAAAATAAAAAAAAAGATTTTTCATCTGATCTGAGGTCTGATAAAAATAATTTTTTCTTATTTTTCATTAGCAGAGAAAAAAGCAAAAAATATAATTTTCATCAGACCTCAGATCAGACTCCTAAATCAGATCCCCAATCCTCATCTGACCTAAAATAAAATCCCCAAACCTCATCAGACTTTCAAATCAGACCCCCAAAATAAGACCCCCCAATGCTCGGATCAGACAACACAAATCAGACTCCCAGTGTCAGACCCTCAGTGCCCTGATCTCCCCCCTTAATGCTCAGATCTCCCCCCCATGCTCAGATCTCTCCCCTTCTCAGATCTGATCCCCCATGCTCAGACCTGACCAACCCATGCTCAAACAAGACCCCCCCATGCTCAGATCTGGCCCCCATGCTCAGATCTGACCCCCATGCTCAGATCTGACCCCCATGCTCAGATCTGACCACCATGCTCAGATCTGACCCCCCCATGCTCAGATCAGACCCCCATTGCTCAGATCAGGACCCCCCATGCTCAGATCAGACCCCCATTGCCAAGATCAGAACCCACCCCCATGCTCATATCAGAACCTCCCATGCTTAGATCAAACCCCCATGCTCAGTTCTATAATTTAAAAAAATCTCTTCCCTCTCCTGATATCAGGCACTGGGCTCCTGCTCAGGCACCTGCTACTTTGCAGGTCTGACACGCTCTCCACTGTGACCTGATGAGCACAACGTCAGGTCATAGTGCGTGTCTCCATGTTCTACGTTCTCACACTGTGTGCATCAGGACATAGAGGAGAGTGAGCTGGAGCTGCAAAGTAGCAACAGTGCCCGATCAGGAGAAGAGATCTGAGCACGGGGTGGAGAGTGAGCCGCCTGACTGCTTCCCGGCTCCACAGCTAGAGCCGCACTTGAAGAAGCAAAGAGCCGCATGCAGCTCAAGAGCCACAGGTTGGCCACCCCTGTTCTAAAGTATTCCTCAGATATTGAATTTAAGTGGTTTGTAACCATTATATATACTCTATGTAAAACTAAAATATATATATATAATAAATATTGAAAGAAAGAAATATACCTTCAGTCTCTGATAATCAGAGGCATAGCTAAAAACTCATGAGCCCTGAAGCAAGAGTTCAGCTTGGGCCCCCCTTCCCTCAATGCTTTGTGGCCAGGGGCAGGGAAGCACATGGTCTTCATGCTCCCTGAGGCACAAATTGTAATGGCACCCCCAATGCCAATTTTTTTACCTAACCCATTCCCTAAAGCCAGAGGTGTAACTTCACTAGCATGCACTTTCTATAATACTGTTGTCTTCTTATGCACCACAAGGGTCTTTGGGCCCCCTCAGGCTCCTAGGCCCGGTAGCGACTGCTACCTCTGCACCCCCTATAGCTACGCCCCTGCTGGTAGTAATTAATGATGTCTTTTTTTATCAAGATGTTGTTTGGCTTTCTAGCTTTGACTATTATTAGTGGCAGGCATTTGCTAATTAAGTTCATTTGCATTTTTACTATTAACCACATTATTTTAACTATATTTCCAAGGAAGCATTATTTAAGTTTTGTTGTTACATTTGCAATCCTGTCTCTCCCTACAGATATATACTGTTGTCCTTGAGAATACAGCATTTAATATCTTTCACAATGGGGGCTTTCATTTTGTTATTAATTGAGCTATTCCTCGTCTTAGGAAAAATATATTTAACAGAACAGAATTTCTTAGAATTGCATTTAATAATGCATATTGTACTAAACACAATACGTTCACTTTCAGAATATTATTTTCCATGAAAGTAAAGGGGCATGTATAATTAAGACACCATTCACACGACAGTATTTTTGGTCCACATCTGATCTGTATTTTTTGCAGATAGGATGCGGACCCATTCATTTCAATGGGTCTACAAGAAATGCAGACAGCACACTGTGTGCTGCCCGCTAGTGATGAGCGGCAGGGGCAATATTCAAATTCGCGATATTTCGCGAATATTTGGGTGAATATTCGCCATATATTCAATAATTCGCGAATTCATGATCTCCAGGCATTATTTTCTTGATTGCGAAAATTCGCATAAAATTCACATGAACTGGTATTTAAAAAAAAAAAAGAATATTCGCGATTACGAATATATTTTGCGATATTCTAAATATTCGCGAATTCTCGAAGTGCCGATATTCGCGATTAAAATTCGCAATTCGAATATTCGTGATGAACACTACTAGTGCCCGCATCTGTACAGCACGCATCCATGGACAGCACGGTGGCACAGGGCAGCACAATAGATCAGTGGTTAGCACTGGTGCCTTGCATCACTGGGCTCCTAGGTTTGAATCTGACCATAGACAACATCTGCATGGAGTTTGTATGTCCTCCCTGTGTTTGTGTGGGTTTCCTCCCACACTCCAAAGACATACTGCTAGGGAACTTGGATTGTGAGCCCCATTGGGGACAGTTGGATGCTAAAGTATGTAAGGCGCTGCAGAATATAGTAGGGCTATAAAAGTGCATAAAATAAATAAATAAATTCCATAGCCCCGCAAAAAAGATAGAACATATCCTACTCTTGTCTGCAAAACTGACATTGTTACAATGGATTAAAAAAAAAAATAAATGATGCAACACAGACGTCATCCTTATTTCTTGTGGATCCCTGTTTTGTGGACTGCATACTACATACAGTCGTGTGAATGCACCCTAATAATAAAAAAAGCAGTATATAGGTAAACACGCAAGTCATGGCTGCTAGAATAGACTGTACAACAAATATGAAATATTGCACACAAAAAAATCAAATAAAAAAGGTTATTTTTTGGGCTCCATATATTGATGACCTACAGTATTCTCAGAATAAGTCATCAATATCAGATTGGGTCAGCTATTCCCTTCAACTCCCTCAATGGGAACTGAACTGCAGTAACCCAGCATGGGCGGTACACTTTTATCTGAGCTTTGCTTCTGACTCCATTCAAAGTGGTAGTTTTGGCGCCAGCAGCTGCAGAGAAAACCGGTCATCAGTTGGGTGCCTGGTGTTGGAACCAAACTGATCTCATATTAATGACCTATCCTGAGGACAGGTCATTGATACCTGGCTCTGGAAAATTTAAAATCTTACATCAGCTTTTTCACTATGGCAAACTGTTTTCGGTCAGAATATTTGGATGGCATGAATGAAGTTGACAAATATTCATGGGTTTTTTGACTTTTAATCCCCTCCAGTTTTAAGCCAATCTCAGTTTTCACTGCTGGAGGAGCAATGAAAGCATTACAATGATGTTCATCTTGTTAGCTGTAATAGCAGACTGAGGATAATTTTTAGTCTCTACGCTAGTGTTTTTCTATATTGGACCATGTTGATCCCCTTTATTAACTCAAAAAATTCCTTCGTAAGGTTTTAGAAAATAGGTTCCCTAAACTAGACACCTCTATTAATGACGTCTAAAATTCCAATGAATTCTGCCCATTCCCACAGTCACCAATGTATTCCTGACAACTGCAATAGTTCTCCCCTTAAATTGTGCTCTCTGTAGACCTTCTAGTCTAGTCCTACTACGTTATAAGGTCCCTCTTTTTAAAAGAGCACTCTCTCAAACAGCATATACTGATGTCCCACTGGCAATTCTGGAATTCTGGATATTTGAACAAAAAAAGCCTACAATAAAATCTGTAAAAAAAAACAAACTAAACTTTAGTGTACCTGTCTTTGTATTCTGTATTTCAGAGAAGGACACCTGAGTGAATTCGGTCATTTGTGGCAGGTTCACAATCAGACGTAGAATGTATGAGAGTGAAGGCTTTAAGGAAGCTCTCTGGGTTTTTCTTTTTAATTCTCTGGCCTGTTAGCAAATTTGATTATATAAATTGTAGTGAAGGTGATCTTTAACCTCCCTTCTGGTACTTAGCTGTGTCATGTGATCAATACTCTGATCTTCCAATGACACAGCATCTTATGATTGGACAGGAAGCCATTTTCTCTATTTATTCCTATGCGACCATTGATGTCAGGCTCACAGAAATGAATAGAGAAACTGACCTCCTGTCAACACATAAGACGGTTTCAGTAAAGAGTCCCCGAAAACCCCTTTAATGAATTCTCCCTAAGTTTTAAATAATCCACTTTGCAATCTGATGTTGATGACCTATCCTGAGGATAGGTCATCAATATTCAAAGCCTGGAGAACCCCTTTAAGTGGCTTTCATAACACATGTGTGCCTTACCAGTTTACTGTTTCTATGTACTCAGTATAATATGCTGTAAATTTGCAATATTTCTGTTTATTAAAGGGGTTCTTCAGAATTTAACAATTGATGACCTATCCCTGCTCTGGCACCAGGAATTCACTTAAATGGGAGTAGCCCTGGAATAACTAGCTCAATCAAACACATAATGGATGGATCTATGTAGTTCTGGCGCCAGAGCTAACCCCAAACAGCTGTTATTGTTGTTGTATCTCAGGAATAGTTTTTCAGTTGTTAAAAATTGGAGAACCCCTTTAAATAGTGGTAAGAATTTATGCAGTGCTGTGAATATAAATACAGTTTAATGAAATAAGCATTAAAAAAAATTGCATGAATAAGAAAAACTAAATTATTTGGAAAAATAGTTTTATGAAGTAAAAGTCCTAAGATTCCATAGACACACCATATTACTTTAATCATTACAACCAATAGTGATGAGCGGCAGGGGCAATATTTGAATTCGCAATATTTCGCGAATATTTAGTAGAATATTTGTCATATATTCGCAAATTCACGATTATTTTCTTCATTGCGAAAACTGGCAATGTAATATTCGCATAATGCATGCGCAATACATGCGTGGGTCACTTTTGCTACATTGTCCAAGCTGATGGTTGGCATGGCAGAACATTAAAAATTGCTTTATACGCAGATAGAGTTCTCCAATATATTCGCGATTGCGCTAATCGGCACTAATGATGCAAATATTTTGGCGCAATACGTGAAACTTCACATTTTAGCAGGTCTGACTACATATTACTGATTGGTGCACTAAGTATTGTTGTGAACTTGTGACATCACAGCACTATGTCTGTAGCATGTATGTATGGACAGCAGAACCTATCAGCCACACTATATCACTATCTAACCTACACTGACTATCTCCCACTAACTATCTGTATTATATATATAAGCTATCTAACTATCTATCTAATGACAATGACACTGCTGTCTCTCTCAGAACTTTAAAAAACTGCAGAAAATGGCTGCTGGGGAGGTTCTTATAAAGTAAGGGGTAACAACTTTCCTATTGGTTGCTAGGGATGTTGCTAAGCTCAGACAAAGACATTGCAGCCTTCTCATTGGCCCTCAAGCAAGAAGCAGGGAGGGATCATGGGTTCAGATGAAAGAAAATCTAGAATATTCGAAAATACAAATATATATGACTATATTATAAATATTCGCAAATTCTCGAAGTGGCGATATTCGCGATTCGAATATTCGCGCCCAACACTAACAACCAATACAAGTGAGTTAACATGTAATATAGAGTGCTTAAAGAAAATTGTTAAAGGGGATATCCCATGATTAACATAAAAAATGAAAATCAGACATCATATAGCACATCACATGTGATCTCTTTCTAACAATGCTAAAACATCACATGGATCCAGAGATCTCCCCATTCATTGCTCTGATAGCTGGCAGCTCAAGGGGAGTGTTTTTTCTGCTGCAGCTCAGCGGGCGTGTCCATGCTCTCTCTATCACAGCTCAGGAGGATGAAACTGAGCATGTGCGGCCATCTCAGTGAGCAGGACAAAAAAATAAGAAAATACAGTAAGTGACACTATACATTTTATTGAATAACGCAGTGGCTATGCAAAACATTGAATTACATGCAATTACAAAAGTATTCAGATCCAGGTTCTGGTTTGAAAACTATAGAATATTTTTCATGGGAAAAACCCTTTAAAATATACAGTATGTATAAAAAATTAATTTTTTTCTTGTGCTAAAAAATACACAATTAAAAATTAAATATTATACCATAAATAAATTATACCATAAAAATACAACCCGAAAAGCAGACCTCACGTAGCAACATTACTAATAAAGGGAAAACATATTGTTTTAGAAATGCAATGAAGCAAAAATGATAAAATATTCTATGTCCTTAAAGTGAACTTGTCACCGGGATTTTGTGTATAGAGCTGAGGACATGAGTTGCTAGATGGTCTCTAGCACATCCGCAATATCCAGTCCGCATAGCTGTGTGCTTTTATTGTGTAAAAAAAACAATTTTATACATATGCAAATTAACCTGAGATGAGTCCTGTCCCTGAGATGAGTCAGGGACAGGACTCATCTCAGGTTAATTTGCATATGTATCAAATCATTTTTTTTACACAATAAAAGCACACAGAGCTATGGGGACTGGATATTGCGGATGTGCTAGCGGCCATCTAGCAACCCATGACCTCAGCTCTATACACAAAATACCGGTGACAGGTTCCCTTTAAGAGGCATCTTAAGTGGTTAAGATACAGGAAAGAAAGCATTTAGATTACCTTCATAACTTACTCTTACTCATGACATATGCTTCTAGATGTCTAAGAAATAATGTTGATCGAGCACCGAAGTGCTCGGGTGCTCTACCGAGCACAATGGAAGTCAATGGGAGAACCCAAGCATTAAACCAGGCACCCCCTGCTGTGAAGAGAAGAGGGTGTCTCGTTTACAAAAAAAGGTTAGAAATTGATGGAAACATCAGCAAATTGGTTTGGAAACAGCATGGGGAGGACATCTGGATGCATCTTGGACTCCTATTACATACAATAGACAGCCACACAAAGGCTATATGCCAAAAGCCGGGTATGTGCAAGCCAACAATCTATCCATGAGACAGATACAGTTAGCACACCTTACAATGGCAGCCTTGTGCACTATGAGACATTCAAAACAAGCTCTCATCTGACTGAGAGCCAGTAAGCCTCAAAGTTTGTTTGTATCTGTTGGATGGCTTGGGTGGACCTGTGCACCTAGATCATTATCATTAGGGTGACAAAAAGTTTTCTGATTGTCCTAACATAATATTCAATAACCTTTCTATACAGTTTTGTCATGTTTTTGTCACACATTTGCATAAACATGCGCATATGGGAAATACATGCAAATTAGCCTTGCTTTTCAGCTGAAAAACCATTTGCATGGAAAATTTGCGATATAAATTTACGATCTAAACTACTCATGAACAGTGCCATCTATTGGATTAATAGTCTTGTCATAAGACCATGAAACTAATAGATGGCGCTGTTCATGAGTCATGAACAGCGCCATCTATTGGATTCATAGTCTTATGATAAGACTATGAATCCAATAGATGGTGCTGTTCATGAGTCATGAACAGCGCCATCTATTGGATTCATAGTCTTGTCATAAAACTATGAAACCAATAACATATCAAGCATCATCAATCCTTACATTAAAACGCACTACCATGAGATTACACGACAATAAATCCACATGAACTCCAAAATGAGACACTGTACACTTCCAGGAATACCTATAATAAAAAGAAAACTTTAAACCACATCACCTGTATAGAAGGGGGGAGGGTTAGGGGGTGGAAGGGAAATGTTTAGGGAAAGGATTATTGCACCGTTTATATGTGTTTTATCTTTGTTTTCACTGCACATATCTGTAAAAAAGAAATATGACCTGTAATTTGATCCAATATGTACCTTTAAATGTAAATGTGAAAATTATATCAAAACCTAATAAAATGTATATAAAAAAAGACTATGAAATCAATAGATGGCGCTGTTCATGAGTCATGAACAGCGCCATCTATTGGATTCATAGTCTTTTCATAAGACTATGAATCCAATAAATTGCGTTGTTCATGAGTAGTGTTGATCACAAATATTCTAGTCACAAATTTTTATTGCAAATTTTTCATGCAAATGCTGTTTCAGCTAAAAAACAAGCAGATTCAGCTAATTTGAATATGCCCACGATTATGCAAATTAGTTTACATGACAAAACTGTACAGAAAGGTTATTGAATATTATGTTAGGACAATCAGAAAACTTTGTCACCCTAATGATAATGATCTAGGTGCGCAGGTCCACCCAAGCCACCCAACAGATATGAAGCAATTTTGAGACTTACTGGCTCTGAATGTTTTATAGGGTCACAAGACTGCCATTGTAAGGTATGCTGACTGTATCTGTCTCATGGATAGATTGTTGGCTTGCACATACCTGGCTTTTGGCATAAAGTCTTTGTGTGGTTGTCTATTGTATGTCATAGGTAATGGAAGTCCAAGATGCATCCAGACATCCTTCCCATGCTGTTTTCAAACCATTTCGGTGGCGTTTCCATCAATTTTTAACCTTTTTCTGTGAACCAGACACTCTCTCTTCTTCAGAGCAGGGGGCTGTCTGGTTTAATGCTAGGGTCTCCCGTTGATTTTCATTGTGTTTAATTGTGCTCCAGCATACACAGTATTCGGCCAAAGACTGCGATGTGCCGAGCATAGCAATGCTCGAACCGAACTGCTGTTCGGCCGAACATGCTCGCTCAACACTACTAAGAAACCATTTTGATTAGCAAGAAGTAAGATTTGTGCCATACAACTTATTATATCTTGATGTAGTCGGCATGCTGTGACTTCCAACTGAGATGTGATGCATTGATCAAACAACCAACAATTGAAATTGTGGTTCATGGAGCACAGGAGTATTATAAGGAATCATTTAGAGATGTAGAATCCATTTCTCACCCGTGGCTACATGTTCTATGCCAAAGAAATATACAGTTAGCCAGTTACAATACATTTCCAAGCAATTGAGCATATTCTCACACACGAAACAAGCACTGTGCTTTTCTTCAGAGAGAAATACCAGGTTGCAAAACATAATAGTCCTCATGGTTGCAGAGAATGAAAGGCGATTTTCCAGCTGTCCTAATCTACTGAAAGCCCACATGGTAATACTTAAATAGTGTATGAGCCATTCTGGGGTGGATGTAGCATTCATGGGAGCAGATAGATTTCTTTATAGGTTCCTAACTTCTTAATTATATACTACTCATGTTTCTCATTTCTTTATTCTTTGTAATAGCAGATGAAGTCCATTCCCAGGGAAAGAAATGGAGAAATGCTGAAAAAATTATATTAGAGAAATAATTTTTGGGCTTTTTTACTTTCTTAGGACACCTTCACATGCAGCAGATTTTGTTGCAGAACATTTTTGCGATTGAAAATCAGTTTTGATCATTTGAATGGGGATGTTTTGGCAGGAAACACATGGATTTTTGCAAACCTCATTCAAGTACGGTAATTGGTTTTGATTTGAAGTCCCAGAAATGTTCTGCAACAAAATCTGCCGCATGTTAAAGGGAACCTTTCAGGAGCTTCATGCTGCCCAAAACCAAGGAAGCATGAAAGCATGAAAAATTCCGACAAGCTCCCTGGTTACAGGCAGCCAGGGGTGTAGCTAAAGGCTCATGGGCCATGGTGCAAAAGTTCACCTTGAGCCCCCTTCCCTCAGTCCTTTGTGGCCAGGGAAACACATAGGCATCGTGCTGCCTGAGTCAAAAATTTAAACGGCAGCCCCCCCATGCTAAATTCTTAACCTAACCCCTTCTCTCCTATCCAGAGGTGTAACTTGACCAGCATGCACTTTCTATAATACTGGTGTCTTCTTATGCACCACAAGGGTATTTGGGCCTCATCAGGCTCCTGGGCCCTGTAGAAACTGCTTCCTTTGCACCCCCAATCGCTACGCAGGCAGCTATTTGAGCCAGGATCGGGGGGAAGAGTAATGGCGGTGACTCCAGCTTCTCTGCCTGGCTTAGCTTGATTGACAGATCTCTCCTTGTATTTGTGTATAGGAAGAAAACTGTGGCGAAACCAACCTCGCCACTGGGTGCTGGAGAAGCCTGGTTGCCAGCCTCTTGCCCCAGGATTATGGGCCCTCTCATCAGCCCATGCAAAACTAAAACCCCATGGCGATTTGACTGTGTTTGTGGCATCTGAGCGCTGTTTGGATATTTTGAGCGCTCAGATCCAAGCCATCTGGGGATATGTTAAATGTCTATATTTACTGTAATGGTTGGGACATTGTATATTTGAGTAGTGTTGTCTGTCCTATTGTCCCCACGTGTGTATTGGCGATTTCCTTTTGTCCTGAGAGATAATTGAATTACTCTTCGGTTGTCTCCAGGAGTGTAAGCCGCTTGGGTGCGTTTCCTATTCGTCTGCTAGCAGCTATTCGTGAGGTTCCGTTCGGAGTTTGGAGCATTCTCTTGTATGCCGTTACAAAAACCATCAATCTAACAGGGCCAGGCAGGGAGAAGCCACTGCCAGGACTCTTCTCCTCATTCTTAAACTATGATTTATCTGAAAACCCTACAGCGTTTATGTAGCTATTTATAACCGGAGAGCCTGTTGGAATTTCTTGTGGTTCGGGCAGCATAAGCTCATGACAAGTTCCCTTTAAACGGAATGAGACCACTAAATACTAACACTTTCACTAATATCAGCTTCAGTGTTTGAATCCATTCATTGCCTTATTAATATCTGATTGTCTATAGGTGATTTAGGATTTTTAAGATGGCAGCTTTGCACTGCAACACCTTCCCTTTCCATGCATGCGTACATCATCATAAGCTGTTAGGGCTCATGCACACGAGCATTTGGTGTTTTGCAGTCTGCAAATTGCGGATCCACAAAACACAGATAACAGCCGTGTGCATTGTGCATTTTGCAGAACGGAAGAGCTGGCCCCTAATAGAACAGTCCTACCCTTGTCTGTAATGCGGACAATTATAGGACATGTTGTATTTCTTTGCGGAATGGCCATGTGGACATACAGACATGGAATGCATATGTCATTTCCGTTTTGTGGCCCCATTGAAGTGAATGGTTCCGCATACAGGTGGCAAAAAAACCCAGAAGGGCACGGAATAAAATATGTTTATGTGCCCTTAAAAATAAACGATGTGCATAATCTGCACTCTTATCCAGTTACTTGACTACGATCTCAAAAACCAGAAGTGGTGCACATAAGATAATTATAGTCATTATAGACTATAATTGGAAAAACTGAGATCACTGAGATGCCATAGTCAATTGTGATCATAGAATCTGATCATCAACCTGCTCGCAGTGACCAAAAGGTCTCCCACCAGGAGATTGCAGGAGCTGGTTGCTTGCTGGGATGCTATATAGGAAAGTCTTAGATTTCTGTAATAATGTATTGTATAACACTGACAGCATTATGTTGGTGTTATACAATACATTCCAGAACTGTAAGGGTTACATAGTATATAAATCAATATCATTTAAAGCAATAAAAAGGGGGGATTTTGAACCTTTTGCAGCGGCGCTGTAAACAGGAGACTGCGTGCCAGGTAATATTATTAAAAGAAAGATGGATTTTTATTCTATGGTTAATGCGTTTCGAGGATGCTATTATTGTCCTGATGAAGAGGGCTGTACGTCCTCGAAACGCGTTGACCATAGAATAAAAATCCATCTTTCTTTTAATAATATTACCTGGCACGTAGTCTCCTGTTTACAGCGCCGCTGCAAAAGGTTCATAATCCCCCCTTTTTATTGCTTTAAGATTTATTTCTATTGCCACATCTGCGGCAGAGAAAAGGACCTTGGCAGCAGTACAGGATCCCGCATGCTGGACGGGCAAATACCAGCAAAGCTATCTACAGTTTTTGTGGCTCATCACAACAACAAATGGTAAGCGCTTCTTATATATAGTGCGATTCAACTGTTATACAGCCACACACACGAGGCTCAGCCTCCTGTCTTCTATTTTCTTTTATATAAATCAATATAATGCTATGCAACCTCATCAATGCTAGGGAGGTCAGTACGGGAGCTTCCGCAGACACACGCTGCAAGTTCAATGCATTGAACTCGCTCGTGTAAAACCAGCCTTAGGCTAGGCACTACTCCTATTGCACTGGAGCCATGCTGTGCTATTTTGTCTGGGGATTTTCACAAAAAGTTAACAAAGATGTGAAGACCTTTTTCCACACCTCCCTTAGATTCCTTTACATTTTCTGCAGAAAAACCAACGCATCATGCAGCACAATTTTTGGGATAAAATAATGGACACCTTGACGGAACATCAACGGACCCCATTATGAGTCTATGGGGTCTTATTGGGCACTGTAGGTGTCTGTGATATAATGGATTCAACGCTGTTATGTTCCTTTTTTGGCTCCTACGATGGAGCAGTAAAATCAGTATTGATGGTGGTGTGAACAAAGTCTGTTTTTTGCGCCCTCCACCAACCTTGTATTTGCACCCTTTATGTTCCTTTATTTATACTGCTTATCCTCATATTATATATGTGCTGTATAGTTTTCATCTTATTTTTACTATTTGGCATTTTACTCTGAGCGTCATCCGAAATTTATTTTCTGCCCTGCAGCTCTACTCATTTCCATGTGATTGACAGAATGCACAATTGATGCTTAAAGAGGATCTTTCACCTCTCCTGACATTCCAGTTTTAACAGCTTCATGCATTCCCCATGTAATAACAATTCTGGAACATCTATTCTTATGGCTCTATGTTGTGCCATTCCTTTATTATTTGCACTAGAAGTTATGAATGAATTGCTATTAGCCTTCAGAAAGGGTACAGAGGGGTGGTAACAAGTTGGGGGGGGGGGGGTGTAGACTCACTCTATCCAATCAGTGCCTCCTATTTTCAGACTATGCAGGTATACACCCCCAACTGGTTACCTCCCCTCTGTACTGGTGAAAGGTCCACTTTAAGGCCTCTTGCACACGACCGTAAAAAACGGATCCGCAAAAATGGAATGAAGCAGCTGTCCCTTCATAGAACAGTACTATCCTTGTCCGTAATGCGGACAATAATAGGACATGTTCTATTTTAATGCAGAATGGAAATATACGGACATACGGAAATGGAATGCACATGGAGTAACTTCCGTTTTTTTTGCAGACCCATTGAAGTTAATGGTTCCGCATACGTTCCGCAAACAAAACGGTACAGACACAGAAAGAATATGCGTTCGTGTGCAAGAGGCCTAAAGGAGTTTTTTTTTATTCTATGTTGGATAAGTAGTATTTCCCAAATATATCTGGCATTTAGAAAATGCTTGCCAAAAGCAGTTAACTGCTTTTCAAAATGCCAGATATATATTTGTCATCCTAATGCTGGCACAGTAAATGGGTTTTCAGAAAGTCTTTCGACCTCGGAAAATTCCTCCAAGCATTAGTTGTACATCATGTTCCTAGTAGAATTAAAGGGGTTGGTCAAGTGTTCTTTTATTTTACTAAAGGTCTGGACGCCAGGTAGAGTAATTAAAAACTTCCCTTTCCTTCCTGTGCCTGCTCTAATCCAGCACTACCACTCTGTAATTTTCTCCAAGCTCCAGCCACAGATGTATTGTTTGGCTGCAGCAGTGACATTCTGTATACTGCTGCAGCCAGTCACTGGTCTCAGCGGTCTTACAAATGGTTCAATATTCACTTTTGGTTTGATGATAATATTCACAGTATGGCGGTCATTTTGGTATTCCTGTGTTTTTTTAATCAGCAGTATTTTTTAGTCACAGTATATTTGTGTTATTCAGTCCCTGCATGGTGATGCACAGAAAGGACAAATTGATGGTTGTAATTGGGCTTCAAATGCAGCACAATCAGACTTAGTGCCTAGGGCAGCATGAACTGTAAATACCTCCCTGTAATGTTATTTCAGATAAGCAATTCTTAGGAAGTCAGATCAAAAACATACAATTGCTCTATTTCTGTGAATATATATATATAATTCTGTGTAATATATATATATATATATATATATATATATATATATATAATTCTGTGTATTTTGTACTGTATGTGCATTATGCATATGGGAAAGAAAAAAAAAACACTGAAGTTTCCCCAACCATTTAAGATGTTAATGCAAAACGGGGAAAGCACATAAAAATTGGTGTGTTATAGTTATTACCAATTTTATAGGAAATTGCATGTTATGTCTCCAGGCCATGATCACAATTTCCATCTATGTTAGGGATGGAAACTGTTTTATAAGTAAATGGTAGAAATAAATGTAGACTTTGATTTATGCCAAACATTATGTGCATAAACCACATGGGAGATTGACAAATAAATGTTATTATAACAAGTCATTTGCATTCACACAATTTAAATTCTGAAATTATGGAGTTAGGAGCACTGCAAATCTCTAGAGAACAGGTAAGAATGTGCCTTCTTTAGAATGAAGGTGGCAAAGAACCCTATAACTTAGAACAGAGTGCTATACACTATAATGTCCATGAATTAAAGGGGTTGTCAGGGCTTTTTCTATTGATGACCTATCCTCATGATAGGTGATCAATATCAGATCGGTGGGTCCGACACCCAGCACCCCCGCCGATCAGTTTGAGGAGAGGAGTGCGCACGTACCGTTTCCCTTCTCTCTTCCTGTTCGCTGATCCTATTCCATAGACATACAGCAGAGAGCAGGAAGAGTGAAGTGAGACTGCACGTGCGCACTGCATGCGCCATCTCCTCAAACAGCTGATCGTCCGGAGTGCTGGATGTCGGACCCCCGCCGATCTGATATTGATGGCCTATCCTGAGGATAGGTCTTTGATAAAAAAAAGCCAGGACAACCTCTTTAAGTCTGTTTCAGTTTTATTGTGAGGTCAATATTCTATCTTGGTTAATTTCCTATCTTCATTGTGAAGATTATGGCATTTAAAGGATCTATAGATAGGAAAAAGAAGTGGTGGATGGAAGGAGGAAAGAAAGGAAGCAAACAAAGAAGGAAGGAAGGGAGGAACGGATCTTGTCTTCGTTGCAGGAGAACCACTAGGTCAGTACCTCTTGGAGTAGCCTCTGTTTAGTGACAGCTGACATAGGGGGGTCAAGAGACACTAGGATGTGGCACCAAGGGAATAGGCAAAATCATGTTTAGTGGACAAGCCATATTCAGGGCAGGTAGAGTTTGTTCAATCTGGTAAACAGGCAATAGGTGTGGACAGTTGGCACAGAGTCAGGATAGGCTATGCATCTTCCACACTTGACTTCTTGTGTGCGAGGCTGGGCTCTCTGATTCTGCTCACCTCCAGCACCACTATGGTTGCTACTGTGGTACTTACATGTACATCCCTGATCGATAGACATGTTATTTATATGCAAATGATAAAAAAAAGGAAACAAAATGTTCCTTGGCATGCTATCAGTTAGCTTAATAATGGTTGTATGAGCAAAGTTCTTGGGAAGACAAATCATTAAGATCCTCTGCTGGCAACTCCCTTTGCAACTGATGACCAACGACATCCCAGATATTCTTGATAGAAGACAAGTCATGAGACATTGCAGGCGATGGTAGCACATTCATGCCACGCAGACTGCTCACAGTAGCAAGAGCAACATGCGGCCTGGCCTTGTCTTGTTTCCAGAACCAAATCAATGTAAGCAGGGAGCTGTTAGTGTACCTCAGACTAGAGGGGGTCCAGCTACCATACATTGTGCCACCTCACACCATAATCCTGGGAGTAGGACCGGTGTGACATTTTCATTGGTCTCTAGACCAGTGTCTGAC
Source organism: Bufo bufo (assembly GCF_905171765.1). Lineage (NCBI taxonomy): Eukaryota > Metazoa > Chordata > Amphibia > Anura > Bufonidae > Bufo > Bufo bufo. The sequence continues at coordinate 399,463,242 of NC_053393.1, read as the reverse complement.
TATCTCCAGATCAATGCATCTGAGACAAAAGCAGGGCTCATCGCTGAAGAGATTAGACCACCACTCCAGCCTCCATTGCTGTCTGCTGTGTGTCATGATAGCTTTTGAAAGTGGTGGCGTGAGGTCAATGTAAATGGGCGTCTGACTTGTGGCTGAATGTTGTGTATATGCCTTCTGATGGTTTGTGTAGACACTGTTTGCTGGCATAGGCTTTGGATGTAATGTCCAAATTCACTTGCAATACAACATAGATCACTCTATTCTTGTAATCAGATGATCCATCCGTGCACAGATTTGCTTCTGTGTAACTTTTGCTGTCATACTATTCGACTGCGACACGCAACGTTGAACAATGCTGACATCTTGGCCTATGTGCTTAGCAATCTGCAGGAGTAATAAACCAAAGTCTCTCAGTTCAAGGATTCTGTCCCTCTTGTTTTGTGACACGTGGCAAGAGCTGGCACGTCAACGAACAGAAGGCATTGAACAATAATCCCACGTGACTTGACCTAATTTTTTAAGTTTCATGTGGCTAAAATACTATGCCCCACATGCCACAGATTGGAGCTAGGTACTTGAAAATTTGATCATCTGCAGATCATAATGACACCTGCGAATTCCTCGATTTTCATAACCTTATGGCTTGTCCTTCTTGGTGCTGCAATAGCAATGTTGAGAAGTGTATTAAAATGCAAGAAAAACTATATTGTACACATTATTAATAGTTCTGCCTCAATGTCTTAGGGTACTTTCACATTAGCGGCAGGGTAGTCCGGCAGGCTGTTCCGGCGGATGAACAGCCTGTCGGATCCGTCCTGCCGCTAGTTCTTGTGTTCCCCCCGGACTGCCGCTCCATCCCCATTGACTATAATGGGGGCGGGGGCGGAGTTCTGGCGGCAGCACTGCATCGCACGGCGAGAGGCAGCTGGACTAAAAGTACGACATGCAGTACGACACTTGTATAGGAGTGATCTGTACCATTGAAATGAATGGGCCGGATTGGGTGTAATTACACCTGCTCACCGCTGCAGATGCAACGGCGAGCAGGTAAACAATGAAGAGGAGGCAGCGCTGGCACGGCGTGCGCCTTCTCTTCAAACAGCTGATTGGCGGGGGTGCCGGGTGTCGGACCCCAGCCGATCGGATATTGATGATCTATCCTGAGGATAGGTCATCAATAAATATAACCTGGACAACCCCTTTAAGACTCTGTTCACATTATTTATGAGCCTTCAATTGATATATTTGGAAGTTTTTCAAAACATATGCCTCTATATATGTCATTTAGTGGCATACAGTGCACTAGCCATAGGGTCCCATCCCATTGTAAAAAACATAAGCTATGGTATAGGTGTTTTTACACTTTCATTAATTTCTTCATTTAAGACCAGTTAATTTGAGCCAATGGGGGAATTTATCATAGACTGGTGTTTTACACTAGTCCATGATATCCTATGTGCTGCCTGAAGGATGCACCCAATATATGATGAGGTGCACACCTCATTATAAATTAAGCACATGCTTTAGCAGTTCATATGCCTAGACTGCTGTAAAACAAGATAAATGTGCTGGGCCCACTGACCCCCATCCATTCCTCTCTTTTGCCATGCCGCCTTCTCAGGAAAGTTGCAAAGGCAGCATGGAAATGCCATTTGTACCTAAATTTAAGTGCAATTACATTTTAAAAAGTCACAAACACAATATTTGCAACTTTTTTATGCCAGAAAATTGGCATGGGGAAAATTGTAAGTTCCGCCAGGGAGTTTCAAGCTTTCAACTCATTAAACCTTCAATTGCTGTCAGTCAAGTGGTACATTTGGCACTGCATGTTTGAAGCATATCATTCAATCTGGTATGTGTTTAGGGGTTCAAATATGTCTGCAATATTTCCAATGTAGCTGTCATATTATAGTTAGTGCAAACAGTTGTAACTCTGGTCTTTTATGGTGAGTAACACAGCTAGGGGTATGAGTCCTGAAGGCCATATACTACATAGACAGTCCATGCAGAGAAGTGACCCAGTCCTGATTAGTCCTATCACCTTTGCTATTAGGTTTTGAGAACCTGTGCAGGATTTTCTAAAACAAACAAGGAGGCAAGGAATGGACCCAACAGTTATGGAAAGGTCAATAGGGAGAGAAACAAATATCAGGCCCATCGGTCATCGGTCTTGTGACAAAAATAGACAGGGGGCAGAAGAGGCATGACTTGAAACTCCAATGCAAGGCGTACCATATGTCATGTATTATACTGGTGGTCTCTTCTAACGTGGCACAGTCCTTTGGGCCTGGCTGTGACTGCTACCTCTTACCATACTTTGGGTCCCAGGTTTATTTTGCTATAGGGCCCTCTTTCTTGCATGTATGGCCACATGTGGCTCCTGTGCCACTGGTGAGGAATCTGTGAAGTAGATTATTTATGATGTTTTGATTTCCCAGAATGATATATGTCCATTATAATATCACACCAAATCTCCTTTGCTTCATGAAGTAGATTGAATAAGAGTTCTATATTATTGATGAAGACGATGATGATTTAGGCATCCTTCCATGGTTACTAACAAATAAAATGTGATTACTACTTTTTTCTTTGTAGCACTAAGCACCTAAAATGAACACAGTGGGCTACAATCTTTTCAAATTAATTTTCATTAAAGTCCAGTAGGAAACATGGATGAAATCAATGCTTGGATCATCTGATTTCTCTGTAGGTTGTCTTGTGAGTGCAGAGACAGATGTCTGCAGATATGTAAAGTCGATAGTTTTTCCCAGTTAGATTGTAATAATGTTGACTAAAATCTAGGCATGATTTTTACCTTTACGTCTATTACTTCAGATGTAAGTAAACTTCACACAATTGTATTGGCGCCGCAATGCATATCACCTCTTCAGCAGGTACTAAAGCAATTAGGAGCTACCCATAGAGTTTAAATAATATTTCTCTCTATGTCCTACTGTACTTCATTCACCACATTTTCATGCTTCTCAGTTGCTATTGCATGCACTGTTAACTGCCTGAACTCATATTTTACACAATAACATGCAACCTCCTGGGTTTTCATTTGCAGTTTACCACATACAGTCGTATGGCCAATTGAAGTCTGAATAAACCTCATTTCTTTGTTGAGTGATAGTCACGTACCAAAGCATTTGGTTACTCTTTCTACTCTGTGAAATCACAGTAGGCAATTTCACCGACATATACAAACTATGGAAATCTTGAAAAGCAAAATAAAAGAATGATGCCACTGGGACTCCTTTAAATTGGGTTTCCAGGACCCATGCAACCCCAATAAACACATTTTAATTACACATACTACTTTTTGCAGAAGAAAGTTTGTAGTATACTTATCATTCTGACGTTGTGCAGATTGAGAACCCATTCATTTCACAATCCTTTCTGAACTGAGGTTTCTAGCCTGGGATGTGGACAGGATGTCTTTCCTTGTGGACAGGACCAGAACTATTCCTTTCCCTGGTGCATGCACAGTTGAGGTGGATTCAGAAGTTTGTTCTTGCAGCAGAGAAAGGAATACTTCTGGCCCCTTCCACGGTGGAAGTGACACCCCATCCATATCCCTGGCCAGAATACCTGGTAAAAGAGTTGACACGAGCAGAAGTAGGATTTTCAGAAGAGGTGCGTCACACGCCGGGGATCCCGAGAGACTGATCCACACGACTTTGGAATACAGACCTTCTACTACAGGACAGTTAAAGAGTACCTGTCACCAAAGCAAAAAACTGTGCTGCTTGTATATGCATGGCATGCTTTAACCTATTTCCTTGTTGTTCAGTTATGCACCCCAAGTGGCAGCACCACATATGTCAATCAGCGGTGTGGTCAGTCTCTCCTCTCTTTTCCTAGGAGCCGTTTTTTCATGCTGTCTGTTACAGAGACTCTACAGAGTGAACTGAGACCACGTTGTATCATAGTTCCCACAGGACAGCATTTCACTTTTTTTTTAGACTGGCATGAGATGCCGGAAGAATAGCCAGAGCCCTGCAGTTGCCTCCAGTCTGAGTGAGATGCTGTCACATGGGAACTATGATGCAGCATGGTCTCATGAGAACTCCTAGTTATCACAAAATCACACTGCAAAGACTGTAACAGGCATAATGAAAAACCACCCCTAACAAAAGAGAGCAGTGACTGGCCCCACCTCTGTAGCTAATTACTTCTGATTGGGAACTGTAACTTTAGGGTGGCATAATTGAAGAATGGCAGGTGGGGGAAGGGGGTTAAGTATGCCATGCTTAGGGAAGCATGCTTTGGTGACAGGTCTTCTTTAAGTATAATAACTGCAGATTTCGAGAAAAAAATCCTTTAACATTTAAGAAAGTATTTTTGTGACTTCTGAATATTCAAAAATATTTCAGGTGGACTGAGAAAACCACTTATACTCATTTGTATTTGTGCAAGCCAATTTAGATTTCTTCAACTGGCACTTCAAGGGGGGAACAAAATTGTAAGCACGTATGAACCTCCTTGTTAAGTGTTAGGGCATTAGTAAGATTCTCTAAAACGGAATGGAACTCGTACTGGTGACAGGTTACCTTTAACTGCTTTGTTATTATGGCCCATTATGGTGTCAGAATCTGAGCATACCAGGCGATCCTCTGGTACTATGGTGGGCCAGTCCAACCCTGATTATTGCACCCCAAAGTCCTTGACTCAATCTCATAACAGGGGAGGGATGACAAGTGGTGTAGAGTTACCATAGGACTGGTTGCTATCAGCCTTATTTGCTATTGTTGATTTGACTTTGGAGAAGGAAAGTTTCACTCAAGTATTTTCTACCCAATGAGAATGGGCCTACCTGAGTTGCCTCATAATACTCATAGAGCAGCATGGTGGTTCAGTGGTTAGCACTGGTGCCTTGCAGTCCTAAGTTTGAATCCGACCAAGGGCAATATCTGCATGGAGTTTGTATGTTTTCTCTGTGTTTGCGTGGGTTTCCTCCAGGTACTATGGTTACCTACCACATGCCAAAGACCTACTGATAGGAAACTTAGATTGTAAGCCTCATTGGGAATAGTTGGATGCTAATGTCTGTAAAGAGGAATATAGTAGCGCTACATAAGTGCATAAAGTAAATAATAAATAGAGAATGCCTCTACATTATATACAAAAGATGTAGCCGTTATGTATGTGATTTATTAATACATCATATTAACATAACTCTGACAGTTTTCCCTCAGTTCAAGTCAGAGACTTCACTATATACACTCACCTAAAGAATTATTAGGAACACCTGTTCTATTTCTCATTAATGCAATTATCTAGTCAACCAATCACATGACAGTTGCTTCAATGCATTTAGGGGTGTGCTCCTGATCAAGACAATCTCCTGAACTCCAAACTGAATGTCAGAATGGGAAAGAAAGGTGATTTAAGCAATTTTGAGCGTGGCATGGTTGTTGGTGCCAGACGGGCCGGTCTGAGTATTTCACAATCTGCTCAGTTACTGGGATTTTCACGCACAACCATTTCTAGGGTTTACAAAGAATGGTGTGAAAAGGGAAAAACATCCAGTCCTGTGGGCAAAAATGCCTTGTGGATGCTAGAAGTCAGAGGAGAATGGGCCGACTGATTCAAGCTGATAGAAGAGCAACGTTGACTGAAATAACCACTCGTTACAACCGAGGTATGCAGCAAAGCATTTGTGAAGCCACAACACGCACAACCTTGAGGCGGATGGGCTACAACAGCAGAAGACCCTACCGGGTACCACGCATCTCCACTACAAATAGGAAAAAGAGGCTACAATTTGCACGAGCTCAATTCACCATGTCATAAAGCTCGAATAATTTCAAATTGATTTCTTGAACATGACAACACTGTACTAAAATGGCCCCCACAGTCACCAGATCTCAACCCAATAGAGCATCTTTGGGATGTGGTGGAATGGGAGCTTTGTGCCCTGGATGTGCATCCCTCAAATCTCCATCAACTGCAAGATGCTATCCTATCAATATGGGCCAACATTTCTAAAGAATGCTATCAGCACCTTGTTGAATCAATGCCACATAGAATTAAGGCAGTTCTGAAGGCTAAAGGGGGTCCAACACCGTATTAGTATGGTGTTCCTAATAATTCTTTAGGTGAGTGTATAAATATAGTATAGTATCTCACAAAAGTGAGTACACCCCTCACATTTTTGTAAATTTTGTAAATATTTTATTATATCTTTTCATGGGACAACACTGGAGATTTGATACTTTGATATATAACTTGTAGCAGTGTAAATGTGGTGTGCCCTCAAAATAACTCAACACACAGACAATAATGTCTAAACTGCTGGCAACAAAAGTGAGTACATCCCTAAGTGAAACTGACCAAATTGTGCCCAATTAGCCATTTTCCCTCCCCAATGTCATGTGACTAATTAGTGTTACAAGGTCTAAGGAGTGAATGCGGAGCAGGTGTTTTAAATTTGGTGTTATTGCTCTCACACATTCCCATACTGGTCACTGGAAGTTCAACATGGCACCTCATGGTAAAGAACTCTACACAATTGTTGCTCTACATAAAGATGGCCTAAACTATAAGAAGATTGCCAACACCCTGAAACTGAGCTCCAGCACGGTGGCCACAGTGGTGGATCCAGAGCCTGGTCTCGGGAGGGGCACTTCCAGATTATTTTATGTCCACCGCCACAAAAAAATCTGGTGCTTATAGAACAGACTACACAGTGTAGAGGTATACTGTATATTGTGTGGCACAGTGTATGCTATATGTGTATAACAAACATATTTCACATGAAAACTTACAATTACTTGGCTTGGCCCTTGGGGATCTCGGACACCACTTCAACACTTTGGCTGGGGGGCTAGGTGTAACTGATGTTGTGTTTTATCCTAATGAGAAATATTTCATTATAAGGATTTGGAGAAGGGGCAGAGGGATAGCAGAGCAGGGAGAGGCTGGTGCTGCTACTTGGGGGCTCATACCATGGGGGAGTAATAAAGCCCACCATAGTGCCCCCCAGTAGAAATAATTCTCTGTATAATGTGACAGTGCACAAAATACCCCCTTGTAATGCCCCCAGCTGAGCTAATGTCCCTATAGTGCCCCCATAATGTGCCAGTATAAAATACCCCTATATAGTGCCCCCAGTAAATGCCCCCATAGTGCTCCTCTCCCCCCTTCCTCCTAGTGCCCCAATAATGTACCAGTACAAAATGCCCATATATAGTGCCCCAGTAGATGCCCTCAGTGTCCCCCATAATTTGCAGGTAAAAAATACCCCTTCGTAGTGCCCCCCAGTAGATGACCCCATAGTACTTATCTCCCCCCTTCCCCATAGTACCCACCATAATGCGTCCCAGTATAAAATGCTACTGTACAGAGCCCCCCATATAAAATACCCCTTCTTTCTGGCCTCAGTAGATGCCCCTATAGTGCCCACCAATAATGTGCCAGTAAAATGTGCCCCCATAGATGCCCCCCAATCATGTGGCAATAACAAAAGCCCCCCCAATCATGTGCCAGTAACAGGAGCCCCCTCAATCATGTGCTAGTAACAAAAGCACCCCCCAATCATGTGCCAGTAACAATAGCACCCCCCAATCATGTGACAGTAACAAGAACACCCCCCAATCATGTGCCAGTAAGAAGAGCCCCGCCCCAATCATGTGCCAGGAACAAGAGCAGCCCCCCAGGCCCCCAATCATGTGCCAGGAACAAGTGCACCCCCAATCATGTCCCAGGAACAAGAGCACCCCCCAATCATGTGCCAGGAACAAGAGCTCCCCATCATGTGCCAGGAACAAGAGCCCCCCCATCGTGTGCCAGTAACAAGAGTCCCCCCTATCATGTGCCAGTAACAAGAGGCCCCCCATCATATGCCAGTAACAAGAGGCCCCATCCATCATGTGCCAGTAACAAGAGGCCCCCCATCATATGCCAGTAACAAGAGGCCCCCTCCATCATGTGCCAGTAACAAGAGCCCCCCCAATCATGTGCCAGGAACAAGAGCATGCCCCCATGCCCCCAATCATGTGCCATGAACAAGAGCCCCCCGCCAATCATGTGCCACGAACAAGAGCCCCCCCATCATGTGCCAGGAACAAGAGGTCCCCCATCATGTGCCAGTAACAAGAGGCCCCCCATCATGTGCCAGTAAAAAGAGGCCCCCCATCATGTGCCAGTAAGAAGAGGCCCCCCATCATGTGCCAGTAACAAGAGCCCCCCCTAAAATTTGCCAGTAACAAGAGGCCCCCCCATCATGTGCCAGTAACAAGAGGCCCCTGATCATGTGCCAGTAACAAGAGGCCCCCCATCGTGTGCCAGTAACAAGAGGCCCCCCATCATGTGCCAGTAACAAGAGGCCTCCCATCGTGTGCCAGTAACAAGAGGCCCCCCATCATGTGCCAGTAACAAGAGTCCCCCCTATCATGTGCCAGTAACAAGAGGCCCCCCATCATATGCCAGTAACAAGAGGCCACCTCCATAATGTGCCAGTAACAAGAGGCCCCCATCATGTGCCAGTAACAAGAGCCCCCCCCAATCATGTGCCAGGAACAAGAGCATGCCCCCATGCCCCCAATCATGTGCCATGAACAAGAGCCCCCCGCCAATCGTGTGCCACGAACAAGAGCCCCCCCATCATGTGCCAGGAACAAGAGGTCCCCCATCATGTGCCAGTAACAAGAGGCCCCCCATCATGTGCCAGTAACAAGAGGCCCCCCATCATGTGCCAGTAAGAAGAGGCCCCCCATCATGTGCCAGTAACAAGAGCCCCCCCTATAATGTGCCAGTAACAAGAGGCCCCCCATCATGTGCCAGTAACAAGAGGCCCCTGATCATGTGCCAGTAACAAGAGGCCCCCCATCGTGTGCCAGTAACAAGAGGCCCCCCATCGTGTGCCAGTAACAAGAGGCCCCCCATCGTGTGCCAGTAACAAGAGGCCCCCCATCATGTGCCAGTAACAAGAGGCCCCCCCATCATGTGCCAGTAACAAGAGGCCCCCCATCATGTGCCAGTAACAAGAGGCCCCCCCATCATGTGCCAGTAACAAGAGGCCCCCCATCATGTGCCAGTAAAAAGAGGCCCCCCCATCATGTGCCAGTAACAAGAGCAACCCCATCATGTGCCAGTAACAAGAGCCCCTCCCATCATGTGCCAGTAAAAGTATTGTAGTTGTACATATAAAAAAACAAACAAAAAAAACCACTTATACACACCCCCATGTCAGCGATGCCATGCACCTCTTCCGGCCTGTGTCCCGCGCTGTACGGCTCAGGCGGCACGATGACATCATTTTGCCGCCTGTACCGGCCTCTGATACGCTGCCGGCCTTGTGCCAGCAGCCTATAAGAGACACAGGGAAGGGACACGCCTCTCCCTCCCCTGCCCCGCCGCTGAAGACAGCGATACAGATGACTATGGAAATGAGCACTTCCACAATGAAAGCGCTCATCTTCCTGTGCCCTGCCGCCGCCCCTTACTTTTCACCAGGGCCGCGCCGCCAGCTCGGGGGAGGGGGGTAATTACCCTGTTGCCCCCCCCTGGATTCGCCAGTGGGTGCCCAAGACCATACAGCTGTTTAACAAGACAGGTTCCACTCAGACCAGGCCTCGCCATGGTTGACCAAAGAAGTTGAGTGCACATGCTCAGCGTCATATCCAGAGGTTGTCTTTTCAAAATAGATGTATAAGTGCTGCCAGCATTGCTGAAGAGGTTAAAGGGGTGGGTGGTCAGCCTGTCAGTGGTCAGACCATACTCCGCACACTGCATCAAATTGGTCTGCATGGCTGTTGTCCCAGAAGGAAGCCTCTTCTAAAGATGATGTACAAGAAAGCCCGCAAACAGTTTGGTGAAGACTAGCAGACTAAGGACATGGATTACTGGAACCATGTCCTGTGGTCTGATGAGATAAACTTATTTGGTTCAGATGGTGCCAAGCGTGTGTGGTGGCAATCAGGTGAGGAGTACAAAGACAAGTGTGTTTTGCCTACAGTCAAGCATGTTGGAGGGAGTGTCATGGTTTAGGGCTACATGAGAGATGCCTGCTGTGGGGAGCTACAGTTCATTGAGGAAACCATCAATGCCAACATGTACTGTGACATACTGAAGCAGAGCATGATACCCTCCCTTTGGATGTATTCCAACATGATAACGACCCAAACACACCTCCAAGACAACCACTGCCTTGCTAAAGAAACTGAGGGTAAAGGTGCTGGACTGGCCAAGCATGTCTCCAGACCTAAACCCTATTGAGCATCTGTGGGGCATCTATAAACGGAAGGTGGATGAGCTCAAGGTCTCTAACATCCACCAGCTCCGTGATGTTGTCATGGAGGAGTGAAAGAGGATTTCAATGGCAACCTGTGAAGCTCTAGTGAACTCCATGCACAAGAGAGTTAAGGCAGTGCTGGAAAATAATGGTGGCCACACAAAATATTGACACTTTGGGCACAATTTGGCCATTTTCACTTAGGGGTGTACTCACTTAGGGGTGTACTCACTTTTGTTTAGACATTAATGGCTGTGTGTTGAGTTATTTTGAGGCCACGCCATATTTACACTGTTATACAAGCTGTACACTGACTACTTTACATTGTATCAAAGTGTCAAATCTCCAGTGTTGTTCCATGAAAAGATAGAATAAAATATTTACAAAAATGTTAGTGGTGTACTCACTTTTGTGAGATACTGTATATATATATATATATATATATATATATATATATTCATTCATTTGTTGCAATGGATGATTTTTGAAACCACTTTTTTGTGTGCTAATTCTTAATTAAAAAATACCGCTTAATAAGGTGTACAAATATTCCCTAACTGTTTCTTTCCTTATACCATGATTTACGCTTTATTATAGATAATTCTTTCTCATTTGGAAGAATCGTTTAGTTTGAGTAATAGATGATGTCTATTGTTCTATATACTTGAAATTCTATATTACTGGGGTAGAAAAATGTTTTCCAAATGACTGGCTTTTATAATGCACATAATCTATTGCAATAATGTAAGCTTGCCTTAGTGCTTTCATGGAGCACAAAATCATCCTGAAAAAATGTCATTTTAAGCATTTTTATTGCTAATTTGCAGTTTTTATTTTTTTAAGACTAATTATATGACCTGACTGCTTCCACACATACCTGTCATTCATTCCAGGCATGCAAGACGAGCACCTCTAAATTCAATTCACTACTTGGTATCCAGGCACATCCATGTTTAAATTGAGCAGGAGGAAATCAGTTGCTAAGCTGTTTATCAGCGTGCAGCATACTGACTATGGACATATCGCTTTCCTGTGAATAAAATAGCAATGCTTTTTTTCTATAATTTCCATTCTGGTAGAATGTTAAATTATGTCAGATATTCTAAATTTCCTAATAGATGTTGCAATGTCTGACACCTTTTAGGTTTTATTTTACCCGTGTTTCCTATGTGTTTGCGTATTGTATTTTTGCATGAAGCAGATGGACTAAATCAGATAAGCTTTAGCTGTGAAACGAGAACATAAATGGAATAAAATAACTTATATTAGCCATCCTGAAACTGTATTTCAAAAATGATGCCAGACCTGACCAGGTGATATCTTCAAAAACCATGGAGGCTTTTTTCAGCTTATCTGTTCAGTGCACTGCTGTCTACGACATCTGAAAATAATGATTTCTGCCATTGTACATTTTGTGTATGTAAGTGCACTTATAGGCTAGATATTATGACTATGAGGAACATTTGCATTTGTAAGCGACATCTTTAGACATATTTTATGAATAATAGACATACAGTTCCACTATAACTATGACAGATGACAGTAAGATGATCATATATGATTTTTTACTTTTACTCGAGTCTGAAGAGAAATGACTAAATCCGTTGTACTACCATAGAAATGTCATATTTTACACTTGATATTTGCACTTTTTATTGTAAACTAAGAACGGAAAGTTTGGTAATAGGTGTTGCCTATACATAATAGAGACAAAACCCACGTGCAATAAATTGGAGAGAGTCACACAGCAACCAATCAGGTTGCTACCTTCATGCTAAAATCTGACTTACAAAATAACAGAAGGGACCTGGTCATCTTGGATGTCAAGGGTGACATAATTACATACAGTACATCATTCTCAATATTTTATTGAAATCATTCCCACCATGTACAATGAAAAACAGGCACCCCAGACCTCCACAGATCAGCTGTTCCCAAGCAGCTTTAGCGCTGGCAATAGAGGCTGGAACTACACAGTTCGATCCACTGTGTAGTGGATGAAGCTGCTCCCCCTAAAGTGAATGGTAACCAGCTCCATTCACCACACAGTGAACAGAGCTATGTACAGTAGATTGATGGCCCTTTAGAAGGCTGCAGCTGCCTTGTCGAGTAATTGGTGCCCTGCGATTGCATTTGGGGTGCCGATGGGAGGATAGAGGGAGCTCCCTTCCTGTGGCATCTGATGGGTTAAACTGCATTATTTCTGATCCCAGCAGTATTTTGTGTCCACATTGTGGCGTTATTATTAGCTTGATTTCTTACAAGTAAAGAGTGATAGTTGATTTATAGGTAAAGAGTGATAGTTGATTTATAGGTACACCTTGTGGCCATGACTAAATAAAATCCAGTTTTTTTTAATGAATGTGGTGGAGACTATTATTGGAAACTCAGAAATCACTTTGATATGCTATCTTCCCTGATAAATACCTGCGTAGTTCTGTAAAATGAGAAAAAGGAGATACAAGTCCTTTTAATGCTTTATTACATTGTATGATGTAATTCGATCTAATATTAAAGGGGTTCTCTGCTCCCACAATAAAAAGTAAAGAGTAATAGTTGATGGACATACCATTTGTCCTTGTTGTTTAACTTTATAAGTACACCTTGGTGCCATGAATAAATGAAATCCAGTTTTTTTAATGAATGTGGTGGATAGTGATGAGCGGGAGGTGCCATATTCGATTTCGACGAAATTAGCGAATATTCGCTAGAATATTCGTCTCATATTCGTCAAAATTGAATATTCGTCATTATTCTAGTTATCGCGATTAATATGCGATTTAAATAATCGCGTATTGCGATTTTAACTTAAGGCAACTTTCCTATTGGTTTGATATCTAGAATTAGCGAAGATGGCGAATATGACGAATGTATTCGTCATATTCCTCAAAACGAAGATAACAAAGTATTCTCCATCTTCGTTTTAGCTCTATTTTCGTCAACTTCGCTAATTCTAGCAATCAAATAGGAAAGTTGACTATAGAGACAGCTGTGTTTAATTTGCATTGCGATTTCAACTTAGCACTGCTATATTCCATATTCATTAACTTCGTTAATTCTAGCAAGCTGACCCATTAGAAACCCAGCTCTAAGTTGAAATCGCAATGCGATTACTTCAAGTTATATTAATCGCATTGCGATTTCAACTTAATTCTCACATCCAGTACATTCTAGTATGGAGGCGTTCCCATGGTGATGGAGACGCTCCATGAGCACGGAAGTCGGCAGAAGCGGCAACGGGCGCTGACTGGAGCAGCCAGGAAGCCAGGAATCCTCAGAACAGATAAGAACTACTTTTGGGAAGTGGGAAAGAAAAAAATCTAACAATAAAAAAAATATATATATATTCGAAATAACGAATTTATAGCGCTATATTCGAAATATTCGCGAATTAGCGAAGTGCCGATATTCGATAAAAAAAATTCGCTATTTGAATACTCGCGCTCAACACTAGTGGTGGAGACTATTATTGGAAACTCGAAAATCACTTTGATATGCTATCTTCCCTGATAAATACCATAGACATTTTTGTTTCTGCCCAGAGTAAACACTGCTTGTTTTTGCTCCATTTACCTGTTTTCATATCAGCACTTTCCTTCGCCTGTTCTCGGCATCACTACATCCTAGCAGGAAGTTTACATGACTTACTTCCTGTTTTCTTTAGCTTCCTGCTGAGTTTACTAACCAAACCCAGCATGTTTTGCCCTGTCATATTTTTCATGGCTTGCTATGCGTGCCACACAGTTTGCTCTATAGTACTACATCTCCCCTCTCTATGTTAGTTAGGTGGAACGAGCCCTGTGAAATATTACAGAACAAAGCATGTTAAGTTGGTTAACAAACACAGCAGGAAGTTGCTGAAATCAGGAAGGAGGCTATGTAAACATCCAGCCAGGATGCAGTGGTAGCGAGAACAGAGGAAGGGACAGAATATATGGGACAGATATGCAGTGTTTGAGGTACTCTGGGCAGATATAAAAATGTCATGATGGGACCAGAGAACCCCTTTTATATCATTGTGAAGTAGAGCAACATCATATAGTCAAACAATGTGCACATTAATAGGATCTATCTAAGAATCCACTCTACTCAATCTGATAGGTTGGTAATAGCGGGATTTACAACTCTCTTTGATGATTGGCTGACAGACTGATGATGGGCTCTTTGCAAATACAGCCACAGAATGTAACGGTCACGTACACACACACACACACACACAGGGGGGAGGATAGTGACCACTGCGCTCCACCCTCACCCCTGGCCCTGCCTACTTTCCTCACGAGTCCTGATGACAGGGGACAACTGGACGGCAGTCCCTAACTTAGTATACGTGCAGGAAGGACAGACAAGACAAATAACGGATAGTGAACGGACCGGGTCAAAACCAAGAGGACAGCGCAGTACAGAGGGATAAGCAAAGAAAGGTCAGGAGAAGCCGGGGTCATAAATACCAGGAGAGTCGAGAAGTACCAAAGGAGTCCGCAAAGAATAGTCAGGTGGAAGCCGAGGTCAATATACCAGGAAGGATGCGCAGTACAGGAGGAGCAGGCAAAGGATCGTCAGGGAACAGGATCAGGTAAGTACACAGGTATCCAACAACTGCCAGGAACCTAAATTAACAGGCAACCTGTGGCCAGCAGGCTGCCTGTATTTATAGTGGGGAGTGAGGGTCATGTGACGTGGCCAGACAGACCGACCAGTCGAGCACCGAGTCATCAGCTCGGCGCTCAAGGCAGACCTAGGAGCAGGGAGCCTCCCAGCTAGCAAAGCCGCCCTGGGAACGAGGTCAAACACAGATCCTCGCTCCCGAAGCTAAGCAGCAGGTCTGAGGCTGATGGGAGACCGAGTGTGCCTTTGGCACCCCGTTACACAGAACCTATAAAGACTTATTACACATGAGTGCTGTTATGAACGATACTGTCCTTATGCTCTCAATATAAGTGGAGTATGGGGGTCTCCTGCCCTAAGTAGTAGAGCCACATGGTATGATAAACTGTTATATTGATAATGACACGGGTCTATCTGCAACGAGCCGCGTGGGAGCTGATGTAGAGGATTGGAGTGGTAGTGACCCTGATGTAGCATAGGTGTGTCATGGTGCCCTACCTCAGGCCATCACTCCTTGGGGTCCATTGCAGTGAAAGTTGTAGAACTGTAGAATGAGGCCAGGCTTGAATGTAACAAAGTCCTTTTACTAAGTGCAACGTAGAACTTGAAAAAACAAACAGTAGCAGTAGGCTTTAGTGCAGTTCTTTTCTGGCACCAGCAAGGAAATTGGGACAGGTTGGTTGGTGGTGATTTAACACTTAGTTAATACTGGCCTAGTGGTTGTTTGGTGATGAGGGTATCTTTGGCCTGTTTTGTCTCACTTTACAGCAGGGTCTATAGAAACTGAATATGGCAGGTCACTCTGTTGTCTCTTATCTTCCCAAGTCTTTACTAGAGGGTATTTAGTAATGGTTCTCTCCGTAGAAATCTGTAACAGAAGTAGGAACACTGCAAGTTGTGTCCTTTACCTACTGTAGCTACACAGGAACTCCCTCTCTTGGTAGGAAGCAGGACCACCCAGGGACTCGGTGCTCTATTTAAACCCCTCCCTGGCCATACACCAGTGCCAGTGATAGTGTTGTTTGGGCTCACTAGCTAGGTTCCTGGTTCTTCTTCCTGTGTCAATTTGGATTGCTTGTGTTTTTGATCTTGGCTTGTCATTTAACCACTCTCTGTCTCTCGTTTTTTATACTGCGTTGTCCTCCTGGTTCTGACTTAGTTACGTACAACTCTGTCTTTGTGTTGTTTGTCTCTAGGTGTTTATCTGTCTGTGCACCTAAGAAGGACTGTCGACCAGTTGCAGGCTTGCTACCTAGGGCTTGCACTGCAAGTTGGTAGATAAAGTGGGCTGCTTTCTAGGTTGGGGCTCACTGTCTGTGTTTGCCCCTACCTACAGGCATTACAGGGAGGGTTTTTAGCTTTTATTGAATGTGTATGACTTTTTGATCACTTAGTATTCATTGTTTTGGTGGAGGTGAAGTGAAAAAAATATAACGAGCCATTTTGATTTTTTTTATCCATTACGTCATTCACTGTATGGGAATAACATTTTATATTTTTATAGTATGGGCATTTTTGGACGAGGAAATGACCATGATGTTGAATTTTTATAATTGTTTTTTTTTATTCTAGGGAAAGGGGGTAATTTGAACTTTTACATCGTTTTTTGAATATTTTGTATATATATATTTTTATACTTACTTGAAATCACCCTAGGTGACTATAGCATGCAATCATTAGATTGCCACTTGTATTCTGTAATGAATTTATATGTGCTGTCTGCCAGCAAAGGTAAGGTTGAACAAAAGTTAAGGAGACAGCTGGAGAAGGTTTTGAGCATGCACAACAATGTAGTAGACAGTAAAAGATCCTACATTGTCGTGGACAGGGCAATAGCAGAAACAGTCATGTCTACAGACCTCAGTGGGAAAAGCTAGCCACCAAGGGTGTCCTGCTCAATTCAGAGAGAAATAACTGCACAGTGTGAGAACTGAGCAGAAGGCTGCAAGCTGAAGTTCCATTACAGAGCTAGACCAGAATCTGTGTACCAGCCCCAAAACAGAGGAATGGGTTGTAAGAGGGGATCATTGTAATATCTGTACAACACTGGGCTGAAACTCAGAGTAAGTCTAAGTCACTAAGTTAAAAGGGCACCTGGTGTAAGGACTGTTGAGATCTATCCTATATAACAATATTTACTGCTTCGCATTGCTGTGGTTGTACCTGCTGGAACCGGGCTATCACTATTGGAATCAGAGATAACTCAGATTCTGGTAGTTTAACCTCTTAGGTGCCGCAGGGAAGGAGCTCCCTCTGTCTTCCCATCGGCACCCCAAACATAATCGTGGGGAGCATATTACTCAGTAAAGCAGCTGGGGTCCTTCTAAACAGCCATCAATCTACATATCTCTGTTCACTGTGTAGTGGATGGAATGGGTTACTATTCACTTCAGTGGCAGCAGCTTAATCCACTGCACAGTGGGTGGAACTCTGTAGTTTTAGCCCCTATTGCAAGCACTAAAGCTGCTTGGGAACAGCTGATCTGTGAAGGCCTGGGATGTCAAACCCCGGCCGATAAGATATTAATTGCTCAACCTGCTCGGTCCTCTTCTCCCAAAACCCACTTCTCCACCATTACATAAGAAAAACTCTCCACTCTACTCTCCAGATCACATCTCACCACCTGTGCACTTGACCCAATCCCATCCCACCTCATCCCTAACCTAACCACAGTGTTTATCCCAGCCCTAGCTCAACTCTTAAACCTATCACTAGCTTCTGGTGTCTTCCCCTCTGCTTTTAAACATGCTACCATTACACCCATCCTCAAAAAGCCTTCACTTGACCTATATTCTTTGTCCAGTTATCGCCCCATATCACTTCTTCCGTATGCCTCAAAGCTACTTGAACAACATGTCCATTCGGAACTGTCCTCTCACCTCTCCTCCTGCTCCTTCTTTTACCGGCTACAATCTTCCGACCCCACCACTCGACTGAGACTGCCCTTACCAAAGTCACCAATGACCTACTAACAGCCAAAACAAAAAAACATTACTCTGTCCTCCTTCTCCTTGACCTGTCCTCTGTCTTTGACACTATTGACCACTCCCTTCTGTTGCAAACTTTCTCATCTCTTGGCATCACTGACCTGGCCCTCTCCTGGATCACATCATACCTCACAGACCGGACATTCAGCATCTCCCACTCTCACACCACCTCCTCGTCTCATTCCCTCTCTGTTGGTGTCCCGTAAGGCTCTGTCCTAGGACCCCTGCTCTTCTCTATTTACACTTTTGGCCTGGGACATCTCATAGAGTCCCATGGCTTTCAGTATCACTCTTATGCTGACGACACACAAATCTACCTCTCTGTTCCAGACATCACCACCTTATTATCCAGAATCCCACAATGTCTATCTTCTATATCATCTTTCTTCTCCTCTCGCTATCTAAAACTTAACATGGATAAAACAGAATTCATCATCTTTCCCCCATCTTGCTCAACCCCCCGAACAGACCTATCTATCACGATCAATGGCTGCGCACTCTCCCCGGTCAACAAAGTCAGATGCCTTGAAGTGACCTTGGATTCTGCCCTCTCCTTCCGACTGCACATCCAAGCCCTTTCCACCACCTGCCGCCTCCAACTCAAAAACATCTCCCGCATCCGCTCTTTCCTTAACTTTGAATCTGCGAAAAATGCTTGTACATGCCCTCATCATCTCCTGCCTAGACTACTGCAACATTGTCCTCTGTGGCCTTCCATCTAGCACTCTCGCACCCCTCCAATCGATCCTCAACTCTGCTGCCTGACTAATCCACCTCTCAACTCCTCTGCCTCTCCCCTCTGCCAATCCCTTCTGGCTCCCCATTGCCCAGCGAATTCAGTTAAAAATACTAACAAATACATACAAGGCCGTCCACAACCTGTCCCCTCCCTACATCTCTGAGCTACTTTCCCGATACATCCCCACAAGCAATCTCCGATCCTCACAAGACATCTTTCTCTCCTCTCCTCTTATCACCTCTTCCCACAATCACCTCCAAGACTTCTACCGTGCATCCCCCACACTCTGGAACTCGCTAGCACAACATATCAGACTCTCATATACAGTGGAATCCTTCAAAAGAAACCTAAAAACCCACCTCTTCAGACAAGCCTACAACCAGTGACCCTGCTGCCTCTATATCGCCATGATCAACTTCACCCTCACCTACTGTGTCCTTCTCCCATACCATGTAGATTGTAAGCCCTCACGGGCAGGGCCCTCTCTCCTTGTGTACCAGTTTGTAACTTGTCTTGTTTATGCTTAGTGCAATTGTCTGTATTATGTATGTGCACAGCTTATCATATGTACAGCGCTATGGAATGAATGGCGCTTTAATAATAAATAATAATAAAAATAATAATAATATTAAGACAAAAACAATAGAAACTGGCAACACTTCTACATTGCCTTTTACAGAATTGTTCTTTTATTCCGCTCATATAATGCTTTGACTCACTCAGTGAGGTGTTTGTCAAGCAATGTGAGTAGTATTGAAAATCTATATTGGTGTGCCAGTTCATACGTTCAATAAAGTAATTAATTTGATTAAAACTGTATAATACTCATTTCACTTTGCACTAATCCTAAATACAGTGCATATGTAGTACCCCAGACCCGGGGTACTCCAAATTGTTTATTGTTATGCATTGTCTTTCACTGTTATGTTTTCTGGCTGTCACTACCAGCAAGAAATTTACAGTATGGCAAAGGTTGGCAGGAAAGATCTTGGGAAGAGGTGCTCCATCAGCCATAAACACTAGCACACAGGAATAGAGCAGCTGAGCAAGCAACTCACTGCTAGTCTCCTCCAGCACACGCCCGCTGAAGGGAGAAACAGAGGATTGCATCCTGTTGCTAAGGATGCTGTTGCGTCACCAGGGTATGTAGCTCAGCGTGTCTATCCCGGCATGGCCTTACTGAGGCTAAGGAACGCACCGCTGGAGCTCGGACAGGCATTATGACAGTCCTGAAAAAAAATGAGCTCCATAGACATAAGTATAAAAAATAATGGGGGTTAGAATATGTTAATGAAAAAATATATTTTTTTTTTTCCAAAGTTTTTTTTTCAGTAATAAAACACAAGAAAGACTATATAAATGTGGTATCTTTGTAATCATACTGACCTAGAGAATGAAGGGAACAGGTCATTTTTACTGCATAGGGAACTACTTAAAAACAAAACCCATAAAACTATGACGGAAATGCATTTTTTTCCAATTCTACCCCATTAGGAATTTGTTCAGCTTCCCACTACATTTTATGCTATAGTAAATTGTGCCATTAAAAAGTACAACTTGTCTCCAAAAAACAAGTCCTCATATGGCTATATGAATGGAAAGATAAAAAAGTTATGGCTCCGGGAATTCAGGGAGTTAAAAAGTAAAATGCAAAAGCGGAAAATCACAAAGTCCTGAAAGGGTTAAGCATGGTCATACAGAATTATTTCCACATTTTGTCCAAAATACTACTGTTTTTAAAGACATTTAGTCGATCAGTCTGCTTACAACACAAGGATCAATCTATTGATTTAGAAGAAATAATGCAGTGTAAGCGGAGACTGACTTGTTAGTGAAGCTTTTTTCCAACATTATTACATTGATGTAGCTTTCTACAGCCAGACTAGACCACATTAGGGTGACAGGATATTGATGTTTTCTGTCACAGTGAAAAATGAAATATGTGCTAAACCTAAGATCCATGGGTCACTATTGATTAAAGGTACAAGTTAATTGCTTACATGAAATCATTTTGATCTGTGGGAAATATTAAATTTCTAAACGATTTTATGCAGAGCTTTTATTATTATTATTATTATTATTATTTTCTATATACTTGTTAGATTTGCCTCGCACAAAACCATATACCTTCTAATGTGAAGTTAGGAATATGGGGTCATGTGGCAGGTCTAATAATAGGTGCCATAAAAACAATTGTCATTACTGCCAATTGTTTGTCCAGAATGTACAGGCATAAAGCTGTGAATCTATTTGTTATTATTTGTCTCATCTCCTCTAAATGAGTCCACCACTGAGATCACTGCTGCAGCCAATGTTGGTTATCCCACATGATCTGACCCAAGAGAGAGTCAAAAGCGCCACCCCATAAATGCACATCCGACCAAAAAGGATATAAAAATATATAAAGTTTATTAGACACAACAACACACACGCATTAAAAAATTGTATACAATGTAGAACAAAGTGCGGTATGCAATAAAATATATGTAACCGACACACACAGGTCCACTGAATTATCACATATAAATGTATGCGTTGTCAACCAGCATATAAAGCAATACAATAAATCACATATAGCAAATGTAAGGTAAGGTAAGACCACTAGAATAGAAAATACAGACAGACCAACATGGGGTCACATGTCAAGCGCCAAACCTACATAGCCAGCTGGTGCAGTGGACCTGGAAACATAACAAGCGCCCAACGCGTGTCGCCGGAGCAATCCGGCTTCCTCAGGGACCCATTTATATGTGATAATTCATTGGACCTGTGTGTGTCGGTTACATATATTTTATTGCATACCGCACTTTGTTCTACATTGTATACAATTTTTTAATGCGTGTCTGTTGTTGTGTCTAATAAACTTTAGATATTTTTATATCCTTTATGGTCGGATGTGCATTTATGGGGTGGCGCTTTTGACTCTCTCTTGGGCCAGATCATGTGTCATATGTAGTTTTACCACCCTTTGCACTCCTTTAAGTATATGGTATGCCCCCTGTCTCTTCAAACTAATGTTGGTTATCCCATGACTAATGTAAAAAATTAAAATCAGACATCATATAGCGCATGACAAGCTCTTCCTAACAAAATAGATGGCAGATCAAGGGGAGTGTCTTTTCTGCTGCAGCCCAGGAGGCGTGTCCATGCTCTCCCTATCACAGCTCAGGAGGAAGTTGAAGGATGAAACTGAGCATGTGTGGCCATCTCAGGGAGCAGGTCAAATTAAAAAGAAAAAGAACAAAGAGCAGGCAGTGCTATGCAGATACATTTTATTGAATAACTCTAATAACTATACAAATTTTTGTATTATATGCATTTACAAAAGTATTCAGATCCAGGTGCTGGTTTGAAAACTGTAGAATATTTTTTGTGGGACAACCCCTTTAATACTGTATGTCATTGCTGTAGCAGGAACAACAGTGGGGTAGCACGAAGAACAGAAGGGGAGCTGGAAAGCATTGGCAGCAAGGGGCCTAGTAAGGTGAGTATTTTGCCTTTTGTCATTTTACCCTATTTTAATTTTTTTTTATTAAATCATGGATTTGGACAATCCCTTTAACACTGTTTCTTCCAAATATCATCCAAATATAATTACCTTTTACAATTAATATGGACTTACAGACTTGTTATTAGATTGCCAATGAATACCTCCAAAGCAGTAGAAATAACTAACTTGAGTCTAATATCTATATCTAGGGTTAAGCAAAGCAGAGCATTCGAAGCAGAATTCAGTCCAAAGTTTAGGAAAAGTTTGATTTGCAATGAAGCCCAATTTCCTCGTGCTTCATGGTAATGAATCAGCTTTTCCTAAAATGGCAGCTGCACGTGTTACAAGGTGAAAGTAAGAAGCTCTGGAATGGGAGATCACCCATAATTCTGTGCTGCCAACCAATCCTCAGGTAGCCATCCCCTGTGATGTCACAGCCCTATAAAACCCTCATCCCGCGCGGTCTCTGCCATTGCCCTGTGAGCTGAACATAGGGAGAGATGTGGCAAGTGCTCATGTGCTAGGGACAGTGTTGCTGAAAATGATTAATAGAAGAATATTGGAGAGGGAGACTGCAGGGAGAATTATTCTTCGTCAGTTTTACTACATTTACTTATTCATCTGAGGGGTTAGGTCATGTGATATTTTTATACAGCAGGTTATTACGGACACGGCGATAACTAATATGTATACTTTGTTTTTATTTATAAAAGTTTTACACAATAAGAGCATTTTTGAAACAAAAAAATCATGTTTTAGTGTCTCCATTTTCTGAGAGCCATAATTTTTATTTTATTTTTTGGGCGATTGTCTTAGGTAGGGTCTATTTTTTTGCGGGATGAGATGATGGTTTGATTGGTATGATTTTGGGGTGCGTATGACTTTTTGATTGCTTGGTATTACACTGTTTGTGATGTAAGGTGACAAAACATGGCTTTTTTACACCGTTTATTTTTTATTTTTTACGGTGTTCACCTGAGGGGTTAACTCATGTGATATTTTTATAGAGCAGGTCGTTGCGGATGTGGCAATACCTAATATGTCTACTTTTTTTATTTATTAAAGTTTTATACACTAATATTTTTGAAACAAAAAAAAAAATGTTTTAGTGTCTTTATAGTCTGAGAGCCAAACTTTTTTTTAATTTTTTGGGTGATTGTTTTAGGTAGGGGCTCATTTTTTATTTATTAAAGTTTTATACACTAATATTTTTGAAACAAAAAAAAATATGTTTTAGTGTCTTTATAGTCTGAGAGCCAAACTTTTTTAAATTTTTTGGGTGATTGTTTTAGGTAGGGGCTCGTTTTTTGTGGGATGAGGTGACAGTTAGATTGATACTATTTTGGTGGGGAAACGCCTTTTTGATCGCTTGGTGTTGCACTTTTAGTGATGTAAGGTGACAAAAAAATGTTTTTTTAGCACAATTTTTATTTTACTTTTTTGACAGTGTTCACCTGGGGGGTTAGATCATGTGATATTTTTATAGAGCTGGTCTATACGAACGCAGTGATATGTAATATGTCTACTTTTATAATTTTTTCCTGTTTTTACTTTATTTTGGAAAAATAATGTTTTTTATTTACTTGAAACTTACATTTTTTTATATAAAAAAACACTTTTTTTTCCACTTTATTTAACTTCTTATATTTGTCCCACTTTGGGACTTCACCTTTTCAGGGTTTGATCCCTGTTTCAATTCAGTACAATACATTCTGTATTGTACTGAATTGAACTGTCAGCCTCTCACACAGGGAGACGCTGACAGTTGCCTAGGAGACCCAACACTCAGGCTGGATCTCCTGGGCTTCCATAGGCTGGCAGCTTCGATGCCTGTGTAAGGATTGGGGCTGCCATGGCAACCATTGACCCCCTGACAGCGCAGTGCGGGGGAAGGCGATGGAGTCAGAGGGAGCCCCCTCCCTCTGTATACTCTGCACGTGCCGCGGTCAGCGCTGACCGCTGCACGTGAAAGAGTTTATCTGCCGGCATCACCGCACATAGCGATGCCGGCGGATGCAGCAGGAGCCCAGCTATCAGTAACAGCCGGGCCCGTGCTGAGGATCGGACAGGTGAAGCTCCTGCACCCGCCTGATCCCATCACATACATGCACGTGAGGATGCGGCAAGCAGCCACATTCGCTCATGTACATGTATGTGAGGATGCGGGAAGGGGTTAATGATGACCATCCTCATCTTTTGCTGGCTTTACTTCTTCCAAATCATCCATCAAAGTCTCCAAGTCCTAGAAAAGTCAGCAGGTGACGCCCCAGACGAAGCAGGTAACGAGACCCGGGTCGGGCAGAAATACAATTTTGTATGTGCTATGTTAAAAAGAACAGACTTTGTAAGTATAACAAAACACAGAGAATCCTTTTACTTGTGGGTCTGCACTATGTTTTTTTCCTTTTAAAGGGATAACAACTGTTTCTGCTGCCGGTTGGTTCAGAGATCGAGGGGGCTGAAACCAGAGACTGAGAAAAAGTGCTCTAGAAAAGGGATTGTGTGTGAACTGACCTCTACTTAAAGCACCTTCAGCACGGACCCAAACTTTATTTTTATGTGCTATTATTATACGGAGAATGGACCTACTCCCTGATTCTGGGACTGCAGCTTTTGATTATTTTTAGGAACCGCACACAAAACGCTCTGTTTAGACGATGCAGAGGGAAGAGGAGCTGGATATTCTTGATGACAATTCTCAATTCTCAATTTCTCATCGATATTAGATGATGTGGAAAAGGAAGAAAAGCAGATGACAGAAAAGGGGCTCAAACCTGTAGGGCAGGAGAGCGCTGGGGTTGGAGAAGTGGGTATGCTAGAGCTGATTAATATTCTGTATTTACTGTCAAATAACCTGCAGGAGATTGCAGGACAGAACAGCAATAATATGTATATTGCCACCCCACCTAACCAGCCAAACCCGATACCAGCAACATCACCTGTTTACAGGTGCCGCCATTAACATTAAAGGAATAAACAGTGAGGTCTTCATTATTAAATGAAAGGCAGTTGAGGTCTAATTCATGTGGCCATACCCTAAGACAGTGTGTCCTAGTTATACCTGTTTTATAGTCATTCATGACTAATTAATTCATAAATAATAGTGATGATCGAGCATGCTCTCCGAACACCTGTAAGTACTGCCCTCACTGTAATGCCATAGCCATGTTGGCTGCAGGCATTACAGTGATTGGCTGGCCGGAGTGCGTCATAGGGTGCTATATAGCACCTGATGACGCATGTTCGGCTTATTCTTAGTAAGGAAGAGCTGTGCTGAGGAAGGGACAGACAGTGTAGGGAGTGAAATAAGAATAATTTTTATTAGAAACACTTTTCAGAGACCCAAAAGTCTTTTTAATGACTATTGTGTGTGGGAGAAGCAATATATATTTTTAGAGCAACCTGCGCTAAATTGCTAAAACTTAACAGACCCAAAAGTCCTTTTAAGGACTATTGTGTGTGGCTGCAGCAATATCTGTTTTTAGCGCAATCTGCGCTAAATAGCTAAAACTTTACAAACCCAAAAGTCCTTCTAAGGACTATTGTGTGTGGCAGCAATATCTATTTTTAGCGCATCCTGCATTAAATAGCGTACAATAGTTAGGCCGCAGCAGACAGTGACATTAGCTGCGTCACATCTCCAGTGTACAGTGTGCGCATCCCCAAAAAATCTGTAACATCCAGTGTACTTTTTCCGTAGATGGTGTCCACTGCGGACAGTGACATTAGCTGCGCCACATCTCCAGTGTAAAGTGTGCACATCCAAAAAATATCTGACATCCAGTGTACTTTTTCCGTAGACGGTGTTCGCTGCGGACAGTGACATTAGCTGCGCCACATCTCCTGTGTAAAGTGTGCGCATCCAAAAAATATCTGTGACATACAGTGTACTTTTTCAATAGACGGTGTCCGCTTCTGACAGTGACATAACCAGTGCCACATCTGCAGTGTAACGTGTGCACTTAAGAAAATTATCTGTGACATCCAGTGTACTTTTTCCATAGACGGTGTCCGCTGCGGACAGTGACATTAGCTGCGCCACATCTCCAGTGTATAGTGTGCGCATCCAAAAAATATCTGTTGACATACAGTGTCCTTTTTCCGTAGACTGTGTCCGCTGCGGACAGTGACATTAGCTGCGCAACTAGTGTTGAGCAAGCATGCTCGGCCGAACTGCTTTTCGGCCAAATACTGCGGGTGCTGGAGTACAATTTAATACAATGAAAGTCAATGGGAGACCCGAGCATCAAACCAGGCACCCCCTACTCTGAAGAAGAGAGGATGTCTGGTTCACAAAAAAAGGTTAGAAATTTTGGAAACAGCATTAAGAGGATGGCTGAATGCATCTTGGACTCCTATTACCTATGACATACAATATGCAACCACAGAAAGACTATATGCCAAAAGACACGTATGTGCAAGCCATCAATCTATCCATAAGACAGATAACAGCCTTAGTCAGCATACCTTACAATGGCAGCCTTGTGCACTATGAGACATTCCAAACTAGCTCTCATTTGACTAAGAGCCAGTAAGCCTCAAAGTTACTTCAGATCTGTTGGATGGCTTGGGTGGACCTGCGCACCTAGATCAATATCATTAGGGAGACAAACAGTTTTCTGATTGTCCTAACATAATATCCAATAATCTTTCTATACAGTTTTGTCATGTAAAAACTTTTTGCATAAACATGGACATATGGGAAAGACATGCAAATGAGCAGAATCTGCCTTGTTTTTCAGCTGAAAAACCATTTGCATGGAAAATTTGCGATCTACACTACTCATGAACAGCGCCATCTATTGGTTTCATAGTCTTACGACAAGAGTAATAGTCTTGTCATAAGACTACGAAACCAATAGATGACGCTGTTCATGAGTCATGAACAGTGCCACCTAAAAAATATCTGTGCATCCAGTGTCCTTTTTCCGTAGACGGTGTCCGCTGCGGACAATGACATTAGCTGCGTCACATCTCCGGTGTAAAGTGCGCGCATCAAAAAATATCTGTGACATCCAGTGTACTTTTTCCGTAGACGATGTCCGCTGCGGACAGTGGCATTAGCTGCGCGACATCTCCTGTGTAAAGTGTGAGCATCCAAAAATGTATCTGTGACATACAGTGTACTTTGTCAATAGACTGTGTCCGCTTCTGACAGTGACATTACCAGGGCCACATCTAAAGTGTAACGTGTGCGCTCCAAAAATGTATCTGTGACATACAGTGTACTTTTTTGCGTAGGGGATGAGACACAGTTGTCAATCACTGAGGTAGTGGTTAGGTCAACAAGTCAGGAGGATGAGCAGAGTGAGGAAGTGAAAGAGGATGTGGTGGACGATGAAGTCACTGACCCAACCTGGGAAGGTGGAAAGCCGAGCGAGGACAGCAGTACAGAGGGGGAGGGATCTGCACCACTGCAACAGGCTAGAAGAGGCAGTGGGCTGGCAAAAGGGAGAAGGCGGGCCACACCAAACAGGCCCGCAACTGTTCCGGAGCACACCCTTGCGGAAATCTCCCTTGCCAAGGGGTAGGTGTTCCGTAGTCTGGCCCTAATTTGAGGAAAGTGTGGATGACAAAATAATTGTAATTTGCAACCTGTGCCATACAAAAATGAGCAGGGACGTTAACACTAGCAACCTCACCACCACCAGCTTGACCCGCCACATGGCATCAAAGCACCGTAATAGGTGGAACGAATGCCTGGATTCACAATCTGTGTCTGCTGGTCACACCACTGCCTCCTCTTCCCCTGTGTTACGTGCTGGCCAATTCCCTGTCCAAGACGCAGGCCCGGATGCCTCCCGCCCTGCACCTGGACCTTCGCAAGCACCATCAGCCACCACATCCACTTCCATGTCCCAGCGCAGCGTCCAAATGTCCTTATCCCAGGCATTTGAACGCAAGCGCAAATACCCAGCCACCCACCTACAGGCCATAGCACTAAATGCACAGCTTACCAAATTACTTGCCCTGGAAATGTTGCCATTTAGGCTTGTGGACACTGAGACCTTCCGCAGCCTGATGTCGGGGGCCGTCCCACGTTACGCAGTCCCCAGCCTCCACTATTTTTCAAGGTGTGCCGTGCCTGCCTTACACCAACATGTGTCCTGTAACATCACATGTGCCCTGACGAACGTAGTTACTGGGAAGGTCCACTTAACCACGGACAAATGGACAAGTGCATTCGGCCAGGGATGCTACATTTACCTGACGCCACGCTGGGTGAATGTTATGGAGGCCGGGAGTGAGTTGTACCCTGGGATGGCACAGGTGCTACCGACACCAAGGATTGCGGGCCCTACGTTGGTCAGGATTTCCACCAGCACCTACGTTAGTGACTCTAACCCCCACTACTCCTCCTCCGCCTCCTCCTCCACTTACACCTCCACCTCCAAATTATCCACGTGCAGCACCAGTCAGTCATCAGTTGGTAGCTGGAAGCAGTGTAGCACTGCAGTGGGGAAGCGGCAACAGGCCGAGCTGAAGCTATGCTTAGGGGACAAACAGCACACCGCCACAGAGCTGTGGCAGGGGATAAGAGACCAGACTGAGTTGTGGCTCTTGCCACTCAACCTAGAACCAGGCATGGTTGTGTCTGATAATGGCTGTAACTTGGTGGCGGCTTTGGAGCTTGGCAAGCTCACACACATCCCATGCATAGCCCACGTCTTAAACTTAGTTGTTCAGGGGTTTCTCAAAACCTACCCCAATTTGCCTGAGTTACTGGTGAAGGTGCGCCGCGTGTATGCACATTTCCGTAAGTCATCGACAGCTTCAGCCGGTCTGTCAACGTTGCAGCAGCGCTTGAAATTGCCAGCTCACCGGCTGTTGTGCGACATGAGCACATGCTGTAACTCTACGTTCCACATGTTGGCCAGGATTTGTGAGCAGCAGAGGGCAGTAGTGGAATACCAGCTGCAACATGGTCGTCGCCTTTCCAGTCAGCTTCCGCTATTCACATGCGAGGAGTGGGCATGGATGTCTGACCTCTGTGAGGTTTTAAGAAACTTTGAGGAGTCAATACAGATGGTGAGCGGCGATAATGCTATTATCAGCGTAACAATCCCACTTCTGTGTCTACTCAAACGCTCGCTGCTCATAATTAAGGACAACGTTTTGCATGTGGAAGAGGTGGAAATTGGGGAAGACATTACACAGGGTGATAGCCAGAACAACCTCAGTTCGTCTTCTCAGCGCGAATTGGACGAGGAAGAGGAGGAGGAGCAGGAGACGGTTGCTTTCGCTACAGAGGATAGTACCCATGGAAGTTTAATTCCATCTGTTCAGCGTGAGTGGGCAGAAGAGGAGGAAGAGGAGATTGAGAGTGAACCTCCTGATGATGACAGCGAAGTCTTGCCTGTTGGTACTCTGGCACACATGGCTGACTTCATGTTAGGCTGCCTTTCCCGCGACCCGCGCGTTATACGCATTTTAGACAATTACTGCTTGTACACCCTTCTCGACCCCCACTACAAAGAGAACTTCTCATCTCTCATTCCTTTGGTGGAGAGAATGAGCAAAACAGTGCAATACCAGAAGATCCTTGTTGAAAATTGCTAAAAAAAAATCCATCTGACAACGCTGGCGGCAGAGTCCGTAGTTTCTTGGCCAACCAAGGAGGGGAGACAAGGGGAACGCACAGCAGTTCCAACAGAGGCAGGGCAACACTCTCCAAAGCCTGGGACAGTTTCATGACACCTCGCCAGCACCCTCACCCTGATGCGCCGCCTAGTGTCACAAGGAGGGAAAAATTTTGGAAGATGGGAAGGAGTACATAGCAGACCGTGTCAGCGTCCTCAATGATCCCTCAGTGCATTATAACTACTGGGTGTCCAAGCTGGACACGTGACACGAACTGGCGCTCTACGCCTTGGAGGTGCTGGCCTGCCCTGCCGCCAGCCTTTTGTCTGAGCGGGTATTTAGTGCTGCTGGTGGCATTATAACAGATAAGCGTATCCGTCTGTCAACTGAAAATGCTGGCAGGTTGACTCTTATAAAAATGAACAAGGCCTGGATTGACCATGACTTCTCGACTCCACCAGAGGAAAGCTGATGAACATAAAGGCACTTTAAATGTGTTGTTTATAATGTACTGAATACACTGTATTCCCATGCACCCTTTCCACCACAAACAAGGGTATATGGTTGAATCTTCCTTTTCTCATCCTCCTTCTCCTCTTCCATCATATCAACATGCTTATTCGTCACATATAATGCTCTTGCATATATGCCTTTCGCATATAATGTTTTACAGGGTCAGATCAGCTGCAGGCCCTCGTATATAATTTTTTTAGAGGGTCAGCTCACCAGCAGGCCCTCACCTACAATGTTTTACAGGGTCAGCTCACCAGCAGGCCCTCACATATAATTTTTTAGAGGGTCAGCTCACCAGCAGGCCCTCACATATAATGTTTTACAGGGTCAGCTCACCAGCAGGCCCTCACCTTCAATGTTTTAAAGGGTCAGCTCACCAGCAGGCCCTCGCATATAATTTTTTAGAGGGTCAGCTCAGCAGCAGGCCCTCGCATATAATGTTTTACAGGGTCAGCTCACCAGCAGGCCCTCATCTACAATGTTTTACAGGGTCAGTTCACCAGCAGGCCCTTGCATATAATTTTGTAGAGTGTCAGCTCACCAGCAGGCCCTCACATATAATGTTTTACAGGGTCAGCTCACCAGCAGGCCTTCACCTACAATCTTTTACAGGGTCAGCTCACCTGAAGGCCCTCGCATATAATTTTTTAGAGGACCAGCTCACCAGCAGGCCTTCACCTACAATGTTTTACAGGGTCAGATAACCAGCAGGCCCTCGCATATAATTTTTTAGAGGGTCAGCTCACCAGCAGGCCCTCACCTACAATGTTTTACAGGGTCAGCTCACCAGCAGGCTCTCGCATATAATATTTTACAGGGTCAGCTCATCAGCAGGCCCTCACATATAATATTTTACAGGGTCAGCTCACCAGCAGGCCCTCGCATATAATTTTTTAGCGGGTCAGCTCACAAGCAGGCCTGCACCTAAAATCTTTTACAGGGTCAGCTCAACTGCAGGCCCGCACCTAAAATCTTTTACAGGGTCAGCTCACCTGCAGGCCCTCACCGAATTATACCTAATAGGTAATTTGCGCGCATGCTGCTTTGCTTGGATGTGTTAGCCATAGCCGTTTCCCCGATACCCGTGGTCACCATGGTTTGCGCTGAAAATAAAATTAAAAGTTGATAGACGCACAATCGGTCCCAGGTTATCAAGTAAAAAATAACCAAAGCGGCAGCAGGCCCTCGCCCATAATGTATTAGATGGTCAGATCAGCAGGCGCTTGCTCCAAATGTTTTTGAGGGTCATCAGCAGGCCATCAATCATAATTTTTCAAGGCTGTGTATGATGCCCTCATTTATGTGTAACAAATGGTGTATTGGAGTGCCAGATCCTTGTAATTTTTGCCAGCCCTTTCACTTAGTGCAAAGGCTTTATGAGTTTAGGAGTCCCACTACATGAACAATTGTATCACAATGTGAATGAGGCCCTCCTTTATGTGATATACAGGTTGTATCGGAGTGCCTCTTCCTTGTAATTTTTGGCAGCACTTGCACTTTATATACAAGTAAAATATACAGGAAAGAATGTTTCCTACCAATTTTTCCTCTAAAATCGATTTTATCTTCGGTTTGGTGAGTATTATTGTCAGTCTGTAAAAGTGGCGTACTACTCAGACAACATTGTTCCCAGCAGCGACCTGGGAGTCCAAGATGCATCCAGACATCCTCCCCATGCTGTTCCCGAACCATTTTGGTGGTGCTTCCATCAATTTCTGACCTTTTCCTATGAACCAGGAACCCTCCCCTCTTCAGAGCAGGGGGTGCCTGGTTTAATGCTCGAGTTCTCCCATTGATTTACATTATACTCGGGTGCTCGTTAGAGCACCCGAGCATCCTGATGTGTTCTACCAGAGCACCCGAGCACTTTAATGCGCTATCAGCACTAATAACTAATCAAATTTTTAAGTACATTTCAAAAACCCACTATTTAAGGACCAGTTCAGTTCTGAAGTCACTTTGTGGGGCTTACATAGTAGACACCCCCCCTAAATGACCCCATTATAGAAACTTCACCCCTCAAGTTACTCAAAACTGATTTTACAAACTTTTTTAACCCTTTAGGCGTTCCACAAGAATTAAAGGAAAACGGAGATGAAATTTCTAAATTTCACTTTTTTGGCAAATTTACCATTTTAATAAAAAAAATTCTTTAACACATCAAGGGTTAACAGTTAAACAAAACTCAATATTATTACCCTGATTCTGTGGTTTACAGAAACACCCCATATGTGGTCGTAAGCTGATGTAAGGGCACACGGCAGGGCGCAGAAGAAAAGGAGCGCCATATGGTTTTTGAAAGGCAGATTTTGCTGGACTGGTTTTTAGACCCCATGTCCCATTTGAAGGCCCCCTGATGCAACCTTACATTAGAAACTCCCAAAAGTGACAACATTTTGGAAACTACGGGATAAGGTGACAATATTATGGGTACTAGTTTGGGGTACATATGATTTTTAGTCGCTCTATATTACGTATTTTGTGAGGAAAGGTAACCAAAAAATGGCTGTTTTGGCACCGTTTTTATTTTTTGTTTTTTACAACGTTCATCTGACAGGTTAGATCATGTGATATTTTTATAGAGCAGGTTGCTGTAGATGCAATGATATAAAATATGTCTACTTTCTTTGTTTGTTTCAGCTTTACATAATAAAGCATTTTTGTTAAAAATTATGATTTTGTGTCTCCATTTTCTGAACTCAATTTATTTTTATTTTTCCGCCGATCGTCTTGTGCAGGGGCTCGTTTTTTGCAGGAAGAGTTGATGTTTTTATTGGTACCATTTTTGGGTACATATGATTTCTTTGATCATTCAATATTACACTTTATGAAGCAAGGTGACCAAAAAATTGGTTGTTTTGGCACGGTTTTTTATTTATTTATTTTTACAGTGTTCAGGGGTTAGGTCATGTGATATTTTTATAGAGCAGATCGTTATGGACATGGAAATACCTAATATGTATACTTTTTCTTATTTATTATAGTTGTACACAATAATAGCATTTTTGAAACCAAAAAATTATGTTTTAGTGTCTCCATAGTCTTACAGCCATAGCTTTTTTATTTTTTGACAGATTATCTTAGTTATGATCAACTTTTTTTGCAGGATGAGGTGACGGTTTGATTGGTACTATTTTGGGTGGCATACGCCTATTTGATCACTTGGTGTTGCACTTTATGTGATGTTAGGTGACCAAAAATTGCTTTTTTGGCACTGTTTTTATTTTACATTTTTTTACGGTGTTCACCTGAGGGGTTAGGTTATGTGATTTTTTCACTTTAGTACAATAATATCATTTTTGCAACAAACAAATGATGTGTTTCCATATTCTGAGAGCTATATTTTTTTTATATTTTGGGTGATTGTCTTGTGTAGGGTCTAATTTTTTGCGGGATGAGGTGATGGTTTTATTGGTCACATTTTGGGGGGCATACGCCTTTTTGATCGCTTGGTGTTGCACTTTTTGTGATGGAAGGTGACAAAAATGGCTTTTTTGGACACTGTTTTTATTAAATTTTTTACTGTGTTTATCAGACGGGGTAGATCATGTGATTTATTTATATAGCCAGTCGTTACGGATGCGGCAATATCTAATATGTGTGTTTTTTCTTTTTTTTATTCTATTTTTCATTATAAAATCTGGGGAACGGAGCGTTTTTTCTTTTTTTACTTGAAACTTTTTTTATTTTATTAAAAACACTTTTTTTGTATGGTAATGTATGGTAATGCATTACCTGTTAGTGTATTACCCAGAGTACTACACTAACAGGTTGCCTAGGAGACCGGGCCTGGGGCTGGATCTCCTCGGCCCCTATAGAAGGCAGGTCTCCAAGCCGTGCAAGGCATTGGGCAGCCTCTGCATGGCATCGGGCTGCCTTGTCACCCATCGGGCTCCCTCACCCCCCCGCAAACCTCTTCTATTCCGCTGTCAGCGCTGACTGCGGCATAGAATGGGTTAATCCACCGACATCGGCTTTTACAGCGATGCCGGCGGATACAGCAGGGGTCCGGCTATCAGGGACTGCTGGGCCCCTGCAGTGATCGGGCGCGCACCTCTCAGGTGCCCACCCGATCACCATGACGTGATAGTATGTCCAAATGCGGGAAGTCACTTGCCGCCATGACGTACTATTACGTAATGTGTCAGGAAGGGGTTAATGCTTTTTACATTTTCCTTACTTGTAGTGCCCTCTGCTGTTTTTCATGGCTGAAATTATGTAAGGCCATCTTCTCCTGCATACAGT
The DNA here is from genome assembly GCF_905171765.1 of Bufo bufo. Classification (NCBI taxonomy): domain Eukaryota; kingdom Metazoa; phylum Chordata; class Amphibia; order Anura; family Bufonidae; genus Bufo; species Bufo bufo. The sequence continues at coordinate 399,428,842 of NC_053393.1, read as the reverse complement.
AGATCAACAGACATGCTAAGTAGCTTCCCTACTCATGGTGATTTTTTAATAAAGCAGGTGAAATGGCCCAGACAATCTTTACTCATTCATTCATCCATCCCTACGTCTAAATTCATAGAAATAGCTATATCTCTCTCTAGACAAAGAAGGAAATTGGTTGTGGTGGTTTAAAATACTATAGAGCTGGTGGAGTGTATGAGGGTTTATTTTCTATGCAGGGGAGAAAGGGCTTAAGAAGAGCTGACTGCAATGCATTCTTGGGAGTGATTAATTGTCACATGGGATGAGCTGCTGCCAACCCACAGAAAGTAAGGATATAACAAGAGGTGAAAATTATGCTGGAGAGCAACTTTTCTTTTTTTGCATTAATATACTGTAGTTAAAACAATGGTATATATTACTACAGTGATTGTATTTATATAATTCATGGGATAACCCTTTTAATAGCTGTATTAGAAATGGTATCTGCCGGATAGCTAATAAATGTATAATTGCTGACAGGGGTTTAGTAATCACTGATTTTTTTTGGCCTTTTGAACAGAAAGGTAGATTCTGCTGGACTGCTATTACTAGACAGAACTGCAAAGGGTTTGCTAATTTTTATTAATTTATATTTCAAATGTGAAATGTTGCCTTAAAGTGGAGTTTTCGTCAAGGTAATGAGAACTACATTGGGACTGCGCCCCCATAGCTTTACAAATGACTGCATGAACCATGTACATACAGTAGATATCTGTATATGCTGTTCTATTCAGAATGGGTGTGCATATTACAAACATATTACACATTTCTCCCAACAGTACATTGACTGGTTGGGCGTAAACCAGTGCTGTCAATTCCTGTATCATGCTGGTCGTCAAGATCTTGACTTATGGACTGAACATTTATAGCAAGTACATGAACCTCTTTAATTACACAATACCAATAACTAATGTTAATTTTTCAACTCCTTGAAATAAATCGGTGTAGGCTAAGAGAGTGAAAGTGTTTCTTGTAATAAAAATATTGCCTTTTGCAAATAATTCTTTTTATAGATTACTAGGGGAAAGAAATATGTAAAGAAAAGGTTTTATGTGAAGGAACCTGAGTGCTTTTCCTCCACAAGTATGAATAAATTACCAGTGTGTGATTTTTAACCTTTTAAATGTATTATGGCTTTATTAATCCACATGACTATTATGCTTTAAATTGCAGTTATTGTAGCCATAAAGAGCTCTAGGAAATACACGCAGCATAGGTAAAATATAGCTTTAATTGACAGCATTGTGATGAATTTTTGCTAATCCATAGATATGCTGTACATTCTAAGCTACTTTTGACATATGATTACATTAATGCATGACCTCTCCATTAAGTTAATGTAGCTGAAACAGGGATTTTTTTTCTGCTATAAAACATACAGTCATCTACTTTCCTGGAAAAAATGTGAGCACGAAAGAATCTTACTGTCAAGATTCCATCTGAGCCAACTAAATCCAGGAATCAATAAGGATCATTGACCTAGATGAAAAGCAAAGTCAAATTATTTTCAAATTGCAAATTTAGATTTCTGCTTTTAGACAACAAAACCCAACATTTCTGTATAAAACATTTTCCAATACACAGATTACCGCAAACCTAAAGCCCTAAAAGGGTTATTCCAGCTTTTATGTCAGTTTTCAATTTGGCCATTAGAGAGAACTGATCCTAAAATTAAATCTGGTAATTTATATTGATGACCTTTCCTCTTGATGGGTCATTAATATCTAATTGGCCCACGCTGATCAGCTGTTAGAAGAGGCCGGCACTCCTGGAACACCGTGGCCCCATCCTAGGCTATATGACATTGAATGGAATGGGGCTACAATACCAAGCACAGTCACTGTACAATGAATGGCACTGAGCTGCCGGGAGCTGGCTGCACTCACCAAAGCTCCAGTGAGTGCGGCGGCTCCCCGAAACAGCTGATAGGCAGGACCCCCGCCGATGTGAAAATGATGAATTGGGCATCATTATCTTTACCTGAAAAACCCACTTACCTGCTGCTTCTCTGCTCCATTCCAGTGCTGTTGGTCCTGTCAGGTGTATCTTACACTGTCCAGATCTGTACAGGACAAGAACCCAAAGAACTGACTGTACCCTCAGTGCTGAAAAAAAATGGCATTTTGGATTAGTGCTAGAGATGTGTGACTTTCCTAAAATTCATTTCAGTCAGATTATTATGAATGTGCAAGGAAATTCCATTTGGGTACAAATCAGTTCTACCTGAATATCTCTCTTTCTCTCAAAAAATTCTACCCTAACGAATGTGAAAAATTCTGATTCTACCAATTCAGATTTTTTTTTTTTAACTTTTGGTCGAATTTCGATTCTAAGACCTCTTTCCAACGAACGTATTCGTTCCGTGGCTGTATTGCGGGACGCATACGGCGGTTCTGCAATACACGGGTCCCCAGCCGTGTGCATTCCGGATCACGGATGCGGACTGATTCACTTGAATGGGTCTGCAAATCTGGAGATGCGGTGCGGAACGGAAGCATGGAACGGAACTCCACTAAAGCACTACGGAGTGCTTCTATAGTGTTCCGTTCTGAGCTTCCATTGCTCAAAAATATAGAAGTTGATCTATCTTTTAGTGGAACGGACGGATCGCGGACTCCATTCAAGTGAATAGGACCACGATCTACATGCTGTTCCCCACGGTTGCGGTCCGCAGCACGTGCCCGGCCAGCACACGGCCGTGTGAAAGAGGCCTAACAAAATGATCCACTCATCCTTATACAGCGCTCTACTGGCCAAATTAAAAATGTACAGAAAAGGTGGAATAACCCTTCAATGTTTACTGTAATATCAGATCAAAAACTACATTGCTGTACTTACCTTGTACTAATTCTGAGTCACAACCAATTATGTAGTTCAACAGGTTTATGACAAAAGCGCTAATAGCCTAGCTGATCCTCAAATAGAAAACCTCTATGTTGAAAATTATAATGCATATTGCGTGCAATATACAGTATTTTATAGGATTCAGTGAGTCTTAACACTACCTGTCATATTAGAAAGGGATTTGCGACCTGAAAAAGGTTGGGGACCATTGGTGTGTGTGCTAAGATAATAATAATAATAATAATAATAATCATCATCAAACATCCCATTTAATAATTCAGGAAATCTTATAACTTTTCCTGATCCTATTAGCCCACACATTATTGAATGAAAGTTAAAAACATATGCTTTATGAATGGTACTGTATGTTGCACAATGCTTATGATTGTCAACGTAACATGAAATCAATGGACTGAAGCGTGGATCTTGGCTTTAGAATACGGCAGGCATCTATTGGAAACAAAGGACACCCACTGATTTTAATAGGTGTCCTCTGATACTTAATTTTTCCTGCAAAGGCACAGCAGGGAAACAATCATATACACTGCAGACAACAGATGCTAACAGTGGCTCCTCATATCATAGCAAGAGATCATTCCTCCACCACCCAAAAAGAGAAATATTTGCCATATAAAAATTGCTTGTAAAGTAAATTGCTAAGAAATAACATTAAATTAAAAGTACATGAATGCATCTATGTAACATAACAAAATATGCCACATAATCACTTAAACAATAAATCTCTTGTACCAAAAGAGAGGACTTATTACATTCTGTAAAGTACCGTAAGTTAGAAAATGTTGCTATCATGAATAAAGATGAGCGAATCAAAGTTGACGAAGTGGAATTCGATCCGAATTTCTGTAAAAATTCGATTTGCACCGAATTGTGGTAACGAATCGCATTTTTTCCTAAAATGGCTGTTGCACATGGTAGGACATAGAGCAAAGAACTCTGAGAACATGGGATCACCGACAATCACATGCATGCAGCCAATCAGCAGCCAGCCCTGTGATGTCACAGCCGTATAAATAGCCTCAGTCATCTTGGATTCTGCCATTTTCCAGTGTACTTAGTGCAGGGAGAGACGTCTGCAGGCGCTAGGGACAGTGCTAGGAAAGACTTTTATTTTGCTGTATAGAAGTTCAGGGAAAGGATGGGGAGAAATTATTTCACAGTATTCAAGTAGAACAGGGTTCAGTAGGGGAGTTTACAGCCTGGGTAATAGGGACAATCCTATTACACCTTACTGCACTGACTGCGGATCCAAATTGCCATTATACAGCTCTGTAATTCCAGCAAACCGTTCTTGTTATTGGGGTGCAAGTGCTGTTTGATACAGCCATTAACAGGGTTTATTACAAGGAAATACTTTTATGTTTTATTTGCCCTTCTGCGGTGGAGTTATACACTCACCTAAAGAATTATTAGGAACACCTGTTCTATTTCTCATTAATGCAATTATCTAGTCAACCAATCACATGGCAGTTGCTTCAATGCATTTAGGGGTGTGGTCCTGGTCAAGACAGCAGAAGACCCCACCGGGTACCACTCATCTCCACTACAAATAGGAAAAAGAGGCTACAATTTGCACAAGCTCACCAAAATTGGACTGTTGAAGAAAATGTCCGAATTTGGCGTAAACAGAATGAGAACATGTATCCATCCTCTGATGGCTACTTCCAGCAGGATAATGCACCATGTCACAAAGCTCGAATCATTTCAAATTGGTTTCTTCAACATGACAATGAGTTCACTGTACTAAAATGGCCCCTACAGTCACCAGATCTCAACCCAATATAGCATCTTTGGGATGTGGTGGAACGGGAGCTTCGTGTCCTGGATGTGCATCCCTCAAATCTCCATCAACTGCAAGATGCTATCCTATCAATATGGGCCAACATTTCTAAAGAATGCTATCAGCACCTTGTGGAATCAATGCCACGTAGAATTAAGGCAGTTCTGAAGGCAAAAGGGGGTCCAACACCGTATTAGTATGGTGTTCCTAATAATTCTTTAGGTGAGTGTATATAGCATATACAGAACATTGGTTACATATATAGATTTAAAATAGATTTAAAAATACAACATAATGTATATCGCAATGTGCAGTCCATCTGTTAGGATGCATGTTTCTTCCTCTGGGGGTGCAGATGGCGCCGCATAACAAAAGTTATTCTTTTGTCTGTGGGGAATGGTTCTGAGGATATGTTCCCGATCGTGTGCTCATATTGCTCAGATTCCACATAGATTTCTACAGAACTTGTTCTATTAAACGCTTAAACAAGTATAGCCCCCGAGCACAATGGAAGTCAATAGGAGAACCCAAGCATTAAACCAGGCATCCCCTGCTCTGAAGAGGGGAGGGTGTTGGGACTCTAGTTCAGCTTAGGAGTTCCTGCAATGACTTCATATATAGCGTCAGCACATCCAGACTGCCTCTATTATGCACCGGCCTCAGACCCCTTGAAAAAGGTCAGTTTTGACCAAAACATTGGGACTTTTTTATATGGCTAATAATCTACCTACTTAGTCTCTATATCTGGATGACAACTGATTATGTAAAGATTTACAAGATGTATTAAAGCACCACTTTGAAAGACAAATCTTTGGTGTGCCATAGATTATTTTGAGACATATATGGAGTCAGTGCTTGGGGACACCCCAGTGTATTTAAATCTAATTAAGCCTCTATTTCTGAAAGTTTCTGGCAGGGTTCGAACTCACAACCTTCTATATTACAGCCAAGAATCTTAACTACTACACTATAGCGCTGCATAGCCAGTTACTTACTAGTAGTAAGTATTCCTATACAGCAGAAGTCTCATATTTATAAAAATTTTTAGTAACTGGAAATGCAGTTTTATAGTGTAGTGGTTAACATTCTGGGCTGTAATGTAGAAGGTTGTGATTTCAGAAATAGAGGCTAAATTTAATTTAAACATATAGGTTAAACTCGAAAAATTAGAATATCGTGCAAAGTTAATTTATTTTGGTAATGCAACTTAAAAGGTGAAACTAATATATGAGATAGACCAATTACATGCAAAGCGAGATATTTCAAGCCTTTATTTGTTATAATTTGGATGATTATGGCTTATTGCTTATGAAAACCCCAAAGTCACAATCCCAGGTACCCTTTGCTCAGGGGGTATGGATTAATTAGCTGACTAGAGTGTGACACTTTGAGCCTAGAATATTGAACTTTTTCACAATATTCAAATTTTAAGTTGCATTAACTCCTTTGAAGTTGCATTACTGAAATAAATAAACTTTTGCACGATATTCAAATTTTGTTAACCACTACACTATAGAGCTGCATGGCCAGTTACAAAAAAATATATATATGAGACTTCTGCTGTATAGGAGTACTTACTATTAGTAAGTATTCCTATACAGTAGAAGTCTCTTTTTTTTTTTTTTTAATTAACTGGCCATGCAGCTCTATAGTGCAGTGGTTAACATTCTTGGCTGTAATGTGGGAGGTTGTGAAATCGAATTCTGACAGAAACTTTTCAGAAATAGAGGCTAAATTAGATTTAAATACACTGACTCGAGCATTACGCTTGAGCACATGCTTATTCAGCTGAACACCGCAATGTGCCGAGCATAGCGATGCTGGAGTCAAACTGGTGTTCGGCCGAGCATGCTCGCCCAACACTAGTCAGTAATCCATCAGTATTGCTAAAGCCCAAAAAAACAGGAGTGGATCCAAAACAGAGATGACACATGAATGGAATATTTTCATGTCTTCCGTGTTTTGTACCCACTCTTGCTTTTGGCTACCAAATCACAAGCCAATTCTGATGCAACATAGGGACCATATCATGCAGGCCTTACAGCTGTTAGATAAACAGGATCCGTTGTGCGTCTAATTTTTCCTTCCTTCTGACAGATCAGAAGAAGGGTCAAATAAATGATGATATCAACCGGGCTGAAAGGCAAAATAGTGGCCCAGTCATAAAGTGGGGTGGGTGGGAGCAGCATGAGAAGTCCACATAGTGGCCCTATGACATAGTGGTGAGGTAGAAGCAGCATGAGGAGACCACAGAGTGGCACAATGACAGAGTGTGGAGGCGGCAGCAGCAGCATCAGGAGGAGGCCACTGGGTTGCACAATGACAGTGTGGAGGTGACAGCAGCAGCATCAGGAGGGCACAGAGAGGCACAATGGCAGAGTGTAGAGGTGGCAGCAGCAGCATCAGGAGAAGGCCACAGGGTGGGACAATGATATTGTGGAGGTGGCAGCAGCATCAGAAGGCCACAGAGTGGCACAATGACTGAGTGGGGAGGTGGGTGGAAATACCAGTACCAGCTGAAGATGGTGGGTGAAAGAAGGAGCACTTGGCATCAGATGTGTGGCATCAGATGTGTGGCAGCATCAAAATAGTACCTGAGGTAAGTAACCAGAAGAAACCAGTCTTTTTGTCAAAGTGTTGGTGTGGCACCATGGATGATCTAGTCTGGTGCATCAGGCATTGGTGGATGGAAATCCTGGCTGATCCACGCCTGATTCATCTTGACAAAGGTCAGTCTCTCCACATTTTGGGTGGACAGGCGAGTTTGCCCCCGCCGCACTAAACACCCGCTCTGATGCCACACTACTGGCCAGGCAGAACAGCTTTTCCAGGGCAAACTCTGCCAGTTGCGGCAACAAATGCAGTTTGGCAGCCCAGTAGTACAGCGGATCTTCAATGTGGGGTGGCAGAGTGCTGTCCAAGTATGCCACCACCTGCTGGTTCAGGTACTGCTCCAGGTCTAGCTGCTGCTAGTGAGTAGTTTCTTCACTAGGCGGATGAAGAAAGCTGCTAATCAGCGACTCTAGACTGAAGTTGCTGCTGATGGTGCTGGAACTGCTCCTACTCCCCCATCCTGCCACAGCAGCCATGGCAGAGGAACGTGAGCACAGAGGGCCCCCCCGGTCAGAATTGCGAGAGGATGGACAATGGTGCAGATAGGCAGCGGCCAACTTATTACATAGGATGTCTCTATAGTAGTTCAGTTTGTCCTCCTTTTCAGCGGGTGTAAAAAAAGGTCCCCATTTTGGACCGGTAGCAAGGGTCCAACAAGGTGGAGAGCGAGAAGTCATCCCTCTACTGAATGCTGACAATTCGGCTGTCACTACGCAAGCAAGTGAGCATGCATTGGGCCATTTGTGCAAGTGACTCAGAGGGACTCCCTGCCTCCATCTCTATTGTATACTGCCACGGTGTGTCTGGGTCCTCTGCCTCATCTTCCTCATCGCCCTGTAGCTCCTCTGGCTGTTCCTGCTCCTCCTCTCCCGTCACCTGTATATAAAAACCACCCATTTCTCTACACATTGCTTGTGCTCCAATGTCCTCCTCCTCCTCCAGTTCAGCCCCTACAGGGGTCATGTGGCCGTGAGATCTAGGCGCCATGTCTCCAGTCCCCTGACCTGCCAGATTTACCAGCAAATGTTCCAGGACATGAAGCAGTGGAATGATGTTGTTCATCCCGTAGTCCTGGCAACTAACAAAAAAAGTGGCCCCCTCAAAGGGCCTGAGAAATCGGCAGGTGTCGCGCATGAGGTGCCACCGGCTGACATCACAGGGGAGTACTCCTGTCCGTTTGGATCATCAAAAAATCGTTTATGGCCTTTCTTTGTTCGTATAGTCGGTCCAACATATGGAGGGTGGAATTCCAATGAGTGGAAACGTCGTATATCAGCCTATGTTGGGGGATGCCGTTCTTGCAGATGGGTGGAAGACTTCAGGAACCGCTTGACAACCAGATTGAACACGTGTGCCATGCAGGGCGCAATGCTCAGCCCTCCTTGATGCAGCACCGACACCATGTTCTTCCCGTTGTCGGTCACTGTGGTTCCGATTTTGAGTTGTTGCGGAGAAAGCCAGGATTAGATTTCTTGATGAAGGACACGGAGCAGTTCATCCCCTGTGTGACTCCGTTAACCCAGGCAAACGAGGTGCAGAACAGCGTGACACGTTGTGACAGCGCTGTCTCTTGGCAATCGCCTCAGTAATCGATTGCTGACGGAATGACTGACGAGGAGGAGGAGCAGGAGCATCAGGACCAGAAAATGATAGGAAGGACAGACAGCTCCCTTTGGCTAAGGTGGTGGAGCCTTGACTGCCTGAAATCAGGTGCATGCCACTGGGTGATGCAGCGGTTGCTGCAGCAGGCTGAACCACCACATCGGAGCCACGGTTCTCCGAGGCCACTTTATGGTGACTCTGCATATGTTGATGCAGGGATGTGGTGCCACCCTGGCCACACTTCACCCTCTGCCAACAGATTCTACAAATAGCTATGTTCACCTCCTCCAGCGGCTTAACAAAAAAACTGCCACATTGCCAAGTAGGTGATTTTACCCCCAACACTCCGCACTGACTGACTGCTACCGCCGCTGCTTCCGTGAACCCCTGCACCATGACTTTCCAGGCAGGTAGGCTCCTGCGAAGCGGGTGGTCTACCCCGGGCACGTTTTGCTCCTGATCTCCCATTGCTGCCACCCTCTGACTCCCAGCCAAGCTAGCGACTTGCTGGCTCTGCCGCTGCCTCACGGGCAAGCTGCCACCGTCTTCTCCCGATGATGATAAAGCCCCTAATTCACCCGGCTCCCAAGAGCCATCAGCTACATCATCATCATCGAGTACTGTCTGCACGTCACTGATGTCCTCCTCAATGGTCTCTGGGTCAGCAGCCTGACCGCTTGCAACATCAACTCCCACACCACGCTCCTCATCACTACTTGCCGCCTACCGGAGGAAGCAGCGGATGTCTCCTCCACATCTTGGCTGGCCAGTAGCTGCTGACTGTCCTCTAGTAGCTTGCCTCTCTGTATAGTGGAGCTGAGCCCACAGCATATAATACTTCTCTGGCTGAGGAAACAGAAAAGGACAGAGGTAGGTTGAGGACAAGTGAGGGCACAGGTCCTGCTCCCAGGCCATGCCAACTAAGGGTTGTGTCGGACGAACCCACTGACTTTTGGCTGGGGGTGTCTGATGTCACTTGGGACGAAGTGGATGACCGAGTTAACCATTCAAGAACCACTGAGTTGCTGGTCCAGACACAACCGCTAGACGACACCGGGAGCTCAGGCCTCTCGCTGCGACTCCTGCTGCCACAACCCTTTACTCTGCTGCGACCTGTGACTGCGCCAGAAACATTTAGGCCCCTACCACTCCCCTGTGCAGGGCCTGTAACTTCTCTGTCTGACATACTGTTAGAGTAAATAAATAAATAAATAAAAAGGAAATTAAAACACCCAAAAAAGTCTGTAATTTTCTCACTTCACCACACAATGGCTAATAAGCCCTTTTTTCCCCACTAATACACGCCAAAGATGGCTTTAGAAAATATAACTGCAGCACTGAACGGCAAATAAGCCCTTACTTTTTTCCACTTATACACGTCACAAAAGGCTTTAGAACATATACAGTTAGGTGCATATATATTTGGACACTGACACAAATTTTGTTTTTATTACCTGTTTACTAAAACATATCCAAGTTACAGTTATACACTCACCTAAAGAATTATTAGGAACACCATACTAATACGGTGTTGGACCCCCTTTTGCTTTCAGAACTGCCTTAATTCTACGTGGCATTGATTCCACAAGGTGCTGATAGCATTCTTTAGAAATGTTGGCCCATATTGATAGGATAGCATCTTGCAGTTGATGGAGTTTTGAGGGATGCACATCCAGGACACGAAGCTCCCGTTCCACCACATCCCAAAGATGCTCTATTGGGTTGAGATCTGGTAAATGTGGGGGCCATTTTAGTACAGTGAACTCATTGTCATGTTGAAGAAACCAATTTGAAATGATTCGAGCTTTGTGCCATGGTGCATTATCCTGCTGGAAGTAGCCATCAGAGGATGGATACATGTTCTCATTCTGTTTACGCCAAATTCGGACTCTACCATTTGAATGTCTCAACAGAAATCGAGACTCATCAGACCAGGCAACATTTTTCCAGTCTTCAACAGTCCAATTTTGGTGAGCTCGTGCAAATTTTAGCCTCTTTTTCCTATTTGTAGTGGAGATGAATGGTACCCGGTGGGGTCTTCTGCTGTTGTAGTCCATCTGCCTCAAGGTTGTGCGTGTTGTGGCTTCACAAATGCTTTGCTGCATACCTCGGTTGTAACGAGTGGTTATTTCAGTCAACGTTGCTCTTCTATCACCTTGAATCAGTCGGCCCATTCTCCTCTGACCTCTAGCATCCACAAGGCATTTTTGCCCACAGGACTGCCGCATACTGGATGTTTTTCCCTTTTCACACCATTCTTTGTAAACCCTAGAAATGGTTGTGCGTGAAAATCCCAGTAACTGAGCAGATTGTGAAATACTCAGACCGGCCCGTCTGACACCAACAACCATGCAACGCTCAAAATTGCTTAAATCACCTTTCTTTCCCATTCTGACATTCAGTTTGGAGTTCAGGAGATTTTCTTGACCAGGAGCACACCCCTAAATGCATTGAAGCAACTGCCATGTGATTGGTTGACTAGATAATTGCATTAATGATAAATAGAACAGGTGTTCCTAATAATTCTTTAGGTGAGTGTATGTTTATCTATTCACTTAGCCCTGCCCTTCCTGTTAAGCCCCACCCCCTCCCCAGCCCACCAAAAAAGGGCTTTTAAACCTTGTGTAGCCTGTCATACTGTAAATAGTCCTGACAAAGGGGGTAATCCTGACCCAGAAACGTGATGACTATACTGTATAATAAAAGATCTCTTAATACCAGACACTTCAATTGTGAAGTTCATTCAATCAAGGCCTAGGCAGCACCAAAGGGGTCCGCAACGAAGTTTTTTAAAGGTTATTATACACCACTATAAAGGCTCTCTGCAGCCAGGAAATAGCAGTTTTTTAACGCGATTCGCCAGAAATAAATTGGGATCTAAGCAAACTTTTTTTCTGAAAATTCGGCAAATCGTCAGTAACAAATTTTTGAGAAATTCGCTCATCTCTAATCATGAAGTTTATTTCAAGCAGAATCTAATAATTGGGTTAAAACCAGATCTCCGTTGTGTGGACCATGTCAAGAAAACCTTCATATCTTATCTTCCTGGACCCTAGTGAGTGTGGGATTTAGTGAAAAGTGGGAACAAATGATGGGAGTTTTGGTCAGGGACGGACTCGTCATAGACCCTACAAGGAATTTTCCCACTGCGCCAATGCCCATAGTGCCGCCTCAAGCCCTCCTCACTGCTGCTGGCCAGGTATATACTACTTGGGGAACTATAGGGGTCATTATTAGAGGAAGTCCAGGCAGCATGCTGAAGGCAGTGCTGGATTGGTGTTGTTGCCCACATCTAACCTCCAGAAATCTGGCAAAAATACATTGATAAATATCCTGCTTGTCTTCTATTACAAAGCTAGCTGGCTGTCTACAGGCACCAAGAGGGGAAGCTCAGTGAATTGGAATTAATACAACTGTCATGGAAGCTGTAATAATCTATTTAAATTAAGCTCCCCCAGTTGTGGTTGCATGAAAATGCAGTGTTTTCACACGAGGAAGAGAAGAGCAAGTTACGTGTGCTCTCCTCCCCCGGGTCCCATAGCAGAAATGTGGTCTGCCTCTATTATAGGTACGTCATTGTTGCTCAACCTTCAATCAATTTGGACTCACCTATAACATCGGGGCCACTTTTAGTTTTTTCCAGTCCAAGTCGCAGACCAAGTTCCCAGTCCGCCCCTGGCTTCAGTTATTTAGGCTTTTAGACAAGAAACAACCTACTTTTTGTTGTTGTGCATTTGGCAGGAAATTTACTTTCTGTATATACAGTATACAGCTGTGACTGACTTTAAAGTATATATTTTTTTAAGGTTGTTTGGACGGCACTTCGTAGTTGGGTTCCGGTGCTCAGCGGTAATGGCAATCAATATATAGGATATATGACTGCGGCACTCGATTTCAATAAGCAGTTGTATTTATTAAATATTCCATTCAGAAATAGACATAGGCTAAGGCCAACGTTTCGGTCTCATCCCGAGACCTTGATCACGGCCTGTGTCTATTTCTGGATGGAATATTTAATAAATACAACTGCTTATTGAAATCGAGTGCCGCGGTCATATATCCTATATATTGACTTTAAAGTATGACCCACTCATTTTAGCCATTGTTTTCCTTTCTATTACTGTCAGGCCTTTAACACACATCTATTCTGTGTGCTATTATTCATGCTGCTCTAGCTCCATCTAGTGACCGTTTATTCTAATATTTTCTAGCTAGTTAGCATTTAATATTTGAATTATCCTATGCCATCCATGGTAACTGCTACCTATGACCTCGCTGATGTCATCAGCTCAGCTCATAGCAGCCCAAGGACAAACAGCATTCATCTTCATCCCCCTGACCAGAATTAACATGGCATCACTGATCAGTTTCATATTGTTAGCATAACATTGGAACATGTATGTTCATGCACATTTACATGATATGCTTTATTAAATATATCCTGTATTTTATGATCATATCATACTATAATGTGTTAGTATATTACCATGTGCTCATTCACTATAGTAGGTTCATCCTTTCTTTCTGTTGGCAGTTTCACCCTGTCCTTGCAATAAAAGTTGAATTTACTCCTGTGAATGAATTTCTAGTAGGGAGTTTAGCTGCCTGTCAACGTGTGCCTTGCTCACATGCAAGGAGGACAGAACAATTACTGAGTAGGAAATGTCTATAAAAATCAAGTTCCAGTATTCCATTTTATATTGCATATTCATTGCATTTTTTCTCATTTTTTAAACTGTAAAATTTGAAATGCGATCCTTCTGGGCTTTGTTACATTCTACAAGTATGCTCAGAAATGAATAACATTTCTATCTTCCATCACTGCAGAATAGATTCAGATGGACTTTTAAGTATATTTCATGGTTCTTTTCCCACAATCCTGCAATTTTGAAAGGTTGCATAGATAATGTATGAACACAGAAAGATGATTTGGAATTTTAAAGATCTCGAGTAAAAGGTCAGCTATTGGGTGCACATTAGAATGGTTACTGAGCACAAAGTGCATTTTACCAGCTTCTAAATTAGTTGAAATAATAACTTTATTCAGAGCTGTTTATTACTGCATTAGCAATAACTGTGATAGGCAATTCCATTAGTTCCAAGATGATTTCCCTTTTCTCCAGTAAAAATCCTCATTAATCAGGAAAATACTGTGGCACAGGGCAATAGATAATTCATGACTAACAAAGCATTTGATGAGTTAAGCTGTGGAAATTACTTTCTTTATGTAAGAGAGGGGCAGTGGGTCAGGCACATGGATGTTTGACATCGAAAAACAGGACGTCAAGTTCATTAATACATTTGCATATTTAAAAAACAAGTATAAAAAGTAAGGCTAGTTTCACCCTAGCGGCAGGGGACTCTGGCAGGCTGTTCCGGCGGGTGAACAGCCTGTCGGATCCGTCCTGCCGCTAGTTCACGTGTGCCCCCAAACTGGCGCTCCGTCCCCATTGACTATAATGGGGGCAGGGGCGGAGTTCCGGCAGCAGCACGGCAGCACACGCCGAGAGGCGGCTGAACTAACAGTACTGCAAGCATCTATCTATCTATCTATCTATCTATCTACCTATCTATCAAATTGCAAAGAAAACAGCAGCACAGTTAGACAATGTGTAGCTGGGTGCAGATCCTCAGGGGAGATAGGTATTACTTCCACTGATAGAGCCAATAGGCAAAAAGTGAGGCAGCATTCCAATTGTGGTGAAAGGGTGAAAAAGACCCGTTTATTCAAAAGGCAACGTTTCAGCCCATCACAATTAAGCTTTTGTCAAGCTTGACAAAGGCCTTATTGTGCTGGGCTAAAACGTTGTAAAAAAAAAAAAACAGGTCTTAACCCTTTCACCACAATTAGAATGCTGCCTCACTTTTTGCTTATTGTATCTATCTATCTATCTATCTATCTATCTATCTATCTATCTATCTATCTATCTATATATCGTTCCACACTTTTTTAAATGGCCTAATTCCTGACATACAGTTTACTTTAGAGTTCTCTACTGAATCTATCCATTTTTTGGATGTTAATGTAAATCTTATTGGAAACACCTTGAGTACTGATGTATATGTAAAATTTACCGATCGAAACACCATTCTTAGATACGATAGTGCTCACCCACGTACAATGGTTCAATCACTCCGCTACAGTCAATTTATTAGGGCCAAGAGGATTGTTAGTGATACATCTACATTAGACAATACCCTGAACAAGATAACACAATCCTTCTGGCAAAGGTGTTACCCATCATCCGTATAACATCAGCAACGCACACGGATTGATAAAAGAGATAGACATCAACTGTTCCAAAATACTAGGAGGGAAAACTATAATAGAATACCCTATATTTCCACATTTTGTGAAGCCAGTCCTTATGTTAACAGGATTATTAACAAATATTGGCCCATTTTACAGTGTACAGTCGTGGCCAAAAGTTTTGAGAATTACATAAATATTGGAAATTGGAAGTTGAATTGCATAGTCCTTCTTTGCCATGAAAATTAACTTAATCCCCAAAAAAACTTTTCACTGCATTTCATTGCTGTCATTAAAGGACCTGCTGAGATCATTTCAGTAATCGTCTTGTTAACTCAGGTGAGAATGTTGACGAGCACAAGGCTGGAGATCATTATGTCAGGCTGATTGGGTTAAAATGGCATACTTGACATGTTAAAAGGAGGGTGATGATTGAAATAATTGTTCTTCCATTGTTAACCATGGTG
This sequence comes from Bufo bufo, assembly GCF_905171765.1. Lineage (NCBI taxonomy): Eukaryota > Metazoa > Chordata > Amphibia > Anura > Bufonidae > Bufo > Bufo bufo. The sequence goes on along the minus strand of NC_053393.1, from coordinate 399,413,247 downwards.
ATCTGCAAAGAATCGCGTGCAGCCATCATTGCGTTGCATAAAAATGGCTTCACAGGCAAGGAAATTGTGGCTACTAAGATTGCACCTCAATCAACAATTTATAGGATCATCAAGAACTTCAAGGAAAGAGGTTCAATTCTTGTTAAGAAGGCTTCAGGGCGTCCAAGAAAGTTCAGCAAGCGCCAGGATCGTCTCCTAAAGAGGATTCAGCTGCGTGATCGGAGTTCCACCAGTGCAGAGCTTGCTCCGGAATGGCATCAGGCAGGTGTGAGCGAATCTCAACGTACAGTGAGGCGAAGACTTTTGGAAGATGGCCTGGTGTCAAGAAGGCCAGCAAAGAAGCCACTTCTCTCCAAAAAAAACATCAGGGACAGATTGATCTTCTGCAGAAAGTATGGTGAATGGACTGCTGAGGACTGGGGCAAAGTCATATTCTCCGATGAAGCCTCTTTTCGATTGTTTGGGGCATCTGGAAAAAGGCTTGTCCGGAGAAGAAAAGGTGAGCGCTGCCATCAGTCCTGTGTCATGCCAACATTAAAGCATCCTGAGACCATTCATGTGTGGGGTTGGTTCTCATCCAAGGGAGTGGGCTCACTCACAATTTTGCCCAAAAACACAGCCATGAATAAAGAATGGTACCAAAACACCCTCCAACAGCAACTTCTTCCAACAATCTAACAACAGTTTGGTGAAGAACATTGCATTTTCCAGCACTATGGAGCACCGTGCCATAAGGCAAAAGTGATAACTAAGTGGCTCGGGGACCAAAACGTTGACATTTTGGGTCCATGGAAACTCCCCATATCTTAATCCCATTGAGAACTTGTGGTCAATCCTCAAGAGGCGGGTGGACAAACAAAAACCCACTAATTCTGACAAACTCCAAGAAGTGATTATGAAAGAATGGGTTGCTATCAGTCAGGAATTGGCCCAGAAGTTGATTGAGAGCATGCCCAGTCGAATTGCAGAGGTCCTGAAAAAGAAGGGCCAACACTGCAAATACTGACTCTTTGCATAAATGTCATGTAATTGTCGATAAAAGCCTTTGAAACGTATGAAGTGCGTGTAATTATATTTCACTACATCACAGAAACAACTGAAACAAAGATCTAAAAGCAGTTTAGCAGCAAACTTTGTGAAAACTAATATTTTTGTCATTCTCAAAACTTTTGGCCACGACTGTACATAAAGAAATTATAGAATTTTCAAATAAACCTTTAATGTCATATAGAAGGGAATGCAATTTAAAGGATAGACTGGTAAAAATTATATTGGTCCCCATAAAAATGTACAACAGTTATATTTGGCCCCCTAAAAATGTGGCAGCTACCCCTGCCTTCACTGTGTAAATTGTAAATACATGGTGAAGGGACAGGAATGTATACATCCAAGTAGCAATATTTCTTATACATTGAAGTTTTATTTGACCTGTGACTCATGTTATGTTATTTATGTCTTGTGGTGCCGGTGTAATTTGCTTTACATGGGCGAGACTACATGTGATTTGAAAACCCGGATAAATAAACATCGGTATTCTATTAGAAAAAAACGCAAAGACTTACCGATTTCTCATCACTTTGTAGATAAAGGGCACAGCGAGTGTGACGTTAAAATTATGATTCTTGATCATGTCCCGCTACTACGTACGGGAGGTAACTGTATTAAAATGTTTAAAAAAGCGCGAATCCAGGGGCGTGGCCAGTTACCGGCATGTGAGCATGCATCTGAGACCTGCTCCAATGCCCCTTCTCAATCCTGCTTAATGCTAGCAACCTGCCGATTCCTACCATCGAGTGGACGGTGTGCAAGCGCAAAAGGAAACCCCGCACACCAAACATGGGTCCAAACAAAGAGCAAAATGCATCTGAAAAGCTCAAAGAATACGCGAGGCAAGAGGCGCCATAGCGCGCGGCGGTCACCTGCGGTCAGGCAGCGCAACAACTGGAAGAAGAGGGCTCAGAGGAACCGGAGTTCACCCTGAAGACAGCATATGTCCACCTAATGTCAGCGATCTCCTCCTGCCAGACATCGCTCACTGGAAAGATTGAGGAGGTGAGGGTGGATCTGCGCCTGCTTCGGCACGATGTTCCGCTGCTCAGAGATCGTGTTAAGAACACTGAGGACAGGGTCTTTACCCTGGAAGACCTGACTAGGCCCTTGGTGGGGAAAGTACAAGACCTGGAGCACTCTGTAAATCAGTGGCAGCAGAAATGTGATGATTTGGAGAACAGAGCCAGATGAAATAACATCCGAATCCTGGGTCTCCCGGAAAAAGCAGAGGGTCGGGACCCTGGCACTCTTCTCGAGCTGTGGTTCAAAGCACAATTCCCAGAAGCGCCATTCTCCACTGCAAACGCCATAGAAAGAGCGCACAGGGTTCCCGCCAAATCCCCTGCTCCTGGAGCTCCACCGAGGCCTCTACTTGCGAGATTATTAAATTGGAAAGACAGGGATCTCATTCTCAGCCAAGCGAGGAATAAGCAAGTAATCAAGAATGAAAATGCGACCATTTCCTTATTCCCGGATTTCTCAGCCAACCTACAAAAGAAGAGAGCCACATTTGTCTCAGTTAAACAGCGCCTCCGGGACCTGAATCTGCAGTACTTCATGGCATATCCAGCGCGCCTATGAGTAGTGGATGGCGAGAAAACCATTTTCTTCGCTGACCCCAAAGAAGCGGAAGATTGGGTCTCCAGAAAATCGGGACGTTCAGGACCACACTGATGCATTGGAAGTGTATATCGCGCAAGTATTCCTGCTGTTCGGTGATCTTTCAATCGTCATAATACTCACCTGTCATTGTGCCTTCAGATGCGGGACTTGACGATCCGTGTAATCCTCTGTTAGCTGCCTTGGTTGCAGATCTCACTCGTTCGGGTGTTATGTTATAACTTATCTTACTTTTCTTATGCACACTATGTCACTATCTGTGAACACATGTTGTATATTGCTTATGATGATATGGGGTGGGAGCATCACCTGCATAGGTATTCCATCTATTTGCACTATGCAGGTCCCCGAAACCTTGGTCCTTATACTAGTTGGACTACACTCACCTAAAGAATTATTAGGAACACCATACTAATACGGTGTTGGACCCCCTTTTGCCTTCAGAACTGCCTTAATTCTACGTGGCATTGATTCAACAAGGTGCTGATAGCATTCTTTAGAAATGTTGGCCCATATTGATAGGATAGCATCTTGCAGTTGATGGAGATTTGAGGGATGCACATCCAGGGCACAAAGCTCCCGTTCCACCACATCCCAAAGATGCTCTATTGGGTTGAGATCTGGTGACTGTGGGGGCCATTTTAGTAGAGTGAACTCATTGTCATGTTGAAGAAACCAATTTGAAATGATTCGAGCTTTGTGACATGGTGCATTATCCTGCTGGAAGTAGCCAACAGATACATGTTCTCATTCTGCTTACGCCAAATTCGGACTCTACCATTTGAATGTCTCAACAGAAATCGAGACTCATCAGACCAGGCAACATTTTTCCAGTCTTCAACAGTCCAATTTTGGTGAGCTCGTGCAAATTGTAGCCTCTTTTTCCTATTTGTAGTGGAGATGAGTGATACCCGGTGGGGTCTTCTGCTGTTGTAGCCCATCCGCCTCAAGGTTGTGCGTGTTGTGGCTTCACAAATGCTTTGCTGCATACCTCGGTTGTAACCAGTGGTTATTTCAGTCTAAGTTGCTCTTCTATCAGCTTGAATCAGTCGGCCCATTCTGCTGTGACCTCTAGCATCCACAAGGCATTTTTGCCCACAGGACTGCCGCATACTGGATGTTTTTCCCTTTTCACACCATTCTTTGTAAACCCTAGAAATGGTTGTGCGTGAAAATCCCAGTAACTGAGCAGATTGTGAAATACTCAGACAGGCCCGTCTGGCACCAACAACCATGCAACGCTCAAAATTGCTTAAATCACCTTTCTTTCCCATTCTGACATTCAGTTTGGAGTTCAGGAGATTGTCTTGACCAGGACCACCCCCATAAATGCATTAAAGCAACTGCCATGTGATTGGTTGACTAGATAATTGCATTAATGAGAAATAGAACAGGTGTTCCTAATAATTCTTTAGGTGAGTGTAGATTCCAACGTCCATCTACTCACTTTGTTACTTATTTGTACCAACTTATGTACCTTTAGGTTTTGTTCCATTCAGGTGTGGGTTTCCCTCCTAGCAAAGCTAGATGGAGGGGTATCAGGGCATTGGTGTCAAAAAACAGATTGCATCTCTCCAGCGGGAGGAGTAGGAGGATATCCTAAAAGAACAGGGATAAATCGAAAATGGCCTCCATGAAGGTTTTGTCGTGGAATGTAAGAGGATTGGGGGACCCTAAGAAAAGGATAGCAGTATTTTCACACATTCGCTCCTTTAACCCACTCACTATTGGCCTGCAAGAAACTCACCTGATGCCGGAGACCGGGTGTAGATTTAAAAAACCCTGGGTTCAATACTTAGCTAATTCATATGGAAGCTCACACTCCAGAGGGGTCGCTATATTGGTTCATAGAAGCCTTAGGTGGGAGGTGCATCACTCGGTTATGAATCCGGAGGGGCAATATATTTTCTTATATGTGTATATTAACTTTGTCCCTTACGTGGTGATTAATGTGTATAATCCGCCGCCTTCCACTACATCTCTACTGAAGACTGTGATAGGATTTGTGGCACAATATCCCAATGTTAGACTGCTCTGTATGGGCGACTTTAATCTGGTAATGCACAATGAGTTGGACAGATTCCGTGGGGATTCTGGTAGGAATAGTGGCTCTCCTTCTGACACTGTTCTGTCCAGAATAGCTGCAGGAATACTCATGCTTCACTCCCTCCAGGGGAGCTCTTTCCAGGATTGATTACATTTTAGGGAATGCCTTAGTATACACCGATCTTGATGATGTGAGATATGGGCCTCAGGGTCCATCGCACCATGCCTCGGTATTGGTAGAGCTAAAACTCCCCAATGTTAGACAGGGAAGAAAGATGCGCATACAAAATCCATATATAAATTTTTCTCTAAATTTATTGTTCTACATGTCTTTGATAAAAAAAAATGTTTGGGTAAAAAAAAAGAATGGTTTGGGTAAAAGTTATAGCGTTTACAAACTATGGTACAAAAATGTGAATTTCCGCTTTTTGAAGCAGCTCTGACTTTCTGAGCACCTGTCATGTTTCCTGAGGTTCTACAATGGCCAGACAGTACAAACAGTCCACAAATGACCCCATTTCGGAAAGTAGACACCCTAAGGTATTCGCTGATGGGCATAGTGAGTTCATAGAACTTTTTATTTTTTGTCACAAGTTAGCGAAAAATGATTTATTTATTTTTTTTTTTCTTACAAAGTCTCATATTTCACTAACTTGTGACAAAAAATAAAAACTTCCATGAACTCACTATGCCCATCACGAAATACCTTGGGGTGTCTTCTTTCCAAAATGGGGTCACTTGTGGGGTAGTTATACTGCCCCGGCATTCTAGGGGCCCTAATGTGTGGTAAGTAGTTTGAAATCAAAATCTGTAAAAAATGGCCGGTGAAATCCTAAAGGTGCTCTTTGGAATGTGGGCCCCTTTGCCCACCTAGGCTGCAAAAAAGTGTCACACATGTGGTATTGCCGTACTCAGGAGAAGTTGGGCAATGTGTTTTGGAGTGTCATTTTACATATACCCATGCTGGGTGAGAGAAATATCTTGGCAAAAGACAACTTTTCCCATTTTTTTTATACAAAGTTTGCATTTGACCAAGATATTTATCTCACCCAGCATGGGTATATGTAAAATGACACCCCAAAACACATTGCCCAACTTCTCCTGAGTACGGCAATACCACATGTGTGACACTTTTTTGCAGCCTAGGTGGGCAAAGGGGCCCACATTCCAAAGAGCACCTTTAGGATTTCACCGGCCATTTTTTACAGATTTTGATTTCAAACTACTTACCACACATTAGGGCCCCTAGAATACCAGGGCAGTATAACTACCCCACAAGTGACCCCATTTTGGAAAGAAGACATCCCAAGGTATTTCGTGATGGGCATAGTGAGTTCATGGAAGTTTTTATAAGAAAAAAATAAAATTATAATTTTCCGCTAACTTGAGACAAAAAAAAAAAAAATTCTAGGAACTCGCCATGCCCCTCACGGAATACCTTGGGGTGTCTTCTTTCCAAAATGGGGTCACTTGTGAGGTAGTTATACTGCCCTGGCATTCTAGGGGCCCTAATGTGTGGTAAGTAGTTTGAAATCAAAATCTGTAAAAAATGGCCGGTGAAATCCTAAAGGTGCTCTTTGGAATGTGGGCCCCTTTGCCCACCTAGGCTGCAAAAAAGTGTGGTATTGCCGTACTCAGGAGAAGTTGGGCAATGTGTTTTGGGGTGTCATTTTACATATAGCCATGCTGGGTGAGAGAAATATCTTGGCAAAAGACAACTTTTCCCATTTTTTTTATACAAAGTTGGCATTTGACCAAGATATTTCTCTCACCCAGCATGGGTATATGTAAAATGACACCCCAAAACACATTGCCCAACTTCTCCTGAGTACGGCGATACCACATGTGTGACACTTTTTTGCAGCCTAGATGCGCAAAGGTGCCCAAATTCCTTTTAGGAGGGCATTTTTAGACATTTGGATCCCAGACTTCTTCTCACGCTTTAGGGCCCCTAAAAAGCCAGGGCAGTATAAATACCCCACATGTGACCCCATTTTGGAAAGAAGACACCCCAAGGTATTCAATAAGGGGCATGGCGAGTTCATAGAAAAAAAATTTTTTGGGCACAAGTTAGCGGAAATAGATTTTTTTTTTCCTCACAAAGTCTCCCTTTCCGCTAACTTGGGACAAAAATTTCAATCTTTCATGGACTCAATATGCCCCTCACGGAATACCTTGGGGTGTCTTCTTTCCGAAATGGGGTCACATGTGGGGTATTTATACTGCCCTGGCATTCTAGGGGCCCTAAAGCGTGAGAGGAAGTCTGGAATATAAATGTCTAAAAATTTTTACGCATTTGGATTCCGTGAGGGGTATGGTGAGTTCATGTGAGATTTTATTTTTTTACACAAGTTAGTGGAATATGAGACTTTGTAAGAAAAAAAATAATAATTTCCGCTAACTTGGGCCAAAAAAATGTCTGAATGGAGCCTTACAGGGGGGTGATCAATGACAGGGGGGTGATCAGGGAGTCTATATGGGGTGATCACCCCCCTGTCATTGATAACCCCCCTATAAGGCTCCATTCAGATGTCCATATGTGTTTTGCAGATCCGATCCATGTATCCGTGGATCCGTAAAAACCATACGGACATCTGAATGGAGCCTTACAGGGGGGTGATCAATGACAGGGGGGTGATCAATGACAGGGGGGTGATCAGGGAGTCTATATGGGGTGATCACCCCCTGTCATTGATCACCCCCCTGTAAGGCTCCATTTAGACGTCCGTATGTGTTTTGCGGATCCGATCCATGTATCCGTGGATCCGTAAAAATCATACGGACGTCTGAATGGAGCCTTACAAGGGGGTCATCAATGACAGGGGGGTGATCAATGACAGGGCGGTGATCAGGGAGTCTATATGGGGTGATCAGGGGTGATCAGGGGTTAATAAGGGGTTAATAAGTGACAGGGGGGGGGTGTAGTGTAGTGGTGTTTGGTGCTTCATATTACTGAGCTGCCTGTGTCCTCTGGTGGTCGATCCAAACAAAAGGGACCACCAGAGGACCAGGTAGCAGGTATATTAGACGCTGTTATCAAAACAGCGTCTAATATACCTGTTAGGGGTTAAAAAAACCGCATCTCCAGCCTGCCAGCGAACGATCGCCGCTGGCAGGCTGGAGATCCACTCGCTTACCTTCCGATCCAGTGAACGCGCGCGCCTGTGTGCGCGCGTTCACAGGAAATCTCGCGTCTCGCGAGATGACGCATATATGCGTGACTGTGCGCAGGGCTGCCACTTCCGGAACGCGATCCTGCGTTAGGCGGTCCGGAGGCGGTTAAACCTTATCTGCCACTTATCTGCCCAAGCCTCCAATCTATCCAGATCCCTCTGTAGTAGTATACTGTCCTCTTCAGTGTTAATTAATTTACACAGTTTAGTGTCATCTGCAAAAATTGATACTTTACTATGCAAGCCTTCTACAAGATCATTAATAAATATATTGAAAAGAATTGGGCCCAATACTGACCCCTGAGGTACCCCACTAGTGACAGTGACCCAATCTGAGTGTGTACCGTTAATAACCACCCTCTGTTTTCTATCACTCAGCCAGTTACTTACCCACATACAGACGTTTTTTCCCAGTCTGAGCATTCTCATTTTATATACTAACCTTTTATGTGGTACAGTGTCAAATGCTTTGGAGAAGTCCAGATACACGACATCCATTGATTCGCCGCTGTCAAGTCTAGAACTTACCTCCTCATAGAAACTGATTAAATTAGTTTGGCATGACCGATCCCTCACGAAGCCATGCTGATATGGCGTTATTTGCTTATTTCCGTTGAGATGCTCTAAGATAGCCTCTCTTAGAAAACCTTCAAACAGCTTACCCACAACAGATGTTAAACTTACTGGCCTATAGTTTCCAGGCTCTGTTTTTGGACCCTTTTTGAATATTGGCACCACATTTGCCATGCGCCAATCCTGTGGGACATTCCCTGTCAGTATAGAGTCCGCAAATATCAGAAATAAGGGTCTGGCTATGACATTACTTAATTCCATTAGGATACGGAGGTGTATGCCATCCGGTCCTGGCGATTTGTCTATTTTAATCTTTTTAAGTCGCTGATGTACTTCTTCCTGGGTCAGACAGGACACTTTTAATGGGGAATTTATTTTTACATTCTGCATTTCATCTGACAGTTTATTTTCCTCAGTGAATACATTGGAGAAAAAAAAATTTAACGGCTTTGCTTTCTCCTCGTCACTCTCTGCGACTCCCCCCTCATTACTCTTTAAAGGGCCGACACCTTCAGATTTACACTTTTTAACATTTATATAATTGAAGAACATATTTTTTAATCTGGGCAATGTATCATTTTGTGTAAGATGTCCTTGTGGTGCATGTGCAACGAGCAAGGACCGTGGTACGGTTACACGGACGCCAAATTATGCAGTGGGTCAGGATATGGGTATAAAAGTCTATAAGTTTGTTTGTGAAGCCAATTGCAGCGTGCGCAGGGTACTGTCGCAGGGCCCTTTAAGGTGTTATAATTCACGTACCGGGTTAGAAATGCCAGAGTGGTGTAATATCTCTGTATAGTAGTGGTAATAATGTCAACGGTGTCTCCTACCTGGGTACGGCTGGACTCCTGGATCCTGGCTCAAAATGAGTGTTGTGCAGTAATTGAGATCCAGACCTTGGGTAAAGTTGCAACTTGTCATAACTGAGAGTAGCTTTCATCCAAGCAAGATACAGCATTAGTCTTTGGTCCCAGCAGGTATTGGCAATGTGTGGCAGGAATATATCTTCTGCTCTATCATGTGCCTGGATCTTTTGCAGGAAAAGACGTCTGCTTGTTAGCTCTAAACTGTGGCAGGAATTTGGCTTCTGCACTTTCTATCTTCTGCTGTCTGGGGACTGAATAGCTGAGGAGGAAAATGGCTTCTCCTGGGTCTCTGGTCTGTACTCACAGCTATCTTCACAGGGTATGCTTCTTTCTGGAATTCTGGAGTTGTCTGCTTGCTTCTTCCAGCTGAGGCTGAAGAGCTCAGGCTGGGGATGATGATCAATGTCTCAGCCGAGACAAGATCCTGGCTTGGATCCCTATATCTGGGAGCTCCTACATGCACAGCCTTCCCCTAGCAGGGGTGGCTGGCACATGCACTCTAACTTCCTTCCCTCCCATGAGGCAGGATATGGACAAAGCCACTCTGCTCACAGAGGGGGGAGCTAAACTGGAATGAACTATTCCAGTTCAGAAACACTAAACTGACGCTAAGTCCCTGAGAACACATTGCTGCCACCTGCTGGTGAACATGGAAATTACAGCAATATACATGCAAGAAGGCTTTCGAATGCACATATGTGAGACTATTATGTTAAATTACACAAGATGACAAGGCAATTACTCTTAACAGGTTGTAGCTGGGTAAAAGAGTTTTGTAACACAACTCTGGGGTGTTACATATGTGGTCCGCCCCGGCATCCTCCATTGTACGCATTCTTTGCTGGGGATTGCCGTTATCTGCGGACCGCATGCAGAGGAATTGCTATCCCGGTTATAGACACGCTACAGTGTCTGGGTTTGGAGAATTTCCACCCGTTTAGGCCACTTTTTTCAGTGAGTTTTTGTCTTTATGTGTATGGAATGTGCCACTTCATTTTGTTGGTAACATTCTTTTGCACCTGGTAGCTTTTGTGTCTGTTGTGGGTGCGGCTCAAGGCTTTATTCTACCTCACAGTGCATTGGTGATACCACTATGGAGGCATGTGAGAGTCTGGCTGTGAGTTGGTTTCTAGCACTGTTTAGACCCTGTTCACACACCACAGGCAGTTGTAGGACCCCATGCGTGCTGAGGCACCGTGACGTGGTGCATGAGGGGCTCCGATATGTTCCTGACTGGAAGATATTGGCAAAGTTCTCAGCTTTTAACATCGGCTTGAGGAATTAGCTAGTATTGTCAGTTGCGTATCATTTTGGTGCACTTTTTGCAGTGATTTGTCAATCACAGTTATGACAGATCTCATTGACTTGTAATGGGTTTGCCAAATTTTATTTCTTATTTTTATTTTTTTACTGTTTAGAATATTCTGTCAGGGGCAATTGAAACTGAACCATGACCTGAGTGTGATAAGAACCTTAACTTTTTCGCAGCAGTGCAGTGTATATAAAATGATAATTCATTAACACTCAAGTAGAGCAGAGATCCTTACTAGGCTTGAGTGAACCTTAGTACCGAACTTTAGGATTTTTGGCCCTCGGACCCGAACTCGAACTTTTCAGTAAAAGTTCGGGATCGATGTTTGGCGATTTAATGGTGCTTTTTGAAAGACTGCAGAGCAGCCAATCAACAAGCGTTTAACTTGTGTGCCCTTAGAAGCCATCACAGCCATGCCTTCTAATGGCATGGCTGTGATTGGCCAGTGCGGCATGTGACCCAGCCTCTATATAAGCTGGAGTCATGTAGCACTGCACGTCACTCTGCTCTGATTAGTGTAGGGATAGGATGCTGCTGCTGTGAGGGAGAGAATAAGACAGAATCTTTAATCTGAAGTGCTTGTTAACTCAGCGATCTACCTAGATTTTGTTTTGTGGGTGCAGTGCACAATCTTTTTACCCTGCCTTGAGCCCAGTGACCCAGAAAAATAACTTTTATCCATCTTTTAGTTAGGTGGCCATTTTATGCACCAGCACAGCATATGTGCATTTGTGACAGTCAAATAGAAGCTTGAAATACTGCAATTATATTCTGGGTTTAAAAAAAATCAACCATTTTTGGCAAGACCCTACATCTGTGGCCTTTGCAGCATTTGTCTGTGAGCACGGCAAGCGGCGTTATCACAGACAAGCACAGCCGCCTGTCCATGTTCATTAAAATGAACCAGGCATGGATCCCACAGGACTTGTCCGTACCTTGTGCTGAATAAATATGTATACCGGCCTTACCCAGCCATTGTTATACTACAGCGCAATTGCTCCTTGTTGTATTTTTGATATTTCCCACTCTTTTGGGGTGTACCCTAATTTAAAAAAAAATAATAATTAAAACCAAAAACCAGTGTTCGTAACCTCGTCCTCCTCCACCGCCGCTTCCACCTACACCGCTACGTCCACTGGCTGTGATATACCCCTGCTCTACCTAGTTGACAGCTTAATAAATTTCACAAATTTTTCTGTTACATTCTTGGGTGACATTTTACCATTTTTGCCGTGAATAAATCCCTGCTCTGCATAGGTGACAGGGACCGAAATTTTTTAAAATCATCTGTTCCATTGGTGGGTGACATTAACCCATTTCTGGCGATGAAAAAACCCTGCTCTGCATAAATGACAAGGACCTAAATTTCTTAAATTCGTCTTTAATTGGCCCTTTGATTTCGAGGTTTAATAACTTGTCCCACATTTCTGCTCGATCACATTGCAGCCATTGACATCCCTTGGATGTGGTCTCCCTTTGTCATGCTCCCTCTCCGGCGTGGATCCCTGATTCGCCACTAACCGTGATCAACATGGTAGGCGCAGAAAAGAACATCGAAAGTTGATAGAGCAGATATCCAATAGGATCGTGGACATCACGGGGACGTGCGACTTGGTGGAGCAGTATGTGTGCTCACGCCTACACGTACTGACTGATGGTTCTTCCCCCTTCAACTTCTGGGTCTACAAATTGGGCAAATGCACCTGAGCTTGCCCTTTATGCCTTGGAGGTGCTGGCCTGCCCTGCAGCCAGTGTATTGTCTGAACGTTTTTTTAGCACGGCTGAAGGGGGTTATCACAGGTTATATTTCCCAATGTTTTGGGGTGTACCCTAATTTAAACAAAAAAATTAATAAAAATAAAACGAAAAAGCAGTGTAGGCTACCTTCTCCACCGCCGCTTCCACCTACACCGCCACATCTACCGCCTCCTCAACCTCCTACTCCTCGTCCTTCAAGATCAATATTATTTTAAATTTTTACAGATTTTGTTATTTTTAAGTCATTTCTCTATCCACATTTGTTTCCAGAGCACTTGCCATGCTCTTAACTACATTTTGCTGCCATTTGAAGCCCTCTAGCCCTTTCCATATCTTTTTACAGCCATTTTAGTGCTCCAAAGTTCCGGTTCCCATTGACTTCAATGGGGTTCGCGGTCAAGTTCGGGTCCCGAACTCAAACTCTTTTGTGAAGTTCGGCCGAACCCGTCGAATCGGAACATCCAGGTTTCCGCTCAACTCTAATCCTGACCTGATCTCTTTCCTTCACTGTCTATACTATAGCTTTCTTCCACTCTATTTCTTCCATTTGGCCTTTCTCTGGTTCTCTGCGTACCTTCTGGATTTACTCCTCTCCCCCTTACACATAATCTGAGTTTTACATTGCAATGAATGTATCCGCCATGTACACGTTTTATTACCATTACTCATTCTGAATAAATGCAGAGGAATGATTTACTTGTAGGTTTAATGGTTGATAATCATTTTGAATGTTTTAGCATCACTTTTATGACACCAATCTGTACACACTCCATAAAGACTTTCTCAGCTGTACTTTATATATCTGTGTATATGTAGCATAAAATTGGATGATATTATATTAAAAGATGAAAAAGAAAACAGGTGGCTCATAAAAATTGTGTATAAAAACGTGGAAAATAGGCTTACATTTCATAGTTGTGTTTGAAGGGATATGTATGACACAAAAATTTAATAGAATGGAGTTATCTGACAAATGGAAACTTTCTGGCAAAATTGCTTTTTGTACATTTCATATTACACTATGCTTTCAGTGTATGAATTCAGCTTACTATCACTTCCACCAATATATATATATATATATATATATATATATATATATATATATATAAATGTTCAGTTTTTTTCATTTTACCTTTAAATCTGCTTCAAATGTCTAAACTCAACAAACATACTATTTCAACTGTTAGTAGTGATGTTTGGCCAATGGTCTCTGCTTCCTGGTGCTTCGTGAGACACTGGAAATGCCAATCAGTGGCCATACTGGTAACTCATCTCGGCCATCTACAATGCTGTGAATTTTTTTTTGCTCCCTTACAGATTTCTTTTGTTTTGGCACATTTGTCACACTTAAATATTTCAGATTATCAAATACATTTGAATATCAAAGATAACCTGAGTAAATACAAAAAGCAGTTTTTAAATGATGATTTCATTTATTAAGGGAAAAAAGCTATCCTAAACAACCTGGCCTATGTGAAAAAAATACCCCCCCCCCCCCAATTAATTAATTGCGATTAACCAGAGTTTTGGAAAATTTAAGTTCAATTTCACCAGTCACACCCAGGCCTGATTACTGTCAGACCTGTAGAATCAAGAAATCACTAAAACAGAACCTGTCTGACAACATGAAGTAGGCTAGAAAATCTCAAAAAGCAACAAACCATGCCCCAATCTGAAGAAATTCTAGAACAGATGACTAGGGGCGTTGCTAGGGTGTCAAAAGATCCGGGGCCCAAGCCCCAATAATTATGGCCCAGTTCTCTAAGTCGTCCCCCCTCCCACCATACACCACATTTTGCTGTACTTGCTATACAGCAGCACATACCTCTCACATCCAGTGCCTCCCAGGTGACGTCTCATTTGATGTAGATCTTCTCTGTCATCATCTTCTCCATTCGGTCCGTACAACTTCTCTCAGCCGCCTCGTCTCTGCAGAGTGTGACAGACAGATATCTTAGCTTCCTCACATTTCTATCATCATCCCCCAACCTGGAACCCCAACAGTGTTATCCTGCTGCTTGCTGTGCCCCCCAATACTCCCAGATACTATCCTGAAGAAAAATTTGTGCCCCCATAGTAATACTGCCCCCTACAGTGCCCCCAACCGTGATAATGCTCCCCAAGAGTGCCCCCATTAGTAGAAGAGCCCTCCAGTATTAATAATACCCTCACAGAGCCCCCAGTACAATCAAGGTTTCAGGAGGTCACAAAAGAACCCAGAACAATATTTAAAGCACTGCAGGCCTCACTTGCTTCAGTAAAGGTCAGTGGTCATGATTTAACAATAGGTAAGAGACTGAGCAAAAATGGTATCCATGGGTGAGTTCCAAGGTGAAAACCACTGCTGCCCAAAAAGAACCCAAAGGTCCATCTCACCTTTGCCAAAAAACATCTTGATAATCCCCAAGCCTTTTGGGAAAATATTCTGTGGACTGATGAGACAAAAGTGCCACTTTTTGGAAGGTGTGTGTCCTGTTACATCTGGCATAAAACCAACACAGCATTTCAGAAAAAGACCGGAGTGGAAAACACTGGTCGTAATAAATGTACCGCATTGTTTCTACAGTAGTGGAGAATATACAGTAGTAAGATATAGAGAGGTAAAGCTAAATTCAGACATTACAGAGATTTTCTGCAGCATAAAATCCACTGAAAGATCTAGATGCGTTACCTGCATATGTTGTCTTTTGCATTGAATAAAGTAACATTTGAAGCATTGCTGCAGTAAAATTAAACATTCAGCAAACATTCTCTCTCTCATTTTTCTGGCATTTGGCAAATAATAATAATTATGGTAATCCTATTTGACCAAAAACAGGAAAGGTTTATTCTGATTTCGTGTCAGATATTGAGAAAAATATGCATATGTGACTTTTAATATAGTGTATGTAAACTTTTGGTTTCAACTGCAGTATTTGCTTTGTCTTTGAAGAATTTTGGAATGGACAGCGTGCACTCCCTGTGTTGATTTTTTGATATATAGCAAAAAGAATTTGAGATCTAAGGTATTATGGAGTCCACAGCATTGAGGTCCGTGGAGGAATGTGAGGACCGAATGAAAAAAATGGACAGTATATTTAATACATCTGACCCAACGACACAGGAAACCTTGGATCTCAAAATCCAAATGACATCATTGGAAAAAATTTTAACTAAAGAACTGCGCACATAGTGGGATCTTACATCCCTAAAGAAATATGTGGATAAAAATATGATACCTCGGGGATTAGGATTGAAAAAGAAACTGACCACTGTGTATCCAGAACTTTTTACTTGCTCAATGGCAAGAGACTTTATCTCATTGTTTGTTTAAATTGATGCAACTCATAATTGAACATGAGGAACAAGCTCTAAAAGACTTGCACTTTGAGATAAAAACTATACAAGAGAGCCTACAATGCCATGCACAGACAACACCGTTTACTACACTGGATGATAAGCTCAAAGAGAACCTTAATAAATTGGGAGAGGGACTTATCCAGTTCAAACAAAATAAGTATAACAGAGATCTTATGGATTACAATACAAATACAGTCTACTCATGGCCAAGCACAAAGGCTACAATTCTGCATTCGATCATGAAAAAATTGACCCATTCTAAAAAAAGTCGCACCAATGGAGTATCATTCAATTCAACCGAGTTGGACTCCACTGACTCAGCCCCTGAAACAGTTAAATCTCCATTACCTTTGGCTAATTATCCTGGTGAAATATCCACTGGCCAGGAAAAATGTGGGAGGAAGCAATCAGCAAAAAACGGCTGGCGGGGAGGAAGCACCGCAAGAGGTCGCAGATACCCGTCCCGCCGCAAATAGACACTGAGGACGTACAGGTAATCAATCTGTCCTCTATGATATTGTCTACGGCACAAGAGACTCTCTTGAAAAAGGGACTATCAATTTCGCCATCTTGTCATTTTGATCTGTATCGCACTATTATTGACGTTAATTGCCTTGCTAGGAATTTAACTCTTAAAAAGCATTTTGAAGCCAATATTGATACATGTGGTGATGCACAAGCTGTTGAAGGCTGTCAGCAAGTAGCATCTGCTATTGCCGCCGCTCCCTGTGCTCTGTCACAAGAGGGCGTCCCACAGGGGGCTTCGGCAGCAATTGATTTTGATTTTGTTCATTTGGCACATGTTGTTTCTCTCCAGGAGATGTGTCAAAAGCCGGTGGATGATACTCAGGCGAATACCTCTGGGTCCTTTAGAACCTCTAACAGGGATTTTTATCTAGTTCAGTCTAGATCACCAGCTCTTGACGGCTTCCAGGATTTAGTGGAGAAGGATCTATGTTTAGTAAATGACGAGGTAAAATTCAGAAACGTCAAAAATAATGTCCAGAGATGAATATGTTGCGATCCAGGCTCTTGCTAGTATGCAGAATGTGGTTATAAAGGAAGCTGATAAGGGGGGAGCTGTTGTCTTATTAGATAGTGAGGTAAATAAAACGCAGATAATGCATATGCTAAGCGATTCGCATCCGTATTTACCCTTAAAGAACAATCCACTCCCCTTTATCAGCAAAAGCTGGTGGTCATTCTACAAGAAGGTTTTGCTTTGGGTATCCTCAGCAAAAAAGAAATTGACTACATTTTTGTGGAACATGCGGTCACTCCTATTTTTCATGTGTTACCTAAAATGCATAAGGAGGGATTTCCACCACCTCTTAGACCCATTGTTGCAGGCATTGGTTCCTACTCTGAAAGATTTTCAGAATGGGTTGACTCCCTTTTACAACCTTTAGTCCCACTTATGCCAGGCTATTTAAAGGACACATGTATGGTTTTGCAAAACTTTGAAGATTTTAGATGGCAGAAAAACTATACTTGGGTTACTGCTGATGTAGTCTCTTTTTATATACGAATATTCCCCACCAACTTGGCATTAAGGCTCTGGGATGGTATTTGGCAAACTATAGCAACTACACGATGGTTCTCCAGGATTTTTTGTATTTATCAATAGATTTTTTATTAAGACATAATTTTTTTTATGTTTAATGGGGATTTCTTTCTCCAGATCTCTGGAGTTTCTATAGGTGCCAAATTCTCACCGTTGATTGCCAACATTTTCATGGAGTGGTGGAGAAGAATTTTTAGTTTTCTGATGTCAATCCTTTTTTTCCAAAGTATAAAATGGTATGGCCGGTATATAGATGATATGCTACTAATGTGGCAGGGGGACACATGTGACATCTTTTGTGGAACATATGAATCAATGTATCCCTTCAATTAAACTTGATATACACAGTGATCCATCTCCATCACACATAGTGTTTTTGGATCTGTGTCTCCAAGTGGACATTACCATGACAAAAATTATAACATGCACCTTCAGAAAACAAACTACAGGGAATACTACTCTCCTGGCCACGTCCTGTCATCCACCACATGTTGTTAAAAATATTTCAAAAGGAGAAATGATCAGGACTAGGCGTAATTGTTTGAATGTCGATATTTTTGATCTTGAAGCAGACACGGTTGCCATGAGATTAGCAACAAGACAATACATGGAGCAGTATTGCACATGTGAAACAATGGGCACTCATGCGGGATAGAAAGGCTTTACTATTTCCATATGCGGATAAAGAAAGGATGGGTGGCAAAAAGAAGAAATAAATTCAATAAAGCTAATAATCAAAAGAATACACCCATTACTTTTGTCACAGGTTATAGCAGGGAATATGCACAGATCTGTAACATTATTTGGCAACATTTACCTGTGCTTAACTATGACAAAGAATGAGCTAATATAGTTTCAGCCAGAGTGAAATTTGCAGCAAGGAGGGCCCCTACTATAGGTCAGAAAGTTAGCCCTAGTCTATTTCATAATCGTTCAGAGAATAAACCCACTTGGCTCACATATAAGGCAAATTTTTTAATGTGGCAGCAATAGATGTCTTTGCTGTAATTACATGAATGTCTGCCAGACTGTTACTTCTACAGCAAATGGCACTAACTATAAGATAAAACAATACATGAATTGTAATACTGAGTATACCATTTATGTCATTACTTGCAAATATTGCTTGCTGCAATATGTAGGTTGTACCACTAAACAGATTAAGGTCAGAATTAGGAAACACATGTCTGACATCCCACATTACAAAACACGGAATGTTTCAGCTGCCACTTTCCACTTTGCCACTGTTCACAAAGGCAGTATTACTGCTTTTGTAGTGCAGAGGGTGGAAATGGTTTCTTTATGTACTATGTTACTATGTTACTATGTTTACCTATTAGAGAGGGCAACCACAGACAGAAGCTCCTAAGTAGGGAAGCTTTCTGGATGTTCAGATTAGGGACTTGTGTTCCAGGTGGTATAAATAGAAAATATGATCTCGTTCTTCAGTATAAATGAATGTTTTTATGAAACTTGGATCCCCTCCGGATCATTACAATCCCCACTTTTTATTTTTTTATTCCACCTTGTTTTCAGCACTGGTGTTTCCTTTGTTGGAGGAACAGGTGTTGGGAATTATTTGATTATATGTGATCATACCCTGGTCTATAAGAAGTGGATTTGCTTTAGTTTTAATATGTCATGATGAAGGACCAACATGTCTAGGGTTCGAAACACGTAGACTACACTGATGTTTGGATTTTATCTGTTATAGATAAAGAATTATTTTTATTGGAAGCTGGATCTGCTGCTTTTTGGGATATACAGTGGGGCAAAAAAGTATTTAGTCAGCCACCAATTGTGCAAGTTCTCCCACTTAAAAAGATGAGAGAGGCCTGTAATTTTCATCATATGTATACCTCAACTATGAGAGACAGAATGAGAAAAAGAAAATCCAGAAGATCACATTGTCTGATTTTTTTAAATTTGTTTGCAGATTATGGTGGAAAATAAGTACACTGCTCAAAAAAATAAAGGGAACACTTAAACAACACAATGTAACTCCAAGTCAATCACACTTCTGTGAAATCAAACTGTCCACTTAGGAAGCAACACTGAGTGACAATCAATTTCACATGCTGTTGTGCAAATGGGATAGACAACAGGTGGAAATTATAGGCAATTAGCAAGACACCCCCAATAAAGGAGTGGTTCTGCAGGTGGTGA
The DNA here is from genome assembly GCF_905171765.1 of Bufo bufo. NCBI lineage: Eukaryota > Metazoa > Chordata > Amphibia > Anura > Bufonidae > Bufo > Bufo bufo. The sequence goes on along the minus strand of NC_053393.1, from coordinate 399,393,777 downwards.
CCACAGACCACTTCTCAGTTCCTATGCTTCCTGGCTGATGTTTTGGTCACTTTTGAATGCTGGCGGTGCTTTCACTCTAGTGGTACCATGAGACGGAGTCTACAACCCACACAAGTGGCTCAGGTAGTGCAGCTTATCCAGGATGGCACATCAATGCGAGCTGTGGCAAGAAGGTTTGCTGTGTCTGTCAGCGTAGTGTCCAGAGCATGGAGGCGCTACCAGGAGACAGGCCAGTACATCAGGAGACGTGGAGGAGGCCGTAGGAGGGCAACAACCCAGCAGCAGGACCGCTACCTCCGCCTTTGTGCAAGGAGGAACAGGAGGAGCACTGCCAGAGCCCTGCAAAATGACCTCCAGCAGGCCACAAATGTGCATGTGTCTGCTCAAACGGTCAGAAACAGACTCCATGAGGGTGATATGAGGGCCCGACGTCCACAGGTGGGGGTTGTGCTTACAGCCCAACACTGTGCAGGACGTTTGGCATTTGCCAGAGAACACCAAGATTGGCAAATTCACCACTGGCGCCCTGTGCTCTTCACAGATGAAAGCAGGTTCACACTTAGCACATGTGACAGACGTGACAGAGTCTGGAGACGCCGTGGAGAACGTTCTGCTGCTGCAACATCCTCCAGCATGACCGGTTTGGCATTGGGTCTGTAATGGTGTGGGGTGGCATTTCTTTGGAAGGCCGCACAGCCCTCCATGTGCTCGCCAGTGGTAGCCTGACTGCCATTAGGTACCGAAATGAGATCCTCAGACCCCTTGTGAGACCATATGCTGGTGCGGTTGGCCCTGGGTTCCTTCTAATGCAAGACAATGCTAGACCTCATGTGGCTGGAGTGTGTCAGCAGTTCCTGCAAGACGAAGGCATTGATGCTATGGACTGGCCCGCCCATTCCCCAGACCTGAATCCAATTGAGCACATCTGGGACATCATATCTCGCTCTATCCACCAACGTCACGTTGCACCACAGACTGTCCAGGAGTTGGCAGATGCTTTAGTCCAGGTCTGAGAGGAGATCCCTCAGGAGACCGTCTGCCACCTCATCAGGAGCATGCACAGGCGTTGTAGGGAGGTCATACAGACACGTGGAGGCCACACACACTACTGAGCCTCATTTTGACTTGTTTTAAGGACATTACATCAAAGTTGGATCAGCCTGTAGTGTGTTTTTCCACTTTAATTTGAGTGTGACTCCAAATCCAGACCTCCACGGGTTAAAAAATTTTATTTCCATTTTTTTATTTTTGTGTGATTTTGTTGTCAGCACATTCAACTATGTAAAGAACAAAGTATTTCAGAAGAATATTTAATTAATTCAGATCTAGGATGTGTTATTTTTGTGTTCCCTTTATTTTTTTGAGCAGTGTATATAATTCCACGTGTTAATTCACAGTTTTGATGCCTTCATAGTCATGAAAATAAAGAAAACTCTTTGAATGAGAAGGTGTGTCCAAACTTTTGGTCTGTACTGTATTTGGCGCAAAAACAACACTGCACATCACCAAAAGAACACCATACACACAGTGAAGCATGGTGGTGGCATCATGCTTTGGGGCTGTTTTTCTTTAGCTAGAACTAGAGCCTTAGTTAAGCTAGAGGGAATTATGAACAGTTCCAAATACCAGTTAATATTGGCAAAAAACCTTCAGGCTTTTGCTAGAAAGCTGAACATGAAGAGGAAGTTCATCTTTCAGCATGACAATGACCCAAAGCATTCAGCCAAATCAACAAAGGAATGGCTTCACCAGAATAAGATTAAAGTTTTGGAATGGCCCAGCCAGAGCCCAGACCTGAATCTGATTGAAAATGGTGGGGTGATCTGAAGAGGGCTGTGCACAGGAGATGCCCTCGCAATCTGACAGATTTGGAGTGTTTTTGCAAAGAAGAGTGGGCATATCTTGCCAAGTCAAAATGTGCCAAGCTGATAGACTAATACCCAAAAAGACTGAGTGCTGTAATAAGATCAAAAGGTGCTTCAAAAAAGTATTAGTTTAAGGCCTATTGCACACGGACGTTTTTTTTCCCCGTTTACTGGACGTTTTTTGCGTTCCGTATATGGTCCGTATACGGAACCATTCATTTCAATGGGTCCGCAAAAAAAACGGAATGTACTCCGTATGCATTCCGTTTCCGTATTTCCGTTTTTCCGTTCCGTTTTAACATAGAACATGTCCTATTATTGCCCGCAAATCACAGTCCGTGGCTCCATTCAAGTCAATGGGTCCGCAAAAAAACGGAACACATACGGAAATGCATCCGTATGTCTTCCGTTTCCGTTCCGTTTTTTGCTGAACCATCTATTGAAAATGTTATGCCCAGCCCAATTTTATCTATGTAATTTCTGTATACTGTATATGCCACACGGAAAAACGGAACGGAAAAACGGAACAGAAACGGAAACACAACGGAAACAAAAAACGGAACAACGGATCCGTGAAAAACGGATCGCAAAACACTGAAAAAGCCATACGGTCGTGTGCAATAGGCCTAAGGGCTCATTCAGACGGCCGTATGCTGTCCGCAAAAATACTGAATGCTATCCGTTTTTTTGCGGATCCGCAAAAAAAATGAAACATGTCCTATACTTGTCCGTGAAAATCAGGACATGGCCCCATTGAAGTCTATGGGTCCGCAAAAATACTGAATGCTATCCGTTTTTTAGCAGATCCTTTTTTTGCGGATCCGCAAAAAAACGGATAGCATTCAGTATTTTTGCGGACAGCATACGGCGGTCTGAATGAGCCCTAAGGCTCCATTCACACGTCCGCAATGTGTTTTGTGGATACACGGAGACACGGATCCGCAAAACACGGAAAGCGGCAATGTGTGTTCCGCATTTTGCGGACCGCACATTGCCGACATAATAGAATATGCCTGTTCTTGTCCGCAATTGCGGACAAGAATAGGACATGTTCTATTTTTTTGCGGAAACGAAAGCACGGATGCGGAAGTGCGGATCCGCAAATGTGGATGCGGACAGCACATTCCGTCCCCATAGAGAATGAATGGGTCCGCACCCTTTCCGCAAAATTGCGGAAAGGATGCGGACACATTTTGCGGACGTGTGAATGGAGCCTAAGGGTGTGCACACTTGGATATGCAACCATATTATTTTATTTTTATATTTTTTTTCTTCCCTCTACCTAAAAGATTTCAGTTTGTTTTTCAATAGTTTTGTACAGTTTATAGGTCACATTAAAGGTGAAAAAAGTTCTGAAATGATTAATCTTTGTCTCATTTTTCACAGGAACCTGACATTTTAACAGGGGTGTGTAGACTTTTTATATCCACTGTATATCAGGGTTTATAAAGAAATAAAGATTAGCATTACTTCTGTGTAATTTGTATATTAATTATGGAATCCATATGGACTCTGTGCAGATATTGATATTCATGTGTATAAAGTGATAACCATCTAGAGCCCCAACACTGCTCCTCTATAGTCAGATATTATATTTATAAACAAAATGGTCACACTGAGATTGACACAATTTGTCTTCGATAACCGTACGCTACTTGGCAGTCAATTTCCTGGCCAAAGCTTCAAGCAACTCATATCTTTCTAATACACATTTAGCTATAAAACTAATAAGGTGTCAGAATGTATATTGTACTGTGGTTCTCAACACAGACGGAAACAGAAATATGTCAATTATGAAAGCGGCTGCTGTACATCATCTAAAGCAGCACAAGTATTTTATTATGTGGCCCTTTTACATTAGGCTGTGAGCACTTAGAGTGAATTGTGTCTAGTTCATATTATGGCTTCTTTGTTTGATATGTCAGGCATACAAAATATAGGGTTTTGGGTGCAGTTCTATTGTTATCTGCAAACCATTTTGCAGTTCATTTCTGCAACTGTAAATGAAAGTATAACAAAGTGAACCTACCTCATTGTGTATGACTGGCAAACTAAATAGACAGAAATCAAAGGTTGTCAGAGCAATATATTCAAGGCATCAGTGATGTATATTTCCAAGCAAATTGTTTTGATGTGAACAGGCAAATGTAGGCTAAAATTGCATAGGCAAAGTCGTACAATAGCTATTTAGTTTAAGTGCAGATCAGAGAGAAGATTGGCTGATGCTTAGTGCTACATTTATCTTCTGATTGTCTATGACTTCTTGTAACCAGTGTTCGCTCTAAGCTGTCCTCTCTGGAAAAGAGAGGGTTAAAAACAACATACTAATGAGGATTAATGAGCCCCAAAACAACATTATCTGCTGCAGAGTTTGGAATTTTTAACTCTCTAAGTTCTAGAGAACACATCTCAAAGAGAACAGTGCTGGCAAACCTGCGGAAAAATGTGTTAAAGCATTAGTAGCAGTTGTTAGAAGTAGTATTGAGCGAAGCGAAGCATTCAAAGTGGAATTCAGTTCGAAGTTTAGGAAATCTTAGATTTGTAACAAATCTGAATTTCCTCGCGCTTTGTGGTAAAATGGCAGCTGCATGTTTAACAAAGTGAAAGTAAGAAGCCCGGGAATGCAAGATCACCCATAATGCCATGCAGCCAGCCAATCTGCAGACAGCCATTCCCTGTGATGTCACAGCCCTATGAAACCCTAATCCTGCGCGGTCTCCGCCCCTGTCCTGTGAGCTGAGCATAGGGAGAGATGTGGCAAGTGCTCATGTGCTAGGGACAGTGTTGTTGAAAATGATTAATAGAAGAATATTGGAGAGGGAGAGTGTAGAGAGAGTGCAGGGAGACTTATGCTGCATAAATTATATTTATTTATTCCTACATTTACTTATTCCTACATCAGCCATAAACTAAGATATGTAATTCAATACCAATGATATGGAAGCCTTTATTTTTCCGGTGCCATCATGCCAACCAATACCATCCAGTCTGCACCTCTTAGGGAAGCCAGGTCTTAATGATGACCATTCTCATCTTTTGCTGGCTTTTCTTCTTCCAAATCATCCTTCAAAGACTCCATGTCCTAGAAAAGATGTAGAGAGAGGAGGAGCTGGATGTTCCTGATGACATATTCTCATTGACGATGTGGAAAAGGAGGAAAAGCATATGGCAGAAGAAGGGCTCCCACCTGTAGGGCAGGATAAACATAGAAACATAGAATGTGTTGGCAGATAAGAACCATTTGGCCCATCTAGTCTGCCCAATATACTGAATACTATGAATAGCCCCTGGCCCTATCTTATATGAAGGATGACCTTATGCCTATCCCATGCATGCTTAAACTCCTTCACTGTATTTGCAGCTACCATTTCTGCAGGAAGGCTATTCCATGCATCCACTACTCTCTCAGTAAAGTAATACTTCCTGATATTACTTTTAAACCTTTGCCCCTAAACCTTTAATTTAAAACAATGTCCTCTTGTAGCAGTTTTTCTTCTTTTAAATATTCTCTCCTCTTTAACCTTGTTGATTCCCTTTATGTATTTAAAAGTTTCTATCATATCCCCTCTGTCTCGTCTTTCTTCCAAGCTATACATGTTAAGGCCCTTTAACCTTTCCTGGTAAGTTTTTTTTCCTGCAATCCATGTACTAGTTTAGTAGCTCTTCTCTGAACTCTCTCCAAAGTATCGATATCCTTCTGGAGATATGGTCTCCAGTACTGCGCACAATACTCCAAATGAGGTCTCACTAGTGCTATGTAGAGCGGCATGAGCACCTCTCTTTTTCTACTGTTAATGCCTCTCGCTATACACCCAAGCATTCTGCTAGCATTTCCTGCTGCTCTATGACATTATCTGCCTACCTTTTAAGTCTGAGGTTAGGACTGTATTACTGATTTTATATTCTGCTATTGGGTTTCTACGCCCCAGGTGCATTATCTTTCACTTATCAACAATAAATTTTAGTTGCCAGATTTTTGACCATTCCTCTAGTTTTCCTAAATCCTTTTCCATTTGGTGCATCCCTCCAGGAACATCAACCCTGTTACAAATCTTTGTGTCATCAGCGAAAAGATACACCTTACCATTGAGGCGTTCTGCAATTTTGCTGATATTAAACAATATGGGTCCCAGAACAGATCCCTGAGGTACCCCACTGGTAACAAGACCATGGTTTGTATATACTCCATTGACTATAACCCTCTGTCTGTCTGTCCCTCAGCCACTGCCTAATCCATTCAACAATATGGGAGTCCAAGCTCAAAGACTGCAATTTATTGATAAGCCTTCTATGTGGGACAGTATCAAAAGCCTTACTAATGTCTAGATAAGCGAAGTCTACTGCACCTCCGCCATCTATTATTTTAGTCACACAATCAAAAAAATCAATAAGATTAGTTTGACATGATCTCCCTGAAGTAAACCCATGCTGTTTTTCATCTTTCAATCCATGGGATTTTAGATGTTTCACAATCCTCTCCTTAAGTATGGTTTCCATTAATTTCCCCACTATTGATGCCAGGCTTACTGGCCTATAGTTGCCCGATTCCTCCCTACTACATTTCTTGTGAATGGGCACAACATTTGCTAAATTCCAATCTTTTGGGACGACTCCTGTTACCAGTGATTGGTTAAATAAATCTGTTAATGGTTTTGCTAGTTCACCGCTAAGCTCTTTTAATAGCTTTGGGTGTATCCCATCAGGCCCCTGTGACTTATTCATATTAATTTTAGACAGCTGACTTAGAACCTCTTCTTCTGTAAAGACACATGCATCAAAAGATTCATTAGTCTTCCTTCCTAACCTGAGGTCCTTTTCCTTCATTTTCCTTTGTAAAAACTGAACAGAAGTATTCATTGAGGCAGTCAGCTAGTTCTTTATCTTCTTCTATATACCTTCCTTCTTTTGTTTTTAATTTGGTAATTCCTTGTTTTATTTTCCTTTTTTCATTTATGTATCTGAAGAATGTTGTATCACCTTTATTCACTGACTGAGCTAATTTCTCTTCTGCCTGTGCTTTAGGAGCTCTTTTAACTTGCTTGGCCTCTCTCTGCCTAATCTTATAAATTTCCCTGTCATCCTCGTTTTTTGTTTTTTTTATAATTACTAAATGCTATCTTTTAGTTTTTTTTATGATTTTGCCCACTTCTGCTGAGTACCACAGTGGTCTCTTCCTTTTTTTGCTTTTACTGACTAGCCTAATGCAATTATCTGTTGCCTTCAATAGTGCCACTTTTAAGTAGTCCCATTTCTCCTGGACTCCATTGAAACTGTTCCAATCTGATAGAGACTCGTATACCTCTAATCTAAAAGTCAATTTTTCTAAAATCTAAAACTTTTGTTTTTGTGTGGTGTGACTATAGTAAACCACACTGACTGGTGATCACTAGATCCCAAGCTTTCCCCTACAGTAATATCATATGCCAAATTCCCATTTGTGAATACTAAATCTAAAATGGCCTCCTTCCGGGTTGGCTCCTCAACTACTTGCTGTAGAGATAATCCCAGTAGGGAATTTAGAATATCTGTACTCCTGGCAGAACTAGCTATTTTGGTTTTCCAGTTTACATCAGGAAGATTAAAGTCTCCCATAATGATAACTTCCCCTTTCAATGTCATTTTAACTATTTCCTCAACTAGTAGATCATCTAATTCTTTGACTTTGACAAACTGACTCTAAATTGGTCTAGCTAACTTGTATTAAATTAGATTTTATGTTAACTTCCACATACAGGGCCACCCCTCCCCCTTTCTTGCCTTCCCTGTCTTTCCTATGTAGAGAGAACCCTGGTATTGTTATATCCCAGTCATTACTCCCATTGAACCATGTCTCAGTAACAGCCACTAAATCTATATTCTCAGATGCCATTATAGACTTAAGTTCATTGATCTTATTTTCCTAAACTGCGAGCATTTGTAGACAAGACTCTGAGCTTGTAATTTCTTAACCTATGTTCTACTGGCATCTTCTGGCATTGTTCCGGGGGGCTGTCGGACTGCTGGATAGGAGAGCGCTAAGATTGGAGATTATATGGAAAAGGAGGAAAAGCAGATAGCAGAAGAAGGACTCCCACCTGTAGGGCAGGAAAGTGCCTAGGTTGGAGAAGTGGGTATGCCAGAGCTGATTAATATTCAGTGTTTACTGTCAAATAATCTGCAGGAGATTTTTGGCAAGAACAGTGATAATATGTATATTGTCTCCCCACCTAGCCAGCCAAACCCCACACCAGAAACAGCCCCTGTTCCCCTGTTAAAGGACTATACAGTGCGGTCTTCATTATTAAATGAAAGGCAACTGTAGGCTAATTGGCTGCTTGGTTATTCACCATAGCATGGCCGCAATCTGCCAGGAGGAGATTTAAAAAGTTCATGACAAATTAATTCGTAAATCAAATTTCTTTGCTAACTTCAGCGAAGTTGCCGAATCAAATTTTTCAAAACTTGGCTCATCTCTAGTATTATGCATAGTATCTCTGGAAACTTAACTATTGGAGATAATTCAACTGAAAAACTCAGAACAGGGTTGGCATAGTGCGAACCGCAAGGAAACTGATCGTAGCATGTTCGAAGATACTAGATCGACTAATAAAAAAAATTTAAATTGGAAAAGTAAAAAAGTTTGCCTCTTTCTACAGAACTGTGGTCACCTTGGAGATTAAAATTATTCTCAAGAGCTCCTATGTTCACTAGAGCAGACTTTCACCATTGTGCTTTATGGCATCAAGTCAAGCAGCCGCTCACAATGGCAAAAGATCACAGAGACCAGCAGTGATTTTTTTTCCCTTTATTTCTAGCATACAGTGGGATGCGAAAGTTTGGGCAACCTTGTTAATCGTCATGATTTTCCTGTATAAATCGTTGGTTGTTACGATAAAAAATGTCAGTTAAATATATACTGCGTGCAGAATTATTAGGCAAATGAGTATTTTGACCACATCATCCTCTTTATGCATGTTGTCTTACTCCAAGCTGTATAGGCTCGAAAGCCTACTACCAATTAAGCATATTAGGTGATGTGCATTTCTGTAATGAGAAGGGGTGTGGTCTAATGACATCAACACCCTATATCAGGTGTGCATAATTATTAGGCAACTTCCTTTCCTTTGGCAAAATGGGTCAAAAGAAGGACTTGACAGGCTCAGAAAAGTCAAAAATAGTGAGATATCTTGCAGAGGGATGCAGCACTCTTAAAATTGCAAAGCTTCTGAAGCGTGATCATCGAACAATCAAGCGTTTCATTCAAAATAGTCAACAGGGTCGCAAGAAGCGTGTGGAAAAACCAAGGCGCAAAATAACTGCCCATGAACTGAGAAAAGTCAAGCGTGCAGCTGCCAAGATGCCACTTGCCACCAGTTTGGCCATATTTCAGAGCTGCAACATCACTGGAGTGCCCAAAAGCACAAGGTGTGCAATACTCAGAGACATGGCCAAGGTAAGAAAGGCTGAAAGACGACCACCACTGAACAAGACACACAAGCTGAAACGTCAAGACTGGGCCAAGAAATATCTCAAGACTGATTTTTCTAAGGTTTTATGGACTGATGAAATGAGAGTGAGTCTTGATGGGCCAGATGGATGGGCCCGTGGCTGGATTGGTAAAGGGCAGAGAGCTCCAGTCCGACTCAGACGCCAGCAAGGTGGAGGTGGAGTACTGGTTTGGGCTGGTATCATCAAAGATGAGCTTGTGGGGCCTTTTCGGGTTGAGGATGGAGTCAAGCTCAACTCCCAGTCCTACTGCCAGTTTCTGGAAGACACCTTCTTCAAGCAGTGGTACAGGAAGAAGTCTGCATCCTTCAAGAAAAACATGATTTTCATGCAGGACAATGCTCCATCACACGCGTCCAAGTACTCCACAGCGTGGCTGGCAAGAATGGGTATAAAAGAAGAAAATCTAATGACATGGCCTCCTTGTTCACCTGATCTGAACCCCATTGAGAACCTGTGGTCCATCATCAAATGGGAGATTTACAAGGAGGGAAAACAGTACACCTCTCTGAACAGTGTCTGGGAGGCTGTGGTTGCTGCTGCATGCAATGTTGATGGTGAACAGATCAAAACACTGACAGAATCCATGGATGGCAGGCTTTTGAGTGTCCTTGCAAAGAAAGGTGGCTATATTGGTCACTGATTTGTTTTTGTTTTGTTTTTGAATGTCAGAAATGTATATTTGTGAATGTTGAGATGTTATATTGGTTTCACTGGTAAAAATAAATAATTGAAATGGGTATATATTTGTTTTTTGTTAAGTTGCCTAATAATTATGCACAGTAATAGTCACCTGCACACACAGATATCCCCCTAAAATAGCTAAAACTAAAAACAAACTAAAAACTACTTCCAAAAATATTCAGCTTTGATATTAATGAGTTTTTTGGGTTCATTGAGAACATGGTTGTTGTTCAATAATAAAATTAATCCTCAAAAATACAACTTGCCTAATAATTCTGCACTCCCTGTATAATATAGGAGACACACACAGTGATATTTGAGAAGTGAAATGAAGTTTATTGGATTTACAGAAAGTGTGCTATAATTGTTTAAACAAAATTAGGCAGGTGCATAAATTTGGGCACCACAAAAAAGAAATGAAATCAATATTTAGTAGATCCTCCTTTTGCAGAAATTACAGCCTCTAAACGCTTCCTGTAGGTTCCAATGAGAGTCTGGATTCTGGTTGAAGGTATTTTGGACCATTCCTCTTTACAAAACATCTTTAGTTCATTCAGGTTTGATGGCTTCCGAGCATGGACCGCTCTCTTTAAGTCACACCACAGATTTTCAATTATATTCAGGTCTGGGGACTGAGATGGCCATTCCAGAACATTGTACTTGTTCCTCTGCATATATGCCTTAGTGGGTTTTGAGCAGTGTTTAGGGTCGTTGTCTTGTTGAAAGATCCAGCCCCGGCGTAGCTTCAGCTTGGTCACTGATTCCTGGACATTGGTCTCCAGAATCTGCTGATACTGAGTGGAATCCATGCGTCCCTCAACTTTGACAAGATTCCCAGTCCCTGCACTGGCCCCACAGCCCCACAGCATGATGAAACCACCACCATATTTTACTGTAGGTAGCAGGTGTTTTTCTTGGAATGCTGTGTTCTTTTTCCTCCATGCATAACGCCCCTTGGTTATGGCCAAATAACTAAATTTTAGTTTCATCAGTCCAAAGAACCTTATTTCAAAATTAAGCTGTCTTGTCCAAATGTGCTTTAGCCCACCTCAAGTGGCACTTTTTGTGCTGTGGGCGGAGAAAAGGCTTCCTCTGCATCACTCTCGCATACAGCATCTCCTTGTGTAAAGTGCGCCGAATGGTTGAACGATGCACAGTGGCTCCATCTGCAGCAAGATGATGTTGTAGGTCTTTGGTGCTGGTCTGTGGGTTGACTCTGACTGTTCTCACCATTCGTCGCTTCTGTCTATCCAAGATTTTTCTTGGTCTGCCACTTCGAGCCTTAACTTGAACTGAGCCTGTAGTCTTCCATTTCCTCAATATGTTCCTAACTGTGGAAACAGACAGTTGAAATCTCTGAGACAGCTTTCTGTATCCTTCCCCTAAACCATGATGGTGAACAATCTTTGTCTTCAGGTCATTTGAGAGTTGTTTTGAGACCCCCATGTTGCTACACTTCAGAGAAAATTAAAAGAGGAGGGAAACTTACAATTGACCCCCTTAAATACTCTTTCTCATAATTGGATTCACCTGTGTATGTAGGTCAGGGATCACTGAGCTTACCAAGCCAATTTGAGTTACAATAATTAGTTCTAAAGGTTTTGGAATCAATAAAATGACAACAGTGCCCAAATTTATGCACCTGCCTAATTTTGTTTAAACAATTATAGCACACTTTCTGTAAATACAATAAACTTCATTTCACTTCTCAAATATCACTGTGTGTGTCTCCTATATGATATATTTAACTGACATTTTTTATCTTAACAACCAACGATTTATATAGGAAAATCATGACGATTAACAAGGTTGCCCAAACTTTCGCATCCCACTGTATGTCAACCATATGTCAACCCTTTTCAGCAAGGGGAGGTTTCTTACCCAATCTGCCACTGTCAAATCATTGCAGGCAGCCTCAGAGAGGCCTGCTACAGTATGATCTTATAAGATATACTGTAGCAATCCTCATAAGGCCATGCTACATACTAGCATGTTTTCATTCAGACAGGACTGAAATGTCACCGCTGGGACATCTTTTTTTTTATTTGAAATTACGAGGCGTGTTTAATAAGTTATCCAGCCTAGCATTTTCTGTCAGTGTTAGAGAGCTGAGCTTGTCTGTGCTTGTTGAAACATGTCTGGATATGCAACACACACACAGTAACAGTTCAGTCTGATAAAAGCACTGGAAGTGACAGGATGGCAAGTCCAGTACAGTGCAGCTCTACAACGAAAGTGAAGGATTTCAAGCTTCTTTCTGTGATAAACTTCCTTACAAAGTAAGAAAAGAAGCCTAAAGAAATCCATGAAGGGATGATTGCTGTATATGGTGATGAAGCACCTTCCGACTACCAAGTAGGGTTTTGTGCCAAGCAGTTTAAATGGGGTAGGGAATAAATTGAAGATGACCCACGTTCAGGGTGAAAAGGTTGAAGCATCTTCAGAGTAAATGTGCCGTAAAGTGGAAGCCATGATTTTGGAAGATCGTCGGATCAAAGTCAGTGTTATAGTTCATGAATTAGGTATTTCAGTTGGCACAGTTTCCAGTATCATTCATGATGTTTTGATGATGTCAAAGGTCAGTTCCCGATGGGTGCCATGAATGTTGATGTCTGAGCAAATAACTTGTCCCCAGCAATTTAGCCAAGAGAATTTAGACATGCTTAGAGAAAATCCAGGAAACTTCTATTCTTGAGTTATTATAGGTGATGAAAATAAATATAGAAACCACGGCACTCGATAAGTCGTTTTTCAAAATTAAATTCATTTATTTGTTGTCCATCCCAAAAGGATCTTGTTTATATATTGCAATTAGGCCAATTGCAATATATAAACAAGATCCATTTGGGATGGACAACAAATAAATGAATTTAATTTTGAAAAACGACTTATCGAGTGCCGTGGTTTCTATATTTATTTTGATTGACCCCTTCCACTGAGCACCACACATCATACCCAGGAGTGCCATCCACTATAATTAACACATTATAGGTGATGAAACATGGGTCCACCACTATGATTCTGAGACCAAACAAGAGTCCTATGCAATGGAAGCGTAAGGGATCACCAACTCCATAGAAATTTTCTGTGCAGCAGTCAGCTGGAAAGACCAAAATAGTTTTTTGGGATACAGAAAGTGTTTAATTACTAGAATTCATGCTACACAAGACAACAATTACTTGAGACACCTACGCTCAACAATGCAATTACATGAAACAATCAAAAATAAACTATGGGAAGTTGTTGGCAGGTGTGTTGCTGCACCAGCTCACAAGTCTCGCAAACCACAAGCTGCTATTAGGAAATGCGGCTTCATGGAACTTAACCATCCACCCTACAGTCCAGACCTGGATCCCAGTGATTACTTTCTCTTTCGGAACCTGAAGAAATTTATATGTGGGCAACGATTTCCTGATGATAATTCGCTCAAAGAGGCGGTAACAGGGCTCCTGCAGCAGCAATAAGTCTCCTATTCTGAAGGCATCTGATCGCTGGAGGTGAAGTGGAATAGGTGTGTTGAAGTCAAAGGGGATTACATTGAAAAGTAGTAATTTTTTTTAGAAAATGTTGTTTTCATATTCTGGTAAATAACTTTCCTGGTATAAACAACCCTACAGCATTAAGACATCCCAAGTATGGATTACAAACCTCCTATGTTGCTTTCTTCCTTTCTTATACTGTTGCTTCTTATTTTTGACACTTTCCTGTTATTATCTGGCTCTACATCTGTCATGCTTTGCTTAATTCAATAACACCTTAAAATATGTTCATTTTACTTCCCTGTTGGTTTGATCATATATGCACAGTATTTGGATTTTTGGATTATGGGGAGCTGTACTAATACATTTTATGGTATGCTCTTTACTTTGGCCTGTGGATTTATATTTTTTTCTTGAGAACATCATATAGGGACTGGAGTCATTTTCAATCTGAGTAACCACCATTCGATAAAAACTCCAAGTATATGTAAAAGCAGAATCCACTCCAGATTGATTGAATCAATTTAAATAAAGCGGTTAAACTGCATTTATTATGTAATCCATTCCAAACGCTTACTTCTTTTGAAATCTTCTATTCAATTCAAGCTCACTTGCAAAGTCCTTAATTTCCTTAAGGTACAATCCATCTCAATCTGGCTACATTATCTCTCATGAGGTTAAAGTATATATCTAATGGAGAGACTTTTTTCCTGTGGTAATTGTGAGTGACATTTTTATGTGCACTTAGATTCTAGTTTATAGGGTGACTTACTTGTCCTACATGATTGAACCCACAAGGGCATTACATGAGATTCTAACTTTCCATGAATTTTGTGTAAAATAAATCCTTTGTGAAGGGTTTCAATAGCATCATCAAGATAGAAAAAGGCAGCACCATAGAATATATAGGTAGATTTAATACTTAGAGTTAAAATAAATTAGAATACGCTGCTGGTGTCTATAAATATATATATATATATATACTTAACAAAATGATGAGGCAGCACTTCCAGCTTTAAGGTGACAGGGTGAAGACCCCAATAGACTTTAATCCGGCAACGTTTCGGCCTGCTCAATGAGGCCTTTATCAAGCTACATAACAGTGTATACAACCAGGTATATATACCCACAATCCAATACAAAATAATTACAATCAGTGATTACACATGTCATCAATCAAGTCACATGATCTCCAACTCCATCATCACGTGACTTTTGTGCATAGTAAACATTTGTAAAAAAGTCATACAAAGATATAAAAAATACAAAATAGTGATCATCCTTGCTTACAATAGATATGTGCATTTCAATCAATATATGTACGTACATCCATTTTAAAAAAGAGTTTATGTCCCCTGCATACATAACCCCAAGATGTACATAAAGTGCATAAGTGCTCCGTGCATAAAGAGTTAAAATCTTTTATTTGTGATGCAGCTGCATCATATCTAAACTTAAAATCAACCTGTTGGAGCTCACCATTCATGGACCCATAGAACAGACCGGCGTTGGCGTCCCTCAGTCTGCAGCGCGCATGCTCCGGGTCAGACGTCACTGGTCCCGCCCCCTACGTCGCCGCGCTCCTACGTGCCAACTCCATGGACCGCAGCGTCATCCAATGGAGCGCATCGCAGGACCAACCGCAACGAGGGGAGGAGGGCCAGGTCATGTGACACAGAAATACGTCACGCTACATCAGAGGGCGTGTTCACGCTCCGGGTCAGACGTCACTGGTCCCGCCCCCCACACTGCCGCGCCCCTATGTGCCTACTCCATGGACCACAACGTCATCCAATGGAGCGCATCACAGGGACAACAGCATAGGAGGGAGAAGGGCCAGGTCATGTGACACGGCGTAAACACCTCGCCGCACCAGAAGGCGTGTTCAGTGTTCAAGGAGATCTGAAAAATCTCAAAGCGGACAATCGCGGAGATGCCTGTAGTGACAGTGCGCAACCTTGCATGCTACAACAAATCTACAACCTCAGCGTATAAAGGGCGGACGGGGTGGAAAAAATGAAATCGACCCCCAACCAAAGGCGATCCCATCTCTTCCACCGGGTCCCCAACTATCAAAATCATTATATGTGCAATTACAATGGGACAAACCCTTCCCATCTATCTGCACCGCGAACTCTGACATCAGTATATAACCACTCGCTATCCGGCTTGTGGCAAGTGAATATTGTATATCAACTCATGTAGTTCGCTAGTTGTAAAATACTTTATAGAGGTCAATAGACACATTGCGCATCAAGTCGCCCACTTGGACACACATCCGCCACCGTCCATCTAATCTCCTCTCTATGGTCACTTCATTCACCGGCGTGTTCAAGGGTCCATAGGCGGCTCCATGTAATGAAACAGATAAAGGGTCATTGGGCTCATCTACAGATTTATCTGAAATAGATGAAAAAATGTATCAACTTTTGTTCAAGAAAGAGTGTACACTGTTACATATCCCCCACATCAAAACAAAATGGAAGAGGACCCCCACGTCCGGCATGCTGACTGCACATCTACTATCCACATAGTTCCCATCTACATTCTGCATTGAGGCCATCAGGCTTCAATGTATGTAACCTGTGTATCCACATAATCTCACGTTGTTTAAGAAGCTTTTCCCTGTTACCTCCCCTTTTCAGTGGTGGGATATGATCTATTACCCTGAATTTGAGGTCCTTTTCCCTGTGTCCAGCTTCAATAAAGTGCTTGGGCACAGGAAGATCTTTCCTCTTTTGGCGAATGGAATATCTGTGATAGTTCATCCTGGTCTTAACATCACATATGGTCTCCCCTACATAAAGGAGATTGCAGGGGCAAGACAAGAGATAGACCACATATGAGCTATCACAGGTCAGAAAGTGCCGTATGTCAAACTGCGTATTTAATACTGGGTGTGTGAATCTCTCCCCTTTAAGCATATAGCTGCAGTTAACACAGCTCAAACACGGATAACATCCGTATTTTTTGCGACCTATATACGTCTGGACTTTAGCCTTATCACCAACCACCTCAGCTCTGACTAACTTGTCCCTCAGGTTATCTGCTCTCCTATATGACATTAGAGGGGGTACCGTGAATTCTTTCACTTTACCAAAGTTGCTGCTTAGTATGGGCCAGTGTTTTTTAACGGCACCTGCTATTTTGTAACTGCCTTCAGTGTATGTCGAAATGAATGGCACCCTCGCCTGCTTGCTTACTTCCATCGGACTCTCTGTTTTCAATTCATTCAATTGTCTATGAACCAGTCTTCTGGGGTACCCTCTATTGATGAACTTATCTGCCATCTCAGACAGTCTCTTAGTTCGTACCTGTGAGTCTTTTACTATACGTTGCACACGGAGGAACTGGCTCCGTGGCAATGTCTTAACCATAGACCGCGGATGACAACTCTCAAACCTCAATAGTTTGTTACAGTCCGTCGGCTTGGTAAACAAATCGGTTATGAGTACAGTATCATGCTTCATAACCATGGTGTCCAGAAATTGGACCTGCTCGGTGGAGTACGTGAGAGTGAACTGGATCTCAGGATCCATTTCATTTAGAAATCCATGAAAACTAGCCAACTCATTCTCAGTGCCGTCCCAGATGACAAAAACATCGTCTATGTATCTCCACCACCCCCGAACATGGCTGAAGTGGTGGGACACATAGACGTGTTCAGCCTCCAGGCCCGACATGAAAATGTTGGCGTAAGTCGGCGCCATATTTGAACCCATTGCGGTTCCCCGCTGTTGAAGGTAGTAGCCATCTTGGAACGCAAAGTAATTATATCTCAGTACTACACCGAGCAGGTCCAAAATGAACTCCCTGCATTCATCAGTGTATTCTGTCTCAATAAAACATTTCTTGACTGCCTCTACACCCCTATCATGATTGATAGAGGTGTAGAGGCTCACCACATCAAATGAAACTAGCAGTGTGTTTGCCGTTACCCCCACATTAGCGATTCTATCCAAGAAGTCTCCCGTATCACGTATGTAAGATCTAGCCCCAACCGCAAACTTCCGCAAGATCTTATCTAGAAAGATCGCCAGATTGGAGAATACGGACTCCCTCCCGGAGACAATAGGTCTCCCCGGGTTTTTTTTTACACACTTATGAATTTTAGGTAACACGTATATCAATGGTGTCTTAGGCTGAGTTATTAATAGGTACTTATACAGAGCTTCATCAATCAGACCCCCCATTTTGGCTCTATCCAATACTCCAGTGATTACCTTCATCACTTCAAATTTAGGGTCATGGTTGAGCCGTCTGTACACCTGGGTATCACCCAGTTGTCTCTGTATTTCGGAGATATACCATTCGGTGTCCATCACAACGACGGCTCCCCCCTTATCGGCAGGCTTTACCGTGAGAGAGCCGTCGCTGCGCAGTTCACCCAATGCCTGTATCTCAGCAGACGTCATGTTTGGATGCCTCAAACCTTCAGTCTGCAATGTGCCTTTAAGGCTCTCAATATCAGCCCTCACTGCATTGATATACGCGTCTATAGCTGGACATTTGATCTGTGGTGTGAAGTCGCTCCTGGCATGTAAGCCCACACCGCGAAGAGAGAGTTCACAACACCGTTCAATGTCACCACCAATCACTTGTTTGTCAGTTTCAGAGAACCAAACCTTCAATTTAATACTTCTAAAAAACTTCTGCAAGTCCACTTCTAGTTGGAACCAATCAATACCCACTGCAGGGCAAAAAGTTAAACCTTTAGATAACAACTCGGTTTGTGCGGTAGTCAGTACTTGTGAAGATATATTTACCACTGTGGATTTCTTTTCCTTGTCGGCCGATTTCTTACACTCCGTTGCTCTTTTTCTCCATCTGTATTGTCTCTGTCCACCACGTCTGGTTCTTTTAAGTCCAGCACTGGGCCTAAAAAACAGTCGTCTGGTCGTTGATCGATAGGTATACGTCCCTCCTCGTCTGACCCGGAGCATGCGCGCTGCAGACTGAGGGACGCCAACGCCGGTCTGTTCTATGGGTCCATGAATGGTGAGCTCCAACAGGTTGATTTTAAGTTTAGATATGATGCAGCTGCATCACAAATAAAAGATTTTAACTCTTTATGCACGGAGCACTTATGCACTTTATGTACATCTTGGGGTTATGTATGCAGGGGACATAAACTCTTTTTTAAAATGGATGTACGTACATATATTGATTGAAATGCACATATCTATTGTAAGCAAGGATGATCACTATTTTGTATTTTTTATATCTTTGTATGACTTTTTTACAAATGTTTACTATGCACAAAAGTCACGTGATGATGGAGTTGGAGATCATGTGACTTGATTGATGACATGTGTAATCACTGATTGTAATTATTTTGCCCTGCAGTGGGTATTGATTGGTTCCAACTAGAAGTGGACTTGCAGAAGTTTTTTAGAAGTATTAAATTGAAGGTTTGGTTCTCTGAAACTGACAAACAAGTGATTGGTGGTGACATTGAACGGTGTTGTGAACTCTCTCTTCGCGGTGTGGGCTTACATGCCAGGAGCGACTTCACACCACAGATCAAATGTCCAGCTATAGACGCGTATATCAATGCAGTGAGGGCTGATATTGAGAGCCTTAAAGGCACATTGCAGACTGAAGGTTTGAGGCATCCAAACATGACGTCTGCTGAGATACAGGCATTGGGTGAACTGCGCAGCGACGGCTCTCTCACGGTAAAGCCTGCCGATAAGGGGGGAGCCGTCGTTGTGATGGACACCGAATGGTATATCTCCGAAATACAGAGACAACTGGGTGATACCCAGGTGTACAGACGGCTCAACCATGACCCTAAATTTGAAGTGATGAAGGTAATCACTGGAGTATTGGATAGAGCCAAAATGGGGGGTCTGATTGATGAAGCTCTGTATAAGTACCTATTAATAACTCAGCCTAAGACACCATTGATATACGTGTTACCTAAAATTCATAAGTGTGTAAAAAACCCCCCGGGGAGACCTATTGTCTCCGGGAGGGAGTCCGTATTCTCCAATCTGGCGATCTTTCTAGATAAGATCTTGCGGAAGTTTGCGGTTGGGGCTAGATCTTACATACGTGATACGGGAGACTTCTTGGATAGAATCGCTAATGTGGGGGTAACGGCAAACACACTGCTAGTTTCATTTGATGTGGTGAGCCTCTACACCTCTATCAATCATGATAGGGGTGTAGAGGCAGTCAAGAAATGTTTGATTGAGACAGAATACACTGATGAATGCAGGGAGTTCATTTTGGACCTGCTCGGTGTAGTACTGAGATATAATTACTTTGCGTTCCAAGATGGCTACTACCTTCAACAGCGGGGAACCGCAATGGGTTCAAATATGGCGCCGACTTACGCCAACATTTTCATGTCGGGCCTGGAGGCTGAACACGTCTATGTGTCCCACCACTTCAGCCATGTGCGGGGGTGGTGGAGATACATAGACGATGTTTTTGTCATCTGGGACGGCACTGAGAATGAGTTAGCTAGTTTTCATGGATTTCTAAATGAAATGGATCCTGAGATCCAGTTCACTCTCACGTACTCCACCGAGCAGGTCCAATTTCTGGACACCATGGTTATGAAGCATGATACTGTACTCATAACCGATTTGTTTACCAAGCCGACGGACTGTAACAAACTATTGAGGTTTGAGAGTTGTCATCCGCGGTCTATGGTTAAGACATTGCCACGGAGCCAGTTCCTCCGTGTGCAACGTATAGTAAAAGACTCACAGGTACGAACTAAGAGACTGTCTGAGATGGCAGATAAGTTCATCAATAGAGGGTACCCCAGAAGACTGGTTCATAGACAATTGAATGAATTGAAAACAGAGAGTCCGATGGAAGTAAGCAAGCAGGCGAGGGTGCCATTCATTTCGACATACACTGAAGGCAGTTACAAAATAGCAGGTGCCGTTAAAAAACACTGGCCCATACTAAGCAGCAACTTTGGTAAAGTGAAAGAATTCACGGTACCCCCTCTAATGTCATATAGGAGAGCAGATAACCTGAGGGACAAGTTAGTCAGAGCTGAGGTGGTTGGTGATAAGGCTAAAGTCCAGACGTATATAGGTCGCAAAAAATACGGATGTTATCCGTGTTTGAGCTGTGTTAACTGCAGCTATATGCTTAAAGGGGAGAGATTCACACACCCAGTATTAAATACGCAGTTTGACATACGGCACTTTCTGACCTGTGATAGCTCATATGTGGTCTATCTCTTGTCTTGCCCCTGCAATCTCCTTTATGTAGGGGAGACCATATGTGATGTTAAGACCAGGATGAACTATCACAGATATTCCATTCGCCAAAAGAGGAAAGATCTTCCTGTGCCCAAGCACTTTATTGAAGCTGGACACAGGGAAAAGGACCTCAAATTCAGGGTAATAGATCATATCCCACCACTGAAAAGGGGAGGTAACAGGGAAAAGCTTCTTAAACAACGTGAGATTATGTGGATACACAGGTTACATACATTGAAGCCTGATGGCCTCAATGCAGAATGTAGATGGGAACTATGTGGATAGTAGATGTGCAGTCAGCATGCCGGACGTGGGGGTCCTCTTCCATTTTGTTTTGATGTGGGGGATATGTAACAGTGTACACTCTTTCTTGAACAAAAGTTGATACATTTTTTCATCTATTTCAGATAAATCTGTAGATGAGCCCAATGACCCTTTATCTGTTTCATTACATGGAGCCGCCTATGGACCCTTGAACACGCCGGTGAATGAAGTGACCATAGAGAGGAGATTAGATGGACGGTGGCGGATGTGTGTCCAAGTGGGCGACTTGATGCGCAATGTGTCTATTGACCTCTATAAAGTATTTTACAACTAGCGAACTACATGAGTTGATATACAATATTCACTTGCCACAAGCCGGATAGCGAGTGGTTATATACTGATGTCAGAGTTCGCGGTGCAGATAGATGGGAAGGGTTTGTCCCATTGTAATTGCACATATAATGATTTTGATAGTTGGGGACCCGGTGGAAGAGATGGGATCGCCTTTGGTTGGGGGTCGATTTCATTTTTTCCACCCCGTCCGCCCTTTATACGCTGAGGTTGTAGATTTGTTGTAGCATGCAAGGTTGCGCACTGTCACTACAGGCATCTCCGCGATTGTCCGCTTTGAGATTTTTCAGATCTCCTTGAACACTGAACACGCCTTCTGGTGCGGCGAGGTGTTTACGCCGTGTCACATGACCTGGCCCTTCTCCCTCCTATGCTGTTGTCCCTGTGATGCGCTCCATTGGATGACGTTGTGGTCCATGGAGTAGGCACATAGGGGCGCGGCAGTGTGGGGGGCGGGACCAGTGACGTCTGACCCGGAGCGTGAACACGCCCTCTGATGTAGCGTGACGTATTTCTGTGTCACATGACCTGGCCCTCCTCCCCTCGTTGCTGTTGGTCCTGCGATGCGCTCCATTGGATGACGCTGCGGTCCATGGAGTTGGCACGTAGGAGCGCGGCGACGTAGGGGGCGGGACCAGTGACGTCTGACCCGGAGCATGCGCGCTGCAGACTGAGGGACGCCAACGCCGGTCTGTTCTATGGGTCCATGAATGGTGAGCTCCAACAGGTTGATTTTAAGTTTAGATATGATGCAGCTGCATCACAAATAAAAGATTTTAACTCTTTATGCACGGAGCACTTATGCACTTTATGTACATCTTGGGGTTATGTATGCAGGGGACATAAACTCTTTTTTAAAATGGATGTACGTACATATATTGATTGAAATGCACATATCTATTGTAAGCAAGGATGATCACTATTTTGTATTTTTTATATCTTTGTATGACTTTTTTACAAATGTTTACTATGCACAAAAGTCACGTGATGATGGAGTTGGAGATCATGTGACTTGATTGATGACATGTGTAATCACTGATTGTAATTATTTTGTATTGGATTGTGGGTATATATACCTGGTTGTATACACTGTTATGTAGCTTGATAAAGGCCTCATTGAGCAGGCCGAAACGTTGCCGGATTAAAGTCTATTGGGGTCTTCACCCTGTCACCTTAAAGCTGGAAGTGCTGCCTCATCATTTTGTTAAGTATATATCTTGGAGGAGGGGCCGGCCTCTGTGAGGAATTGCACCCAGTGCACAACGTCTGACTGTGCTGCTGCAATATTTGGGATTTTATATATATATATATATATATATATATACACACACACACACACACACACACACACTATTTTTGCCTTTTTTCAAAACACTTCTGAAGAAAACTCATCAAAAATATGTGCAAATCCCTTACCAAAATAAGACATTTAAAAGACCATAGAGGACAATTAAGTCTTATTTTTATAGTCTTATGGTGGAATTTATCAAGTTCTACATTCCAGAATTCTGGCTTCAAAAAGCCACAAAGCAGAGCTGTGCAACTTTCTTGGGCAACTTTTAGCAACGTTTTGCATTTTTTAACTACTCACTCCAGTTTTAAAAAGAGCGTAAGAAAGTGAATGTGGTTAGCTATGTTACTTTCACTTCTGAATTCTGTTCATTTTAAAAAGTCACAAAGTCAATCCAGTAGGTGGCTGGTGTTAAAAAAACAAACAAAAAAACTTCAGTACAATTTTTAGGTTAAAAGATGCACCAAACAAACAACTAGTGTTGGTCGAGCAACAAAGTGCTCATGTGCTCTGGTGCTCGAGTAGAACACTTCCCGATGCTCGGGTGCTCTACAGGGCACCTGAGCACAATGGAAGTCAATGGGAGGACCCGATTCATCCAGAAGAGCATTTGTGAGGTAAGACATTGATGTTAAATGAGAGGGCCTGGCTCCTAATCTCCATTTTAGTCATCCCAAAGGTGTTCATAAGGTTGAACCCACCCAACCATGCCTTTTGGGGACTTTGCTTTATGCACCAGGGAACAATAATGCTATAACAGAAAAGTACCTTCCCCAAACTGTTCCCACAAAGTTGGAAGCATACAATTGTCCAAAATGCCTTATTATGCTGAATCATTAGGATTTAATTTCACTGAAACTAACGTGCTTATGCTGAGCCGTGATAAAATACCCGCTAGCATTGGCACAATGCAGTGAGACAGGTAATGTTCTCCTGGCATTCGCTAAACCCAAACTCGTCCATTAGACTGCAAGATGGAGAAGCACAATTCCTCACCCACACCTTTATAGTCCAGTGGTGTCATTCTTTACATCACTCCATCCAATGGTTGGCATTGTTCTTGGTGATATAAAGCTTGTGTGCATCTGCATGGTCCTGAAAACCCACACCCTGAAGCTTCTGGCGCACAGTTTTTGGGCTGATGGTAATTCCAGAGGAGTTTTGGAACACTGGAACACTCAGAAGAGTGTTGGGAACAGTTATGGACTATGTCAACCCTGCTTTATCACTTTACAGGGTCTGTCACTTTGTAGCTGAGTTGTGGTTTCTTAAAGCTTCCATTTTGTAAGAATATGATTCACAGCTGATTGTGGAATATCTGGGAGGGAAGAAATTTCCCGAACTGACTTGCTGCAATGGTGGCATCCTATTACAGTTCCACATGCAAATTCAGTGAGCTTTTTAGAATGGCCTATTCTTTCATTAATGTTTGTAAAGGTAGACTGCAGGTCTAGGTGCTGGACTTTATAAACCTGTGTCAATGGGATGGAATGAAACACCTGAATTTAATGATTTAAAGGTATATCCCAATACTTATCTCCATATAGTGTAAGCTGACAACTGGGGTTCTCAGTTGATAACTGGAGTATCTCAAAATAAACAAAGTAGTAAAAACATATATTTTGGGTTTCACTGTAGGATTAATTTATATTTCTAGGCTGAGTTTTATTGTAATGATATATAAAAATACTTTATCGTCATATATAGTCCGTGCCCTTTAACACCTTCCGTCCCAGCGCTGTACATGCTGAGGAGGATGGATTCTCTGCTGTTTCAAACATCAGGGATCTGGGGCTAATCACTGCAACTCACGATAACACTGATTACAGACATTTAACCATTTAGATGCTGTGTTCAAATTTGACCACAGCATCTAAATGCCGAATAATATGAAAGCACACACTTCCGGGTCAGGAATAGCTCACTCATGCGGTGATCGGGGGAGCCATTCCTTTGCTACGATGCACTTGGTCTTTCAGAAGAGACCCAGCATATTAGAGCTGTAGTTCCAGTTGAGGCCTGCAGGCAGCAGGGCTGCATAGGAAAACCACAAATGGAGCTTACAGATGTACCATGGTTAGCACTCCCCTCAGTTGTCTTTTTTCTAAAGTGAATAACCCTAATTTTGATAATCCTTCAGGGTACTGTAGTTACCCCATTCCAGTTATTACTTTAGTTGCCCTCCTCTGGACCCTCTCCAGCTCTGCTATGTCTGCCTTGTTCACAGGAGCCCAGAACTGTACACAGTACTCCATGTGTGCTCTGACTAGCGATTTGTAAAGCGGTAGGACTATGTTTTTATCACGGGCATCTATGCCCCTTTTGATGCAACCCATTATCTTATTGGCCTTGGCAGCAGCTGCCTGACACTGGTTTTTGCAGCTTAGTTTGATGTTTATTAAAATTCCTAGATCCTTTTCCATGTCAGTGTTACCAAGTGTTTTACCATTTAGTATGTACGGGTGACTTGCATTATTCCTTACCATGTGCATAACTTTACATTTGTCAGTGTTAAACCTCATCTGCCACTTATCTGCCCAAGCCTCCAATCTATCCAGATCCCTCTGTAGCAGTACACTGTCCTCTTCAGTGTTAATTACTTTATACAGTTTAGTGTCATCTGCAAAAATTTATATTTTACTATACAAGCCTTCTACAAGATCATTAATAAATATATTGAAGAGAATAGGGCCCAATACTGACCCCTGATGTACCGCACTAGTGACAGTGACCCAATCTGAGTGTGTACCGTTAATAACCACCCTCTGTTTTCTATCACTCAGCCAGTTACTTACCGACATACAGACATTTTCTCCCAGTCCAAGCATTCTCATTTTATATACTAACCTTTTATGTGGTACAGTGTCAAATGCTTTGGAGAAGTCCAGATACACAACATCCATTGATACGCCGCTGTCAAGTCTAGAACTTACCTCCTCATAGAAACTGATTAAATTAGTTAGGCATGACCGATCCCTCACGAAGCCATGCTGATATGGCGTTAATTGCTTATTTCCATTGAGATGCTCTAAGATCGCATCTCTTTGAAAACCTTCAAACAGTTTACCCACAACAGATGTTAAACTTACCGGCCTATAGTTTCCAGGCTCTGTTTTTGGACCCTTTTTGAATATTGGCACCACATTTGCTATGCGCCAATCCTGTGGGACATTCCCTGTCAGTAGAGAGTCCGCAAATATCAGAAATAAGGGTCTGGCTATGACATTACTTAATTCCCTTAGGGATATGGGGGTGTATGCCATCCGGTCATAGCGATTTGTCTATTTTAATCTTTTTAAGTCGCTGTTGTACTTCTTCCTTGGTCAGACAGGACACTTTTAATGGGGAATTTATTTTTACATTCAGCATTTCATCTGACAGTTTATTTTCCTCAGTGAATACATTGGAGAAAAAAATATTCAACAGCTTTGCTCTCTCCTCGTCACTCTCTGCAACTTCCCCCTCATTACTCTTTAAAGGGCCGACACCTTCAGATTTATATTTTTTAACATATATATAATTGAAGAACATTTTAGGGTTAGTTTTACTCTCTTTGGCAATTAATCTCTCGGTCTCTAGTTTGGCCGCTTTTATTTGTTTTTTTTTTACATGTTCTATTTTTTCCTTAACCCCTTAAGGACCGGGCTCATTTTCACCTTAAGGACCAGGCCATTTTTTGGAAATCTGACCAGTGTCACTTTAAGTGCTAATAACTTTAAAACGCTTTGACTTATCCAGGCCATTCTGAGATTGTTTTTTCGGCACATATTGTACTTCATGACACTGGTAAAATGAAGTCAAAAAAATTATTTTTTTTGCACAAAAAAATACCTAATTTACCAAAAATTTGGAAAAATTTGCAAATTTCAAAGTTTCAGTTTCTCTACTTCTGTAATACATAGTAATACCCCAAAAAATTGTGATGACTTTACATTCCCCATATGTCTACTTCATGCTTGAATTGTTTTGGGAATGATATTTTATTTTTTGGGGATGTTATAAGGCTTAGAAGTTTAGAAGCAAATCTTGAAATTTTTCCGAAATTTACAAAAACTCAATTTTTAGGGACCAGTTCAGGTTTGAAGTCACTTTGCGAGGCTTACATAATAGAAACCACCCAAAAATGACCCCATCTAAGAAACTACACCCCTCAAGGTATTCAAAACTGATTTTGCATACATTGTTAACCCTTTAGGTGTTGCACAAGAGTTATTGGCAAATGGGGAGGAAATTTGAGAATTTGATTTTTTTTGTCTAATTTTTCATTTTAACCCATTTTTTCCACTAACAAAGCAAGGGTTAACAGCCAAACAAGACTGTATCTTTATTGCCCTGACTCTGCTGTTTACAGAAACACCCAATATGTGGCCGTAAACTACTGTACGGCCTCACAGCGGGGCGTAGAGTGAAAGGTGCGCCGTTTGGTTTTTGGTAGGCTGATTTTTATGGACTGGTTTATTTACACCATGTCCCATTTGAAGCCCCCTGATGCACCCCTAGAGGAGAAACTCCATAAAAGTGACCCCATCTAAGAAACTACACCCCTCAAGGTATTCAAAACTGATTTTACATACGTCGTTAACACTTTAGGTGTTGCACAAGAGTTATTGGCAAATGGAGATGAAATTTGAGAATTTCATTTTTTTGCCTAATTTTCAATTTTAACCCATTTTTTTCACTAACAAAGCAAGGGTTAACAGCCAAACAAAACTGTATCTTTATTGCCCTGACTCTGCTGTTCACAGAAACACCCCATATGTGGCCGTAAACTACTGTACGGCCACACAGCGGGGCGTAGAGTGAAAGGTGCGCCGACTGTTTTTTTGACACCATGTCCCATTTGAAGCCCCCCTGATGCACCCCTAGAGTAGAAACTCCATAAAAGTGACCCCATCTAAGAAACTACACCCCTCAAGGTATTCAAAACTGATTTTACAAACTTTGTTAACCCTTTAGGTGTTGCACAAGATTTAATGGAAAATAGAGACACAATTTCAAAATTTCACATTTTTGGCAGATTTTCCATTTTAATATTTTTTTTCCAGTTACAAAGCAAGGGTTAACAGCCAAACAAAACTCATTATTTATGGCCCTGATTCTGTAGTTTACAGAAACACCCCATATGTGGTCGTAAACCGCTGTACGGGCACACGGCAGGGCGCAGAAGGAAAGGAATGCCATACGGTTTTTGGAAGGCAGGTTTTGCTGGACTGTTTTTTTGACACCATGTCCCATTTGAAGCCCCCCTGATGCACCCCTAGAGTAGAAACTCCAGAAAAGTGACCCCATTTTAGAAGGATAGGGTGGCAGTATTGTTGGTACTAGTTTAGGGTACATATGATTTTTGGTTGCTCTATATTACACTTTTTGTGCGGCAAGGTAACAAGAATTAGCTTTTTTGGCACCGTTTTTTTTTTTTGTTATTTACAACATTCATCTGACAGGTTAGATCATGTGGTAATTTCATAGAGCAGGTTGTCACGGACGCGGCGATACCTAATATGTATTACATTTTTTTAATTTATGTAAGTTTTACCCAATGATTTCATTTTTAAAACAAAAAAAAGTTTTAGTGTCTCCATAGTCTAAGAGTCATAGTTTTTTCAGTTTTTGGGCGATTATCTTAAGTAGGGTCTCATTTTTTGCGGGAGGAGATGACGGTTTGATTGGCACTATTTTGGGGTGCATATGACTTTTTGATCGCTTGCTATTACACTTTTTGTGATGTAAGATGACAAAAAATTGCTTTTTTTACACAGTTTTTTTTTTTTTTTTTACGGTGGTCACCTGAGAGGTTAGGTCATGTGATATTTTTATAGAGTCGGTCGATACGGACGCGGCAATACCTAATATGTATACTTTTTTTTTATTTATGTAAGTTTTACACAATGATTTCATTTTTGAAACAAAAAAAATTATGTTTTAGTGTCTCCATAGTCTAAGAGCCATAGTTTTTTCAGTTTTTGGGTGATTATCTTAAGTAGGGTCTCATTTTTTGCGGGATGAGATGACGGTTTGATTGCTACAATTTTGGCGTACATGCGACTTTTTTGATCACTTTTATTACCTTTTTTTGGGAAGTAAGGTGAGCAAAATTTCAATTTCATCATAGTTTTTTATTTTTTATTTTTATGGCGTTCACCGTTCGGGTAAAGTAACATGACCGTTTTATAGATCAGGTCGTTACGGACGCGGCGATACCAAACATGTGTAGGGAATGTTATTTTTTTAATTTTTAATCAGTGATAAATGTGTTTTTTGATTTTTACTTTTTTTTCACTTTTTTTCACTTTTTTTTTTACCCAGATCCACTTGGTTCTTGAAGATCCAGTGGGTCTGATGTCTGTATAATACAGTACAGTACAATATATATTGTTCTGTACTGTATTTTACTTACACTGAACAGATCTATGCTTTCAGCACAGATCTGTTCAGCACCATGGACAGCAGGACGCCTGAGAGGCGTCCTGTTGCCATGGGAACCTTCCCCGTCTGCTCAGAACTGCGCAGACGGGGAAGGGTAAGGATGGGATCTGGCGGGGGGCTGTCTGGGAGCTCTCTCCCTCTCCATCGGGGGGCTGCAAAGGCACAGCAGCCCCCCGATCGGAGAGGGAGGGAGCTCCCTCTTACTGTTAACTTTTTCGGACCGCTGTATGGAAAGGGTTAAACGGCTGACATCGCATCACCGATGTCAGCCGTTTATACCAGGGTGCCAGCAATGTGCTGGCACCCTGGTATACCCACTCTACACCAACGATTATTCAATGGGAGGCGGGCGGGGGATCGCAATCCCGCCTCCCGCACCGCCCGCCTCCCGCACCGCCCCCACCGCCCGCAACACCCCCCCTGCACCTCCCACCGGGCTAAAATCATTCAGAGGTGCAGGGGGGGTGATAAAAATATATTTTCGGCACACTAAAGTTTCTGATCGCCGCGGTCAGGGACCGCAGCGATCAGAAACAGCAGAAAGCGCAACAAACCGCAGGTCTGAATTGACCTGCGGTTTGTTGCGATCGCGGACATGGGGGGGTCACGGGACCCCCCCGCGCATTTAGCCGAGGTGCCTGCTCAATGATTTGAGCAGGCACCTTGTTCCGATCACAGCCGGCCGGGCGGCAGTGATCGGAACAACACATGACGTACCGGTACGTCATGTGTCCTTAAGGACTCGGGAAACATGCCGTACCCATACGTCATGTGTCCTTAAGGGGTTAAAGTTTTTCAGTGCTTCCTTATATGCTTTCTTTTTGTCATTTTGTAACGGTCGCGTACACACACACACAGGGGGGAGGATAGTGACCACTGCGCTCCACCCTCACCCCTGGCCCTGCCTACTTACCTCGCAAGTCCTAATGACAGGGGACAACTGGACGGTAACCCCTAGCTTGGAATAAGTGCCGGGAGGACAGACCAGACAAACAACGGAGAGTGAACGGACCGAGTCAATACCAGGAGAGCAACGAAGTACAAATAAAGCAAGCAAAGAATAGTCAGGAGAAGCCGGGGTCATAAATACCAGGAGCATCGTGAAGTACCAAAGGAGTCAGCAGAGGATCGTCAGAAGATAGCCGGGGTCTGAATACCAGGAGAGCAGCGCAGTACAGAAGGAGCAGGCAGAGGATCGTCAGGAGATACACAGAGGGTAAGTATGCCAGGTATGCAAAATCACAGCAGAACCTAAATAACATGCAACAGGCCAGCAGGCTGCCCATTTAAATACTGAGTAGTAGGGGTCATGTGACGTGGCCAGCGTCACATGACTCGCCCTGCTGTTCATGGCTGAGCACCGAGTGTAACCTTGTACATTAACTGCCCAGTCATAGCTATCATTCAGCCATGTCTCAGTTATTCCCACTATGTCATAGTCCTCCTCACACATCACTAATTCCAGCCCCCCAGTTTTTTTTAGTCAGGCTTCTGGCATTAGTATACATACATTTGAGAGGTTTATGTATATTTTTTACCCTACACTTTTCCTTCTGAACTTTTCTAGTCCCTCCTTCCATTCCTCCAGTCCCACTTCCTTGCCCCTGGTCTCTATCTGCACTATCTTCCCCTCCCCCCCAGTCCCTAGTTTAAACACTCCTCCAACCTTCTAGCCATCTTTCTCCCCAACACAGCTGCCCCTTCCCCATTGAAGTGCAGCCCGTCCCTACTAGAGCCTGTAGCCGATAGAGAAGTCAGCCCAGTTCTCCAGGAACCCAAACCCCTCCTTCCTACACCAGTTCTTGAGCCACTTGTTAATCTCCCTAATCTCCCGCTGCCTTTCTTGTGTGGCCCGTGGTACACACAAGTATTTTCCGAAATACTGCCTGTATCACACAGGCAGTATTTCGGAAAATACTACCTTTGAGGTCCTTGCCCTAAGCTTTTGACCTAAATCCCTGAAATAATATTTAAGGAATCTCCACCTACCTCTAACTTTGTCTTTGGTTCCGATATGGACCATGACTGCTGGATCTTCTCCAGCCCCTCCCAGTAATCTGTCAACCCGATCCGCGATGTGTTGAACTCTAGCGCCAGGAAGACAGCACACTGTTCGGCGATCACGGTCTTTGTGACTTGAATAATAATAATGTGAACATGCTAGAATAATGGGTCTCTTAACCGGTTAATGGTCACTAGTGATGAGCGGCAGGGGCAATATTCGAATTCGCGATATTTCGCGAATATTCGCCATATATTCGAGAATTCGCGAATTCATGATCTCTAGTCATTATTTTCTTGATTGCGAAAATTCGCATAAAATTCGCATGAACTGGTATTTTTTTAAAAATCAAATATTCGCGATTACGAATATATTTTGCGATATTCTAAATATTTGCGAATTCTCAAAGTGCCGATATTCGCGATTAAAATTCGCAATTCAAATATTCGTGATCAACAGTAATGGTCTTATTTACAGTGGGTGGTCCAGGTTTCTAAAGCCTACACCATGGTATATTTATACACCAGGCTTTGGCCTGAGTAATCAAACATATGGACACCTGCTGTCAAAGACTGCAGGGAACCTGAGAGAGAAGACAGGAGTGTTTTTCTTTCTGCTCTATCATGCTTTCAATGATGTTGTAGTTAGAAAAAAGCTAGCTGTGGTGCTGCCTTTATTAGTCCTGGTGGTTATATGACTAGACCCAGCACAGGTCTAACAATGACTATTGTCACTACAACAGGGAAATTTTTTCCTATTGTGCAGCCCTAATAATAATAATAATAATAATCATAATCATAATACAAATAATAATAATACAAATAATAATAATAATACAAATAATACTACTACTACTAATAATAATACAAATAAAAATAATACTACAAATAAAAATAATACTGATAAGAATTAAGTCCCACACATGTCTTCTCTGGTCTTTGAGGGCCATGAGGGCATCATATTTACTACACAGTGGGCCATTCTACAAAGCGGGGCCGTTCTACAGATGGAGGCCATTCTACAAAGGGAGGCCATGCTACAGAGCGGGGCCATTCTATATACTACAGAGGGTTGTATTCTATATACTACAGAGAGGCCATTCTACATAGTACAGACGGGGCATTCTATATACTATAGAGGGGGCATTGCATATACTATAGAGGGGTATTCTATATACTACAGAGGGGCCTTTCTATATACTACAGAGGGGCCATTCTATGTACTACAGAGAGGCTATTCTATATACTACAGAGAGGCTATTCTATATACTACAGAGGGGCATATTCTATACACTGCGTGCAGAATTATTAGGCAAATGAGTATTTTGACCACATCATCCTCTTTATGCATGTTGTCTTACTCCAAGCTGTATAGGCTCGAAAGCCTACTACCAATTAAGCATATTAGGTGATGTGCATCTCTGTAATGAGAAGGGGTGTGGTCTAATGACATCAACACCCTATATTAGGTGTGCATAATTATTAGGCAACTTCCTTTCCTTTGGCAAAATGGGTCAAAAGAAGGACTTGACAGGCTCAGAAAAGTCAAAAATAGTGAGATATCTTGCAGAGGGATGCAGCACTCTTAAAATTGCAAAGCTTCTGAAGCGTGATCATCGAACAATCAAGCGTTTCATTCAAAATAGTCAACAGGGTCGCAAGAAGCGTGTGGAAAAACCAAGGCGCAAAATAACTGCCCATGAACTGAGAAAAGTCAAGCGTGCAGCTGCCAAGATGCCACTTGCCACCAGTTTGGCCATATTTCAGAGCTGCAACATCACTGGAGTGCCCAAAAGCACAAGGTGTGCAATACTCAGAGACATGGCCAAGGTAAGAAAGGCTGAAAGACGACCACCACTGAACAAGACACACAAGCTGAAACGTCAAGACTGGGCCAAGAAATATCTCAAGACTGATTTTTCTAAGGTTTTATGGACTGATGAAATAAGAGTGAGTCTTGATGGGCCAGATGGATGGGCCCGTGGCTGGATTGGTA
This sequence comes from Bufo bufo, assembly GCF_905171765.1. Lineage (NCBI taxonomy): Eukaryota > Metazoa > Chordata > Amphibia > Anura > Bufonidae > Bufo > Bufo bufo. Next base: position 399,360,706 of record NC_053393.1, on the reverse strand, counting down.
AAGGGCAGAGAGCTCCAGTCCGACTCAGACGCCAGCAAGGTGGAGGTGGAGTACTGGTTTGGGCTGGTATCATCAAAGATGAGCTTGTGGGGCCTTTTCGGGTTGAGGATGGAGTCAAGCTCAACTCCCAGTCCTACTGCCAGTTTCTGGAAGACACCTTCTTCAAGCAGTGGTACAGGAAGAAGTCTGCATCCTTCAAGAAAAACATGATTTTCATGCAGGACAATGCTCCATCACACGCGTCCAAGTACTCCACAGCGTGGCTGGCAAGAAAGGGTATAAAAGAAGAAAATCTAATGACATGGCCTCCTTGTTCACCTGATCTGAACCCCATTGAGAACCTGTGGTCCATCATCAAATGTGAGATTTACAAGGAGGGAAAACAGTACACCTCTCTGAACAGTGTCTGGGAGGCTGTGGTTGCTGCTGCACGCAATGTTGATGGTGAACAGATCAAAACACTGACAGAATCCATGGATGGCAGGCTTTTGAGTGTTCTTGCAAAGAAAGGTGGCTATATTGGTCACTGATTTGTTTTTGTTTTGTTTTTGAATGTCAGAAATGTATATTTGTGAATGTTGAGATGTTATATTGGTTTCACTGGTAAAAATAAATAATTGAAATGGGTATATATTTGTTTTTTGTTAAGTTGCCTAATAATTATGCACAGTAATAGTCACCTGCACACACAGATATCCCCCTAAAATAGCTAAAACTAAAAACAAACTAAAAACTACTTCCAAAAATATTCAGCTTTGATATTAATGAGTTTTTTGGGTTCATTGAGAACATGGTTGTTGTTCAATAATAAAATTAATCCTCAAAAATACAACTTGCCTAATAATTCTGCACTCCCTGTATACTACAGAGGGACCTTTCTATATACCACAGAGGGGGCATTCTATATACTACTGAGGGAGCAATTATACCTGTATATACTATCAGTACATAGGGGGCATTATATACTATCAATACAGAATGGGCATTATACTACAGAGGGGATGAGAGCATTATACATATGGGCACTACAGGGGGCATTTTAATACAAGTCTCATTATACATATTGGCACTACAGGGGGGAGCATTATATGTAGTGGCACTACAGGTGGCCTTATAATACAGAGGCCACTGCAATGGGCATTATAAATACTAAGGCCACTATAGGAGGCATTATAACTACTGGGGACACTATAGGGGGATTTATTACTACTAGCAGCTCGCACCCTTAACAGTGACATCCACAGTGGCGCATCCTGTTAACAGTGACCCCCCACAGTACCCTGTCCCCTTAACAGTGACCTCCAGACAGATCCCCTCCCCGATCTCTACAGCAACCCACCCCCTTAACAGTAACCTCCAGAGACCCCCTCCCCCTTAAAATGTGACCTCCATAGCACCCCACCCTCTTAACAGTGACCTCCACAGCAGCCCACCCCCTTAACAGTGAACTCCACAGCACCCTGCCCCCTTAACAGTGAAATTCCAGCAGCCTTCCCCCTTAACAGTGACCCCCCCCCCCTACAAGTACCCTGGCCCCTATTCCTTGGCTTTACAGTATTGTAGTAGTAGCACAATAGCCTCCCTTCCTCCAATTTTATAAGCTCTAGTCTATTTTGAAGACGTTAAAATAGACTATGCTCGCTTTTATAACCAGCATTCTAAGGTGGTGATATTCCTACACTGTGCTCTTTTATGACGTTGGGATTATTCTGTTGTCTTGTTATGATGTTGCAATAGTCTATGAGGCAGATTTATGGAACTGTCTCAGTTTTTCTTTTAGAGCGTTTCATAAATCTTCCTCTTCGGCCTCATTTAGATGCTGTGTTATTTTTTTGATGTTGTCATAATATACTGCATATTCATTGAACGATCCATGACAAAATTGTACATTTTAAGAGGTTTTCTGTTCCTGCTCTGTGACATAGATGATCTCACCGTGATCCACCGTGATCCACCTCAGCAAGGCTGAGCTGATTTTTCCTGGTATTTTGAGCATGTTGACAAGGAATAGAAAGTGGAGAGCAGTGGGGTTTGTGAGATCATCAGAAAGCCACCTATGGGGGTAACGCATACTGTTGCTTCTTTATATTTAACATTGTCTGGCCTGTGTTTTTACGTCTCTCTGCCATAGAACATGTGTGTTGTTAAGGGGTTAAAGCCTGTTTTCTTTCTAGAATTGTTTTGCTATTATAATGATATCACAATAGCATTTGAATTTTGTTTTCTAGATTGTGTTCTATAGTGATGTTAGTAGTGTTCGTATACCTAGATTATTTTATATTGTGTTTTCGTGTCTATATTTATAACCTGTTGTCCATTGTGATCGTATCACACTAGTATTTTGCTTTATTCCTTTGCTATGCTGTAATCAGGGCCGTCTTTAATATTGATTGGACCCTGGGCAAGAATTTACTTAGGCCCCCTGGATCCCGCCTTCCCACACCCTAGCATGCAATCACCCCCTCCACCACAACACACACACAAAAAAAACAATCCACACACCTCATAGAGTAGTAAACTTTAATAATGATGAGTGGCCACTAGAGGTGTTCCTTGGCAGTAATGTAAATACTGCCTTCTTTCTGAAAAGGCAGTGCTTACATTAAAAGCTTGCAGAGACATGCTATAGCCACCAGAACTACTACGTTTAGCTGTTGTGTTTCTGGTGACTATAGTGTTCCTTAATATAGAGGGAAAAAAAGAATCAGCACAAAAGTATCTAATAAAATGGCTGTATAATCATTCTAAAAATTTAAAAAGCACAACTTCTGACACAAATATATAGTATTTTGCAGATGATAATTTTTTTTTACAATGTGCAGATAGTACTGTACTACTAACCCCTCCATCCACCCCTACATACAGGGTAATACAGCGCCACATACCTCTTACATCCAGTGACGTCTCCTTTGATGTAGATGTTCTCTTTCCTCATCTTCTCCTTTCAGACCTTCAGACCAGACACCATTTTTCAGCCATTTCTCGTCTCTGCAGTTTGGCAAACAAAATCTTAGCTTACTACTTTTCCATCATCCTCCCATCTTCTGGACAAATCATCCTACCACCCCCAATACTGTGCCGTTGTGCTCCCCAATACTATACTGCAGAAACAGATAAACCCCCTGATAATACTAGTACCACATAGATAATGCCTCCTTCAATAATTATTGGCACACAGTGCCCTAAAATAACAGCGCCCAGCAAATAGTGCCCCTGACACTAATAGTGTAAACATAACGTCCCCCAAAAATAATTGTGGTAAGCTGATACTGTGCCAAGGTGCCCCCACAGTAATAGTGCTCCCAAAAGTTCCAGCAATAGTAATAATTCTCTGCTAGAGCACACATGGTAGTAATAGTGCTCCTACAGTGCCCCCAACATGTCCCCACTGTGTCCTAGAAGTAATAATGCTCCCATAGTGCCCAAACTAGTAATTATGTTCCCCATAGACCCCAGTATTAATAAAGCCCATTATAATGCCCTGCAATAGTTACAATTCTCCTTATGATGTGCCAGTGCAAAAACTACCCCATTTTAATACCCCCAGTTGAGCTAATGTCCCCATAGTGTCCCCATAATGTGCCAGTATAAAATACCCCTATATAGTGCCCCTAGTAAGTGCCCCATAGTGCTCCTCTCCCCCCTTCTTCCTAGTGCCCCCCATAATGTACCAGTATAAAATGCCACATATATAGTGCCCCAGTAAATGCCCTTAGTGTCCCCCATAATTTGCAAGTATAAAATACCCCTTCTTAGTGCCCCCCATAGATGAGCCCATAGTACTCCTCTCTCCCCTTCCCCATAGTACCCACCATAATGTGCCCCAGTATAAAATACCCCTATGCAGAGCCCCCCATATAAAATACCCCTTCTTTGTGGCCTCAGTTGAAGCCCCCATAGTGTTCCTCTCCCCCCTCCCCCATATAAAATACTCCTTCTTTGTGGCCTCAGTAGATGCCCCCATAGTGCCCCCAATAATGTGCCAGTAAAAAGTGCCACCAAAATTGTGCCAGTAAAAAGTGCCTTCATAGAAGCCCTCACAGTGCCCCCCAATAATGTGCCAGTAAGATGTTCCCCCATAGATGCCCCCCAATAATGTGCCAGTATCAAGTGCCGCCATAGATGCCCCCAATCATGTGCCAGTAACAAGTGCCCCATAGATGCCCCCCAATCATGTGCCAGTAACAAGTACCCCCATAGATGCCCACCAATCATGTGCCAATAACAAGTGATCCCATAGATGCCCACCAATCATGTGTCAGTAACAAGTGATCCCATAGATGCCCACCAATCATGTGTCAGTAGGAAGTGCCCCCATAGATGCCCAAAAATTATGTGCCAGTAATAAGTGCCCCCATAGATGCCCCCCAATCATGTGCCAATAACAAGTGCCCCTATAGATACAGATGACTATGGAGATGAGCGCTTCCACAATGGAAACGCTCATCTCCCTGTGCCCTGTCGCCGCTGCCACATCACCAAAGGCCAGCAGAGCTCAAGAGGCAGCTGACTTGGGCCCCCAGAAGCAACTGGGCCCGGGGCAGCTGCCCCTTTTGCCCCGCGTTAAAGACGGCCCTGGCAGGGGCGGACAGGGAACTTAAAGTGGCCCTGGAAAAGAAAAAAGTGGGCCTATGTCCTAGACAGGTCCAGACTGAGAGAAGGCAGGACCAATATAAGTAGGCAGGGCTATCCACACTGTAGTACTGCAGCACAAAATACCACCCAGCAGAATCAAATACACAGTGCAGCACAAAATACTGCTGCCCCCACCACAACATTCAACTCTATGACAGTCCTGAGGATGGCAATACAGTTGAATGCTGGAGGGCACTTTGTTCTGGCAAACAGGTGCATAAGTACTAGACGTTCTTAGCATTAATTAATGCTGAGAGCATCAGATCGTTATGTACCCGACTGACGACCATGAGGAGGGCTTGGGTGCCCCCCTGGGCATCAGCCCACTGAGAAATTTCTTTGTAGGGTACATGGCCAGACCGCCCCTGCCCATGCGGTAATTGGGGGTGATGTGCTGGGTCAGAGCTGTAGTTCCTATGAAGGGCTGCAGGGTTCCATTGGATAACAGCAATTAAAGCTTACATTTAGGGCTCATGCACACGACCATATGTATTTTGTGGTCCGCAAAAAACGGATCCGCAAAAAATACAGATGACATCCGTGTGCATTCTGTATATTGCGGAACGGAACAGCTGGCCCTTCATAGAACAGTAGTATCCTTGTCCGTAATGGTTCCACATACGGTCCGCTAAAAAAACGGAATGGACATGGAAAGAAAATACGTTCATGTGCATGAGCAAATTTCATATTTTGAAGTTTGCGTGCGGGTTCGTGTGGTGGTATTTACTGAATTGCGTTATAGATTATTTTAACACGGGCCATAATGCAAATCCATGACGGAATGCATAACTGAATGCCTTTAGAGGCATTCCGTTATTCATTCCGTCATAATAGAAATCTATGGCCTGCATAACGGATCCATCCGGTTTACGTTATGCTGGAGTCCATCACACGAACCCGCACGTGAACTTCAAAATATGAAATTCGCTCATCCCTACTTACAAGATTGCATATTTTAGCCTCCTAGGGGGGCTAAAAAGACAGACTTTTTTAATGTAAATAAATAAAAAACTATCTGATTAAAAAAAATTTATAATAGATATTTAAAATAACAATAAATTAGATCACCCCCCCTTTCCTTAGAATTTAAATAATAAAAAAAAACAATAAAAAGCATAAAGATCATAGGCATTGCCGCATTCCAAAATGCCTGAACTACTGAAATTCAAAAATATTTATCCCATACGATGAAAGCTGTAATGAAAAAAAAAAAATCAAAATGACTGGTTCATCATATTTTCATCACTTCACTTACAAAAAAAAATTGATTATAATGTGATTAAAATGTCGAATACACTCCAATGGTATCAATAAAAGCTACATATTGTCCCACAAAAAATTAGCCCCCATAAAGCTCCATAGACATAATTATAAAAAAGTTATGTTGGTCAGAAAATAGCGATGAAAAGCAAAAAATAATTTCATTTCAAAGTTTTTATTTATTCATTTATTTTTTTCAGTATTAAAACACAAGAAAACAATATAAATGTGGTATTGTTGTTATCATTGACCCAAAGAATAAAGGCAATGGTGAGCTTTACTGCATAGGGAATGCCATAGAAATAAAACCACTACCACTACATCGTATGAAATATTAAGTGGTGCTTTTAGAAAGTACAACTTTTCCCACAAAATGTGCTAATATGGCTATGTTAACGGGAAAATAAAAATAAATGTATGGCTCCAGGAAAGCAGGGAGGAAAAATGAAAATGCAAAAACAATACATTTTCTGAGACTCAAGAAGTTAAAACTGAAAATAAGGGTTTGTCTCATCATAGACAATGGGGGTATATCGCTAGGTGTGGCTTCCACCGCTGGGACCTACACCTATATCGAAAACGGAGGCCCAAAAGTGGTGGAGGGCGCAGCCACCCTCCATTCATGATCTATGGGGCCGCCGAAAATAGCCGAATGCGGGCTCGGCTATTTCCGACGGGCCCACAGAAGTAAATGGGAGCGGTGGCCGGTCATGCGCGGTGTGCTCCCATTCACTTCTATGGGGAGCACGCTTGGTGGTGGCCAGACCTAAGTCCTCCAGCCATCACTTTGCGGGGCTCCATTAATGATATAGGTGCGTGTCCCAGTTGTGCGCTGCAAATTGTGACTTCTCCCTGCTCACGCCAGGTCTAAAATTGTGCAGATACATATGTATCTGCACATGAAATATTGAGAACCTATGTATATTGGATCTTCTGGTTGGGGTTTTGCACTGAGGGATGTTCCTTTGTCTTGGCAATTTCCTAATCTTCTTGGGGAATCAGGGAATCCGATAAGAAGAATTACATCCGTGGCTGCAGACCGACTGATCCTGGGATCTATATTGGATCCGATAAGTTTTTCTAGAGTTGTGCCTAGGGTTAGCACAACTCCTAAAGGTGAGCCTTCCATTTGAAGCAAAATATTTACCCTATCTATACGATACTACCCTATGGTGCGCCTTTCTTCTACCAGCAGACATTGCCTGTATTACTGATACTACGTCTAAAATTGTGGGCGAGAAAGGGGACTGGCCTGTGGGCCCGTCTCCTTCACCATTTTCTACGCCAGGCATAGAAAAAGGTCTAAATGTAAGATAGCGCAGAAGCTGTCTTACATTTAGAACTGGCGGAGGATCCGCCGAAGTTATGAAGAGGGCTTTATTAAAACGCCAGTCTTAATAAATGTGCCCCATAAGATCATGAAAATGATCTAAAACTGGGAAAGGAGGATCTCTGCTTCTTCCCCCTGTGTACCAGGCTGGCTGAAATCATAGCCGACTAAAGGGGGGGCTTACTGCATATTGCTCTGTCCCTGTATAGCAAGCTAAGCTTTAAAATATAACCTGCATCTAGCTGCGATACAGCCAGAGATAGAGCCTTTAGAAGCCCGGAGTATACCCAGTCAGTGGCGCAGTGGGTCCACACCCGCTTGCATAACAACTATCTCTTGGATAGGTCATCAGTACCTGATCGGTGGGGTCCCACATATGGGACCCCCATTGATCAGTTGTTTGAGAAGGCAGCAGGGCTCCTGTGAGCGCTGATGCCTTCTCTCAGCTCACCAAGCACAGTGCCGTACATTGTATACCGACTGTGCTTGGTATCATGCTCGGCCCCATTGACTTGAATGGGGTAGAGCTGCTCCTAAGCCACGTGACAGATAAACTAGTCGATATTGGACTAGGAGCAGTGATGGCTAACCTCCGGCACTCCAGCTGTGGTGAAATTATGAATACCAGCATGCTCCATTCATTTCTATGGAAGCCAAGCAAGTGTGCATCTTGGGAGTTGTAGTTTTATCACAGCTGGAGTGCCGGAAGTTAGCCATCACAGGCCTAGAGAAAGCTGTGAGAAGGCCGCGGCGCTCATAGGAGAGCCAGTGACTTCTCAAACAGCTGATCGGCCGGGGTCCCCAGGTGTCAGACCCCCACCAATCAGGTACTGATAAAGTTATAAACTCTCGGAAAACACCTGTTAGCTTTAATACAAGACATGACTTAGAGCTCAACCTGCTAGATGTAGCAGAGCTGAAGTTATAATTTAAAGGGAATCTCTTCTTTGGACAACCTCTAGTTGTCAGGAAGTTCCCTTCAGTGTTACATTTCTCTGCAGCTACACTACAGGGGGAATTAAGCGTTGCACTATACCACCCATTCAAATCTGGCAGGCAGCTGTAGAGAAATATAAAAATGTTAATGGCATCAGAATATGGCAATACAAAGAAAAAAAAATGTTTTTTCAAAGGTTTTTAATTTTTTAAAAGTAGTAAAAATAATAAAAAAACTATATAAATTTGGTATTACCGTAATCATACTAACCCGAAAAATAGGGTTGTCACTTCTACTGCACAATTAATTGTCATTTTTTCCCCAATTTCATCACACAAAGAATTTTCCCCTATATAAGCTATATTAAGATAAACAGAAAGTGAAAAAAAGTGTGTCTCTAGGAAGGCGGGCAAGGGGAAACAAAAATGAAAAATTACAAATAGGCCCTGTCCTGAACACATTAAAGGAGTTGTGTCATCTCAGACAATGGGGACATATCTATGGCTCAGCTATATTTGGTGGGCCACTAGGAAGGCTTGGTGATGGGCAGATCTGGCACCTCCAGCCACCACTTTGTCAGCCTCATGTTTGGCTTTGTTTTAGAGACAGGTGCAGGTCCCAGAGGTGGGCAATGGGTGCATATTCCTTTAAGTAACAGGTAAATAAGGCGCTGCAGCATGTAGTTGTTTACATGAAGACCTCACAAACTGTCAGACATTCTATCTCTATGGTAACGGACTCGTCCACCAGTAACCAATATATTACATAGTAACAGCAAAACTGCATCAGTCTATATTCACAAATCTGTGAAGTGAGGACCAAAGAGCCGCCAGTATGACCGAAAGAAGATCATCCAGAACAAATAAAGGGAACCGATACCAGGAATTTGTTTCCAACGGATTATTAAACTTTCTATGGGAAAAAGAGAAAACACGTAAGTATAAAATAAAGAAATGGAACAAACATACAGAAAACTTCCTTTAGGGCACGGCCACACGGTCAAGTTTCCTGATGCAGTTTTGGAAGCCAAAATCAGGAGGGGTCATAAAAGGAGACAAAGACAGATACAACTTCAATGGGTCTGTTTTTTTTTTTGCGGACCCATTGAAGTGAATGGTTCCGCATAAGGTCTGCAAAAAACCCGAAACGGACACAGAAAGAAAATTCGTTCATGTGCATGAGCCCTTAGTAGATATTCTGTATAACCAGTAAGATAGAGCTTCCTTATAAGAGTAGAGGACCAAGTGGAAGAATGTCCAAGGCAAATGTTAACCCAAAATTCTGCTCCTATCACTTTCTAAACAGATGAATCTCTTAATATTGTACATTTACTCCACTTTTAGCTGTCCGTCCAGTTGCACGAATACCCAAAAAAAGAAGAAGAACCCTAAAATATTACCTTGAAAGGGCAGCAAAAATACCCGAGCTTGGAGAACCTGGACTGGAACTAGAGATGGCAGTTTACACTAAGTAGGTGACTATAAAATACCTGCCGCTTCATGTGCAAATTCTCATATCTCTTCTCTCAATGCTCCTCACCATTCATTGTGTCATCTAAACAGGTTGGAATTTGCTGCCATTCTCGGCCTGGTACCTACAAAAAAGATTGTAGAGGAGTAGCCACGACCACCCAACCGGTGAGTTACCCTCAGTGATGGCACCAACTTCATTCTTTTAGACTTGTTTAGCCGAGAACAGCCTGACAAATCCATCACTGCCGGGGGCAACTGTGCGCTGCACTTATTCACTATAATGGTGGCTGGCGGACATCAGGCCGGGAAAATATGCGGATTAGCGACTGGACAAAGATCGCTGCATATTTGCCAGGTTGAGGCCAAATCCCAATTCTGGTAGCGCGCGGTTGCGCACGGTAGTTACGGATCTGTCAGGCTGTTCCCGGCCGCAACAGCCTGTAAGATCTGCTTAAATACAGATGTGAAACAGGCCTTACAGAGCATAATCCTGAAATCCTAGTTCTTGTCCCTTATTCCTATAGAACTATATAATTCCTATATTCTTTTTCAGTCTGGAAGATCAAAAAGTGGAAGAAAGCGACACAGAGGGAGCTGCATGTACCATCTGCGAGCCTCCCCCTGTGAAAAGACCCAGACTGGACTAATAGGGATGAGGTGAGACAGAGCACCAATGATGTCTTCAGTTCTGTGTGGGGGATGGGAGATGAGGACCCCACTGTACTAGTCCTCTTGGACTGTTACTTGGGGGGGATATAGTCCATATTACAACACAGAACACAATCACAAACTCCTCATGTGAACATTAATATGAGGGGATGGCTCCTCTTTAATCACAAGTCACGTCTGATTGGAATCATATAAGACCATGACATCTAATGTTACAGAGTGTGACAATGACTGACACATCAGAGGGGTCGGGAATGTTATGAAGAATTATAAATATATGTATATATATATATATCTGCTGTGAATCAAAGGGGCTGTCTGACTTCAGCAAATGGCATTTATCATGTAGAGAAAGTTACTACAAGACACTTACTAATGTATTGTGATTGTCCATATTGCCTCCTTTGCTGGCTTGATTCATTTTTTCATCATATTATACACTGCTTGTTTCCAGGTTATGACCGATCTGCAATCCATCAGCTGTGGCCGTGCTTGCAAACTATAGCAGAAGACGCCGGCGTCTCTGGTTGCTGGGACCATGGGAATGTGCATAGGCTGAAGCTGTTTCCTATACTGTGCAAGCACGACCACCACTGCTGGATTGCAGGGTGGTCATAACCCCTGGATACGGGCAATGTATAATGTGATGGAAAAATGAATCAAGCCAGCAAATGAGGCAATATGGACAATCACAATACATTAATATGTGGCATGTATTAACTTTGCATAATAAATTTGCTAAAGTGATACTACCACTAAGTTTTTACTAAGTTGTCTTTAAAATGTTTTCTTGTTCCAGGTGGTGACATCCCCAAAAACACCAGGGGAAAGATCACTAGTCACTACCAGTACATCCACAACCAACTACACCAGACCAGTCTTTACCTGACCTGTCACCAGAACTGCCACTATTTTACAACATCTGCCACCAGTTTCAACCATCAGTTTGCTTTAGTCACTGCCAAGTACCACCTGTCATGAGAAGCTACCACCAAATAAGCCCAGCTGCCACTACTACCATCTCCCACCATCGACTATAAGAAACCACCAGATTCTGCCAGCCACCACCAGCCACCCCTGAATATCACAGCCACCATCAGTTTCCTTCAGTCACTGCCAAGCTACCAGCAAGTATGACCACCTACCACTACCACGTCTCCAACCATCAACTTTAAGAAGCCGCCACGACCTATCACCACATTCTGCCAGCCGCCACCAGCCACCCAAAATGCCAGAGCCACCATCAGTTTCCTTCAGTCACCGCCAAGTACAACCTGCCATGAGAAGCTACCGCCAAATACAACCAACTGCCACTACCACCGTCTATACTATCAGCTATAAGAAGCCACCACGACCTGTCAACATATTCTGCCAGCCGCCACAAGCCAACCCAGAATGCCACAGCCACATCAGTTTCCTTCAGTCACTGCCAAGTACAACCTGCCATTAGAAGCTACCAGCAAGTATGACCACCTACCACTACCACCGTCTCCAACCATCAACTTTAAGAAGCCGCCACGACCTGTCACCACATTCTGCCAGCCGCCACCAGCCACCCAAAATGCCAGAGCCACCATCAGTTTCCTTCAGTCACCGCCAAGTACAACCTGCCATGAGAAGCTACCACCAAATACAACCAACTGCCACTACCACCGTCTATACTATCAGCTATAAGAAGCCACCACTACCTGTCAACATATTCTGCCAGCCGCCAAAAGCCAACCCAGAATGCCACAGCCACATCAGTTAATATTACCACTATGAAAAACCTCTCGCCTGCCACCTTTTTTTAATATTTGTTTGTATGTAGTTAGTATTTGTTTTATAGTGCCTTATAATTATTTTTTTTTATATTTGTATTTATATTTTGTATTTAGAGTAAATAAGATATCTATTTATATATATATTTTTTTTTATATTTTTATTTATATTTGTATATAATGTAAATATTGTAAATAAGATATCTATTTTCATATATATATATATTTTTTATATTTATTATATATTTTTATTTATATTTTGTATATACTGTAAATATTATAAATAAGATAAATCTATTTTTATACCAAAGCAAAGGAGTGAGTTGTATTCCTATTACTTTGTAAAGGTTATCTGCCCAGGGGATGTTAACTAATAAAATGTAAGCAAGATAAATTAAAAAGCAAAAAAAAACAACAAAAAAACCCAAGCGCTGTATTAGACAAATTTTGTACAGATAATGATCGAATAGTTAGCAACTCATTAGCGTTCAAAAAATCACATTACACAGAGCAATGGTCGTTAAGTCCACCATACACTTACACAACTACATTCTGATCTTGTAACGATTGGGTGACGACTTATTACACACTCAGGTATGCGCTTGATGAAGGAGAATTTTTAACTATGCTGAAAGATCACGATCAGCGAGAGTCATACGATTTTGCAAAGATTGCACTTTTGTGAATGATAAGATTTTTTGTTTGATTCTTGCAATGTCTAATACAGGCCTAAGTCGAATCAAGATTTCCCTAGTGTAGTAAAGTAGGGAAGGGGTTAATCCCACTAATCCCAATGGTTGTGACTGTTTCCCTTGTGGTCTATGGTAGAAGAATAAACTAAGGTTTCATTAGGGGTGATTAGAGATGAGCGAATCGATTGTAAATGATCCAAATTCATCTCAAATCTTGAAAAACTTTGGATTCCAGACTGATTAAATTTGTTAGATTCTATTCTGATGAATCAAGTCAGAAGACAGGGAAGACGGGAACTGCCCTTCAAAAAAGGTCGACCCAGCGATTAGCTGTTTTTGGAACTCCCATAGCGGTGAATGGAGGGTCGCCACGCTTGCACTTTGGAGACAGGAGTGAACACTACATAATCTTCACACAGGATAGACAACATAGGGTCCATTATGATCGATTGAAGTGAATGGTTCTGCATACGGAACGGACTAAAATAGTTGCGTATCTGTTAGTAAATAGGCCCCACAGACTGTGTGAATAAGGGCTCATGCACAGAGCCATAGTTTCGATCCACATCTGATCCAAGTTTTTTGCGGATCATTTGTGGACCCATTGATCTCAAGGAGGCCACAAAAGATGCGGACAGCACACCCATGTGCTGTCCGCATCTGCACATCAATTCCTCGGCCCCCGTTTTGCGGACAAGGATAGGACATTTTTACAGAAGTACACAAAAAACATGGTGCCTTGCAATCAGCCAGGGTATATGTTTTGCGGATCTGTGGTTTTCTACTAGAGAGGGGTCGTTGATCCAGAGAGTTATTCTGATTGCCTGATTGGAGTCGGAAAGGAATTTTTTATTTCCCTAAAGTGGGGAAAATTGGCTTCTACCTCACAGTTTTATTTGCCTTCCTCTGGATCAACTTGCAGGATAACAGGCCGAACTGGATGGACAAATGTCTTTTTTCGGCCTTATCTACTATGTTATGTACTATGTTACTTACAGCCATGACATGACCGTCATTTTTCCGTTCTTCTGATCCATCAGAACAGAAAAAAAAAGATCCTGTAAAATAAAAAGGATCCTGTGCATCAGTTATGCACATTTAGCATCCATTTGAGCCATTTCCGTAAAAAAAAAAAAAAAGGATGAAAATGGCGAAAATGGGAACAACTGATGCACAGGATCTTTTTTTTTTTTTTACAGGATCCAATTTTTTGCTTAATTTTTCTGTTGTTCTGACGGATCAGGAGAACGGAAAAGTAACAGTGATGTAAATTCTCCCTTATCAATGAACTCTCCTTGAAACACATTTAACCCTTTCGGTAATCGCTCTACTCAAAGCTTTATCATAATTTATGTCATTTTAATTATGGTTCCTGCTCGTGGGCACCATAGCCATCGGGTTTCTGGTGTTTGAAACAGCAGAGGCCCAGGGCGAATGCCGATCGCAGACATTTAACCCTTTAATTGCCATGGTCATATGTGGCCACAGCATCTAAATGATGAAAACTCGGCAGCACATGTTTGCAAGCCAGGAACGGCTCTCCCATGTGCAGGGACCAGGGCAGTCTTTAATATTGATTGGACCCTGGGCAAGAATTAACTTGGGCCCCCTGGATCCCGCCTTCCCACACCCTAGCATGCAATCTGTCACGGATGGTGTTGCAGAAAACTGGAAGTTATAAATAAACATCCGACTGACTTGATCCCAACCTAAGGAACATATGGGTGAGCCCTATAAAACCCCTAGAGCTCTCCCTGACTGCTTTGCCCATGCAAAGTTCTTTATGATAGATAATGGCATGCCCTCGTACCTAGACTGAGTGACACCTGAAAACCCTGTAATAGTGAGGGGACACGACCACCGGCTCCCTGCACTTAATACGGAGGGAGTCTGGGTCACCTAGAATCAAGCCAGCATGGAAACACAAATAAAGGAAAAGACTTATCTGAGGAACCAGCAGTTGCAGCCTCTTGCAGTGAACACAATCCAGGAAGTAGTATAAACCGCAAAGTGAGGCAGTATGGGAGGGAATATAAAGGGAGGCAATCAGTGTAAATAGATGACAGCTGGGAGAAGGAAAAGAGATGACAAAGTGAAACCAAAACAAAGAACATCATGCAAGAGGTACAGAAGAACGTCTGCCACAGCTTCTCAGAGAGCTGGCGGTGACAGTACCCCTCCCTCTACAAGTGGACTCCGGACACTAAGAGCCCACCTTCTCAGGAGGAGACCTATGGAAAGCCCTGATAAGACGAGTGGCCTTAATGTCCGCCACTGGGACCCATATCCTCTCCTCAGGACCATAACCCTCCCAGTGAACGAGGTACTGGAGAGAACCGCGGATAATGCGAGAATCCACAATCCTAGAGACCTGAAATTCAAGATTACCATCAACAACAATCGGAGGAGGAGGCAAAGAGGAGGGTACAGTGTGTTGGACATACGGTTTTAATAGGGACCTGTGAAAAACATTATGGATCTTCCAAGTCTGAGGAAGATCAATACAGAAGGCAAAGGGATTGATGACGGACAAGATCTTGTAAGGCCCAATAAACTTAGGACCCAACTTCCAGGAGGGAACCTTCAGTTTGATATTTTTTGTAGACAACCACACCAGATCACCCACATTCAGGTCTGGACCAGGCACACGTCTCTTATCCGCCACACGCTTATATCTCTCACTCATCCTCTTCATATTACCCTGAATCTTTTGCCAAATAAATGACAAAGACAAGGAAAATCTCTCCTCATCAGGTAAACCAGAAGACCCCTCTCCAGAGAATGTCCCAAACTGCGGATGAAACCCATATGCACCAAAAAATGGTGACTTATCCGAGGACTCCTGGCGACGGTTATTTAAAGCAAACTCAGCAAGGGACAAAAATGAACACCAATCCTCCTGATTCTCTGTCACAAAACAGCGCAGATAAGTCTCCAGATTCTGACTGACGCATTCGGTCTGGCCATTCGACTGCGGGTGAAAAGCAGAAGAGAACGACAACCGAACCCCCAAGCGAGAACAGAAAGCCTTCCAGAATCTGGAAACAAATTGCGTGCCCCTATCAGAACTATGTCTGAAGGAATGCCATGCAATTTGACAATGTGATCAACAAATGCTTGCGCCAGCGTTTTAGCATTGGGTAACCCAGGAAAGGGAATGACCATTTTGCTAAAACGGTCCACTACTACCAGAATCACAGTCTTCCCCAAGGAACGAGGCAGGTCCGTAATGAAGTCCATGGACAGATGCGTCCAAGGACGGGAAGGAATGGGTATCGGGAGGAGAGAACCCGATAGCCGTGAATGAGGGACCTTGTCACGAGTGCAGGTCTCGCAGGCTGCCACAAAACCCTCAACCGTCTTACGAAGAGCCGGCCACCAGAATCTCCGAGCAATGAGATCCACTGTGGCTCTTCTCCCCGGGTGCCCAGCAAGGACAGTATCGTGGTGCTCCTTAAAAACCTTGTGTCGTAAAGCGAGAGGCACAAACAACCTCCCAGGAGGACAAAGTTTAGGAGCCTCTGCCTGGCCTGCCTGAACCTCTGCCTCCAAATCAGGATAAAGAGCAGAGACGACCACCCCTTCAGCCAAAATGGGACCCGGGCCTTCAAAGTTCCCCCCTCCCGGAAAACAACGTGACAGGGCATCAGCCTTCACATATTTAACCCCAGGGCGGAACGTGACAACAAAATAAAACCTAGAAAAGAATAAAGACCATCGGGACTGTCTCGGGTTCATACGCTTGGCTGTTTCCAAGTAGGCCAGATTCTTATGGTCGGTAAACACGGTAATAAGGTGTCTGGCTCCCGCTAGCCAATGGCGCCATTCCTCAAAAGCCAATTTGATGGCCAAAAACTCCCTATCTCCCACATCATAATTTCTTTCTGCGGAGGAGAGTTTCCTTGAGAAAAAGGAACACGGTCGCCATTTGGCAGGAGAGGGACCCTGAGACAAGACCGCACCCACCTCAGAAGCGTCCACCTCAACAATGAAAGGCAGAGAGACATCAGGTTGTACCAAGATGGGAGCGGAAGCAAAATTCTCTTTGATACTAGAAAAGGCCTTAAGCGCATCTACCGACCAGGAGGAAAATCTACCCCCTTTTTAGTAATATCAGTGAGTGGCTTCAAAATGAACTTCCTGTAAAAATTTGTAAAACCCAAAAACCGCATCAGAGCCTTCTGATTCTCAGGAAGCTCCCAATCAAGCACAGCGCGGACCTTCTCAGGGTCCATGCGAAAACCAGAAGCGGAGAGAAGAAAACCCAGAAATTGAATTGCTGGAACCGCAAACACACATTTTTCCAGTTTAGCGTACAATTTACTCTCCCGCAGAATGAGCAAGACCTGACGTAGGTGGTCCCTATGAGTTTTGAAATCAGGAGAAAAAATCAAAATGTCATCTAGATACACCAGTACAAATTTCCCCATTAAATGATAAAAAATGCTGTTCACAAAATGTTGGAAGACGGCTGGAGCATTCATCAAACCAAAGGGCATAACCAAATTCTCGAAATGGCCCTCAGGGGTATTGAAGGCCGTCTTCCATTCGTCCCCTTCCGTGACCCTGACTAGGTTGTATGCCCCTTTTAAATCCAACTTAGAAAAAACTTTAGCCCCAACAATCTGGTTAAACAGGTCCGGGATCAGAGGAAGCGGATAAGGGTCACGAATTGTGATACAGTTCAGCTCCCTGAAATCCAGACATGGTCTTAAAGAACCATCTTTTTTCTTAAAAAAAAAAAAAACATCGGCAACAGGAGACTTCGAGGGTCAGATGTGTCCCTTTCTCAGGCTCTCAGAGATCTTTCAGGTTGGGAGAGATTATATAAACGTGATTTTGGCAGCTTGGCGCCTGGGATGAGATTAATAGGGCAATCGTACTCCCGGTGAGGGGGCAGCTCCTGGACACCACTCTCTAAAAACACATCCGAAAATTTAGAGAGAAAAGATGGTACAGTCTTGGTAGAAACCTCTGAAAGAGACGCCATGAGGCAATTCTCTCTGCAAAAGTCATTCCAACCATTATTTGACTTGCTTGCCAATCAAGGGTGGGGTTATGTTTAGTGAGCCAGGGTAGCCCCAACACTAGAGGAGTAGGTAATCCGCTTAGGACGAAACATGACATATCCTCAACATGAGCATCACCCACAGTCAAATGGATATTGTGAGCTATGACCTTTAACGATTTTTGAGAACGTGGAGCGGAATCGATAGCAAAAACAGGTATATCCTTTCCCAAAGTGCATACCTGGAAACCTCATGTTATAGCAAATTGATTATCAATGAGATTGACAGCTGCTCCACTATCTACAAAAATCTCACAAACAATGTTCTTGCTATCTAGCGCCACCCTGGCAGGTAGGACAAAACGGGAACTACAAGCAAACGGCAAACCTTCAATTTCCGCATCAACCTTGCCAATAGTAACAGATGGAAAGTTTTTAGAGGTTTTTTTTCTTTTTGTTTCTTTATTACCCTCAGAAAACTCCCTGAATCTCCTAGAGGGGCAAACATTTGCCAAATGATTTAAACCTCCACAACAGAAACAAACCCTCCTCTGAGAGATGAATCCTCTACTATCAGAGGCAAGAAAACCCAGCTGCATGGCCTCCTCCTCAGATGGGATTGAGAGAGGCTGAGGCCCCTGCGCACTGAATGAGACCGCCCCACTGTCCTTGAACTGAATATGACAGGAAGGAGTGATCTCTCCTCTCTCTCTAAGACGCCTGTCAATACGAACAGCTCGAGACATGGCAGACTCCAAGGAGGTAGGTCTCACATGAAAGGCAAATGCATCTTTCAATCCCTCCAAAAGACCATGGCAAAATTGACTTCGGAGTGCAGCATCATTCCAACCAGTATCAGCTGCCCATCTCCGAAATTCTGAACAATATATCTCTGCGGACTGTTTACCCTGGCATAAAAGACGCAGTTTAGATTCAGCCAGAGCAACGCAATCCGGGTCATCATATATCTGCCCCAGGGCTGCAAAAAATTTATCCACCGATCGGTGGGGCCGTGCCCCCACCGGCAGCAAAAAGGCCCAAGACTGAGCTTTATCCCTGAGCATCGAGATGATGATCCCCACCCTCTGCTCCTCATCACCAGAGGAATGGGGAAGTAGGCGAAAATGGAGTTTGCAACCCTCTCTAAAACGAACAAAATTCTCACTACCTTTCACGAGGGTGTCAAGAGCCACGCCTGACTCCGTTATACCCGGGGTCAGGAAGTCGCAGCGGGTGGCTGCGCGCTCGATGTACAAAGACAGTGCTGTTTATTAATGGTAGCTTTCTGGGTTTGCCTTGCAACCCTTTTGGCTCACTCAGGGATCCGTAGCTTCTCCTCCTCAGCTGTTTCTTGTCCAGCAATTCCAACCTCCTTATATTCCCATCTCCCACTTCTCTGGTTGCCAGATATAGAGCTTCCTGCCTGGACTTCTATACTGACCCACTGGAGCTGTGTAGTTGTGTTCCCTGGTTGTTGTTCCAGAACATTACCCTCCGGATCCCTGTTGGTCCTTGGTGGTCTGTTGTTGTCGCCCACCTGGGATTATATGTTTGTCTGTCCTCTCCTTGGTGTTTTCCTCTTAGTGTCAGTGGTGCGGACTAGTGATCCCACCGCCCCGTTCACTACTCAGGGCTTATCCTAGGGAAAGCCAGGGTTTAGGCACGTGATCGGCGTACGGGTGAGGAACCCGTCTAGGGACGTCAGGGCAGTCAGGTGCCAGTCGCAAGGTGAGTCAGGGGTCACCACCTTTCCCTCTCCCTTGGACAGGGCCTTCCCATTTCCCTCCCTTTGCGTGACGCCGGTCATTACACTACCCCCGGAGAACGTATCCAGAAGCGAGATCTTAGGCTCGGAACAAACTCCATGAACGCAAGCAGAACCGGTCACCTGAAACTGAGACACAGTTTTACGGAGATCTGCTACCTCCAGTGAAAGACCCTGCATGCGGTCAATCAAGGCTGAAACCGGATCCATGCTTAAGACGGTTATGGCGGTTTATAATGTCACGGATGGTGTTGCAGAAAACTGGAAGTTATAAATAAACATCCGACTGACTTAATCCCAAACTAAGGAACATATGGGTGAGCCCTATAAAACCCCTAGAGCTCTCCCTGCCTGCTTTGCCCATGCAAAGATCTTTATGATAGATAATGGCATGCCCTCGTACCTAGACTGAGTGACACCTGAAAACCCTATAATAGTGAGGGGACACGACCACCGGCTCCCTGCACTTAATACGGAGGGAGTCAGGGTCACCTAGAATCAAGCCAGCACGGAAACACAAATAAAGGAAAAGACTTATCTGAGGAACCAGCAGTTGCAGCCTCTTGCAGTGAACACAATCCAGGAAGTAGTATAAACCGCAAAGTGAGGCAGTATGGGAGGGAATATAAAGGGAGGCAATCAGTGTAAATAGATGACAGCTGGGAGAAGGAAAAGAGATGACAAAGTGAAACCAAAACAAAGAACATCATGCAAGAGGTACAGAAGAAAGTCTGCCACAGCTTCTCAGAGAGCTGGCTAAAAAGATTGACTTTTTTATGTAAATAAATTAAAAAACTATCTGATAATTAAAAAAAAAAAAATATATATAAAATAACAATAAATTAGATAACCCCCCCTTTCCTTAGAATTAAAATAATAAAAAAAGCAATAACAAACATAAAGATCATAGGCATTGCCGCATTCCAAAATGCCTGAACTACTGAAATTCCAAAATATTTATCCCATACGATGAATGCTGTAATAAAAAAAAAAATCAAAATGACTTGTTCGTCATACTTTCATCGCTTTGCTTACAATTTTTTTTTTATTATAATGTGATTAAAAAGTCGAATACACTCCAATGGTATCAATAAAAGCTACAGATTGTCCCACAAAAAAATTGCCCCCATAAAGCTCCATAGACATAATTAGTGATGGCCCGAATAGTTCGCCGGCGAATAGTTCCCGGCGAACCTAGCTTGTTCACGTTCGCCGCGGCGGGCGAACATATGCGATGTTCGGTCTGCCCCCTATACATCGTCATTGAGTAAACTTTGACCCTGTACCTCACAGTCAGCAGACACATTCCAGCAAATCAGCAGCAGACCCTCCCTCCCAGACCCTCCCACCTCCTGGACAGCATCCATTTTAGATTCATTCGGAATCTGCATTCTCAGTGAGAGGGGAGACAGTGCTGCTGCTGATTCAATAGGGAAAGCGTTAGCTAGGGCAGTGTTCTGTGTCCACAGACTCATCTGCTGTAAGGACAGCGTCCTGACAGCACCCCAAAAAGTCCTTTTCAGGGCTGGTACATCAGTCTGCTTTTTTTTAATTTATATATATATATATATATATTGCAGTTGCCTGCCCGTGTGGGAGAGGCTGCAGGCTCAGTCACAGACAGTACTGTGTGCATACCATTCATACAGGGTGTGACAGAAAATACCTTGCAGATAAAAAAAAATTCTATTTAATATTTTTCTGTGATCTAATCACATTTGCAAGCCAGTGTGTGTCAGGCCCACACAGACTGTATTGTGGCCACTGGCTAGTGGCTAGGCCTCCACTTATACCGTTACAGGGTGTAACTCACTCACAAATACCTCGCAGATAAAAAAAAATTCTATTTAATATTTTTCTGTGATATAATCACAG
The DNA here is from genome assembly GCF_905171765.1 of Bufo bufo. Taxonomy (NCBI): domain Eukaryota; kingdom Metazoa; phylum Chordata; class Amphibia; order Anura; family Bufonidae; genus Bufo; species Bufo bufo. The sequence continues at coordinate 399,339,303 of NC_053393.1, read as the reverse complement.
TTGCAAGCCAGTGTATGTCAGGCCCACACAGACTGTATTGTGGCCACTGGCTAGGCCTCCACTTATACCGTTACAGGGTGTCACTCACTCAAATACCTTTCAGATAAAAAAAATTATATTTAATATTTTTCTGCGATCTAATCACATTTGCAAGCCAGTGTGTGTCAGGCCCACACAGACTGTATTGTGACCACTGGCTAGGCCTCCACTTATACCGTTACAGGGTGTCACTCACTCAAATACCTTTCAGATAAAAAAAATTATATTTAATATTTTTCTGTGATCTAATCACATTTGCAAGCCAGTGTGTGTCAGGCCCACACAGACTGTATTGTGGCCACTGGCTAGTGGCTAGGCCTCCACTTATACCGTTACAGGGTGTCACTCACTCACAAATACCTCGCAGATAAAAAAAAATTATATTTAATATTTTTATGTGATATAATCACAGTTGCAAGCCCGTGTGTGTCAGGCCCACACAGACTGTATTGTGGCCACTGGCTAGGCCTCCACTTATACCGTTACAGGGTGTCACTCACTCAAATACCTTTCAGATAAAAAAAATTATATTTAATATTTTTCTGTGATATAATCACAGTTGCAAGCCAGTGTGTGTCAGGCCCACACAGACTGTACTGTGCCCACTGCCCACCACTTATATAGGGTGGCACAGTACCTTGCACGCATAGTAACACTTATCTAATAAAAAATGACAGGCAGAGGCAGGCCACGCCGCAGGGGCTGTCGTGTTCGTGGTGCTGTGATTTCCACTGGCCCTGGAATAATGCCCAGTGTTCAGAGGCCACGTACCCTGAACCCATAAAATTCTGAGAAAATAGTTGACTGGCTTACACAGGACACCCAATCTTCAACAGCTTCCGCTAAGAACCTTGACGCACCATCCTCCTCCAGCTCAGCTTTGGTCACCTGCTCTCAAGTTACCACTCTCCCGCCCGCCACCACCACCACCACTACCACCACAGCCACCACAGCCTCTTCACTTGATCCCTCAGAGGAGTAATTTACACATCAGTTGGATGAAATTAGTGATGCGCAACCATTATTGCCAGAGGATGGAGATAACAGGGATATGTCTCAGTCAGGCAGCATTACACACATGGACGTACAGTGTGATGATGATGATGATGTTGTACCCGCTGCTGCTTTCTTTGCTGAGGTGTCAGATACAAGTGAAGTGGTTGATGATGACGATGTGTCCGTGGATGCCACGTGGGTGCCTGCTCGAAGAGAAGAAGAAGAGGGGAAAAGTTCAGAAGGGGAGACAGAAAGAAGGAGGAGATGAGTTGGAAGCAGGGGGAGGTTGTCGCAAGGAGCTAGTGGCACAGTCAGACAGCATGCATTGGCACCCGGGGTCAGGCAGACAGCACGCCAATCAACGCATGCTGTTGCCACCACCAGAATGCCGTCATTGCAAAGCTCAGCAGTGTGGCATTTTTTTGTGTGTCTGCCTCTGACAACAGCGATACCATTTGCAACCTGTGCCAAAAGAAACTGAGTCGTGGGAAATCCAACACCCACCTAGGTACAACTGCTTTGCGAAGGCACATGATCGCACATCACAAACGCCTATGGGATCAACACATGATGACGAGTAGAAGCAGCACACAAGCTCAAAGCCACCATCCTCCTCCTGGTCCAGCATCTTCAGCTACGTCAACCACTGCTGTCCTCCTTGCCCCCTCTCAACCACCCGCCACTCCGCCTCTCACCTTCAGCAGTTCCATCTCATCTGCCCACAGTCAGGTGTCTGTAAAGGAAATGTTTGAGCGTAGGAACTCTTAGCCTGCCAGCTTTTACCATACCAGCTGGTGGAGTCTGAGGCCTTCAAAACATTTGTCGCTATTGGGACACCACAGTGGAAGGTACCCGGACGAATTTTTTTTTCAAGAAAAAAGGCAATCCCAAACCAGGCAGGCCTACTGCCACCTCCTCTACTCCTCCTACTCCTTCCTCTTCCATAACCTCCTCGGCTGAGTCCTCTTCTGCTGCGGTGTCTGGCTGCACATCAACTGAATCCCCCCAGCTCCCCAGGGGCTATTCCACATCCCGGATACGACAGTGTCACGCTGTCTTGGGGTTGACTTGCCTGAAATCAGAGAGCCACACCGGACCAGCACTCCTGTCCGCCCTGAACGCACAGGTGGATCAGTGGCTGACCCCGCACCAACTGGAGATCGGCAAAGTGGTGTGTGACAATGGAAGCAATTTGTTGGCGGCATTGAATTTGGGCAAGCTGTCACATGTGCCGTGCATGGCACATGTGTTGAATCTCATCGTACAACGCTTTGTGTCTAAGTACCCAGGCTTACAGGACGTCCTCAAGCAGGCCAGGAAGGTGTGTGGCCATTTCAGGTGTTCCTACACGGCCATGGCGCACTTTTCAGACAATCAGCGCCGAAACAACATGCCAGTGAGGCGCTTGATTTGCGACAGCCCGACACGTTGGAATTCAACACTCCTAATGTTCGACCGCTTGCTCCAACAAGAAAAAGCCATCAACGAGTATTTGTATGACCAGGGTGCTAGGACATCCTCTGCGGAGCTGGGAATTTTTTTGCCACGTTACTGGACGCTCATGCGCAATGCCTGTAGGCTCATGCGTCCTTTTGAGGAGGTGACAAACCTAGTCAGTCGCACCGAAGGCACCATCAGCGACCTCATCCCATTTGTTTTCTTCCTGGAGCGTGCCCTGCGAAGAGTGCTGGATCAGGCTGTAGATGAGCGTGAAGAGGAAGAGTTGTGGTCACCATCACCACCAGAAACAGCCTTGTCATCATCGCTTGCCAGACCTGCGGCAACGCTGCAAGAGGAGTATGAGGAAGAGGAGTCAGAGGAGGAATGTGGCTTTGAGGAGGAGGAAGACCAACCACAGCAGGCATCCCAGGGTGCTCGTTGTTGTCACCTATCTGGGACCCGTGGTGTTGTACGTGGCTGGGGTGAAGAACAGACCGTCAATGACATCTGTGAGGACGAGGAATGGGAAATGAGTTGCTCGGCATCCAACCTTGTGCAAATGGGGTGTTTCATGCTGTCATGTCTGTTGAGGGACCCTCGTATAAAAAGGATGAAGGAGAACGACCTGTACTGGGTGGCCACGCTACTTGACCCCCGGTATAAGCAGAAAGTGGCGGAAATGTTACCAACTTACCGAAAGTCAGAAAGGATGCAACAAAACTAAAAAATATGCTTTACACAGCTTATAAGGGGGATGTCACAGCACAATGGGAATCTAACAGGGGAAGAGGTCAAAGTAATCCTCCTCCTACCACGAAAACGGCGGCAAGGACAGGACGCTTTACAGATGTGTTGTTGATGGAGGACATGCAGAGCTTTTTCAGTCCTACACATCGCCACAGCCCTTCGGGATCCAGCCTTAGAGAACGACTCGACCGACAGGTAGCAGACTACCTCGCCTTAACTGCAGATATCGACACTCTGAGGAGCGATGAACCCCTTGACTACTGGGTGTGCAGGCCTTGACCTGTGGCCTGAGCTATCCCAGTTTGCGATAGAACTTCTGGCCTGCCCCGCTTCAAGTGTCCTGTCAGAAAGGACCTTCAGTGCAGCAGGAGGCATTGTCACTGACAAAAGAAGTCACCTCGGTCAAAAAAGTGTTGATTACCTCACCTTCATTAAGATGAATGAGGCATGGATCCCGAAGGGACTGACAGTGGGGGATACGTTTGACTAACAAAAGGCCTGATGACATGCCTTGGCCTCAAAATGGTCCCCACGCTGCTGTATTTAATGTCTGCATACCGGATGACTTTCGTGAATTCTCCGCCACCAACTAGGGTTCAAGTCGCAATGTTTTAGTCACCTTTCTGCCTTGAAAACATAAATTTTTCCGGCCGCTGCTACAACAGCGGCTGCAACAATAACATCATTTTTCAGGCATTTGTACATGCCTAATTTTTCTGGCCTCTGGTGCTGCACTGTGGCTGCAAAAACAAAACAAAAAAAAAAGGCACATACAAGTGTCAATTCCCCTTCTTAATCGTTACCTTGTTGTGGTGAAGGGGCTTGCGTATCACAATGAAGTGATCATCACCTCTATGAGTGTGTTGGCAATGTTGCCACACCCCAGATGATAAGGCTGTTGCTTCATTATGATCAGACCAAAAGCGATCGGCTGGATAATTTTGTATAGAAAAAAACTTACATTTTTTTATTTCTTTTTTTTAAGTTGTATGGGTGGGTTTTTAATACATAAAAAAAAAAATCATAATAAAGTCTCTTAATAGTTTATTAGAAATAATGCAGACAATTTTAAAAATCCCCATCAATTCCAATACAAAGCAAGTACAAAGCTCAGAACTAAATTATTCCAGGATGTCGTAATGGTTCGTTAATTCGACAATGGTTAATCAATTCGACACACGTCCCCGGATAGGGGACGTAACAGGGATTAAACTGATAGTACTAGTTAAGACACCACTCATATAGGGTGTCACAGCACATTGCTCCGTGCACGCGCATTGCCCAACTTGGGAGTAAGAGGACCGACCAAGCTGCTTTTTCCATCTCCCGATTCCTAAAATCAATTCAGTTTGGTGTATCAGAGTTTGGTCTGTCACTGTGAAGGCAGTCGAAGGTACCCGGCCTAAATTTTTTTTCACAAAAGGCAATCCCACCCAGATTGGGGACGTAACAGGGATTAAACTGATGAGAAGAGAGAACTACAGAAAATACCACTCATATCGGGTGTGATAGTAAATTGCACGGTGCAGACGCAGTGACCGTGGCGTAAATTCAAACAAAGGGGAGGGAGCCAGCATTTTTTTAACCATCTCCCCGTTTGAAAAATCAATTTAATAAATGGACCCCAGATTGGGGACGTAACAGGGATTAAACTGATGAGAAGAGAGAAGTACAGAAAATACCACTCATATCGGGTGTGATAGTAAATTGCACGGTGCAGACGCAGTGACCGTGGCGTAAATTCAAACAAAGGGGAGGGAGCCAGCATTTTTTTAACCATCTCCCCATTCGAAAAATCAATTTAATAAATGGACCCAAGATTGGGGACGTAACAGGGATTAAACTGATGAGAAGAGAGAACTACAGAAAATACCACTCATATCGGGTGTGACAGTAAATTGCACGGCGCAGACGCAGTGACCGTGGCGTAAATTCAAACAAAAGGGAAGGAGCCAGCTTTTTTTTTACCATCTCCCCGTTCGAAAAATCTATTTAATAAATGGACCCCAGATTGGGGACGTAACAGGGATTAAACTGATGAGAAGAGAGAACTACAGAAAATACCACTCATATCGGGTGTGACAGTAAATTCCAGGGCGCAGACGCAGTGACCGTGGCGTAAATTCAAACAAAGGGGAGGGAGCCAGCTTTTTTTTTTTACCCTCTCCCCGTTTGAAAAATCAATTTAATAAATGGACCCCAGATTGGGGACGTAACAGGAATTAAACTGATGAGAAGAGAGAACTACAGAAAATACCACTCATATCGGGTGGGACAGTAAATTGCACGGCACAGACGCAGTGACCGTGGATTCAAACAAAGGGGAGGGAGCCAGCGTTTTTTTAACCATCTCCCCATTCGAAAAATCAATTCAATTCACCTTTCCGGGACCCTTGGTGTTGTACGTGGCTGGGTGGAGGAAGAAACCTTCAATGACATCAACGGGACATGGCTAGCTTGGTATCCAACCTTGTACAAATGGTGAGTTTGCGGTTGGGCAAATGGACTGTTTGCGGTGGTTTGCGGTGCATTAAAAGGGGAGTTTGGTCAGTCAATGTCTGTGAAGCGGGCGTAACCCTTACACTACCTGATCGATACAACATCATACCTGATCGTATACACACACTGGATGTTTTAAACCACGTTGTTCAAAAAAATTGGGATTGTTAGGTGATTTATGCCCTTTATGGATTAAAATCCAACTCTGCGTCAACTATGTAATTTTCCATGGGAGTTTTGCCATGGATCCCCCTCCGGCATGCCACAGTCCAGGTGTTAGTCCCCTTGAAACAATTTTTCCATCACTACTGTGGCTAGAAAGAGTACCTGTGGGTTTTAAAATTCGCCTGCCTATTGAAGTCTATGGCGGTTCGCCCGTTCGCAAACATTTGCAGAAATTCGCGTTCGCCGTTTGCGAACGGAAAATTTTATGTTCGCGACATCTCTAGACATAATTATAAATAAGTTATGTTGGTCAGAAAATAGCGATGAAAAGGAAAAAATAATTTCATTTCAAAGTTTTTATTTATTCATTTATTTTTTTCAGTATTAAAACACAAAAAAACGATATAAATGTGGTATATTTGTTATCTTTGACCCAGAGAATAAAGGCAATGGTGAGCTTTACTGCATAGGGAATGCCATAGAAATAAAACCACTACCACTACATCGTATGCCATATTAAGTGGTGCTATTAGAAAGTACAATTTTTCCCACAAAATGTGCTAATATGGCTATGTTAACGAAAAAATATAAATAAAATGTATGGCTCCAGGAAAGCAGGGAGGAAAAATGAAAATGAAAAAAACAATACATTTTCTGAGACTAAAGACATTAAAACTGAAAATAAGGGTTTGTCTCATCACAGACAATGGGGGTATATCGCTAGGTGCGGCTTCCACCGATGGGACCTGCACCTATATCAAAAACGGAGGCCCAAAAGTGGTGGAGGGCGCAGCCACCCTCCATTCATGATCTATTGGGCCGCCGAAAATAGCCGAATGCGGGCTCAGCTATTTCCGACAGGCCCACAGAAGTAAATGGGAGCGGTGGCCGGATATGCGCGGTGCGCTCCCATTCACTTCTATGGGGAGCACGCTTGGTGGTGGCCAGACCTGAGTCCTCCAGCCATCACTTTGCGGGGCTCCATTAACGATGTAGGTGCGTGTCCCAGTGGTGCACCGCAAATTGTGACTTCTCCCCGCTCACGCTAGGTCTAAAATTGTGCAGATACATATGTATATGCACATTAAATATTGAGAACCTATGTATATTGGATCTTCTGGTTGGTGTTTTGCACCGAGGGATGTTCCTTTGTCTTGGCAATTTCCAAATCTTCTTGGGGAATCGGGGAATCCGATAAGAAGAATTACATCTGTGGCTGCAGACCAATTGATCCTGGGATCTAAATTGGATCCGATAAGCTTTTTCTAGAGTTGTGCCTAGGGTTAGCACAATTCCTAAAGGTGAGCCTTCCATTTGAAGCAAAATATTTACCCTTACTATATACGATACTACCGTATGGTGCGCCTTTCTTCTACCAGCAGACACTGCCTGTATTACTGATACTACGTCTAAAATTGTGGGCGGGGAAGGAGACTGGCCGGTGGGCCCGTCTCCTTCACCATTTTCTACACCTGTTTTAGGCATAGAAAAAGGTCTAAATGTAAGATAGCTCAGAAGCTGTCTTACATTTAGAACTGGCGGAGGATCCACCGAAGTTATGAAAAGGGCTTTATTAAAACGCCAGTCTTAATAAATGTGCCCCATAAGATCATGAAAATGAGGATCTCTGCTTCTTCCCCCTGTATACCAGGCTGGCTGAAATCATAGCCGACTGAAGGGGGGGCTTACTTCATATTGCTCTGTCCCTGTATAGCAAGCTAAGCTTTAAAATATAACCTGCATCTAGCTGCGATACAGCCAGAGATAGAGCCTTTAGAAGCCAGGTTGGGAATGCCAACCTGGTTTCTAAAGGCTCTATATCTAGATTGTTTTATCCTCCCCACCTTCCAAGATCTGTAAAAAAAAATCTTTAATTCACTTAGCCATATGATTTTTATAATTTTTTTGCAGAACAAGCTGTTTTTTTAATGGCACCATTTAATAACTTTTATTGGAAAACAGGAAAAAATGTATTTGTGCAGTAAAATTGGGAAATGTAATTCCACCATGGTTTATTACAACCTTATTCTGCAGATCAGTATAGTTATGGTGATACCAAAGTAGACCGAGGTATGAGAAGTTTGATGGTCGGGATTGGATTCATTTCTGAACCCAGTCATTGCCAGTGTGTGTCTGTTTGATACAGCCGCTTAACCGTCATGGAGTAAAAAGGGTTTTCCAAGATTTTATAACTGATGACCTATTGTCAGCCTGTGCCGGCGCTGCTGCCCCTCTGCCCCTCTTTTCCCTCCTGCCGCCCTGCTGACAAACACAGGCAGCAACTAACTTAACACTGCTACATATGTTCCATGCCAGAGTTTCCTTCCTGCTGGAGACTTGCATTAGTGTTGAAGCTTGCATGGGTGTGTCTCTCTTCACCTAAGAGGCAACACACACACGCCCTCTGTCCAGTGGTGTATCTTGGTTTTGTGCTGCCCTAGGCGAGACTAAACTCGGGCACTCCCCTAATATAAATTTGACCTACCCCTTCCTGTCAAGGCCAAACCCCTTTCTCTCTAAACCCCACCCCTTCCTATGTGCCATCCACAGATCCCCCTCCCCTAAACAGTGCCATCCACGGATCCCCCTCCCCTAAACAGTGCCATCCACAGATCCCCCTCCCCTAAATAGTGCCATCCACAGATCCCCCTCCCCTAAACAGTGCCATCCACAGATCCCCCTCCCCTAAACAGTGCCATCCACAGATCCCCCTCCTTAAACAGTGCCATCCACAGATCTCCCCCCTAAATAGTGCCATTCACAGATCCCCCTTCCCTAAATAGTGCCATCCACAGATCCCCCTCCCCTAAATAGTGCCATCCACAGATCTCCCCCCTAAACAGTGCCATCAACAGATCCCCCTCCCCGACGCTCACAGGAGAACATTTATAAACTAATCATTAACTTTAACTTTAATCATTGCTAATCTCTTTATTGGGATACCTTACTCTGTCTTAGCTCTGGTAACAGCAGGCAGTGTGGGCGGGCGGCGCTCACTCACTGACGTCACACGCCTGCTCCTCCCACTAGGCGGTGCAGGCGCGTGACGTCAGTGAGTGAGCACCGCCCGCACTGCCTGCTGTTACCAGAGCTAAGAGTCAAGACAGAGTAAGATATCCAGTAAAGAGATTAGCAATAATTAAAGTTAAATTTAATGATTAGATTATAAATGTTCTTATGTGAGCGGCGTGGCACTGTATTTTCTAACCCCCAGGCAAGCGTCCCTGTCACCATGGGAACGCCTAGGGGTTAGAATATACCATCGGATTACAGTTTTTAAGATCTCACTGAGATCGTGAAAACACAGATCCGATGGTATATTCTAACACCCAGGCAAGCGTCCCCGTCACCATTGGAACGCCTGGGGGTTAGAATATACCGGCGGCAACATATAAGACGGATGGGACAGGGGCAAACAAGGCATTTTGCTGCCCCATTGGCAAGTGCCGCCCTAGGCAAATGCCTTGTTTGCCTCGTGATTGCCTCGGACTTCGTTTATGGACTTTGCCTGTTTGCCGCCTGTCCCTGACCTTGGATCTTGTTTGCTGACTTCGCTTGATTGCCGCCTGTCCTGACCTGTACCTCCAGGCCTCGTACATCCCCTTGGTGCTGCCACTGACTTGGGGACTACTCTGGAGTGGCACCTGGAAGCTACCCTATGGCCCAAGCCTATCCCCACCATCAGCGGCTCTAGTGAATACCAGGTAGCTGCTTAGTTTTGCCCCTCCGGAGTATACCCAGTCTGTGGCGCAGTGGGTCCACACCCGCTTGCATAACACCTATCTCTTGGATAGGTCATCAGTACCTGATCGGTGGGGTCCCACATATGGGACCCCCATTGATCAGTTGTTTGAGAAGGCAGCAGGGCTCCTGTGAGCGCTGATGCCTTCACTCAGCTCACCAAGCATAGTGCTGTACATTGTATACCGACTGTGCTTGGTATCATGCTCGGCCCCATTGCCTTGAATGCGTTGAGCTGCTCCTAAGCCACGTGACAGATAAACGTGTCGATATTGGCCTAGGAGCAGTGATGGCTAACCTCCGGCACTCCAGCTGTGGTGAAACTATGAATACCAGCATGCTCCTTTCATTTCTATGGAAGCCAAGCAAGTGTGCATCTTGGGAGTTGTAGTTTTATCACAGCTGGAGTGCCGGAGGTTAGCCATCACAGGCTTAGAAAAAGCTGTGAGAAGGCCGCGGTGCTCATAGGAGAGCCAGTGACTTCTCAAACAGCTGATCGGCGGGGGTCCCCAGGTGTCAGACCCCCACCAATCAGGTACTGATAAAGTTATAAACTCTCGGAAACTCTCTTGTATTTATAGCTTTAATATAAGACATGACTTAGAGTTCAACCTGCTAGATGTAGCAGAGCTGAAGTTATAATTTAAAGGGAATCTCTGCTTTGGGCAACCTCTAGTTGTCAGGAAGTTCCCTTCAGTGTTACATTTCTCTGCAGCTACACTACAGGGGGAATTAAGCGTTGCACTATACCACCCATTCAAATCTGACAGGCTGTTACAGCAGCTGTAGAGAAATATAAAAATGTTATTGGCATCAGAATATGGCAATACAAAGAAAAAAAAAAGTTTTTTCAAAGGTTTTTAATTTTTTTAAAGTAGTAAAAATAATAAAAAAACTATATAAATTTGGTATTACCGTAATCATAGGGTTGTCACTTCTATTGCACAATTGTCATTTTTCCCCCAATTTCATCACACAAAGAATTTTCCCCTATATAAGCTATGTTAAGATAAACAGTGCCATTAAAAAATACAACTTGTCCTACTAAAAACAAGCCCACGTACGGCTGTAAACAGAAAGTGAAAAAAAGTGTGTCTCTAGGAAGGCGGGCAAGGGGAAACGAAAATAAAAAATTACAAATAGGCCCTGTCCTGAACAGATTAAAGGGGTTGTGTCATCTCAGACAATGGGGACATATCTATGGCTCAGCTATTTTTGGTGGTCCCAGAGGTGGGCAATGGGGGCATATCCTAGAGATGGGAATATCCCTTTAAGTAACAGGTAAATAAAGCGCTGCAGCATGTAGTTGTTTACATGAAGACCTCACAAACTGTCAGACATTCTATCTCTATGGTAACGGACTCGTCCACCAGTAACCGATATATTACATAGTAACAGCAAAACTGCGTCAGTTTATATTCACAAATCTGTGAAGTGAGGACCTAAGAGCCGCCAGTATGACCGAAAGAAGATCATCCAGAACAAATAAAGGGAACCGATACCAGGAATTCGTTTCCAACGGATTATTAAACTTTCTATGGGAAAAAGAGAAAACAAGTAAGTATAAAATAAAGATATGGAACAAACATACATAAAACTTCCTTTAGGACACGGCCACACGGTCAGGTTTCCTGATGCAGTTTTGGAAGCCAAAATCAGGAGGGGTCATAAAAGGAGACAAAGACAGATACAACTTCAATGGGTCTGTTTTTTTTTTGCGGACCCTTTGAAGTGAATGGTTCCGCATACGGTCTGCAAAAAAACAGAAACGGACACAGATAGAAAATTTGTTCATGTGCATGAGCCCTTAGTAGATATTCTGTATAACCAGTAAGATAAGAGCTTTCTTATAAGAGTAGAGGACCAAGTGGAAGAATGTCCAAGGCAAATGTTAACCCAAAATTCTGCTCCTATCACTTTCTAAACAGATGAATCTCTTAATATTGTACATTTTCTCCACTTTTAGCTGTCCGTCCAGTTGCACGAATACCCAAAAAAAGAAGAAGAACCCTAAAATATTATCTTGAAAGGGCAGCAAAAATACCCGAGCTTGGAGAACCTGGACTGGAACTAGAGATGGCAGTTTACACTAAGTAGGTGACTATAAAATACCTGCCGCTTCATGTGCAAATTCTCATATCTCTTCTCTCAATGCTCCTCACCATTCATTGTGTCATCTAAACAGGTTGGAATTTGCCGCCATTCTTGGCCTGGTACCTACAAAAAAGATTGTAGAGGAGGAGCCACGACCACCCGACCGGTGAGTTACCCTCAGTGATGGCACCAACTTCATTCTTTTATACTTGTTCAGCCAGGAACAGCCTGACAAATCCATTACTGCCGGGGGCAACTGTGCGCTGCACTATTGACTATAATGGTGACTGGCTGACATCCGGCCGGGAAAATATGTGGATTAGCGACTAAACAAAGATCGCTGCATATTTGCCAGGTTGAGGCCAAATCCCAAATCCCAATTCTGGTAGCGCATGGTTGCGCCCGGTAGTTACGGATCTGTCAGGCTGTTCCCGGCCGCAACAGCCTGTAAGATCTGCTTAAATACAGATGTGAAACAGGCCTTACAGAGCATAATCCTGAAATCCTAGTTCTTGTCCCTTATTCCTATAGAACTATATAATTCCTATATTCTTTTTCAGTCTGGAAGATCAAAAAGTGGAAGAAAGCGACACAGAGGGAACTGCATGTACCATCTGCGAGCCTCCCCCTGTGAAAAGACCCAGACTGGACTAATAGGGATGAGGTGAGACAGAGCACCAATGATGTCTTCAGTTCTGTGTGGGGGATGGGAGATGAGGACCCCACTGTACTAGTCCTCTTGGACTGTTACTTGGGGGGGATATAGTCCATATTACAACACAGAACACAATCACAAACTCCTCATGTGAACATTAATATGAGGGGATGGCTCCTCTTTAATCACAAGTCACGTCTGATTGGAATCATATAAGACCATGACATCTAATGTTACAGAGTGTGACAATGACTGACACATCAGAGGGGTCGGGAATGTTATGAAGAATTATAAATATATGTATATATATATCTGCTGTGAATCAAAGGGGCTGTCTGACTTCAGCAAATGGCATTTATCATGTAGAGAAAGTTACTACAAGACACTTACTAATGTATTCTGATTGTCCATATTGCCTCCTTTGCTGGCTTGATTCATTTTTTCATCATATTATGCACTTCTTGTTTCCAGGTTATGACCGATCTGCAATCCATCAGCTGTGGCCGTGCTTGCAAACTATAGCACAAGACGCCGGCGTCTCTGGGACCATGGGAATGTGCACAGGCTGAAGCTGTTTCCTATGGTGTGCAAGCACGACCACCACTGCTGTATTGCAGGGTGGTCATAACCCCTGGATACGGGCAATGTATAATGTGATGGAAAAATGAATCAAGCCAGCAAATGAGGCAATATGGAAAATCACAATACATTAATATGTGGCATGTATTAACTTTGCATAATACATTTGCTAAAGTGATACTACCACTAAGTTTTTACTAAGTTGTCTTTAAAATGTTTTCTTGTTCCAGGTGGTGACATCCCCAAAAACACCAGGGGAAAGATCACTAGTCACTACCAGTACATCCACAACCAACTACACCAGACCAGTCTTTACCTGACCTGTCACCAGAACTGCCATTATTTTACAACATCTGCCACCAGTTTCAACCATCAGTTTGCTTTAGTCACTGCCAAGTACCACCTGTCATGAGAAGCTACCACCAAATAAGCCCAGCTGCCACTACTACCATCTCCCACCATCGACTATAAGAAACCATCAGATTCTGCCAGGCACTCCTGAATACCACAGATACCATCAGTTTCCTTCAGTCACTGCCAAGTACCACCTGCCATGAGAAGCTACCAGCAAGTATGACCACCTACCACTGCCACCGTCTCCAACCATCAACTTTAAGAAGCCGCCACGACCTGTCACCACATTCTGCCAGCCGCCACCCAAAATGCCAGAGCCACCATCAGTTTCCTTCAGTCACCGCCAAGTACAACCTGCCTTGAGAAGCTACCACCAAATACAACCAACTGCCACTACCACCGTCTATACTATCAGCTATAAGAAGCCTCCACGACCTGTCAACATATTCTGCCAGCTGCCACAAGCCAACCCAGAATGCCACAGCCACATCAGTTTCCTTCAGTCACTGCCAAGTACCACCTGCCATGAGAAGCTACCAGCAAGTATGACCACCTACCACTACCACCGTCTCCAACCATCAACTTTAAGAAGCCGCCACGACCTGTCACCACATTCTGCCAGCCGCCACCCAAAATGCCAGAGCCACCATCAGTTTCCTTCAGTCACCGCCAAGTACAACCTGCCATAAGAAGCTACCACCAAATACAACCAACTTCCACTACCACCGTCTATACTATCAGCTATAAGAAGCCACCACGACCTGTCAACATATTCTGCCAGCCGCCACAAGCCAACCCAGAATGCCACAGCCACATCAGTTTCCTTCAGTCACTGCCAAGTACCACCTGCCATGAGAAGCTACCAGCAAGTTTGACCACCTACCACTACCACCATCTCCAACCATCAACTTTAAGAAGCCGCCACGACCTGTCACCACATTCTGCCAGCCGCCACCAGCCACCCAAAATGCCAGAGCCACCATCAGTTTCATTCAGTCACCGCCAAGTACAACCTGCCATGAGAAGCTACCACCAAATACAACCAACTGCCACTACCACCGTCTATACTATCAGCTATAAGAAGCCACCACGACCTGTCAACATATTCTGCCAGCCGCCACAAGCCAACCCAGAATGCCACAACCACATCAGTTGATATTACCACTATGCAAAACCTCTCGCCTGCCACCTTTTATTTTATAATTGTTTGTATGTAGTTAGTATTTGTTTTATAGTGTCTTATAATTTTTTTTTTTTATATTTGTATTTATATTTTGTATTTAGAGTAAATAAGATATCTATTTATATATATTTATTTTTTTATTTTTTTATTTATATTTGTATGAAATGTATATATTGTAAATAAGATATCTATTTTCATATATATATATATTTTTTATATTTATTATATATTTTTATTTATATTTTGTATATACTGTAAATATTGTAAATAAGATAAATCTATTTTTATACCAAAGCAAAGGAGTGAGTTGTATTCCTATTACTTTGTAAAGGTTATCTGCCCAGGGGATGTTACCTAATAAAATATAAGCAAGATAAATTAAAAAGCAAAAAAAAACAACAAAAAAACCCAAGGGCTGTATTACACAGAGCAATGGTCGTTAAGTTCACCATACACTTACACAACTACAGTCTTATCTTGTAACGAGCGGGTGACGACTTATTACACACTCAGGTATGCGCTTGATGAAGGAGAATTTTTAACTATGCTGAAAGATCACGATCAGCGAGTCATACGATTTTGCAAAGATTGCACTTTTGTGAATGATAAGATTTTTTGTTTGATTCTTGCAATGTCTAATACAGGCCTAAGTCGAATCAAGATTTCCCTAGTGTAGTAAAGTAGGGAAGGGGTTAATCCCACTAATCCCAATGGTTGTGACTCTTTCCCTTGTGGTCTATGGTAGAAGAATAAGCTAAGGTTTCATTAGGGGTCATTAGAGATGAGCGAATCGATTGTAAATGATCCAAATTCATCTCAAATCTTGAAAAAATTTGGATTCCAGACTGATTAAATTTGTTAGATTCTATTCTGATGAATCAAGTCAGAAGACAGGGAAGACGGGAACTGCCCTTCAAAAAGGGGCGACCCAGCGATTAGCTGTTTTTGGAACTCCCATAGCGGTGAATAGGGGGTCGCCACGCTTGCTTTTTGGAGACAGGATTGAGCACTACATAATCTTCACACAGGATAGACAACATAGGGTCCATTATTATCGATTGAAGTGAATTGTTCTGCATGCGGAATGGACTAAAATAGTTGCGTATCTGTTAGTAAATAGGCCCCACAGACTGTGTGAATAAGGGCTCATGCACAAAGCCATAGTTTCGATCCACATCTGATCCAAATTTTTTGCGGATCATTTATAGACCCATTGATCTCAAGGGGGCCAGAAAAGATGCGGACAGCACACCCATGTGCTGTCCGCATCTGCACATCAATTCCTCGGCCCCCGTTTTGCGGACAAGGGTAGGACATTTTTACAGAAGTACACAAAAAACATGGTGGCTTGCAATCAGCCAGGATATATGTTTTGCGGATTCGTGGTTTTCTACTAGAGAGGGGTCGTTGATCCAGGGAGTTATTCTGATTGCCTGATTGGAGTCGGGAAGGAATTTTTTATTCCCCTAAAGTTGGGAAAATTGGCTTTACCTCAGTTTTTTTTTTGCCTTCCTCTGGATCAACTTGCAGGATAACAGGCCGAACTGGATGGACAGATGTCTTTTTTCGGCCTATGTCATGTACTATGTTACTTACAGCCATGACATGACCGTCATTTTTCCGTTCTTCTGATCCATCAGAACAGAAAAAAAAAGATCCTGTAAAATAAAAAGGATCCTGTGCATCAGTTATGCACATTTAGCATCCATTTGAGCCATTTCCGTAAAAAAAACAAAAAAAACTGATGGAAATGGCGAAAATGGGAATAACTGATGCACAAGGGCTTATTTTTTTTTTTTTTACAGGAACAAATTTTTTGCTCTATTTTTCTGTTGTTCTGACGGATCAGGAGAACGGAAAAGTAACAGTGATGTAAATTCTCCCTTATCAATGTGCTCGCCTTGAAACACATTTAACCCCTTCGGTAATCGCTCTACTCAAAGCTTTATCATAATCTATGTCATTTTAAGTATGGTTCCTGCTTGTGGGCACCATAGCCATCGGGTCTCTGGTGTTTGAAACAGCAGAGGCCCAGGGTGAATGCCGATCGCAGACATTTAACCCTTTAAATGCCATGGTCATATGTGGCTACAGCATCTAAATGATGAAAACTCGGCAGCACGTGTTTCCAAGCCAGGAACGGCTCTCCCATGTGCAGGGACCAGGGCCGTCTTTAATATTGATTGGACCCTGGGCAAGAATTTACTTGGGCCCCCTGGATCCCGCCTTCCCACACCCTAGCATGCAATCACGCCCTTCACCACAACACACACACCTCGTAGAGTAGTAAACTTTAATAAAAATGAGTGGCCACT
Organism: Bufo bufo; assembly: GCF_905171765.1. Taxonomy (NCBI): domain Eukaryota; kingdom Metazoa; phylum Chordata; class Amphibia; order Anura; family Bufonidae; genus Bufo; species Bufo bufo. The sequence goes on along the minus strand of NC_053393.1, from coordinate 399,322,496 downwards.
AGAGATGTTCCTTGGCAGTAATGTAAATACTGCCTTCTTTCTGAAAAAAGGCAGTGTTTACATGAAAAGCTTGCAGAGACATGCTATAGCCACCAGAACTACTACGTTTAGCTGTTGTAGTTCTGGTGACTATAGTGTCCCTTAATATAGAGGGGAAAAAAAGAATCGGCACAAAAGTATCAAATAAAATGGCTGTATAATCATTCTAAAAATAAAAAAAAACACAACTTCTGACACAAATATATAGTATTTTGCAGATTACTTTTTTTTTTAAATGTGCAGATAGTACTGTACTACTAACCCCTCCATCCACCCCTACATACAGGGTAATACAGCGCCACATACCTCTTACATCCAGTGATGTCTCCTTTGATGTAGATGTTCTCTTTCCTCATCTTCTCCTTTCAGTACAGACCACAATTTTTCAGCCATTTCTCGTCTCTGCAGTTTGGCAAACAAAATCTTAGCTTACTACTTTTCCATCATCCTCCCATCTTCTGGACAAATCATCCTACCACCCCCAATACTGTGCAGCTGTGCTCCCCATTACTATACTGCAGAAACAGATAAACCCCCTGATAATACTAGTACCACATAGATAATGCCTCCTTCAATAATTATCGGCACACAGTGCCCTAAAATAACTGAACCCAGCAAATAGTGCCCCTGACACTAATAGTGTAAACATAACTTCCCCCAAAAATAATTGTGGTAAGCTGATACTGTGCCAAGGTGCCCACACAGTAATAGTGCTGCCAAATGTCCCACCATTTGGAAAAATTATCTGCTAGAGCACACATGGTAGTAATAGTGCTCCTACAGTGCCCCCAATATGTCCCCACTGTGCCCCAGAAGTAATAATGCTCCCATAGTGCCCATACTAGTAATCATGTTCCCCATAGACCCCCAGTAGTAATAAAGCCCATTATAATGCCCCCAGTAGTTATACACTGCTCAAAAAAATAAAGGGAACACAAAAATAACTCATCCTAGATCTGAATTAATTAAATATTCTTCTGAAATACTTTGTTCTTTACATAGTTGAATGTGCTGACAACAAAATCACACAAAAATAAGAAAATGGAAATCAAATTTTTCCACCCATGGAGGTCTGGATTTGGAGTCACACTCAAAATTAAAGTAGAAAAACACTCTACAGGCTGATCCAACTTTGATGTAATGTCCTTAAAACAAGTCAAAATGAGGCTCAGTAGTGTGTGTGGCCTCCACGTGCCTGTATGACCTCCCTACAACGCCTGTGCATGCTCCTGATGAGGTGGCGGACAGTCTCCTGAGGGATCTCCTCCCAGACCTGGACTAAAGCATCTGCCAACTCCTGGACAGTCTGTGGTGCAACGTGACGTTGGTGGATAGAGCGAGACATGATGTCCCAGATGTGCTCAATTGGATTCAGGTCTGGGGAACGGGCGGGCCAGTCCATAGCATCAATGCCTTCGTCTTGCAGGAACTGCTGACACACTCCAGCCACATGAGGTCTAGCATTGTCTTGCATTAGGAGGAATCCAGGGCCAACTGCACCAGCATATGGTCTCACAAGGGGTCTGAGGATCTCATCTCGGTACCTAATGGCAGTCAGGCTACCTCTGGCGAGCACATGGAGGACTGTGCGGCCCTCCAAAGAAATGCCACCCCACACCATTACTGACCCAATGCCAAACCGGTCATGCTGGAGGATGTTGCAGGCAGCAGAACGTTCTCCACGGCGTCTCCAGACTCTGTCACGTCTGTCACATGTGCTCAGTGTGAACCTGCTTTCATCTGTGAAGAGCACAGGGCGCCAGTGGTGAATTTGCCAATCTTGGTGTTCTCTGGCAAATGCCAAACGTCCTGCACGGTGTTGGGCTTATAGCACAACCCCCACCTGTGGACGTCGGGCCCTCATATCACCCTCATGGAGTCTGTTTCTGACCGTTTGAGCAGACACATGCACATTTGTGACCTGCTGGAGGTCATTTTGCAGTGCTCTGGCAGTGCTCCTCCTGTTCCTCCTTGCACAAAGGCGGAGGTAGCGGTCCTGCTGCTGGGTTGTTGCCCTCCTACGGCCTCCTCCACGTCTCCTGATGTACTGGCCTGTCTCCTGGTAGCGCCTCCATGCTCTGGACACTACACTGACAGACACAGCAAGCCTTCTTGCCACAGCTCGCATTGATGTGCCATCCTGGATAAGCTGCACTACCTGAGCCACTTGTGTGGGTTGTAGACTCCGTCTCATGCTACCACTAGAGTGAAAGCACCGCCAGCATTCAAAAGTGACCAAAACATCAGCCAGGAAGCATAGGAACTGAGAAGTGGTCTGTGGTCACGACCTGCAGAACACCTCCTTTATTGGGGGTGTCTTGCTAATTGCCTATAATTTCCACATGTTGTCTATCCCATTTTCACAACAGCATGTGAAATTGATTGTAACTCATTGTTGCTTTCTAAGTGGACAGTTTGATTTCACAGAAGTGTGATTGACTTGGAGTTACATTGTGTTGTTTAAGTGTTCCCTTTATTTTTTTGAGCAGTGTAATTATCTTTATAATGTGACAGTTCAAAAAATACCCCATTTTAATGCCCCCAGTTGAGCTAATGTCCCCATAGTGCCCCCATAATGTGCCAGTATAAAATACCCCTATATAGTGCCCTCAGTAAATGCCCCATAGTGCTCCTCTCCCCCTTCTTCCTATTGCCCCCCATAATGTACCAGTATAAAATGCCCCATATATAGTGCCCCAGTAGATGCCCTCTGTGTCCCCCATAATTTGCAAGTATAAAATACCCCTTCTTGGTGCGCCCCATAGATGAGCCCATAGTACTCCTCTCTCCCCTTCCCCATAGTACCCACCATAATGTTCCCCAGTATAAAATACCCCTATTCAGAGCCCCCATATAAAATACCTCTTCTTTGTGGCCTCAGTTGCGGCCCACATAGTGTTCCTCTCCCCCTTCCCCATATAAAATACTCCTTCTTTGTGGCCTCAGTAGATGCCCCCATAGTGCCCCCAATAATGTGCCAGTAAAAAAGTTCCCCCATAGTGCCACCCAATAATGTGCCAGTAAATAGTGCCTCCATAGATGTCCCCACAGTGCCCCCAAATAATGTGCCAGTAAGATGTGCCCCCATAGATGCTTCCCAATAATGTGCCAGTAACAAGTGCCCCCATAGATGCCCCCCAATCATGTGCCAGTAACAAGTACCCCCATAGATGCCCCACAATTATGTGCCAGTAAAAAGTGCCCCCATAGATGCCCCCCAATCATGTGCCAGTAGCAAGTACCTCATAGATGCCCCCAATCATGTGCCAATAACAAGTGCCCCTATAGATGCCCCTCAATCATGAGCCAGTAATAAGTGCCCCATAGATGCCCCCCAATCAGGTGCCAGTAACAGGTGCCCCCCAATCATGTGCCAGTAACAGATGCCCCCCTATCGTGTGCCAGTAGTAGTACCATATAAAAAAAATAAACACTTATGCTTACCTCCATCAGGCTGGCAGCGATGCGATGCAGGGCCTCTTCCAGCCTGTGTCCTGCGCTGTATGGCTCAGGTGGCGCGATGTCGTCATTGTGCCGCCTGCACCGGCCTATGATAGGCTGCAGGCCTAGTGCCTGCAGCCTATCAGAGGAACGGGGAAGTGAGATGCCTCTCCCTCCCCTGCCTGCCGCAGCACTTCCATTTGTATCGCTGTCCTGAGGACGGCGATACAGATGACTATGGAGATGAGCGCTTTCACAATGGAAGCTCTCATCTCCCTGTGCCCTGCCGCCGCCCCTCACGTCACCAGTGGCCAGCGGAGCTCAATAGGCAGCTGCCTTGGGCCCCCCAGGAGCAACTGGGCCCGGGGCAGCTGCCCCTTTTGCCCTGCGTTAAATACAGCCCTGGCTGTAATATAAAATGATTAATAAAAAAATAATGGCTGCACATACATATAAGCAGTAAAGCTGAGAAATGGGGATCATTCTAAATCCAAGTGGTATAATATCTACTATAAATGGATCAATGGAAGCTCTTAGCGCACATTTTGATCAAACTTGTGTCGGGCCCATCCACCACGCGTCAAGGTGGCTTCCGCGGACGGGTTCCTATCACTAATATACCGCCTCTCCTGGACTTATCCAAGTCCACATTATCAGGGCAATGAAGGAACCAGCTACATTTGTACTTTGCTCAGAAGCCCCAGGCAGATGGGCGTGTGCTCAGTCTAAAAGAGGCGCTACCCACAAATAAATATTACAGGAAAATTTAGACTGGCATACTCTAATTCATAGTCATAGGTGCATATGCATAAAGCAAACATAATTAATTAAAAAATAATGGCTGCACATACATATAAGCAGTAAAGCTGAGAAATTCTAAATCCAAGTGGTAGAGGCGGTATATTAGTGACAGGAACCCATCTGCGGAAGCTACCTTGACGCTTGGTAGATGGGCCCGACACAAGTTTGATCAAAATATGCGCTTCCATTGATCCATTTATAGTAGGTATTATACCACTTAGATTTAGAATGATCCCCATTTCTCAGCTTTACTGCTTATATGTATGTACAGCCATTATTTTTTTATTAATTATGTTTGCTTTATGGATATGCACCTTTGACTATGAATTAGAGTATACCAGTCTAAATTTTCTTGTAATATAAAATGATTACAGATGAGTGAACATCTTAAAATTCAATTCTGGTCTGATTCGGCCAAATTTGCCTTCTGATTCGATTCAGATTCGAATACATTCGGGTCGAAATTCAGAATTTGAGAATTGATTCACTCATCTCTAATAATGACACAAAAGCCTGTGTCTTCATTTATGAGTTATATTCCTTTATAATGAAGGCTAAATGGTGTGTTTGTTTAACCCCTTACTGTCCAATGATATGCCTTTTTATGCATTCATTAAGGGGGCTTATACTAAGCCTTCGCCTTTTTATGGTGGCTTAGAATGAGAGCTGCACGGGTCTCCTGTGCAGCAGAGACCAGGTACTCAGGCTTCTGATCTAATGGCCTGTATCAGCAGAAGTGCTGATCCTCACTGTTTAACCTCTTAGATGCTGCAGTCAATAGTGACCACCACATCTAAGTTGTTTCAGAGAGAGAGAGAGGTACTAATGTCTTTACATGGTACTAATGTCTTTACATGGCAGCTGGTGGTTCAATGAAGGACCCTTGGTCAGTCTTGTGCATATGCCCTATTAGGTCATGCCAGAAGCACATATGCTACTGTAAGCATAGTACAATACATAATACAGTGTATTATGTGAGTGATCAGAAGATTGCTTGTCAAAGTCCCCTTGTGGGACTAAGAAGTGGTCCCTTCCACATATTTGGTATTTCCGTGTTCGTAACAACCTAAACCATACAATTAGCATGTAATTTATCCCACAAGATGACACCGTAATAAAAAAAAGCCAGAATTACTGTATTTTGGATATCAGCCACCAAAAAAACTGAGCTAATTGTGATAAAAAAGAGTTATGTACTGTACCCCAAAATGATACCAATAAAAGTCATCCTGCAAAAATTAAGTCCTAACACAGCTGTGTAGAAAGAAAAATTTAAAAGTTATGGATATTGGGACACGATAGTGCAAATCCATTTTCTTTTTTTTTTTTTTAAGGGGTTGTCTTGTTAAAAAGCAGTGAAACGTAATAAAAAAAGATGTACTGACCTAGGGATTAAGGTTATCATGGTATTTATGCTGCAGTGTGAATGTCAAAAGTTTACAATAGAAAAAGTCAATAGCTTTATTACTGTTTTTTTTCCTATTCTTCCTTAGAGTTAAAGGGGTTTTCTGAGATTTTTATACTGATGACGTATCCTCAGGATAGGTCATCAGTATCTGATTGATGGAGGTCCGACACCCGGGACCCTTGCCCATCAGCTGTTTGAGAAGGTACCGCCGCTCCTGTGAACGCCACAGCCTCCTTTCAGCTTACCAAGCACAGTGTTGTACATTGTATAGCGGCTATGCTTTGTATCATGCTCAGTCCCCTTCACTACTGTGGGGCTGGTCACTAAGCCTAATAATAGGCACCTCTTCTTGGTCTGTCCAGATCACTCTACTGCAGTTATCTGCTTATCATTACAGGCAGGAGTAGAATGACAGATATCACCTTTATATAGATAACACAGGATCCACCATTCACAGTAGGTGATTGTAAAAGCTTATCTACTCCCTCCCTGCCTCCACACAGGTCATAGAGCATGTCTGGAAAACTCTTCCATAGAAGTCAATAATGTCCCTTGTCCATTGTGTCTGTGGCCCATGGTGGCTGCTGTAACAGACACAGAACTGGAGGTATCAGCAGGAGTTTTTGTAGGTTGGTAAAAGAAAGGGAAGATGCTGGGAAAATGAGGAGCCAGCTTCACCCCTTTCTATGACCAGGTAGGGGCTGACCATAGAAATGAGTATAGCTTGGGTGCAACAAGAGCAATAGTGAAGCCATAATTGCTCCAAAGACCTAATTTGCATATTAAGAAAAAGTATCATAACTCGGAAGCGGAGGTGAAGATCAACGAAAGAAATCAGGTTTTAATCCAGTGAACCAGATCTATGTGTCTATGAAACAGTTCGATAGGAAGGTTGCTAGTGACATATTCTCTCTAAAAAGTTTATATAATCCTGAAAGGATTTCCTGTTCTGTACACAGAACTTTTCAGTGGCTATTATCATTATCACCACTGCCAGAATTTCAATGATATGCAACACCTCTGTATATACTGTATAACAGAGAATCCGCCATTCACAATAGGTGACATCATAGCTTATCTACTCCCTCCTGACCTCAGCACAGGTCACAGAGAATGCCTCCCATAGAAGTCAATGAGGTCCCCTCCTGTCCATTGCGTCTATGGCTCATGGAGCTGCTCACAAAAGACAGGAAGTCTTAATATATTTGAAGCCTAGTGGTCAGTGTGAAACTTGCCGGATAAATATATAATTTTTTTTTTAAATTATAGATAGATTATAAAAAAAAAAAAAAAAATGTAATGCTTGTTAGCCCCTTTCTAACGCAGCTATTTTCCCATTTTTTTGCGTTATTTTATTCCCTGAGTTCCAGGAACCATAACTTGTATGTTTTTCTGTTCACATAGGGGAATCAGCTAGTTTTCTTGCAGGACAAATTGTACTTTTTTAAATGCACCACTTGAAGGGGTATGCCATGATGGTTGTAAAAAATGAAAATCACATTGTTCATGCCAATTTCTGTTGAACAGAGCTAGAACCAGCCCCGTACCTCACATGGAACCAGAGAATTCCTCAATTATAGTTCCAAATGTTCTGCTACATTATCTTCGGGCTGGCAGCTCAGGGGTCGTGTCTTTTCTCAGGGGGCGAATCCTTTCTGCTGCAGCTCTCTCCTTGTCACAGCTTTTAAGAGAAGATATGGCCGGTGACAGTTAAAGAGTTAAAATGAGCGCATACGACCACCTCAGTGAGGTGGACAAGAAATAAGGAAAAGAACAATTATCAGGTGGCTGCCCTATACAAATACATTTTATTGAATAGCTCAATGGTTCTAAATTTTTTATTACATTCAGTAACAAAAATATTCAGATGCAGGTGCTGGTAATGAAGTGGGAAGCTAAAAAAAATTCTAAGTGGGGTGGAAATGGAAAAAAATGCAATTCCTCAATTTTTTGCATTTGTTTTCTTTTGTTTTTTTACATCATTTTCTGGATAAGTATGATTACAGTGATACCAAATGTTTATAGTTTTTCTAATGTTTTACTTTAAAAAAACTTAGAAAAAAATGTCTTTGCAGTGTGATTTTCTGACATCAGTAACTTTTTGATCATCATGTGATTATAAGATCACTTATACCATAGACTGTAGTTATTTACCATTGAAATCTCTGGGTAAAATCACTGCGTTCCTATCAAGCCCTACCACAGACCAACAACTAGACCTGTCCATCAGTGGCCTCTCTATGGTGGCCTCTGAAGGATAAGTCGTGTAACATCCCCCTCAGTCAGTGGCCATTTAGGGCGAAGTATCTTTAAAATTACACAGGAGCCAGCACAAGGGGCTTTCACTGCAATGAAGGGGATAGAAAACTGACTATTGCAATGAGCAGGACACTGGGTCAGTGGGCATGCTATGCAGTGGGTCAGATTTAGGTGTAACTAAGTTTGTGACGCCAGTTGCAGCTTGCGCAGGTACTGTAGAAGGGCCCTTTAAGATGGTATGAGCACACGTACTAGGTGAGGAATGCCAGAGGGGGATATTGTCTCTGTATTGTGTCAACGGTGACTCCTACCTGTAGTACGGCTGGACTCCTGTATCCTGGCTCACATGCAACAAAATTGAGTGTTGTAAATAGGAGTAATGGAGGAATGATGGAATTCCACACAGAGAATAGGGTCCAACTTGTCTTTACTTGAGGTTATCTTATGCAGCTCTAGATCCATACAATGTTACAGCAATAGTCTTTAGGTCCCAGCAGGTATTGGAAATATGTGGCAGGAATTATATCTATATTCTGCATCTGAACATACGCCTTTAAGAATCTGGCAGGTATCTGTCTTCTGCTCTGTCTATGGTCGGCTTGGTTTGGGCCTGACTAGCTATTGAGGTACTTATCTTCTCCTTGTATTTGGAATCTGTACTTACAGGACTGCTCGCAGGGAATGGTGGTTTCTTCCTGGAGATCTAGTAGTTCTGAATATGGCTGCTTTCCTTGTCATCCAGCTGTGGTAAGGAACTCAGGCTGGGAATGTTGCTTTGGGCCTCAGCAAAGGCCTGAATCCTTGGTTGGGATCCCTGTTTTCTGGGAGCTCCTACTCACACAGCCTACCCCAACAGGGGGTGGCTGGTACACTGCTTAGAACTTTCTGTCCTCCCTCTGAAGTAGGGTGTGGGAACATTCCACTCCTCCTCAGATAGGGGGAAGCTAGCCTGGAATGGTCTATTCCAGTCTAGGTATACTAACTGGCCTTATTCTGTCTACATATTGCTGCCACCTGCTGGTGTACATTAGGAATTACAGCAAATATATACAATACAGACATAGAAATGGCATACAATATAAATGCAATGTCAGGTTACACAACATGACAACACATCTACACTTTAACATCATATAGCCGGGTGAAGAGAGTTTAGTGACATATTCTGGGATGTTACACTATCGCGCCGGCTTTAGCACATTTCTAAAATTAACCAAACGTTGACCAGCCCCTTTAATGGATACACTAGTGCTAATTTATGTCATTTTACTTAGGGATTAATGTTTTGTTTTATTTCTAGAATACTTATGTGAATCAGGTTTTTATGCATTGAATGTTTTTATATTATACTTTTATCATTCACTTGTATTTATCAATACGCTATGCCAGTTTTGTGTTGTAAAAATTATTTTTTCAACATTTGGTAATTATTTTTGCGATATTTGGTGATCCTTACCACTTGAAGAATAGAACATGATAGTCATCAGTATCAGATTGGCAGGCGTCTGACAACACCTCCCCCCTCCCCCCCGGCGATCAGTTGTTTGAAGAGGATGTGGCACCCCATGCGAGCAGTGCTTCCACTTCATTACACTACGCATTGTCTCCCCTGTACTGGTGGCATAGTGTAATTACAAGTATTTGTTCCATTCCATTGAATGGAGAGAGTACTTATCATTACCCTGCACCACCGAGATGAGAGGTTGTGTAATGAACAGGAAGCAGCGCTAGCATGTAGCGCCGCCTCCTTTTCAAACAGCTGATTGGCGGGGTGCCAGGTGTCGGACCCCCGCTGATCAGATATTGATGACCTATCCTGAGGATAGGTCACTAATATATATTGCTGCACAACCCCTTTAATGTATCTCCCTCATTGTGTTTCATTATAAGCCTGGTAAAGCAAACTTTTAGAATGATGTCATATCATTAACCTAAACTGTCTTTCTCAATTTCTTTGCTGATTGTAATTATGATCATTTAAATAAATTGTCTTGATCCCCCCACATTAAGTCAATAGAAGAGGTGTGATTAAAGAAGTTGGATATGCAGTAGTCATTAGCTGACAACTGTAGTTTGCAGTAAGGAAGATGTCACCCGCACTCCTGATCAAATCCAGTGCCTTGTGGAGGACTTGTTACAGACAAAGTCAATTGTGAGAAAATTCCATGGCACCCAATGTAATTCAATAAAGTCAATATTTTATGTATCCAAACATTTCGTTACAATCCACACAATTGAATCTATAAAGACGATTGAAGAGATGCTCATATATGAATTGGACAGTTCGGTCCTAATAGACCTCCTTTGGCGATAGGAGTTCTATGACGAAGAGGGGATCGCTGCAGTGATCTGGACTTTACACATCATAGACTCATATTGCCTAAGAATGTGTATTAGGACCGAAACATCCAATTCATTTATGAGTGTCTCGACAGATGGAATAAATTGTCTGGATCATTATGAAATATTTGGATTAATAAAGTATTAAGATTATCAAAGTACACTGAGTGCTGTGGAATAAGCAGGGGCGTAGCTATAGGGGGTTCAGAGGTAGCAGTCGCTACTGGGCCAAGGAGCCTGAAGGGGCTCAAAGACCCTTGTCCCATAGAAGAAGACACTGGTATTATAGAAAGTGCATGCTGGTCAAGTTACACCTCTGGCTGGAGGGAAGTGGTTAGGTCAAGAATTTGACAAGGGGGGGTGCTGTTTCAATTTTCGCCTCAGGCAGCTATGTGCTTCCCTGCCCCTGGCCACGAAGCACTGAGGGAAGGGGGGCCCAAGCTGAACTCTTGCAGCAGGGCCCATTAGCCTTTAGCTACTGTACACCCTTGTATAGTTCACACATACAAAGTTATTGGTCCATATTATGGTCATATTTTAGGATATTTTATATCTGTTTGTTGGCTATTGCCACATGATTTCACTCCATATGTGATGCTGTCTAGTTTTATGGTGGGTTAAGCTTTGCTCATTACTTTGAGAAAAAAAAAAAGTCCAATGATTCTCACACTAAAAGAAATAATTAGTTTAAATATTCAGGAGCAGCTATAAATGAATGTGACTTCTGCCTGTTGTTAGCATCTGCTCCTCACTCTCTCAGCTAACGCTCGTTGACCTTGTGTGAGTATTTTCAATATGTGGTACGTAGTAAAAAAAGAAAATGACAGTAATTAGATTTTTTCGCAGTAGAAACTGTCACTGCATGGTCCTGTAAGCCCAAAGCACCTCTAACATTAATTTTCCATAGCACATAATGATTTTGTAGCTGAATATATGATCAAACATAATTGTTCAGGCAGTGGTAATGGTAAAGACGAGAACACTTTCAGAAATTCTATAGATGTATTCTCTCTTGGAGATTAAAGAATAAGTATATAATATAGACTTGCCTGCAACCGTGCTATTCAGATGAGAACAAAAAGAATTCAAGGGTGAGAAAATGTCTAAGAAATCATTTAAATTAAAGTACAATAAATAATTTCACACATAAGAAAAGTTATATTGAATATTCTCACATCATATTTCATCTAGGTTTTCCTATTACCCTCTTAGATGTCTCCCACTTATTTCTGCTACTTAGGTATTCAATTTTATAGTATGTCAAGTTTTAACAATTATGGAAGTGACTTTGAATCATTATGAATGGATGACTACACCAAAACTCAGTTCTGTGGAAGAGACAGCTTTATTGGCAGAGAATAAAAAGCTTTCTGGCTGCTCTCAGTCTTTTTTAGATCTCATTGTCTGTGGACCTTATAAGATTCAGTGAGACAGAACTGAAACCTCGTCCTGCCCTGAATGATCTGCTTAACTCATATATGATCAAATCAAAACTCAACCTTCGTTTGGTCATAAATACGTTTCATAGTTCATTCAGATAAGGAGAGAGAGGGTCTAAGACCAAGTCATCAGGTGGCCAGTCTGACTGATTTATCACAGAATGGTATTCTTCAGCTGCTATGTGATGTGAAACATAGAAACTGCAGATGCCAAATGAAGCAAAATTTCAAGTGAATGGGGCTGAGCTGCGCATAGGCCACATGACCGATGTCCATGACGTCACTGGCCTAGGGTAAGCAGTGAGAAGGCCGAGGAGATCACATGAGTGCTCGGGCTTCTCAAATGGCTGATTGGCGGGCAGCCCGGGTGTTGAGCCCCCACCGATTAGATGCTGATCACCTATCCAGAGGTAGATGGGTCATCCTTTAAAAAATACTTGAATAACCCCTTTATGTCCAAAAGAACCCCTTTAAGAAACATGACAAAGTGTTTATACTGTTAACTTGAACTCAAAATTCCCTTAATCCAGTTGAGTGTTTGTGTGACATGCTAGAAAGACAAGTCCAAGTGATGGAGGCCCCACCTTGAAACATGCAGGACAGAAAGGATCATATCTGCTAACTTCTTGGTACCAGATACCACAGTAGAGGTCTTGTCTCAATGGGGCAGAAATGTCTTGGTGGCATAAGGGGGACATACACAATCTTAGGAACGTAGTTTTCTCGTTATCCCTAATTGGTGTCATAGATAGATAGCTATACATTTTAGCTTACCATGTAAATAAATAAAGAAGCCTCCCCTACAGTTCTGGTCCCCTAGATCAGGAGCGTTAAATGGAAGGTGTCAGTTCTAAAACACTCTGCAAACCAGTGTACAGTGTGAGTGACGCTGAGTCTGATTATGTAATTTTTATTTTCATACTCACTTGCATTCAGATGCTGTGCTTCCACAAAAGAGCAGTAAATGCACCACCTAGGCTAGTTTAACACTAGTGCTCATGGAGTTAATCATATATTGCAATGCCAGATACCACCTTTCCCTGCTGGAGCCCAGAGACTGTAATGGGAGCTGGACTGTTTCCGGCATTAGTGCTGGGAATCTGCCGGACAAAAACATTACTTGCAGTAATATTAGTCCAGAAGAATCTTGGCACTAATGCCGGAAACAGGGAAGATCCCCGCTGGGTCCCATTATAGTGAATGGGGACTGGTGGTTCTCCAGCTTTTTCCGGCTATGCCGGATGCGATGAACTCCGGCAGGCTGTTCATCTTCCGAAACAGTTTAGCGCTAGTGTGAAACTAACCTTACTCTAGTTTGGGAGGTGTTTTGGAGCCTATAGATTCCCTTTAAGGCCTCTTTCACACAGGCGAGATTTCCGAGCGGGTGCAATGCGTAAGTTGAACGCATTGCACCCGCACTGAATCCGGACCCATTCATTTCTATGGGGCTGTGCACATGAGAAGTGATTTTCACGCATCACTTGTGCCTTGAGTAAAAATCGCAGCATGCTCTATATTCTGCATTTTTCACGCAATGCAGGCCCCATAGAAGTGAATGGGGCTGCGTGAAAATCGCAAGCATCCGCAAGCAAGTGAGGATGCGGTGCGATTTTCACGCATGGTTGCTAGGAGATGAACATGGTTATAAGGGAAATTAATAGCATTCTTAATACAGAATGCTTAGTAAAATAGGGCTGGAGGGGTTAAAAAAAAATTAATAATAATTTAACTCACCTTAATCCACTTGTTCGCGCAGCCCGGCTTCTCTTCTTTTTTCTTCTTTGCTGTGCAGGAGGAAAAGGACCTGTGGTGACGTCACTGCGCTCATCACATGGTCCGTCACATGTTCCATCACCATGGGGGATGGATCATGTGATGGACCATGTGATGAGCGCAGTGATGTCATCAAAGGTCCTTTACCCAGGTCCTGAAGAAAGAAGAGAAGCCGGGCTGCGCGAACAAGTGGATTAAGGTGAGTTAAATTATTTTTTATTTATTTTTAACCCCTCCAGACCTATTTTACTTCGGGTTTGGGTACCAAACATGCCGATTTTTCTCATGCGCGTGCAAAACGCATTAAAATGTTTTGCACTCGCACGGAAAAATCACGCATTTTCCCGTGACGTACCTGCATCTTATCCGGCCCAAATCCATGACACCCGTGTGAAAGAGGCCTAAGAGTTCACAGACATTGAACACTGTGGTATAAAAGCTGTACACAGTATAAGTTGTTATACCATGTATAGGACCCATTAAAGAGGACCTCTAAACTCTCCTGACATGTCTGTCTGACATGTCTCTAGTAACTACTTGCATTCTGTTGTAATAACAATTACATTCCTTTCTTATTTCTGCTAGAAGTTATAAAAGCATTACTAGCTGTTTGCATTGAAGGTCCAGATGGGTGTTACCAGTTTGGGGGTAGTGTCCATGGCACTGGCAGTACTGATTGAATACTGTGCAGGGACACCCCCCAACTGGTAACACCCATCTGGACCTTCACTGCAAACTGCTAGTACTTCATTCATAACTTCTAGCAGGACAAGAAAGGAATGGGACATCGCAGAGTCAAAAGAATAGGTGCTCCAAAATTGCTATTACCTGGGGAATGCAAGTAGTTACTAAAACAGGCGTCAGTGGCGGTTACTTTTCTGTTCTTTAAATGTATTATAGTGTAGGCACTTGGCACACTTTAGAGGGAGGATTGTGATTTTAATACATCTTTAGAAGGTAGTTTTGCAGCTATTTTTTCCTCTAAATGCACTGTTAATGAATACGGATAAATGAAATACTAGCTCATAAAATTATGCCATAATGTAATATAAATGGAATATAATGCCAGTCTACTACAGTGTTATTAAATTAAGAAGCCTATTTTAATTAATAGCCGATGACTGTTAATTGAATCTGAGATTATACCCATGTCCCCTCCCTCGTTTTAATGCCGTTTGAATTAAATGTGCTCTCGTTAACACTCCTGTGAGATACAGCACTTCCCAGACACCACACTAGATGGCAGCCATACCATATAAAACCTGCTCTGCTCCCATCCCCCCCACACACATTTATTTCTTGGAAAATATTAGGTTCATTCAGAAAATGCAGCTGACATATAATTTTAAGTAGCGGTCAATGTGTGTTTGGAAATGTGCAGATACAGATTTTTAATGTGAGACTAGAAGTCTGTATTTTCTTGAAATGCTGCTTTTGACAGTATTGAACATGCAGTCATACTTTGCTAGTTTACTGTGTAAATAGGCTTTGATCTAGCTAAAGCTGTGTACAGTATAGGTAAGAAGAGCATGTGATCTGATCCCCCTTCCTAAAAGCAACTCTAAATATTATAACAAAGACATCACGTACATTCATAGTAAAATAAAGCCATAGGGCATGCTGTATACACGGAATAACATGATGTTTACCAAGATGCATATGGAAAATCTCTAGGGAGGATAGTATAAACTTTTACACTTAGGTCTCATGCACAAGACCGTATGCCCTCCGAGACCTACGGTCCGTGAGCGGGCCATATGTCCCGGAGCGGCATACAACGTGCGCACGGGAGCGCAGAGCATCATAGGTTACTATGATGCTGTGCACGTCGATCCGCCCGCGCGGCTATTGTCCTGCACTCATAATATCATATGAGTGCAGGACAATAGTCCGGCAGGTGGCCCGATGCGCACAGTATCATAGTAGCCTATGATGCTGTGTACTCCCGTGCGCACAATGTATGCCGCTCCGGGACATATAGCCCGCTCACTGATCGTATGTCTCGGAGGGCGTATAGTCGTTTTTTCAGTACATGGACTTCAGTTGGGTGGCCTCTTCTTAAAAGGACCTGGATTTAATCTGCTTCTTCGATGACTTTCAGCCTCGCTGCAAATAATCACGAGCACGTAGTCTCATCCTCTGCAGCCATCTACTGCAGGACATTGCACCTTGAACGGTACACCAGTGGGGAGGGAGACTAACTCTCTTCTCACTCCATTGGGGATGCAAGCTTCATCAGGGCATGAGTTCAACGGCTCCCCAATATTGCACTAAACGTTGCAGTCACCAGGGCTGCGCCTCTATATGAACTAGATGTGCTTATCCAGAAACTACCACTTGGCTTATGGACTAAACAGTTATGCTGATATACCCACTTTTATATGTCTCATTATATTGTCGAAGATATGTTTGTGTTAGGGATTCTTTTTTAAAATAGAGTGAAAAACCAGTGAACTGAAGTGAGACGTTCATTTTTTCTCACATAGAGGCAGCAGTAGATTGTTTAGAACATTATATATGAAAATGAGGAGCGGTGCTCCAGTCTGAGGCCTTCTTATGGTGTTTTCTGGGGCTTGCTTTTTTGGGCATTTTAGGCACTTTTGACATGTATTTTTTGCAGGTGCATTTTCTTGCTTATAGAGAAGTCAGTGGAAAAATGCCTGGAAAAAAACACCATAACTAGAACATGCTGCATTTTGGCAAACCAGTCCCCCCTCAAAAATTTTTTAAAATTAAATGCATCAATGGAGAGAAAAACCAACACAAATATTCCCCTTTAGACTTCAATCTGTCCATCACTATGTATTCATGCATGCTTGTGCCAGACTTAGGCCTCTTGAACACGACCGTGTGGATCCGCAAAAAATACGGATGACGTCCATGTGCATTCTGTTTTTTGCGGATCAGCTGGTTCCAGATAGAACAGTATTATCCTTGTCCGTTATGTGGACAATAATAGGACATGTTCTATCTTTGAACGGAACGGAAAAACGGAAATAAAGAAATGGAAGGCATATGGAGTACCTTCCGTTTTTTTTGCGGATCCATTGAAAAAAATGGTTCTGTATACGGTCCTTATATGGAACGCAAAAAATGGAACGTAAAAAAAACCGTTCGTGTACATACAGGCAAGTATTCCGCGTGGGTGCAATGCGTGAGATGAACGCATTGCACCCGCACGGAATCCTGACCCATTCATTTCAATAGGGCTGTGTACATGAGCAATGTTTTTCACGCATCACTTGTGTGTTGCGTGACAATCGCAGCATGTTCTATATTCTGTGTTTTTCACGCAACGCAGGCCCCATAGAAATGAAAGGGGCTGTGTAAAAATCACATATCATCAGCAAGCAAGTGCGGATGCGATTTTTCATGGATGGTTGCTAAGAAGACAAGGGATGAGCGACCCGGGACCCCATTTACATTATTATTTTCCATTATAACATGGTTATAATGGAAAATAATAGCATTCTTTAATACAGAATGCAAAGTGAAATGTCAATTGAGGGTTAAAAAATAATAAAAACATTACTCACCCCATCCACTTGATCGCGCAGCCGGGATCCTCTTCTTTGTTCTTTTTTGAAGGATCTGCAAAAGCACCTTCGCTGAGGTCCTTCTATCTTTATTCAGCAGGACCTGCGCTGACGTCACTGCGCTCAGCACGTGGTGAGCGTGATGACGTCAGCGAAGATCCTTTTACAGGTCCTTCAGGAAGAACAAAGAAGAGGATCCCGGCTGTGCGATCAAGTGGATGGGGTGAGTAATGTTTTTAATATTTTTTAACCCTCAATTGACATTTCACTTTGCATTCTGTATTAAAGAATCATTAATTTCTAATGATAATTTGTTTTTCCTTAGTCCTAACAGCAGCACAGATGGGGTTAACAACCCCCAGTGGACTGGTAGGACCGGCGGAATATTTAATGAGCCCAAGCATAATAACTCAATTTAACAATTAAGTATCCCCTTAAAAGGAGGGAGTCAACCCCCAGCCCACTGTGTATATAGCAAAGAAAAAAACTAGACTTACTAGGGTGGGATATTTGTGTGCTGCTGTTAGGACTAAGGGAAAACTAATTATCGTTAGAAATTAACGATTCCCTTACATCCTACCAGCAGCACAGATGGGGAGATAGCAAGAAGAAACCCCTAGGGAGGGCCCTCCTGCCTGGCAGAACTAAGAATAGTCTGCCCAAAGGTCAGCTAGTCTGGCATCTAGTCTATAATGGGAGATGAATGTCGATTCAGAGCTCCAGGAGGCAGCTTTACAAATCATGTCGAGGGGCAGAAGAGTAGCTCTAGTAGAGTGGGCCTTCACAAACTCCGGAGGGTCCAGAGATTAGGAAACAAAAGCTTCCCTAATAGCCTCCTTAATCCACCGACTGATGGAAGGTTTGGATGCCTTACAGCCTTTAAACTTACTGGCAAACAGGATTAGAAGATTTTCATCCTTCCTGAACTCCATTGATCTATCCATATAGATCCAGAGACATCTCGAGACGTCCAGAGGATGTCTAGCAGGTTCCTCGGAGGAGGTGGAAGATGTCGACAGAACCGGGAGGGATATAACCTGGTTGATGTTCTGGAAGGAAGGAACTTTAGGCCTAAAATACGGGAGGAATCAAAGAAGGACCCTCTCGTGTAAGTATATCGTATAGGGCTCATGTGCTGAAAGAGCTTGAAGCTCAGAGCCGAAGTCACTGCAAGGAGAAACACAAGCTTCCAAGTGATGAACTTAAAATCCACCTCCTCTATCGGTTCAAAAGGGGAAGATGCTAACCCCCTGAGAACTACTGATAAATCCCATTGAGGAATGGTTCTCAGTACTGTAGGCTTTAATCTTTCAGCTCCTTTAAGGAACCGTTTGATGAGCGGGTCCTGAGAAAAAGGCCTGTTGAGGCAAGCTTAGATGGCTGAGACTTGAACCCTCAGAGTAGAAGGGGCAAGGCCTTTATTAAGGCCGTCTTGCAGGAACTGAAGGATAGCAGAGAGGGGCGGATCTGCAGACGCCACCTCCTTTGAGGTACACCAGGATGAGAATATCCTCATAATACGAGAGTAGGCTCTCTTGGTAGAGTCCGCTCTGGAATGAGACAGCGTTCTCAGGACCGACTCTGAAAGCCCTTCTACTCCGGAAAGGGACTGATCAACCTCCAGGCTGTCAGGTTGAATCTGTGCAGATCTGAGCAGAGGTGAGTGTCCCACGAAATCAGGGTCTGCTGCGGGGGGAGTCTCCAATATTGTCCTCGACTCATCTGGGTGAGCTGGGTAAACCAGGATATTTTTGGCCAAAATGGTATAATGGCTATCACCGAGGCCTGATCCTGACGGATTTTCATCAATACCCTCGGAATCATGGAAAACCAGCCAGCCTAAACCTCCAGGATATTGACTGAGCGTTTATCGCTAGGGGGTTGTCCTTACTGTAAAGGGAGCTTGGCGTTGAACCTTGCTGCAATGATCATTTTGAGGGAGCCTCGAATGTGGATCGCAGATAAGTGGGAAAGGTTCGACTCTGCCCAATACAGAATCACCCCGATCTCTGAAGTGATCTTGTGCCTCTCTGCTTGTTCATGTAAAGTACCGCAGTCATATTGTCTGACTGGACTTTCACCGCTTTGCCCCGAATCTGAGGGGCGAAGTGAAGGAGGGCTAGCCGGATTGCTCGAATCTTGCGGAGATTGGATGAGAGAAGCCGCCCCTGAGGAGACCAGGTTCCGTGAACTGGAGTGTCGTCTAGGTGAGTGCCCCAGCCTACTTAAGACGCATCCGTAGTCAATATGATCCAGGTTGGCTGGGTCATAGACTTCCCGTTTAAAAGATTGCACCACCATCTGAGGTAATACCGAGTTCACCAAGACAGGGAGCACAGGGAGTTTAGCCCGGCAGGGCTGCCATCCCATTTAGAGAGGACCTCCGACTGTAGAGGATGGAGGTGCCATAGAGCCCAAGGGACTGCTTCCGCAGACGCTGACATGAGCCCCAACATCTTCATGAGAGTCCGGATTGGGACTCGCCGGGGAACGGAAAGGAACTCTTCTGTGTTCTGAATCCGGGATCTTCTTTCTGAGGTCAACTGGAGAGACATCCCAGCGGAGCCGATTATGAAGCCTAGATATCTTACTGAAGTCGATGGGCTCACATTCGACTTCTGCCAGTTGACGATCCAACCTAGGCGGAACAGAAAGGAGATTGCTACCTGAAGATATTGAGTTAGGACCGCTAAAGAAGAGGCTTTCAAAAGCCAGTCGTCCAGATAAGGAATGATGGTCAGTCCTTGAAGTCTCAAAGCCGCCACCACAGAAACCACCACCTTGGTAAAAGTGTGAGGGGCAGAAGAAATGCCAAAGGGAAGGGCAGCAAACTGAAGATGCCTGACGACCCCGGAAACCTGGACTGCGATCCTGAGATACTTCCTGGAAGCAGAATGGATCGAGATGTGCAGATATGCATCCTTGAGGTCCATGGTTGCCATCATGTCCCCAGGATTGAGGACGTAAACTACTGACCTGATAGTTTCCATACGAAACTTCACCTTTCTTATAAACCAACTGAAATACCTTAGATCGATAATCATCCGGAGATCTCCTGAAGCTTTGGGAACCAGAAAAACTGGTGAATAGATCCCTAGGCCCTGTTCTCCTACCAGAACCTCCTCCAGAGCCCCCTTGCAGTTGTAGTCCTGAATGTAGGACTCCAGGATTGCCTGCCTGGTAGTTTGTAGAAGGTTGGTCTTGACAAACCTGTCCATAGGAATAGAGGTGAGGTTAATTAAATATCCCTCGGAAATTATGTTCAGGACCCAGGGATCCGAGATCTCTCGGATCCACTCTTCCCTGAACTGGGAGAGACAACCCCCAACAGGTACATGAAACATAGGAATGGGGAAGCTTACTGGCAGGACGGCAGGAGTAATGGGACTTATCCAAGAGCCTCGAAGAGGCCCATAGTCAGGAGGTGGATTTTCCATCTTTGGCTCCTCCACGAGAGCACCTCGAACCCCTTCGCTGCGCTCTCCAGTCCCTTCGAGACCTTGCTTGCTGGCCAGACCTACCTCCACGGTCTTGTCTGCCCCGCCCCTGAAAGGACTGCTGGGGAAGGCTCTTCCCCTTCTTGTCTGAAAGGCCCTCCATGATTTTATCCAGCTCCGAACCGAACAAATGGTTGGGCTCAAATGGGAGGCCACATAAGCTATATTTTGAGGAATTGTCAGTGACCCAAGGCTTAAGCCATAAAGGCCTTACGGGCCGCCGACACCAGGGCCATGGATTTGGCCGCTTCAACTGGAGCTGTGCGGTATCGCACAAAAAGTCAGTAGCCAGGTTGATGGCCTTGACCCTCTGGTCCACGTCAACTTGGATTTGATTCAGGTGAGACCGTAGGAAAGTAAGAGACCTCAGAAGCCGCTATGGCTGTGGAAGCGGAAGCCACAGCTGCCTTGTAACCCGTCTTAGGGTGCACTCTGCTCTCCTGTCAAGGGGATCCTGCAGACTAGATCCATTGTCTGCAGGGACCAGAGTGCGCTTGGACAACTTGGCAATAGCCATGTCCACCTTGGGAATGGACCCCCATGAATCCACCAAGGGTTTAGCCATTGGGAACATGGATTTAAACTTCTTTGTTAAAACCGGACCTTTCTCTGGTTTTATCCACTCTGTACGCATGACAGAGAGGAGGGTCTCATCCGCTTTGAAGACACGAGGTGCACGACTAGCAGGATCGGAAGGCTCCCCAGGGTCAACATCATGGTCCCCCGACCTGATGGACTTGAGCAATTTCTTTGTCTTTTCAGGGGGAAAAAAACACGACGTCAGCTCCTCCTCATCCGAGGAGGAAGAACCTAAGGAGACCACAGAAGGTCTCTCCACCGGGACAGAGGTCTCCATAGGGGCCTGGGCAGGCATAGGAAGCCTTTTATCCACCAGGCCTATGACTCCCCTAATAGAGCCATCCACATAAGTCTTCACCCACTGATACATCTCCTGCATCGTAGGTTCACTAGAGGGCTGAACCCTCGAACGACAGCTGTCACATCTTGGAACTTCCTGCCTTCCGAATCCCACGGAGACGACATCACTGCGGGTAAAAAAGGACAAATAAGACATTTAGGTAAATTGCCTATCTCAGCGAGAAAGGTAGAAAAAACTGACCGAGGCAGCAGCGAATAAGGACCGGAGGAAAAAGACACCACAAGTGGAGCAACAGCAAGCTCAGGACTCTGGTAGCTAGCTTGAAAAGCATGTGCAGCCAGAGACTGAACTGGTGCACACTGCTTCCTTAAATAGGGGAAGGGGAGGGCTCAGCCAAGCCCCCCCCATCCCCAGAGGAAAAATCTGTAGATTTAACTAAAAATCCCTACAGAACCAGAGGTCACTGAAAATCCTCCAACAGGAGGAAACATGGAAAAAATGAATAAAATTTGCGCACGAGAACACAAAAAAATCGCATTGAACGAAATACCCGGAAGTGACGTGACGGAGAATCCCGCGTCACTTCCAGAAGATGGCGGTGCCCAGGGACCTAAATCTGGAACGAGTCCGCCGCCAACCTACCTCAGCCAGGCGCAACAGAGCGGGGCCTGGCAGCAGATAAGCTGCCGGCCAACTAACAAGGTTCATAAGAAAAAAGGGGCAACAGCGTTACCCAATGGAAAAAAGGATCCCCGCGCTTTCAAAGAGAAAGGGGGGGATCAACAGCCTAGTCCACCTGTCCAGGAGGACAGAAAAAAACACAGTGGGCTGGGGGTTGACTCCCTCCTTTTAAGGGGATACTTAATTGTTAAATTGAGTTATTATGCTTGGGCTCATTAAACATTCCGCCGGTCCTACCAGTCCACGGGGGGTGGTTAACCCCATCTGTGCTGCTGGTAGGACGTAAGGGAATGTTATTATTTTCCACTATAACCATGTTATAATGGAAAATAATAAAATCTACAGAACACCGAACCCACAACCAAACTTCAGTGAAGAAGTCCGGGTTCGGGTCTGGGTACCAAACATTCAGTTATTCATCATGCGCGTGCAAAACGCATTGCACTCGCGCAGAAAAAACTGGAGAACGCAACGATTTTCCCTGAACTCACCCCGATCCTATCCGGCCCTCACCCGCGATACCCGTGTGAAAGAGGCCTTACTCTCCCACCTCTCCCTCACAGTTTCTACGCTCTGTGTAATATGATCACTTAGTGAGAAGCTTTGACATCTTATTAAGGGGGAATTCATATCGCCATATCTGTATTGTTGTCTGAAAATCGTGGATCTCAAAAATACGGATACGGTCCGTGTGTATCCTGCACTTGTTGTGGGCCCCATAGAAAAAATGCCTATTCTTGTCAGCAAAACAGACAGGAATAGGACATGTTCTGTCCTTTGCGGCTCGGCCACACAGATGCGGACAGCACATGGATGACATCCGTGTGTTGCCAGCTTTTTTGCAGCCTCATAGAAATCAATGGGTCTATGTGCGATCCGCTAAAATATGTGGATCAGATGTGGCCCGAAAACACAGTCATGTGAATGCACCCCTATAGTTTCTTACACTGGCCATACTCATTAGCTAGATGTTGGCCGAAAGCTTGTTCAGCCAATAGTTATCTCTTTTCATTACCTGCATACATGCATGGATCGGCCTGGCTAAGCATGCACATTTTCTAAACAGGGGGAAAGGGAAAGAAATCCGCTACCAACCCCTGCGATGGCCACTTATGTCAGGTCTCCTACACTTGATGATTGTCAAGTCTCGCCGGGTTTGGCCAATATTTATCAAATTTTTATGGTCAGCTTTAAACAGGATGTAGAGGCTTTGATTAGTTACAAACACTGCAAAATACAGGTGTTTGGGAAAAGCCTTGGTGAAGTTGCAATGCAATGCAAACTGCAGGCGGAGCAGGAGGAGCTGAGCAGATTAATGTATAGTTTTATGGGAAAAGATTCTGTAAAAATTTTAATTTATACATTTATATCTTTGCTTTTTCTATCATAAGACCACCCCCATGAACAACTCTCAGTATACAGGGGAGGTGTTAACAGTGACTGACAGCTCTCTCTGTATACACACTTACACAGAGAATGCTAGCAGTTACTACTAACACCACCGCCATGTACTGAGAGCTGTACTGAGAGGGGTGGTGTTATGATAGAGAAAGCAAATATATAAACATATAAATTGCATGTTTTACTGAATCCTTTCCCATAAAGCATATATCAATCTGCCCAGCTCCTCCTGACAGTACATGACAATCTGTTTCTAACAAAGCAAGAACCAGCCCTGTACCTCACATGGATCCAGACATCTCCCCATTCATTGCTCTGTTAGATTAATATCAAGCTGACGGCTCAAGGGGAGTGTCTTTTCTGCTGCAGCTAAAGGGGCGTGTCTCAGCAATCCTTGTCAAATCTCAAGAGACAGCTGAAGGATGAAACTGAGCATGTGCGGCCATCTCAGTGAATTGTGCAAAGAAATAAGAAAAAATAAACAGCAGATGGCGCTATGCAGTTACATTTTATTGAATAACTCACTGGCTATATAAAAATTTTAATGACATACAATTACAAAAGTATTTAGATCCAGGTGCTTGTCTGCAAACTGCAGAATATTTTTCTTTGGACAAAAACTTTAAGAATTTTCCTAAACTGACTTTTAACTGATCTCGATAGGAAGTAAACTGCATATAATTCTTGATGTAATGATGACAAACTTACAGTAAATTTACAGAAATTTTGAGTACCCTACTTCAAAATCCCAACACATTTCCTAATTAGGCAATGGTTCATCGGGTGACAATGTGAAATGCCAACATACAACAATGGTGTACAATGCACATTACAAAACATATATATGTACGTAAACCTCAATAGAGGACCCATGTATTGGTGGTACAGGGTTTCAAAAATCTGATGATTCAGATGATTCGTCATGGAAGCCTCAGCTATACTATCGATATGCAATGTACAACATGTTTATAGGGTATATTGAGATTCCTATTTCCCATTGTCACAGTTATTAATACATATTTAGGTTGGAAATTCTAAGATGGACAGATTTGTAGTAACAAGGATCACAAGGTAGGCCATAAGCCTTCTAGGATGCCCACTGTGGAATACAAGGATTTATGTAATTATGCTTTAGATGTTTGTGATGGGATAAGAGACCATAGGGATGTGAGGTTATTGAATAATCCTATTACGAGGTCCATAGGGAGAAAATCAGTGGATATATTTTATGATATTACTGTGGAAGCGGTAATGACATACCCTCAAAGTGATGTAGCATTGAATATAAGCGTTATAAGCCTGGCTATGATACAAGCGCTCAGTGAGTGATTCCTAGCCAAGCTGGAGGCCTCCCTTTTGGCTGGGAATCACTCACTGTACACTTGTACATAATGCGCGCCTCCAGCCACATGCAACATCGGGATGGCGTCTTACATGATAGCAACCTCATTCACCTCACATCAGACATCATATCCAGGCCATTGCTCTGTTGTTAACCACTTTCAGCCATAATACCAGGATAATAATTGTATGTGTGCTCCCACAACCTTTGGGAAATAAGGTTTATATCCAATGCTACATCATAGAGCATCCTAGGAGGCTTATGGTCTCTCTTGTGATCATTGTTACTGCAACTCTGTCCATCCTATAATTTCCAACCTACATACTGTCTGGATTCATTACTGTGGCAATGAGAGATAGGAATCTCAATATACTGTATAAACACATCGTATATTGCATGGTATCTCTGAGGCTTCCACAAAGTACGCCAGTTCTTTTTCAACATAACCCCAATGGACTCCTACACTAGGGACCACTACCCCTGTTTTATTATTATTTTTGTTGTGATTGTCATCTTTACATCAAGTATTATATGCAGTTTACTCCATTTGGAAATCGGTGATCTGTTATTTTGCAAAAATATACACTACTTTTTAATGCACATCTCCAACTGTTCAGTGTTTCAGTACTTTTTGCACAACTTGCTGTTCTTTAACAAGGAGCTTAACGGCAAAATTCAGAACAGGTCTCCTAATAATTTTCTTGGTTCAATTAGAAAGTGTCACAGAGTGTCATCAGCAGGTTACAACAGAGATGCAGAGAGACTGAAGGAGTCAAGGAAAGGCATAGAATTGGACATACTTTGGCTATATCTCATACTGATGACCGCTTCATTCTGAACAATGCGCTGCAGAACCAGATAATAAGTGCCACACAACTCCAGGCATATTTAAGGGAGGTGAGAGGCACGTCAGACCATTTGTTTGCATCAACGTGGTCAGCATGGTAGACGACCTGCAAGGGTACCTAACCACAGGCATCATTGTCTTGCATGGGCCAGGGACCATCTACAATGGAGGAGGGACCAGTGGGCCTCAGTTCACTGATGTAAGTCGATTCATGCAGAGCAAAAATTATGTTGGAGACGTCAAGGAGAGCGCTATGCATCAGTCAAACGAGCCTTTGGTGGTGGTGTTACAGTGTGGGCAGGAGTGCCTAGTCAATACAGAACTGCCCTACACTTTGTTAATGGTACAGTGACAAGCCCATACTACTTGAATAACATAATTAATACAGTCATTGTGCCTCTTCATGAACAACACAGGCCTAATTTCATCTTCATGAATGAAAATGCGTCAGCTAATTGAGCTCGCATCATTAGGGAATGGCTGCTGGAGATTGGGGTACCTCAAATAGATTGGCCTGCACTTTCTCCAGACCTAAATCTCATTGAAAACCTATGGGATCAGCTGAGTCACTGTGTAGAGGCTCCTAACTCTGTACCCCAGAACCTCAATGACCTCAGGGCTGCCCTTCATGAACAGTGGGATGCCATGCCTCAGCAGACAATAAGTCAACTTGTGAACAACATTTCAAGATGTAATTGATGCTCAAGGACACATGACAATTTATTGAGACATTGCCATTTTTGTGATGAAGAAATTACCATTGCATACTTCTACTTAAATGCCCTACTTTCATGATATAATGTCACTGTAGCGTGAAGTTTTTATATTTTCCATAAATTACACCTGAAAGCCAAATATCCCTAACTTTTTGTGAGTACTGTATGATCATGATCAGTGATTTGTATTCTAAACTAAGGCCTCATTCACACGACCGTTGTGTGGATCTGTGTCCGTTGTTCCGTTTTCCGTGATTTTCTGCGGACCCATTGACTTTCAATGGGTCCGTTGAAAACTCGGAAAATCCACCGTTGTTCATCCGCGTCCATGACCCGTGTTTCCTGTCCGTCAAAAAAATATGACCTGTCCTATTTTTTTGACGGACAACGGTTCGCGGACCCATTCAAGTCAATGGGTCCGTGAAAAAACACGGATGCACACAAGATTGTCATCCGCGTTTGTGATCCGTGTCCGTAGGCTACATTCACACAGACGGATCGCAGATCCGTCTGCATAAAAGCTTCGTGAAAACTCAGATCAGACAGTATATTCTAACACAGAGGCGTTCCCATAGTGATGGGGACGCTTCAAGTTAGAATATACTAAGAACTGTGTACATGACTGCCCCCTGCTGCCTGGCAGCACCCGATCTCTTACAGGGGGCTGTGATCCGCACAATTAACCCCTTGTGTGTATCATAGCCCCCTCTAAGAGATCAGGTGCTGCCAGGCAGGAGGGGGCAGACCCCCCTCCCTCCCAGTTTTAAATTCATTGGTGGCCAGTGCGGCCCCCCTTCCTCCCTCCCCTGTATTACATTCATTGGTGGCCAGTGTGGCCTCCCCTCTCCCCCCCTCCTAATTAAAATCCCCCCCCATATACTATGGCCCCAGTTGTGCCCCCATCTTTATATTATGGCCCCAGTTGTGCCCTCATACATATACTATGACCCCAGATGTGTCCCTATACATATATTATGGCCCCAGTTGTGCCCCCATACATATATTACGGTCCCAGTTGTGCCCCCATACATATACGATGGCCCCAGTTGTGACCCCATAGATATATTATGGCCCCAGTTGGTGGCAGCGGAGAGTTCCGATCGGAGTCCCAGTTTAATCACTGGGGCTCCGATCGGTAACCATGGCAACCAGGACGCTACTGCAGTCCTGGCTGCCATGGTTACTTAGCAATTTTAGAAGCATTATACTTATCTGCGCTGTCTGTGACCGGCCGGGCGCTCCTCCTACTGGTAAGTGACAGGTCTGTGCTATAGGCAATGCGCCGCACAGACCTTTCACTTACCAGTAGGAGGAGCACCCGGCCGGCCACAGACAGCAAGGTAAGCATAATGCTTCTAAAATTGCTAAGTAACCATGGCAGCCAGGACTGCAGTAGCGTACTGGTTGCCATGGTTACTGATCGGAGCCCCAGCGATTAAACTGGGACTCCGATCGGAACTCTCCGCTGCCACCAACTGGGGCCATAATATATCTATGGGGGCACAACTGGGGCAATCGTATATGTATGGGGGCACAACTGGGACCGTAATATATGTATGGGGGCACAACTGGGGCCATAATATATGTATAGGGACACATCTGGGGTCATAGTATACTTATGAGGGCACAACTGGGGCCATAATATATCTATGGGGTCACAACTGGGACCGTAATATATGTATGGGGGCACAACTGGGGCCATAATATATGTATAGGGACACATCTGGGGTCATAGTATATGTATGAGGGCACAACTGGGGCCATAATATAAAGATGGGGGCACAACTGGGGCCATAGTATATGGGGGGATTTTAATTAGGAGGGGGGGGAGAGGGGAGGCCGCACTGGCCACCAATGAATGTAATACGGGGGAGGGAGGGAGGGGGGCCCGCTCTGGCCACCAATGAATTTAAAACTGGGGAGGGAGGGAGGGGGGTCTGCCCCCTCCTGCCTGGCAGCACCTGATCTCTTACAGGGGGCTATGATACGCACAATTAACCCCTCAGGTGCGGCACCTGAGGGGTTAATTGAGCGGATCACAGCTCCCTGTAAGAGATCGGGTACTGCCAGGCAGCAGGGGGCAGTCATCTGCGATCCGTCTGTGTGAAAGTAGCCTACGGACACGGATCACAAACGCGGATGACAATCTTGTGTGCATCCGTGTTTTTTCATGGACCCATTGACTTGAATGGGTCCGCGAACCGTTGTCCGTCAAAAAATCACTATGGGAACGTCTCTGTGTTAGAATATACTGTCGGATCTGAGTTTTCAGATATAACTCAAATCCGATGGTATATTCTAACATAGAGGCGTTCCCATGGTGATGGGGACTCTTCAAGTTAAAATATACCATCGGATTGGAGAAAACTCCGATCCAATGGTATAATAGGGACTCCTGACTTTACATTGAAAGTGAATGGGGGACGGATCCGTTTGCAATTGCACCATATTGTGTCAACGTCAAACGGATCCGTCCCCATTGACTTGCATTGTAAGTCAGGACGGATCCGTTTGGCTCCGCACGGCCAGGCGGACACCAAAATGACTTTTTCCTTCATGTCTGTGGATCCTCCAAAAATCAAGGAAGACCCACGGAAGAAAAAACTAACACGGATCACGGAACTACGGAACCCGTTTTTGCGGACCGCAAAAAAAAAAACCGGTCGTGTGCATGAGGCCTAACTCTTACAAGAATTAACTTTTACAAGTTATACAAAGTTTATTGTATTGGCATACACTTGCATTGATTTATAGAAAAAATGGAAATTCTTCCACCTTTGCTCACTTCTTTCTATGGCTTTAAATGTTTAAAACTTCTAGAGAATTTTATTTGTGGCTGGGGGTTAATGTTATCAGAAGAGGATCAAAATCCTAGTTCTAGTTGGTAGAACTTAAAAATATCTTTCAGGGAAATCCTAAATGCAGGAAGTGTGTTGCCCCCTCCTATTCTGGTCACTTTCTCATAACAACAGCCCGAATGACCCACAAACAGTTCAGGAGTGCCCATCTACAGTGTAAGAGTAGCACGGAAAGGGTAAATTCACAAATATTGTACCATATTTGTTGCAGAAATTTCTATAAGTGTCCTATTAATCTAAATAGGGCTTGCAGAAATACATGTGCACCTCCAGATGAATGTAACTGATTTTTATTCACGAAAATTTCACGACAGATCTGACCTGTGTAATTAACGCAAACACAGAGCCACCATAATTAAAAGAATGAGAATACTCCTATAAGTAGAGCAAGATTGCACTCATAAACAAGCCAACCGAATTCCAGTTAATTCTGCCTTCTTATCATTACCAGTATCAATAAATATTTCAAAAATACTTTAAACCCTATATTGAAAAATAGTGCAGGTAAAACAGTTAAATTACTGCTCACAGTAACCGGTCATAATATAAAAGACATGCTATACTGCCAGAAATCACTAAAAGCGCAACAGAATTAATATTAGTATTGGTCAGCTAATGGTTGAATTCACCACTTTGCTGCAGAAATGTCTGCATTTGTCCCATTGATCTCAATGAGACCTACAGAAAAGCATTTTCTATCAGTCAAAGTATTTTCACTCAGATCAATGGAACTAATTTCCATCTCAAAATCTGCCACCTGTAAATATACCCTTCCAATCTAGATGTAGCTTATGATAATGAAAAGTAAAAACATGCAAGAGGCGCTTCAAGAGTTTAGATGAGACAGCACCTTCCCTATTACTTATAGTACTTAAATGGGTTCTCTGGTAATGATTTAAAATGGCTACCAGCAACCTGTCCTAGAATGTGAGCAGAACTGCTTATATGTACTTGTAGAGCTGCCTAGGGGGTGAGGGGCAAGGCCTCACTACATATATTACTACTGTACAATAAATGATAATGATACGATTCTGACTATGATATGCCGTCATGGCTGAGCAGCCTGACAGGAACGTTCACCAATGTGCTGCATATGCAAATGCCAGAGTGTAGTGTGCAGTGAGGTCATCCCCTAGGCAGCTCTGCAAGTGGAGGCAACCAGTCCTGCTCATATTCTAGGACAGGTTGTTTTTGGCAAATTTAAATAATTCCCCATTAAACAGGACATGTTAGCATCCCTGATAGGTTTGACCATGCTGATATGGCAGAGATTATCTTACTTTTAATTATGGCTTCAGTGCACTGAGGGGCATACCCTAGCAACTTGGTGCACTGCAACTCCTCCTCCTCTTTCCTTACATAGCCATTCCCCCTTCCCTTAATTCAATGGGCCAGGCATTTTCATTTTCTTCTCGTCTGGCCATGTAATCCCACACATCCACCTTCTGTAATCCGTGCATGCACTGCATATGTCTTTTGGGTTTCCTCACTACCAAGATGATCCAGCAAGGAAACCCATGAGCAGATAATGGAATTTACGGCACATACGTGGGATTATAGTCGAGAGCACAATAAAGATGCCTGGCCCTGTCAGTCAAAGGGCAGGGACGTAGATAAGGAGAAAAAATGGTGAAGCTGTAGCGCACTGAGCATATAAATCATATAAATTAAAAGTAAGATATCTCTTCAATGCCAATTAGGATTTGGAAGATAAAGGTATTACAGCCATATAGCAGGATCATCACTCACATGCAATATGGCTGGTTTAATAGAACTGCTGATAGGCCTTCTTTTATATAAGTATAATATTGTTTATTGTATAGTATAGCAGTGAATGTTTACTTATATGATAATTTTCTTCTAAACCTTTCACAGATTATATGGTAGCTTAGTTTTGAAGGTTTTGTCATTTTTGGTATCTTTAAAGCATTTTGGAGTTTATCAATGTTCTACTTTTAAATAACTTTGATGACTTCAAATGAAATTTAAAGTTTGTGGCTTTGAGACACTTTTCAGAACATTTTCCATTCATATTCTCTCCAAGTTCACAATGTCTACTAATCAGTTTACTATATATGAAAGAAAGAAAAACATAAACTTATTTAAGCTAGAATATGAGAAACTAAATAAATGCTTGACTTTTGGAGATAATATAGCAAGAAATAAATTTCTTTGTATCTTCAGAGCCATAAAGGTCAGGACAATACAAATGATTTTTTAGAAAATTGTTTCTGGGAGTTAAATTTACTTTAAAATGTGTATTCTGTTATATTATGTAGTGTTTTTCCAAGACGGTTCTTCATGGGCCGTATGTTTTGGTAACTAAATTATATCTAGTAATTTATTATCTACTAGCATTAGTAGTGCTACTAATATTACTTAGGGAAAGTGTACAAGATTAAAAAAATAATTTGTGCATTATCCCACTAATCTACCGTATTTTTCGCCCTATAACACGCACCGGCCCATAAGACGCACCTAGGTTTTTGGGGAGGAAAATAAGAAAAAAAAATTTTTTAACCAAAAGGTGTGCTTTTGGTGGGTTTGGAACTAATGGTGGTCTGTGGATGACGGACACTGTTATGGGGGGGGATATATGGATGACGGACACTGTTATGGGGGGATCTGTGGATGACGGACACTGTTATGGGGGGATCTGTGGATGACGGACACTGTTATGGGAGGATCTGTGGATGACGGACACTGTTATGGGGGGATCTGTGGATGACGGACACTGTTACAGGGGGATCTGTGGATGACGGACACTTATGGGGGGATCTGTGGATGATGGACACTTATGGGGGGATCTGTGGATGACGGAAACTTATGGGGGGATCTGTGGATGACGAACACTTATGGGGGGATCTGTGGATGACGGACACTTATGGGGGGGATCTGTGGATGACGGACACTTATGGGGGGATCTGTGGATGACGGACACTGTTACAGGGGGGGGGGATCTGTGGCTGGCACTGTTACAGGGGGGGATCTGTGGCTGGCACTGTTACAGGGGGGGGGGATCTGTGGATGGCACTGTTACAGGGAGGGGATCTGTGGATGGCACTGTTACAGGGGGGGATCTGTGGATGGCACTGTTATATATGTGCCATCCACAGACCCCCCACCCCATAACAGTGCCATCCACAGACCCCCCAGCCCATAACAAAGCCATCCACAGACCCCCACCCCTTAACTGTGCCATCCACAGATTCCGTGTGCCCCCCCGCCCCCCCAGTATACAAATATAAAATGTATTATTGAATTAAAAGTTATTAAACATGCCCCCCTCACTCCTAATAGTACCGTATATCCTAATTGCTTCTGTATAATGCCGGCAGGCGGGCCGGGCAGCCAGCGCGTCACTCACTGACGTCACTTGCCTACGACGCCTGCTTCATTCATAAAGGAGGCGACGCAGGCACGTGACATCAGTGAGTGACGCTGCCGCCCGCCCGGCCTGCCTGCCGGCATTATACAGAAGCAATTAGGATATATGGTACTATTAGGAGTGAGGGGGGCATGTTTAATAACTTTTAATTCAATAATACATTTTATATTAGAATACCGGAGCGGTGGGGCGGGGCTATAGTACAGTGACCGCACTGCCCCGCCGCTATTGCCTGCCCCCAGCTCCTCCTCCCAGTCCCTCCCCCGGCCCCCGCTCCGTACATGGCATCCAGCGATGTTAAAACTGTCAGCATTTGCCCCATAAGACGCTGGGGCATTTTCCTCCCATTTTTGGGGAGGAAAAAGTGCGTCTTATGGGGTGAAAAATATGGTATTTGGTTTATCAAAAAAAATCCCTAAACCCCTTAAGGACCGGGCTATTTTTCACCTTACGCACCAGACTGATCTGACATGTGTCACTTTATGTGGTGATAACTTTAAAACGCTTTACTTATCCAAGCCATTCTGAGATTATTTTCTCATCAAATATTGTACTTCATGACAGTGGTAAATTAGAATCAAAATATTTCCCAAACTTTTGAAAAATGTGCAACCTTTCAAATTTCAATTTCTCCGCTTTTATAACAGATAGTGATACCTCATATAATAGTTATTACTTTACATTTCCCATATGTCTAATTCATGTTTGGATCATTTTGAGAATGCCATTTTATTTTTTGGGGACGTTAGAAGGCTTAGAAATTTAGAAGCAAATCTTGAAATTTTTCCGAAAATTTCCAAAACCCACTTTTTAAGGACCAGTTCAGGTCTGAAGTCACTTTGTGAGGCTTACATAATAGAAACCACCCAAAAATGACCCAATTTTAGAAACTACACCCTCAAGGTATTAAAAACTTTTTGTGTTCCACAAGAATTAATGGAAATTGGAGATGAAATTTCAGAATTTTACTTTTTTGGCAGGTTTTCCATTTTAATAATTCTTTTCCGCTAACAAAGCAAGGGTTAACAGCCAAACAAAACTCTATATTTATTGCCCTGATTCTGTAGCTTATAGAAACACCCCATATGTGGTCGTAAACTGCTGTATGGCCACATGGCAGGGCGCAGAAGGAAAGGAATGCCATATGGTTTTTGGAAGGCAGATTTTGATGGACTGTTTTTTTGACACCATGTCCCATTTGAAGCCCCCCTGATGCACCCCTAGAGTAGAAACTCAAAAAAAGTGACCCCATTTTAGAAACTACACCCCTCAAAGTATTCAAAATTGATTTTACAAACTTTGTTAACCCTTGAGGTGTTCCACAAGAATTAATTGAAAATGTATATGGAATTTCAGAATTTCAAATTTTTTGGGCATTTTTTGTATTTTAATAATTTTTTTACGCTAACAAAGCAAGGATTAACAGCCAAACTAAACTAAATATTTATTGCCCTGATTCTGTAGTTTACAGAAACACCCCATATGTGGTCTTAGACTGCAGTATGGCCACACGGCAGGGCGCAGAAGGAAAGGATCGCCATATGGTTTTTGGAGGGCAGATTTCACTGGGATAATTTTAACTTGCCATGTCACATTTAAAAGACCCCCTAATGCACCCCTAGAGTAGAAACTCCAAAAAATGACCCCATCTTGTAAACTACGAGATAAGGTGGCAGTTTTGTTGCTACTATTTTAGGGTACCGATGATTTTTGGTTGCTCTATATTACACTTTTTGTGAGGCAAGGTAACAAAAATTTTTTATTTATTGACAGACCGGTTAGATCATGAGCTATTTTTATAGAGAAGGTTGTTACGGACCCGAATATGACTACTTTTTTATTGTTGTTTGGTTTCAGTTTTACATAATAAAGCATTTAAAAAAAAAAAAAATTTTTTGTGTCTCCATATTCTGAAAGCCATATATTTTTTTATTTTTGGGGCGACTGTCTTTTTTTTTCGGCATGAGATGGTACTATTTTAGGGTGCATATGACTTTTTGATCGCTTGGTATTACACTTTTTGTGATGCTAGGTGACAAACAAAAATGGCTTTTTTGACACCGTTTTTTTTTTTCTATGGTGTTCACCTGAGGAGTTTGGTCATGTAATTTTCTTTATAGAGCAGGTCGTTACAGACGTGGTAATACCTAATATGTATACTTATATTTATTAAAACTTTATGCAATAACAGCATTTTTGAAACAAAAAAAATCATGTTTTAGTGTCTCCATATTCTAAAGAGCCATAGTTTTTTTTTTTTGGACAATTGTCTTAAGTAGGGTATCATTTTTTGCGTGATGATATGACGGTTTGATTGGTATGATTTCGGGGTGCTTATGACTTTTTGATCACTTGGTATTACACTTTTTGTGATGTATGGTGACAAAAAAAATTGCTTTTTTTACCCTATTTTTTTTACGGTCTTCACCTGAGAGGTTAGCTCATGTGATATTGTGACGTGGCAATACCTAATATGTATACTTTTTTATTTATTTAAGTTTTACACAATAATATATTTTTTGAAACAAACAAAAAAAATCATGTTTTAGTGTCTCCATAGTTAAGAGACATATTATTATTTTTTTTTTAAATGATTGTCTTAGGTAGGGTATAATTTTTGCAGGATGAGGTGATGGTTTGATTGGCACTATTTTGGGATGCGTATGACTTATTGATCGCTTGCTATTACACTTTTTTTTATGTAAGGTGACAAAATGGCTTTTTGACAACATTTTTATTTCATTTTTTTACGGTATTCACCTGAGGGGTTAAGTAATGTGATATTTTTATAGAGCATCTGTGGATGAGGGTCGTTACGGACAGGGTGATACCTAATATGTATACTTTTTATTTATTTAAGTTTTATACACTAATATCATGTTTGAAAAAAAAAAATATATATCATGTTTTACGGTCTCCATAGTCTGAGAGCCATATTTTTTTTTTAGTTTTTTTGGCGATTGTCTTAGGTAGGGTCTCATTTTTGCGGGATGAGGTGACGGTTATATTGGTACTATTTTGTAGTGCATATGACTTTTTGATCGCTTGCTATTACACTTTTTGTGATGTAAGGTGACAAAATGGCTTTTTGACACAGTTTTTATTTAATTTTTTTAGGCCTCTTTGACGCGGGCATTGCGGGTGCGTTGTGGGAAAAGAAGCGGGTGCGTTGCAGGAAAATGCACGTTTTAATGAGTTTTGCACGCGCGTGAGAAAAATCGCCATGTTTGGTACCCAGACCCGAACCTGGACTTCTTCACAGAAGTTCAGGTTTGGGATCGGAGTTGTGTAGATTTTATTATTTTCCCTTATAACATGGTTATAAGGGAAAATAATTCCATTCTTAATACAGAATGCTAAGTAAATTAGGGATGGAGGTGTTAAAAAAAATATATATATTTTAAACTCTCCTCATCCACTTGTTCGCGTAGCCCGGCTTGTCTTCTTTCTTCTTCTTTGAGGACCTGGGAGGAAAAGGACCTTTGATGACGTCACTGCACTCATCAAAGGTCCTTTTCCTCCCAAGTCTTCAAAGAAGAAGAAAGAAGACAAGCCGGACTGCGTGAACAAGTGTATGAGGTGAGTTTAATTTTTTTAATTTTTTTTTTAACACCATCCATCCATCCCTAATTTACTTAGCATTCTGTATTAAGAATGCTATTATTTTCCCTTATAACCATGTTATCAGTTTTTAAATTTTTTGGGCGATTGTCCTATGTAGAGGCTCATTTTTTGCGGGATGAGGTGATGGTTAAATTGGTTCTATTTTGGGGGGCATACTCCTTTTTGCACTTTTAGTGGTGTAAGTTGACAAAAATGGCTTTTTTGACAGTTTTTTTTAATGGTGTCTATCGAATGGGGTGGATCATGTGATATATTTATAGAGCCGGTCGTTATGGACGTGACGAGACGTGACGATACCTAATATGTGTGTTTTTTCATATTTTTTCTTTTTTTTATAAAATCAGGGGAAAGGGGCGTTTTTTTCTTTTTTTAACTTGAAACTTTATTTATTTTTTGTGAAAACACTTTGTTTTACTCTTTTTTTTAAACTTTATTTCTGTCCCACTCTGCGACTTCAACTTTTGGGGTCTATTCCCCTCTGCAATGGATTACAATACATCTGTATTGTAACACATTGCCTGTTAGGGGATTACACTGAGTAATACACTAACAGGTTGCCTAGGAGATCCATCCTGAGGCTGGATCTCCTGGGCACCCATAGAAGGTAGGTAAGACATTGGGCAGCCTTTGCACGGCATCGGGCTCCCTTGTCACACATCGGGTCCCCGCCACAGCAGCAAGGGGACCTGAAGCGCTCCTTCACCCGTCGCAAACCACTTCTATGTCACGGTCAGTGCTGACCGCAGCATAGAAGGGGTTAATCCGCCAGCATCGTTGTAAACAGCGATGTTGGCGGATACAGCAGGGGCCCGGCTACCAGGGACTGCCGGACCCCTGCAGTGATCGGGCGGACGCAGCTCCTGCACCCCGATCAGCCCGCCGTGCATGTATGGCGGAATGCATTCTGGCACAGCATCTCCCGCCGTACATGCACAGCGTTTTGCGTTAAGGGGTTAAAGGAGATCTCCAGGATTTATTTAAAATGGCCACAAGCAATCTGTCCTAGAATGTTAGCAGGACTGGTTTGCTTCAATTTTAGACCTGCCAAGGGGCAGTGAAGTAGCGGGTCACATGACTCTCCATCAGCGGCCATCTTATGGACATGACCTCTGTGAGGACAGCACAAAAGACATTGTAAACAAGGGTGCATACTTTTTTAAATCAAGAATATGGGGCAGAATTCCAACAAAGACTATATTAGTGTGTCATATAATCATCTCATAAACACCTTTGTTAACAATAACCTTAAGGGTTTGATTATTTTTTATACTTTGATTTTTCATTTTTTTTTATATTTCTTTATTCAAAATATAAAACAAACCAATATCATACAAACATACTTTATATATAAATATTTTCCTTTTTTCCCCACATATATACACTCACCTAAAGAATTATTAGGAACACCTGTTCTATTTCTCATTAATGCAATTAACTAGTCAACCAATCACATGGCAGTTGCTTCAATGCATTTAGGGGGGTGGTCCTGGTCAAGACAATCTCCTGAACTCCAAACTGAATGTCAGAATGGGAAAGAAAGGTGATTTAAGCAATTTTGAGCGTGGCATGGTTGTTGGTGCCAGACGGGCCGGTCTCAGTATTTCACAATCTGCTCAGTTACTGGGATTTTCATGCACAACCATTTCTAGGGTTTACAAAGAATGGTGTGAAAAGGGAAAAACATCCAGTATGCGTCAGTCCTGTGGGCGAAAATGCCTTGTTGATGCTAGAGGTCAGAGGAGAATGGGCCGACTGATTCAAGCTGATAGAAGAGCAACGTTGACTGAAATAACCACTCGTTCCAACCAAGGTATGCAGCAAAGCATTTGTGAAGCCCCAACACGCACAACCTTGAGGCGGATGGGCTACAACAGCAGAAGACCCCACCGGGTACCACTCATCTCCACTACAAATAGGAAAAAGAGGCTACAATTTGCACAAGCTCACCAAAATTGGACTGTTGAAGACTGGAAAAATGTTGCCAGGTCTGATTTCTGTTGAGACATTCAAATGGTAGAGTCCGAATTTGGTGTAAACAGAATGAGAACATGTATCCATCATGCCTTGTTACCACTGTGCAGGCTGGTGGTGGTGGTGTAATGGTGTGGGGGATGTTTTCTGGGCACACTTTAGGCCCCTTAGTGCCAATTGGGCATCGTTAAAATGCCACGGGCTACCTGAGCATTGTTTCTGACCATGTCCATCCCTTCATGACCACCATGTACCCATCCTCTGATGGCTACTTCCAGCAGGATAATGCACCATGTCACAAAGCTCGAATCATTTCAAATTGGTTTCTTGAACATGACAATGAGTTCACTGTACTAAAATGGCCCCCACAGTCACCAGATCTCAACCCAATAGAGCACCTTTGGGATGTGGTTGAACGGGAGCTTCGTGCCCTGGATGTGCATCCCTCAAATCTCTATCAACTGCAAGATGCTATCCTATCAATATGGGCCAACATTTCTAAAGAATGCTATCAGCACCTTGTTGAATCAATGCCACGTAGAATTAAGGCAGTTCTGAAGGCAAAAGGGGGTCCAACACCGTATTAGTATGGTATTCCTAATAATTCTTTAGGTGAGTGTATAATAAATACTTATAATAATCCCCCCCCCCCAAACATATTAATTTACAAATAATTTTCACACAGATATATTCCTTGATAATTCTCCCCCCCCCCCCCAATGGTAGAGGGAAGGAAAAAAAAAAAAAGTAAAACAAAAGTTATTTAAAAGTATCCATTACATAGTCTTATTGGTGAATCTCCCATTTGCTCCACAATCGATCAAAAACAGGCACCTTATTTTGCCTAATATAGCCCACTTTTTTAACGGACCTGTTTACAGTCTTCACATTTATCCATTTCCTAGTCGTGGGCACAGCAGATCCCATTCAATTCCTAGCAATTAATAGACGAGCCATAAAAAAGGACTTATATAACATATACTCCATATCTTTCATCAAATTACATGGTAGCTCACCCAAAACACAACTAAGAAATGAGAGCGATGGTTTAACCCCCAAAATATCTCCAATCATCTGTATAAGACCCTGCCAGAATGGTTGTATCTTCGGGCAACGCCACCACATGTGGATGATGTCCGACTTTTCACTCTCACATCTCGGACAGATATCCGGAGTATGAGCTGAAAATTTATGAAGCCAACTGGGGGTCACATACAGACGGTGCAAAATCATAAATTGAGTTACTCTGTGAGAGGGGTTTCTCAGGAACCTACTCACCAACCAAAAACCCTTCCATTGTTCATCAGTGAGTGGACCAACATCTTTTTCCCATGTAATCCTACTAGTGCAAATCATATTCTCACTAAATAATTCCCTGAGTTTCCTATATAGCACTGAAACTATCCTATAGCCACCCTTCCACCCTGTAATGTAGTTCATCACCCCATGCGAGCATAGTGTCAAA
The DNA here is from genome assembly GCF_905171765.1 of Bufo bufo. Lineage (NCBI taxonomy): Eukaryota > Metazoa > Chordata > Amphibia > Anura > Bufonidae > Bufo > Bufo bufo. Next base: position 399,282,790 of record NC_053393.1, on the reverse strand, counting down.
TTCTTCTTATCCATCAGTCCTCTAAAAATTTTGAGTAATTGGGTATACCTAAAAAAAGCCATTCTATCTTCCATAACGCTCTGACATAACTCTACCATTTTAATTCCCCATCATTAATAAATTGTGTTATAAACCACATTCCCTTTCTAATCCAATACTTAGCCACTCCACCACCTGTAAATTCTCCCAGTGACCTATTATACAATAGAGGGGCCATACTAATAATTCTCTCTAGTCCTAAATATCTTTTCAATGCACACTACGATTCCACCACCAACTTTACTATTGGAAATTTATATAACCCTATATTGTTCAATTGACCTGCTTCAAGTAATGAAAATATATTAGGCATAGGTACCTCACTCTTCCTCATGAAAGATTGCAAACAGTCGACATGTTCATTATCCATGCAATTTTTGTTGAAAGATAATATAACTTCATATCCGGAACTTTTAAAACCCCGTGGTCATAAGCTCTAGTAAACCAAGCTAACTTTTTCCTAACTCTCTTTCCTGACCATATCAACTCATTAAACATCTGATCAAAGCTATCCTGTCTGCTTTTTGCTTAAAGGGAGCTTATTACATATCTTAATTCTACCTTTAATCCTACCTACAGTAATAGCGGGATCAAATTAAGTTCAGTAAATCTAGATGGATCACTTGCAATCTGAATCCCCAAATATTTGAAATTATCCAAGGGGCCCAGCAATCTCAATGTATCCTTCTTTACAGTCACACTCTCACTTAGCGGTAATAGAGTTGATTTACTATACCTGAATACTTACTAAATTCCCCCAGTATTGACATAACATACCCCAAATCCTTATTAGTATCCCCCCAAAAAAAGAGAAGATCATCTGCATATATGAGATCTTCTCCTCTGTCCCCCGTACTCCAAACTCCCGAAGCTGCTGGTCCTGCCTAAATAGCTAAAGGTTCTATAACGAAGGCAAAGAGTAGGGGGGAGAGAGGACACCCCTGTCTCATACCCCTCTTAATAATCAAAGCCTGTGAAAGCTGTCCATTAACAAAAATCCTTGCTCCAGGGTCCTTATATATAATCCTCATCCACCCAATGAATTCCGGTCCTACCCCCAAACGCTCTAATATTTCCCAGAGAAACTCCCAATCCACATTGTCAAATGCTTTGGATGCATCCAGTGACATAATGGAACGAGGGCCATCCTCATTCATTGTCCATTGTATATTAGCAAAAACCGTGCAAAGATTGAGAGATGTTGATCTTCCCGGGATAAAAACATTTTGGTCCTCATGCACTAAGTTCTTGATCAGCCCCCTCAATCATTTTGCAAGAATTCTAGCCAATATTTTACAATCATTGTTTATTAGCGATATCGGACGGTAAGTGCCCGGATCCAAAAGATTCTTACCCGGCTTGGGGATAAATACAATAGTTGCCTCCCCCATTTAGGGGGGCAATTGACCCACTTGCCTTGAATAAGTGAAAACCTCCAATAGTCTCTTCACCCTAAGCTCTTTGTCTCTTTTGAATAGTTCTACAGGAAGTCCGTCTGGATCTGAGGCCTTACCGAGTGGGAATTCAGCAAATGCATCCATCACTTCCTTACTCGTAATAGGCTGATCTAACTTCAACTGTTGCTCAGAGCTAAGTTTTGGGAATTTAATATCTTCCAAAAAGCCTAATAAACCAATACGATCCGGTTGTGACTGTGAGGAGTATAAATATTCATAATATTCCCTGAACACTTCCAGAATCTTATCTGGTTCATAGCAGATTGTACCTCCTTTATTGCGGATCGTAACGACCTTTTCCGTCTTATCCATATTTTTCACAATTCTGGCCAATTATTTCCCAGGTCTCCCGCCCTCCCAATAATTTCTGATCTTCAAAAACAGATCCCTATTCTGGGCTTTTTTCCTGAGATAGTTATTATAATTTTGCGTTGCATGAAGTCAAGCTTCCTTTGCTTCCTCCGTTCTTAAACTGATCATATTTTTCTCCGTATTTATCACAGTTGCCATTAGCCCCATTTCTTTCTTTTTAAAGCCCGTCTTTAAGTGAATAATCTTTTTATTCAATAACCCTCTCACATAGACCTTGGCCGCATCCAAGACCATATTAGCCCCAGCTGTAACCTGATTAATATTTTTTAAAAAATGAATTTCCTCAGTAAGTTGATCATCTTGTCCCATTAGGTCAAGCCAAGCAGGGTTAACCAAATAGGACCTTTGACACCCGGATACACTCCATCCCTCAAACATACCTTTAATAGAACTGGGGAATGGTCTGAGATGCCACCAGGCCTAAATGAGACTTCCGTTTTCAATTCAAGAGTGGCCTGATTACCAAATGCAAAATCGATCCTAGAAAAAGAGTCATAAGTTTTACTATAACAAGAAAATTTGTTCAATAACGGGTTATGTGTCCTCCATATATCCCACCAACCGAACTCTTGTACAAGTCTCTTTAATGGGGTACTCCTGTGTCTTAAGCCTCTATTACTCTTTGATAGTCTATCTAATTCCTTATTCATGGTACAGTTAAAGTCCCCCATGAGAATCAATGGACAGTTGACTTTGCAAAAATCATCCAATCTTAACAGTACATCATGTGAGTAGGGCGGGGTAATGTAAACCGCTGCCACCACACATCTTCTATTTTCAAAGCGCCCATACAGAAAGACATATCTACCATCCACATCCAAATGGTATGAAATTATGGAACATGATATGTCCCTGTGTATAAGAACACCCACCCCTCTGCTGTACCCACTATAGGTAGAATGGTATTGATGGGCTATCCAATTTCGCTTAAATAAACTAAGCCTGTCTTTTAGCATGTGAGTCTCCAATAGACATACTATCACTGGGAGATATCCACCAAGAATCCTAAATACAGCAAAATTCTTTATCTTGTCTCCTAACCCTCTAATATTCCATGATAGTACTTTAATTCTTATCACATTGCCTTATATATACAACCAAATAACAAAGAAAAAAAATAAAAGGAAAACAAAATAATAACTCAAACTCCCCGCTACCATCCTCCTGTACCCCCCCCCCCCCATCCCCCCGGTGTACCAACCCCAGTCTTGGGGCCTTAACACCCTAGTACCTTGGCGTGAATACTGCCCCTCCCCAAACCCCAACCTCACATTTACTGAACAGCAATTATACAATTATAAACCCAACGATTCTACCCATGTGTTCGCTCCCTAAGGAGAAGAAAAGAACCAGGTTTTCTCCCTATAGACAACTCTTAGTTTTGCAGGATATATAAGAGAGTAAGATATTCCATTTTTGTGAAGTCTGCGTTTAACATCAGAGTATTTCTCCCGCTCCTTTTTGGTGGAAAATGAGTAGTCAGGAAATATTAACAATTTTGACCCATTAATTTCCACTTTGTCTAACACTCTTATTTTACGCATAATATATTCTTTGTCCTTAAACTGTATAATTTTTGCTATTATTGTCCTTGGGTGATCACCCATCACATTTTTAGCTGGTATTCTGTGTGCCCTCTCCACCAAGAAGAGATTGGACAGATTTTCCTGAGGACGGGCGATAGCGCTCGTAGGCAGCGACCAACTGACTACACAGCATGTTTCTGTAGTAGTCCATTTATGTATCCCTATCAGAAGGTCTAAAAAATGCCCCCATTTTTGACCTATAGCGAGGGTCTAACAATGTGAATAGGCAGTAGTTTTCCCTCTGCCGATTCCAGACAATGAGGCTGTCACTACATAAACATGACTCCATTTCCACTGCATACTGCCAGGTCTGTCAGGGTCATCTGTGTCATCTTTGTCATCGCCCTCCAGCTCCTCATGCTCCTCATGCTCCTCTCCTGTCGTTTGGGCAGATAAACCACCTAGTTGCATATAAAATTCCCAGGCGTTTATGTCCTCATCCTCCTCTCTGCCAGTTCATCCTCCCCAGGCTCAGGTGGCTGTGAAATGTAGGTGCCACGTCTTCTGTCCCCTCGCTAGTCAGCTTTATCAGCATCCCCTCCAGGACGTGAAGCAGTGGAAAGACATAATTCACCCCATAGTTCTGCAGACTGCCAAATAAAGTGGTCTCCTCAAAGGGCCTGAGCAAACTGCACATGTCATGCATGAGCTGCCACTGGCTAATGTGGAATTTACACCGGGGAGTACATCTGCATGTCTGCTGCATTAAGAAATTGTTGATCACCTTCCTCTGCTCGTACAGGCGGTCTAACATATGGAGCATGGAATTCCAATGGTGGAAACGTTGCATATAAGGCGATGTTGGGGAATGCTATTCTGCCTCTGCAGTTCAAGGAGGGCGTGTTTTGCATGGTAAGGTGCATGGGTCAGCTCTCCCTGACGCAGTGCAGACAAAATGGTTCCTATCTCCAATGGGCGAGGAGACAGTCACTGTTCGACTTCTTTATTGATGACGCCGAGCAGTTCCTCCCTGGTGTGGCTCCGTTCAGCAAAGCTGATCATGTGCAGAATTGTGTGACAATGTCTAGCTTTGCATAGGTGATATGCTGGAGGACCACTGTGAACTGTGCCTAGAGGGAAGGGTGAGGACAAGGTGGAGGATGAGGAGGACGTTGCTGCAGAAATCCCAGCATTACGACACAGGGGCAGCATTGCAATCACATGTCCAAGTTGCTGGTGTGCCTGGGCCAGAACCACATTTACCCAGTGGACTGTGAGTGACATATATTGACCTTGACCATAGTTACAACTCCATGTGTCAGCACTCACGTAAACTCTACCAGACAATAAACATGTGCGGAGGTCCTGGCATTCACTGTAATGCCGTAGCCATGTTGGCTACTGGCATTACAGTGATTGGCTGGCCAGAACAAGTCATCGGGCTGTTCTCGGAACTGCCTGCTCCCGGTGACTGCATTTGATTTCAGACCGGCTCCCGACACAGGCACAGGTGCATCGCCAGACGGGTGAGTCTACCTTACTAAAGATGGCAGCCCGCATGTGTTCGCTGGCGAACACTGCGAACTGACCATCACTGCTGGTGGCAGCGACATTACCTGTGCTACATCTCCTGTATAACGTTTGCCCATCCTAAGGCCTCCTGCACACGAACGTGTGCACTCCGTGGTCGTGCTGCGGCCCGCATTTTGCACGAACACCGTCCGTGGGGCAGCCACAGCGGATCGCGGACCCATTCTCTTAAATGGGTCCGCGATCCGGCTGTTCCGCAAAAAGATAGGACATGTTCTATCTTTTGCGGAACGGAAGTACGGGACGAAACACCATGGAAGCACTCCGTAGGGTTCAGTTCCATGCTTCCATTCTGCACCATTCCGCATTTCTGGATTTGTGGAGCCATTAAAGTGAATGGGTCCGCATCCGTGATGCGGAATGGCCACAGAACGGCGCCCGTGTATTGCGGATCCGCAAATGCGGTCCACAATACGGCAACGGGAAGCATACGTTCGTGTGCAGGAGGCCTTAATATCAGTGCCATTCGTTCTAATTTTTTCGCTGCTGGTGGCAGGGACATTACCTGTGCTACATCTCCTGTATAACGTTTGCCCATCCTAAATATCAGAGACAATCAGTCTAATTTATTTGCACATACACTTACAAAACCTGTGCTACTGTACATGTGACATACTTGTAAGCATATATACCATTTAATATGCTGAAGGCGAGCAGTAAGGGACGGGGAAATGGCCGTGCTGCTGATGGTGCACGCAGAGGCCGTGGCCCTGTGCGTAGTGAAACTTTGCTTGCTGCCAGAGCACAAGAAACACACTCATCCACGATACCTAACTTCATGTCCCAGTTTGCAGGGCGACGCAGGACACCACTCTCGACGTCACACCAGTGCGACCAGGTGGTAGGTTGGATTGCAGCAGATAATGCTTCCAGTCAGTTAAGCACCACCCTGTCTTCCACCAAGTCCTGTCTCAGTAGCCAAGAGTCTGGTCAACAGAATCCTCACCCTGATCCTCCTTCCTCCAACCATGGAGAGTCTTGGCAAACCTCCCACACTCGGATATTCCGATGAGCTCTTTTCAACGCCATTCCTTGATTTTGCCCTCTCTCCAAGCCCGCTTGAAAAGGGACATGAGGAGATCTTGTGTACTGATTCCCAAACTCTTGAGCATCCACAGTCAGAAAAAGATGACGGTGGGGAATGGCAATTAGTGTTTTATGAGGTGGATGATGATGATGAGGAGACACAGTTGCCAATAAGTCAACTGCAATTAGTGTCTCAAGAGGTTCATGATAAGGATGAGACACAGTTGTCAATAAGTGAGGTTCTTGTTAGGTCAACAAGTCAGGAGGATGACCAGAGTGAGGAAGTGGAAGAGGAGGTGGTGAAGTATATAATCACTGACCCAACCTGGGAAGGTGGCAAGCCGAGCGAGGACAGCAGTACAGAGGGGGAGGGATCGGCAGCACCGCAACAGACTGAAAGAGGCAGTGGGATGGCAAAAGAGAGAAGGTGGGCCACACAAAACAGGCCCGCAACCGTTCCTCGAAGCACCCCCTTGCAGCAATCTCCCTTTCCAAGGGGTAGGTGTTCCGCAGTCTGGCGCTTTTTTGAGGAAAGTGCGGACGATAAAATAATTGTCATTTGCAACCTGTGCTGTACCAAAATGAGCAGGGGTGTGAACACTAGTAACCTCACCACCACCAGCATGAACTGCCACATTGCATCAAAGCACTTTAATAGGTGGACCGAACGCCTGGGTCCACAATCAGTGTCTGCGGCTCACACCACTGCCTCCTCTTCCCCTGTGTTACGTGTTGGCCAATCCCCTGTCCAACATGCAGGCACGAATGCCTCCCGCCTTGCACCTGGACCTTCGCAGGCACCATCATCTACCACATCCACTTCTGCGTCCCAGCGCAGCGTACAGATGTCCATACGCCAGGCCTTTGAACGAAAGCGCAAATACGCAGCCACCCACCCACAGGCCATAGCACTAAATGCGTACCTTTCCAAATTGCTGGCCCTGGAAATGTTGGCATTTCGGCTTGTGGACACTGAGGCTTTCCGAATCCTGATGGCTGTGGCTGTCCCTCGTTACTCAGTCCCCAGCCGCCACTATTTTTCACGGTGTGCCGTCCCTGCCTAACACCAGCATGTGTCCTGTAACATCACCTGTGCCCTGACCAACGCAGTTATTGGGAAGGTCCACTTAACGAATGACACATGGACAAGTGCTTGTGGCCAGGGATGCTACATTACCCTGATGGCACACTGGGTGAATGTTGTGGAGGCCGGGAGCGAGTCGTACCCTGGGATGGCACAGGTGCTACCATTGCCTAGGATTGTGGGCCCTACTTCCATGAGGATTTCCGCCACCTCCTACATTAGTGGCTGCAAACCCCCCCTTCTCCTCCTCCACTTCCACCTCTGAATTATCATCTTGCAGCACCAATCAGCCATCAGTCAGTAGTTGGAAGCAGTGTAGCAATGCAGTGGGGAAGCGGCAACCGGAAACTTAATTTCTTAGGTGACAAACAGCACACCGCTGCAGAGCTGAGGCAGAGTATAAGGGACCAGACTGAGCTATGGCTCTCACCACTCTACCTACAACCAGGCATGGTTGTGTCTGATAATGTCCGTAACTTGGTGGCGGCTTTGGACCTCAGAAAGCTCACACACATACCATGCCTAGCCCACATGTTCAACTTAGTGGTTCAACAGTTTCTCAAAACCTACCCCTGCCTGAGCTACTGGTGAAGGTGCGCCGAGTGTGTGCCCATTTCTGAAAGTCATCTACAGCTGCCGCCGGTCTGGCCACGCTGCAGCAGCGCTTGCAATTGCCAGCTCACTGACTATTGTGCGACGTGAGCACGAGCTGGAACTCCACGTTCCACATGTTGGCCAGGCTTTGTGAGCAGCAGAGGGCAGTAGTGGAATACCAGCTGCAACATGGTCGTCGCCTTTCCAGTCAGCTTCCGCTCTTCACAAGCGAGGAGTGGGCATGGATGTCTGACCTCTGTGAGGTTTTACGCAACTTTGAAGAATCAACACAGATGGTGAGCGGCGATGCCGCTATTATCAGCGTAACCATCCCACTTCTGTGTCTACTGAAACGCTCGCTGCTCACAATGAAGGTGGACGCTTTGCATGTGGAAGAGGGGGAAATGCGGGAAGACAGTACACAGGGTGATAGCCAGACCACCCTCCATTCGTCTACCGATCACCTGAGCATCCCAATGTGTTCTACTCGAGCACCTGAGCACTTTGGTGCTCGATCAACACTAGTGCAAGCATACTGTTTTCTTTTTGCAATCGCCTCGGTGATCAATTGCTTTTGAAACAAGTGACGAGGAGGAGCATCAGGAGCTATAGACGACAGCTTCCTTCTGTTGATGTTGTCTTGCTCTGACTGCTGAAGAGTGAGTGCAGACTGGTGGGAAATGCAGTGGTTGCTGCATCAGGCTGTAACACTAAACACGGTTTTCCCATGCCACTTTATGGTGATTTTCCATGTGTTGACAGAAGACCGTCATGACAACATTAACATCCTGGCTGTGCCTCACCTTCTGCCCACACATCCTGCATGCTGCTACTCTAATGTCCCCCTGCAACATAGTGAGTATGGCATTTTCCCTCCACCACCCAATGATGCCTGCCTGCCTGCCACTGTTTTTATGAATACGTACACTGAAAGTGTGTTCCTCACAGGTAGTCCTCCGAGTAGCAGATGGTGCACCCCTCCCGCGCTTGGCTGCAGATATCCCACTGCTTCCACGCTGCTTTGTCTCACGTGCACCCTTACACCATGTTGTCTCATGGTCACGCTGCCACCCTTGCCCCATAATCAAGAAGATGCCCATCTGTTACATCATCGCCTACATCTGTTTGGTCATCACTTTTGTCACCCTCACATGTCTCTTGCACACGTCCCTGACCTCTCGCAACATGTGCTCCCACCCAACTGTCATCATCGGTAGTTGTACGCCTAGAGGACTCCGCACTGGACCTCCCCTTTAAGTCTGCGCTGACTGTTCTCAAAAAGCTCATCCTCACTGAAAAGCAGAGCAGAGCCGGTGACATACATTACTTGATTACTTGTCTAGCAGAAGGAGCAGCAAAAGCAAGAAGCAGGTTCAGGACAGGTGAGGGCACAGAGGCAGTTCCTGGGCCATACCATTAAGCGTGGTGTTAAAGGAACCCACCGATTTCTTGCTGTGTGTGTCTGTTGTTACTTTTGATGATGATGAACAGTGAGTCAACCATTCCAGTGCCTCTGGATGACAGTGGCAGCTGTGGCCTGTTGCTGCGGCTGCTACCACCCACCCTTCCTCGGCTTCTACTTGTGCCAGCTACAGGAACATTTTTGCCACTGCCCATTCCTTTGGAGAGCCCAGGCAACTGTCTGTTGGCTATAGTATGCAGTAACTGTATGAGTATTGTAACAGATTAACTATGAATAATGGAGCAGTTGACTAAGATGCATGCAGTGATATATTACTTGGCCCTTTAATACTGAGTGTGATGCACAGTAAGTACATATGTGTATAAAATAACACATTAACTATTAATGCTACAGCAGTTGAACAAGATGCATGCAGCAATATATTATATTTTGGTATCAGTTTATATACTTAAAAAATAAAAAGCTGTAGTTGGAAAACAAATTTATTTTCTGAATGTTTTTTTCTATTTTCCCAAAATAAAAGTTGAAAAAACTCAAGGTGTCACATAAAAACATTACAAAATTAATTTGAAAGTCCAACAAATAAAAAAGGTAGGACTGTTAAACCATTACGTGTGCTAAATCATGAAAAACTATCGGGTCATTAAGACCTTTTCAGACCCGATCGTTAAGGGGTTAACAGTGCGCTACAGGTTTTGGAACCCATAAAAGATATGATAGGTTTGAAACACTAATGAAGTTCTCTAAAACATGTAGTGATCATAAACTTTGTGTGCCCTCTTGGATGGGTCCTTTAACCCCTTCATGACTGCCATACGGCTATAAACGTGCTATCTGCACATGCCTCGTGCAGCTAGCACATATATAAACGTTATGGTAGCTCTTTAATCCAAGCACTGCAAAACACTTGGATTAAGGCTTCTGCCCCATGACTGCCGCTGTCACGGACAGCATACAGTCCGGTAATGCCGGCAAGGGACAAATCAGAGTGGTCCCTTGCTGGAGATTGATCCGATTGGTTAGTCTGTGCAGACTAACCAATCGGATCGCGGCAGTGTAAAAGTGCCTGTTTCAGGCTCTGATCTGCATTCTGCAGATGAGAGCCTGAAATCAGGTAGTGTGTGCTCCATGCCCCCCGATCTGTGGGCCCCATCTGTGGGCCCCCGTGTGCCCCGCCTCCAAACTTTTTGCTGGCCATGCGCGCTGGCGCACTTCTGTCCCGGCAGTGCCCCATCCGTGCCACCTCCATGCTGGCTGTACCCCCTCCCCTGCCCGCATTTGTGCCCCCTGCCCCTGATGTGGTCCCCCTGCTGTATGTGATGGTGGCGGCTTTGTTCCTGAGCCGCCGCCATTAGCGGCAGTGGTATCCATGAGGTTAATAGAGGGAGGGGGCTCCCTCTCTCAACCATCGGGCTGCAGTGCTGCAATGGCAGTGGCCCGATAATTGCCATGGCAACCAAACGCTTTACAAATTCCCCCGATGTTGCCATCTATCTGGAAACCTGCTAGTACTATACTTTGCAATGCAAGAGCATTGCAAAGTATATAGGTGAAACTCGAAAAATTAGAATATCATGCAAAGTTTGTTTATTTCAGTAATGCAAATTAAAAGGGGAAACTAAAATATGAGATAGACTCATTACATGCAAAGCGAGATATTTCAAGCCTTTATTTGTTATACTTTGGATGATTATGGCTTACAGTTTATGAAACCCCCAAAGTCACAATCTCAGGTACCCTTTGCTCAGGGGGTATGGATTAATTAGTGAGTGTGACACTTTGAGCCTATAATATTGAACATTTTCACAATATTCTAATTTTAAGTTGCATTACTGAAATAAATGAACTTTTGCATGATGTTCTAATTTTTCGAGTTTCATCTGTAGTACAGCCATCATCCCCACTGGATCTTCAAGATCCAAGTGGGATTTGATAAAAAAAAGTTTTAATAAATAAAGAAAAATGTAAATTAAAACTTAAAATAAATTGCCTTTTCCTAAATCCGCTCATTTATAAGAGATTAAAAAATGAAAATACCTAATATGTGTAGTTTATTTATTTATCACCGCGTCCGTAATGACTGGGTCTATAAATATATCACATGATCCACCCCGTCTGATAAACACCAAAATTTTTTATATAAAAACTGTCTAAAAAAAAGCAGTTTTTCTAATTTTACATCACAAAAATTGCAACACCAAGCGATCAAAAAGGTGTATGCCCCCCAAAATACTACCAATAAAACCGTCACCTCATCCCACAAAAAATGAGATGCTCACCCGTGTAATATAATGCAAGGTGCTCTAGGTCTAACTGGCTCACCCAGCCAGTAGCAAGATTACATGAAGATAGGTTTGGTGATCAGACAGGCACACTAATATCTGGGATCCAGTGAAAGGAAAAGGAGTAAGGAGCAGAGAGAGTAAATGTGTAAAATCGAATTTATTGACCTAAAAAATTAGTTTAAAGGGTGATACAGTATTCCGGACTGGAATGGTATAGAGAATAGTACAATTGTCCGGATAAAAATAATCTTATCGTGGTACAGTACTCCAGGGAAAATGTCTAGTATTCCAAAGAAAAAAGAATAGAAGAAAAAAAAGAGAAAAGGGAAAAAAAGGAAGTCTCTGTGCATCGACCGTGTCTAAGTTGGTTGGTGGTCAATGTGTTCTGTGCCTGTACGGCCAAGGATAATCCACTATATAGTGTACTGGAGTAGTGGTTGTGGTGCACAATATAGAGTGCTGTTTGTAGTACATAAAATTGGTATAAGTCGGATGGCAAACGTTTCAAAATGGTCGCATGAAATGGTAAAAACCTGTTAAGGAGTTGTGTGGCAGGCAGGTAGGTTGTGAAGGTCTCCGGTGGTGTCCCACACGGAGGCAATACTCTGCCTGCTATTACCTTTGCGACGTATTCTGGGTGCTGCCGATCCTTTCCTGTGCGCTGCGGGTGGAATCCTCGTTCCCGGCTTTGGAGCGGAGTGCTCAATGGACTCTACGCCCCACGTGGTGTTAGCGTCCCACATGATGTGTGATCGTCGTCCCACGTGAGCTAAGACGATCGGCGTCCCACGTGGTTCAGGGCTACTAGTTGTGCGAATCTGTAGTGGGGGGTATTCCGGCTAGTAAATTAATAGGGAAGCGCTTCCTTTTGCTGGTTGATATCCTCTGTAAGCCGGTCCTTCACCAGATGCGTTTCGGAGTCTTAGCTGACTCCTTCCTCAGTGGTGACCTGCTGGTGTAATTGGTGCCCTTTTTATCCCCCCTCCTTCAATTCAAGGTTTTATCTTTCAATCCGTCCTATCTGTTCTCAATCAAGGCAATGAGTGGTCGTTAACTCTTTGGTGCTGCACAAGCTTAAATAGGAAAGGGGAAATGTGAAAATTGGAGGAAATGGCATATGGAGGTCCATTTAAAAGTCCATATAAGGATTCATGAAGTTCCAGGGGTGGATAGAATATGATAAAAAGATGAGTGGTGTCTTTTGGAGAAAAATAAAAATAGAAATAAAGATAAAATAGGATTTTTCTAATGTGGATGACGTTTATATATTAGGATTATGTGGAAATATATGAGTATAGGTGCACAGAAGAATATGTGAAAAATATGTAAAATATGTAAAATTATGAAAGTATATTAAAAATATATTAAAACTTATTTAAAAATTATTTGAAAAATATATATATATAAAGAAATATATATAAAAAACATATATTAAAAATATATATAAAAATATGCACTCACCTAAAGAATTATTAGGAACACCTGTTCTATTTTCTAGTTCTATTAATGCAATTATCTAGTCAACCAATCACATGGCAGTTGCTTAAATGCATTTAGGGGTGTGGTCCTGGTTAAGACAATCTCCTGAACTCCAAACTGAATGTCAGAATGGGAAAGAAAGGTGATTTAAGCAATTTTAAGCGTGGCATGGTTGTTGGTGCCAGACGGGCCGGTCTGAGTATTTCACAATCTGCTCAGTTACTGGGATTTTCACGCACAACCATTTCTAGGGTTTACAAAGAATGGTGTGAAAAGGGAAAAACATCCAGTATGCGGCAGTCCTGTGGGCAAAAATGCCTTGTGGATGCTAGAGGTCAGAGGAGAATGGGCCGACTGATTCAAGCTGATAGAAGAGCAACATTGACTGAAATAACCACTCGTTACAACCGAGGTATGCAGCAAAGCATTTGTGAAGCCACAACACGCACAACCTTGAGGCGGATGGGCTACAACAGCAGAAGACCCCACCGGGTACCACTCATCTCCACTACAAATAGGAAAAAGAGGCTACAATTTGCACGAGCTCACCAAAATTGGACTGTTGAAGACTGGAAAAATGTTGCCTGGTCTGATGAGTCTCGATTTCTGTTGAGACATTCAAATGGTAGAGTCCGAATTTGACGTAAACAGAATGAGAACATGTATCCATCCTCTGATGGCTACTTCCAACAGGATAATGCACCATGTCACAAAGCTCGAATCATTTCAAATTGGCTTCTTGAACATGACAATGAGTTCACTGTACTAAAATGGCCCCCACATTCACCAGATCTCAACCCAATAGAGCATCTTTGGGATGTGGTGGAACGGGAGCTTCGTGCCCTGGATGTGCATCCCTCAAATCTCCATCAACTGCAAGATGCTATCCTATCAATATGGGCCAACATTTCTAAAGAATGCTATCAGCACCTTGTTGAATCAATGCCACATAGAATTAAGGCAGTTCTGAAGGCAAAAGGGGGTCCAACACAGTATTAGTATGGTGTTCCTAATAATTCTTTAGGTGAGTGTATCTAGAGAGCTGTGTCGGTATACAAAGGATGTAGGTACACAGGAATGTGTAGAGTTACACATAGTTTTATGCAGGGATATGCAATATATACTCTGTGACATGCATTGGGCATATACGTGTGTGTTTTTTTTTCGTTCTGCTGCAACAGTTGGAGTGGGGACGGGCATATACGTATGTGGGTTTGATTCGTACTGCTGTGGGTATTATTATTACTCAAAACAAACAGCCCAACAAAATCTGAGAGGAAGATGCACCACCACGCATCATACTCCCATATAATGCCCAATACAAAAAAGTTGAAAAAAACACTGGCACCATCTACAGAGAGACAAGACAATAGGTTCACTGATCCCCACCAACCCACTGATAACCTACACCAAAGCACCAAACCTGGGTTTAAAAATAGCACCCTCCATCAAAACACAGAAAAATAAAACAGAAGAACACCCGATGAGCAGTTGGCTCAAACTCAAAGGTTTTTACAGATGTGACAGCTGCTGCAACTGCAGACTTACATCATTTCCGAAAAAAACCAGAAAAAATAAGCTCAACAACAAACAAATTCACACACGAGATTAAGGAATTCCTCACATGCAGCAGCACCAATGTCATCTACGTTATTCAATGTCCCTGCAATAAACAATATGTAGGAAGAACGAAAAGATCACTGAAGAAACGGGTTTCAGAACATATCAACAACATCAAGAAAGGATACAACAAGCATTCCCTATCCAGTCATTTCAAAACATACCACAACCAAGACCCCAGTGGTCTTTCTTTCACAGCAATCGAAAAAATAGAGAAAGACTGAAGAGTAGGAGATCACATCTCAAAAATGTCCCGCATAGAATCAAGATTCATTTTTGAACTAGACACAGTCCTCTCTGAAGGCTTAAATGGCGAATTGGAACTTTTGGGATTTTTTTAAAATGTATTGCTACCTGGGGCGAGGGTTCTGGGCTGATGGGAAATCGTAGTCAGGCCGCTTACCAGCACTCCGATCTCCCCTCGGCTTTGGGCCCCTGTTTTCACTCCAACTGTTTCAGCAGTACGAATAAAACCCATAGCAGTACGAATCAAACCCACATACATATATGCCCGTCCCCACTGCAACTGTTGCAGCAGAACGAAAAAAAAACACACACGCATATGCCCAATGCATGTCACAGAGTATATATTGCATATCCCTGCATATAACTATGTGTAACTCTACACATTCTTGTGTACCTATATCCTTTGTGAACCGACACAGCTCTCTATATATATATTTTTATATATGTTTTTTATATATATTTCTTTTTATATATATATATATATATATCTTTTTCAAATAATTTTTAAATAAGTTTTAATATATTTTTAATCTACTTTCATAATTTTACATATTTTTCACATATTCTTCTGTGCACCTATACTCATGTATTTCCACATAATCCCAATATATAAACGTCATCCACATCAGAAAAATCCTATTTTTTCTTTATTTTTATTTTTTTATTTTTCTCCAAAAGACACCACTCATCTTTTTATCATATTCTATCCACCCCTGGAACTTCATGAATCCTTATATGGACTTTTAAATGGACCTCCATATGCCATTTCCTCCAATTTTCACATTTCCTCTTTCCCATTTAAGTTTGTGCAGCACCCAAAGAGTTAACAACCACTCACTGCCTTGATTCAGAACAGATAGGACGGATTGAAAGATACAACCTTTAATTGAAGGAGGAGGGATAAAAAGGGCACCAATTACACCAGTGGGTCACCACTGAGGAAGGAGTCAGCTAAAATTCTGAAACTCGTCTGGTGAAGGACCCGCTTACAGAGGATATCAACCAGCAAAAGGAAGCGCTTCCCTATTAATTTACTAGCTGGCATACCCCCACTACAGATTCGCACAACCAGCGGCCCTGAACCACGTGGGACGACGATCACACACCCCGTGGGACGCTAACAGCACGTGGGGCGTAGAGTCCATTGCCCACTCCGCTTGAAAGCCGGGAACGAGGATTCCACCCGCAGCGCACTGGAAAGGATCGGCAGCACTCAGAATACGTCGCAAAGGTAATAGCAGGCAGAGTATTGCCTCCGTGTGGGACGCCACCAGAGACCTTCACAACCTACCTGCCTGCCACACAACTCCTTAAAAGATTTTTACCATTTCATGTGACCATTTTGAAACGTTTGCCATCTGACTTATACCAATTTTATGTACTACAAACAGCACTCTACATTGTGCACCAAAACCACTACTCCAGCACACTATTTAGTGGATTATCCCTGGCCGTACAGACACAGAACACATTGACCACCAACCAACTTAGACACGGTCGATGCACTGAGACTTCCTTTTTTTCCCTTTTCTCTTTTTCTTCTTCTTTTTTTTTTCTTCTTTTCTTCATTTATCTTTTGAATACTAGACATTGTCCCTTACGTACCACGATTAGATTATTTTTATCCGGACAATTGTACTATTCTCTATACCTGTCACGGAACCATGAACCAGACGTACAACAAGAGATAAGTGAAAATAAGAAGGCTTTATTGAAAATAAAGCTGTAAAGCAAAAGTCCAACGGATGGTGAAACCGAGCAGAGTCTTTGCGAAGCCAGAGGTCAGGAACCAGAAGGGTAGTCAGACGAAGCCAGGATCAGGAACCAGCAGGGTAGTCAGACGAAGCCAGGATCAGGAACCAGCAGGGTAGTCAGACGAAGCCAGGATCAGGAACCAGCAGGGTAGTCAGACGAAGCCAGGATCAGGAACCAGAAGCAGCAGCAGTCTTAGAAGCATGTGAACACAAGAGGACCAAGCAAGGAACTGAAGCCACAGACCTCCTATATATATGAGCTAGGCATCCAGCTCCTCCCAGGGGAAGGAGGAGCTGCAGGGTGGAAGGCTACAAGAAACCCAGGACCCAAGATGGCCGCCAGCACATGTCAAACGAAGGAGAGCAGCAAGCAGGTATAACCATGACAGTACCTCCCCCTCAAGGGCCCCTCCTCCGCGGAGCACAAAACGGTTTCTGAGGGAAGCGTGCGTGGAAGGCTCGGAGCAAGGCAGGAGCATGGACATCTGCGGAGGGAACCCAGGAACGCTCCTCTGGACCATAACCACGCCAATGGACCAAAAACTGCAACCGACCGCGGACCAGGCGTGAGTCCAGGATATTGCTCACCTCATATTCCTCACGATTGCCCACTTGGACCGGACGAGGCCGAGGAACCGAGGAAGTGAAACGATTACACACCAGTGGCTTCAACAGGGAGACATGAAACACGTTGGAGATCCGCATGCCAGGAGGAAGCGCAAGGGCATAGGCTACCGGGTTTACCCTGCGAAGCACTCGGAAGGGACCAACAAAGCGAGGCGCCAGCTTGGGAGTGGGCACTCGAAGGTTGAGGTTGCGGGTGGACAACCATACACGGTCTCCGACCTGGTAGGAAGGAGCAGGCGCTCGTCTGCGATCAGCCTGGAATCTCTGGCGCTGCGCAGAGACCTCAAGGGACTTCTGGATCTGTACCCAAGAAGCACGTAGGACGGAAAGGTGATCCTCCACAGCCGGAATATCCTGGGGAGAGAATACCTCCGGTAACACGGCAGGTTGGAACCCATAATTGGCCATGAAGGGAGACGTCCCAGAGGAAGAGTTCACCGCCGTGTTCCTGGCAAACTCAGCCCAAGGCAGGAGGTCAACCCAATTGTCTTGGTGATCGGAGACATAGCAACGAAGGAATTGCTCCAAGGCCTGATTGGATCGTTCTGCGGCCCCATTGGACTGAGGGTGGTAGGCCGAGGAGAAGGAGAGATGAATCCCCAACTGGGAGCAAAAGGCGCGCCAGAACCTGGACACAAACTGACTCCCCCGATCCGACACAATCTCCTTAGGCAAACCGTGCAACCGGAAGACCTCCCTGGCAAAAATCGTGGCCAACTCTTGTGCAGAGGGTAACTTCTTGAGAGGAACACAGTGGCACATTTTGGAAAACCGATCCACAATCATGAGAATGACCGTATGGCCTCGGGATGCAGGGAGGTCCACAATGAAATCCATCCCCAGGTGTGACCATGGGCGCTCCCCGGTGGCTATGGGTTGCAGAAGGCCCAACGGAAGGTGCCGAGGGGACTTACTCTGGGCACAAACGGAGCATGCCGCTACATATGCGGCGATGTCGGAACGTAGGGAAGGCCACCAGAACAGACGTGAAACAGCCCAGGACAGCTGATTCTTTCCAGGATGCCCCGCGGTCTTGGAGTTATGGTAGGTTCGCAACAACCGAGTGCGCAACTCCTCAGGCACAAAACATCTGCCGTTGGGTCTCCCAGAGGGAGCACCAGATTGAGCCGCCAAAATCTGCTCACCCAGGGGAGAGGTCAGGCTGGTGCGAATGGCGGCCAGGATCTGATTCGGAGGTATGACCGAAGTCGGAATCGACTCCTCCCTGGACAGCTCGGAGTACTGCCGTGATAAGGCATCCGCCCTGATGTTCTTGGAACCGGGTAGGTAGGAGACCACGTAATTAAAACGTGACAAGAACAGAGCCCATCTGGCCTGACGTGGTGTCAATCTCTTGGCCTCAGAAAGGTAGGTCAGATTCTTGTGGTCCGTCAGGATGAGAACCGGAACCACCGAACCCTCGAGCAAGTGCCTCCATTCTTTAAGGGCCTGCACGATGGCCAATAACTCCCTGTCACCAATCTGATAGTTGCACTCCGCGGAAGACAGTTTCCGGGAGTAAAACCCACAAGGAAGCAGAGGACCCTCTGGTGTTCTACGCTGAGACAGAAGGGCGCCTACTCCCGTCTCAGACGCGTCCACCTCGAGGACAAAGGGCAACCCAGGGTTGGGATGCGACAGAATCGGAGCCGACACAAAGGCGGACTTTAGGGCCTCAAAAGCTCGGATGGCCTCGAGCGGCCAGACCTGGGAATTACTGCCCTTCCTGGTCAGATCCGTGAGAGGCTTGGCCAGCATGGAAAAGTCCCTGATGAACTTCCGATAATAATTGGCGAAGCCCAAAAAGCGCTGCAGGGAACGAAGACCACTGGGCTGGGGCCACTGTAAGACAGCCGAAACCTTCTCAGGATCCATGGAGAACCCCTCAGCGGAAATGATGTAACCTAAGAAGGTTACCTGGGATCGGTGAAATTCGCATTTCTCAAGCTTACCGAACAGCTTGTTCTCTCGTAACCGTTGCAACACTCGTCTGACATCCAGAATGTGGGCCTCCATGGATTCAGAATATACCAAGATGTCATCCAAATAGACTACCACACACTGCTGCAACAGGTCACGGAAAACATCGTTGATGAATTCCTGAAAGACTGCGGGCGCATTGCACAACCCAAAGGGCATAACCAAGGATTCGTAATGACCGGTCCTGGTGTTAAACGCGGTCTTCCACTCATCGCCCGCCTTGATCCTTACCAGGTTATATGCCGCCCTCAGGTCGAGTTTGGTAAAGACCGTGGCCCCTTTAAGGCGATCGAACAGCTCGGAAATCAAGGGTATCGGGTAAGCGTTCTTGATCGTGATGCGATTGAGACCCCTGTAATCGATGCAAGGCCTCAACTCACCGCCCTTCTTTTTCACAAAGAAAAATCCAGCCCCTGCCGGGGACGAAGATTTGCGAATGTGTCCGCGTGAAAGCGCCTCCCTCACGTACTCCTCCATGGCCTCATTCTCCGCTACCGACAGTGGATAGACTTTGCCACGAGGAGGAACGGCACCAGATTGTAACTCTATGGCACAATCGTATGGGCGGTGCGGAGGTAGGGCAACCGCGCGCACCTTATCGAATACATCCCGGTACTCCTCGTATTCAGGAGGCAACAGAGAGTCCGAGGAAGTACACAGCAACTTGACAGACCCATGGATGCAACTAGCCCCACACTGCGGTGACCACGAGAGGATTTCGACCGATCTCCAATCGAAAGTCGGATTATGCTTCTGGAGCCAGGGGTACCCCAAGACCACCGAGTAGTGTGGAGACGAAATAACCTGGAGGCAGACCGACTCTCTGTGAACGGCACCAATGGCTATCCCCACTGGAAGGGTCTCATGAGTCACGTGTGGCGGCAGAAGGGGTCTGCCGTCTATCGCCTCAAGAGCCAGTGGGGAACCTCGAGCCTGCAGAGGAATGGAATTGGCGGCAGCGAACACACTATCAATGAACAAACCACCAGCACCAGAGTCCACCAACGCCTGGGTCGTCACCGAGCCCCCGACCCAGGAGAGGACAACAGTGATCAGTGGTTTGTCAACACGGGAAACCGGGGACGAGGAGACTCCACCCAAGATCTGCCCCCGACAGGATCTCAGGGTACGAGCGTTTCCCGGACGGTTCGGACATGCCAACCGAAAATGCCCACCGAGACCACAGTACATGCATCGGCCCTCGCGTCTCCGGAGTGCCCTCTCCCCCTCGGACAGGCGAGCAAACCCCAGCTGCATGGGTTCACCCCCAGACAAGTCATCCCCAGGAGGCGTGGGAGGAGAGGGAGGCACGGGTGGGACAGCAAACGTAGGCACCAATCTGTTAGAAGACCTCCGCAGGTTCTCCTTAAAGGAAGGTCTCTCCCTGAGTCTGTAGTCAATCAAAATCAGGAAAGAAATAAGAGACTCGAGCTCAACTGGTAGGTCCTTAGCTGCAACCTCATCCTTCAAGGCATCCGAGAGACCATGAGAGAAAGCAGCGACCAGAGCCTCATTATTCCAGCCCACCTCTGCTGCCAGGGTACGAAACTCAATGGCGTATTCAGCTACGGATCGTGAACCCTGTCTGATGGACATAAGGAGCTTCGCAGCAGAGGCAGCACGAGCCGGCACATCGAATACCTTCCGAAGAGAAGCAACAAAACCGGAAAACTCGGCAACCACCGGATTGTTGTTCTCCCATAAAGGGCTGGCCCAGGCCAAGGCCTTGTCCGAGAGCAGCGAGATCAAGAAGCCCACCTTTGATCTCTCAGTAGGAAAGGCATGTGGCAGCAACTCGAAATAAATGCCCACCTGGTTAAGGAAACCTCGGCACTGAGTTGGCTCTCCCCCAAAGCGCTGTGGAAGAGGGGCAGAACCGGTCATACCCCGAAACACCGCAGGCGCAACAACAGGTGTCGGGGTAGACTCTGGCGCAACAACCGGAGCGGCAGTAGGAGCGAGCCCAGGAGCGACAACCGACCCATCGGCAACGGGAGCGAAATGAGCCGTGCGTTCAAGCAGGGTTTGCAACGCCACAGCGAACCGACCCAACAGGTGATCCTGCTGATCAAGTCTGGCAACCAGCGTGGGTAGCGAGGATGGCCCTGTACCGTCAGAATTCATGGCTTGGTCCTAATGTCACGGAACCATGAACCAGACGTACAACAAGAGATAAGTGAAAATAAGAAGGCTTTATTGAAAATAAAGCTGTAAAGCAAAAGTCCAACGGATGGTGAAACCGAGCAGAGTCTTTGCGAAGCCAGAGGTCAGGAACCAGAAGGGTAGTCAGACGAAGCCAGGATCAGGAACCAGCAGGGTAGTCAGACGAAGCCAGGATCAGGAACCAGCAGGGTAGTCAGACGAAGCCAGGATCAGGAACCAGAAGCAGCAGCAGTCTTAGAAGCATGTGAACACAAGAGGACCAAGCAAGGAACTGAAGCCACAGACCTCCTATATATATGAGCTAGGCATCCAGCTCCTCCCAGGGGAAGGAGGAGCTGCAGGGTGGAAGGCTACAAGAAACCCAGGACCCAAGATGGCCGCCAGCACATGTCAAACGAAGGAGAGCAGCAAGCAGGTATAACCATGACAATACCATTCCAGTCCGGAATACTGTATCACCCTTTTAACCCATTTTTAGGTCAATAAATTTGATTTTACACATTTACTCTCTCCGCTCCTTACTCCTTTTCCTTTCACTGGATCCCAGATATTAGTGTGCCAGTCTGATCACCAAACCTACCTAAGACAATTGTTAAAAAACTAAAAAAAAACTATGACTCTCAGACAATGGAGGCACTGAAATATGTTTTTTTTTTGCTTCAAAACTGCTATTATTGTGATAAAGTGAAATAAATAAAAAGTAGACATATTAGGATTTGCCGCATCCGTAATAACCAGTTCTATAAAAATATCACACGTCTTAACCCCTCAAGGTAACACCTTAAAAAAAAAAAAAAAAACTGTGCCAAAAAAGCTATTTTTTGTCACCTAACATCATATAAAGTGCAACACCAAGCGATCAAAAAGGCGTATGCCCCCCAAGATAGTACCACTCAAACCACATATATAAAAAAAGGATACATATTAGGTGCCACGTCCGTAACAATCTGCTCTATAAAACTGTCACATGACCTAACTCCTCAGATGAACACTGTAAAAAAAAAAAAACAGCGCTAAAAACAACCAAACAATTCACCTTGCCTCATAAAGTGTAATAATCAAAAAATCATATGTACCCAAAAATGGTACCAATATAAATGTTAACTCATCCTGCAAAAAGACGAGCCCCTGCACAAGACGATCGGCATAAAAATAAAAAAAATATGGCGTTCAGAAAATGGAGACACAAAAACATCTTTTTTTTTTCAAAAATGTTTTATAATGTAAAACTGAAACAAACAAAGAAAGTAGACATATTTGATATCATTGTGTCCCTAACATCCTGCTCTATAAAAATAATGATTATTCATTCTAAAACCTAAGAAAAAGCCTTTTGTCTTACATTTGCATTCTTATTTTTTCTAGGAAAATTATAAATGGATCAATTAATTAAATTCTCTTCGAGCAATAGAAAAAGCTGTAATTTACCTTTACTCATTAAATAAAACAAAACATGAACTCTTTTCCTCCCATACAATAGACTTTGAAATGAAACACACAATGTTAGTTCCAAAGAAAAAAAAAAGCAATGAAAACTTCAAATTGAATCAAGAATTTGATAGAACAGAAATCACAATGCTTAAAAACTGTATCTAAGTCTTTTCAGACGTCTAAAAATCCAAAATGACCTTGACATAAGAAGGACACTTCTTTAATAAACAATAATTATACATAAAAGGATGTTACTTCAAGCAATTTAAACAGATTATTTTGCAGAATTCATCTCGGCAATGAATACAATTCTTAGCAGCAATTGTAAATGTCCTTTCCTTCCTTAAAAACCTATTGTTTGCCTGCAGAAGTTAAGCTATAATGCAGGTAGGCTCTCTGAAAGAAGACAGGCACGTAATTATAATGCTTTTTCCTCCCCCTTATTTGGTGGATTGAATTATACTTTCAGTTTGGCATTTGCTACATAATTATGCAAAATGTTTGTGTAAAATGAACAGTGAAGAGTTAGGTTAGAACTAAGATGAGCAAAAATAATCTCAATACATAATGTATACCAAATGAAAAGGAAAAAAAGCTAGCCACTAAAAGAAACTTAAAAAAAAAACTCATTGTAAATGATCAGAAAGACCAGAACATTCCCATCAAGCATAGAACAATAAATGTACTGTACTGTACCCTGCAGAAAATAGTAAAAATAGCTATGAAAGACAGCAAGGTGGAAGTAAAGTAAGTAGACTGGAAAGAAAAATGGAAATTAAGCACAGTAAGGGGTCCAGCAGAGCCCTATGAGGAGTGGGAAAGCGAATGATTTTGTGATTTGATTTATTTTAGCTGAACATAATGGATGAACCAATATCAGCTAGTGCTAAATGCATTTTCTAATTTCATGTAGGGAATTGCACTGCTTATCTCTTTTAAGATTGTGCTTTGAGATTGATATTTTCTGTGTGTAGGTACCGTTAATTACCTATTGAATTTATCACATTTTATAATTAATATTTCTTGTAAAACATATTATTTTTATTAACGTCTGTTTATATTTTCTGATTGCAGATTTTTATTGTTTTTATTTTTTATTTTTTGTACATGATTATGGAAGGAGCTGCTTCTTTACACTGTGAATAGAATTTCACATTACAAATGCCACATGAATGTAAGACTCCTCAGCAAAAATATGCCCTGTTTGCTTCTATGGAGGAAGAATTTTGTGGGTATGCTCTGTAACATGTCCAGTGGTTACCCTTTGAGGGAGGAAGGAGGATGAGCTTAGCTGTCCTGGTTATATTTTAGATATGTATCAGAAAAATGTATTGACATTGTAATATTAGTGATTAGGGATTGATTTAGTGTCCTAGATTCACTTTGCTCTTTTTGATTATTTTTGCCTTGTTTTGTCAGTTATTCTAGTCTCCTGTTCAAGTAAATACAGTTGATGTGACCTGGTCTGGCCCCTATATGTATTACATGACAACATAGTCACAGTCTTGGCAAGACCACAATAATTGGCGACGAGGAAGAGATCACCTAGTGTGTAGGATTATAAAAGAAAGCATCTAGAAAAGACTTCTAATAGAGACTGACTTAACATGTAAGAGGGCAATGGAGATCACCACATCAATGGAAACAGCAAGGAGAGATGCAAAGGAGCTGCAGTCAGGAATAAGGTGAGCGTCAATAAGCTAACAACATTGGCTAATCAGAAAGTGTCCAAACAGAATTAACCCGGTTATCATTGTGGAGGGAATTTTCACAGACATGCCCAATGTAGATTTAAAGGGTCCATATGCAGAAAATGCAACAAGGCTAGATATATTCAGAGAGTATGTCATTTTGAGAAAAGTAAGGAGAAGATACAGTATGATGAAAAACAGGCCACTCACGTTAACATAATAAACAAGGAGCATGAAGATGATAATGAAGAAAACAACAGTGCATTAGACTTAGGTTGTCATGAAATCTATAAAGTAAAAGATGATGTAAAACAAGCTATAGGGGTTACTCCCAAGATAAATGGTAAAACCATAAGGATAAAACTGGACACTGAATCTGTGATATCCATCATATCACAATGTGACTTTACACAGCATTTCCAAAATTCTCAGCCTAAACCAAGACATATTCAATTGAAAACTTACATTGGTGAAAATATTGTACCTACTGGGGTTTTACCTGTAACAGTGAATTACAACAATGAAGACCATCACAACTTGGAATTGTATTTTGTTGATACCAATGGGCTATCCTTATGGGGTCGAGACTGGCTTATAAAGGTGACGCTAGATTGGAACTCCATTAATAGTTTACAAGAAGTGTCCTACATATCCAAATCTGTTAAAAATGAACTACAAAAATTATTAAAGGATTCAGAAAATGTTTTTAATATGGTTTCACAAAACTGAAACACATGACAAGACAACATCATACTACATTAGAACAGGAGCCCTAAATTTCATAAAGCTAGACCTGTTATATATGCTATCTGTGGCAAAATTGAAAAATAATTGGATAGAATGGAGATGAGTCATAAGGTATCATGTCCAAAGTTGACTGGATCCATGGGCAACTTCTGTTGTTCCAATAAGCAAGAGAAATGGCAGTGTCCAAAGCTGTGGCAATTTCAAAGTCACTATTAACAATTAACAACAAACATTGAGGATAATTTTGAAAACTTATCTGGTGGAAAATATTTGAGCAAAATTGATTTAGAAGACTTACAAATGGAAATGGAAGAAGACTCTAAAGAATTTCTCACATTGAATACTCATAAAGGATTATAATAAAGGATATAATATTATCATTATAATAGACTTGTCTTTGAGTTTGCCTTCACTCCAGCAATCTGGCCATGGATCAGGTATTACACGGCTGTCAAAGAACCCAATACTTTTTGGATGACATCATTGTCACTGGAGAAAACGATGAGATACACCTGCAAAATCTCAAAACTGTCCTAAAATGATTAGAAGAGTATGAACTCAGGGCTTGTAAAGAAAAGTGAGAATTCTATTGCTGCACAAGCCTTACACAAGTGCCCTGAGAAGGTGTCCCAGCTACAGTCCTTGGGATTCAAAAACTACTACAATTACTTCCTACCAAACCTAGTCTCTGTGTTGCATCCATTAAATGCTTTGCTACAAAAAGGATGGGCCTGGAAATGGACTGAAATTTGTGAATTACTCTTTAAAGAAGCAAAGAGGCTAGTGACATCTGATACAGTGCTGACACACTAGGACTCCAACTTACCCATAAAATTAGCTTATGATGCTTCACCTTATGGCATTGGTGCAGTTTTGTCACATATAACTTTATAATTTACATCAGCCAGTTTTGACACATAACGAAAGATAGAAATGAACGACAATAAATCCACATGAACTCCGAAATGAGACACTGTACACCTCCAGGAATACCTATAATAAAAAGAAAACTTTAAACCACATCACCTGTATAGATTGGGGGAGGGTTAGGGGGGAAGGGAAATGTTTAGGGAAAGGATTATTGAACTGTTTATATGTGTTTTATCTTTGTTTGAACTGCACATATCTGTAAAAAAGGAATATGACCTGTAATTTGATCCAATATGTACCTTTGAATGCAAATGTGCAAATTATATCAAAACCTAATAAAATGTATTTAAAAAAAAAAGACTACGAAACCAAAAGATGGCGCTGTTTATGACTCATGAACAGCGCCATCTATTGGATTCATAGTCTTTTCATAAGACTATGAATCCAATAAATGGCGCTGTTCATGAGTAGTGTTGATCGCAAATATTCTAATCGCAAATTTTTATTACGAATTTTCCATGTAAATGGTGTTTCAGCTGAAAAACAAGCAGATTCGGCTAATTTGCATATGCCCACAATTATGTTTACATAGTTTACATGAGAAAACTGTATAGAAAGGTTATTGAATATTATGTTAGGACAATCAGAAAACTTTTTGTCACCCTAATGATAATGATCTAGGTGCGCAGGTCCACCCAAGCAATTCAACAGTTATGAAGCAACTTTGAGGCTTACTGGCTCTTAGTCAGATGAGAGCTGGTTTTCAATGTCTCATAGTGCACAAGGCTGCCATTGTAAGGTATGCTGACTGTATCTGTCTTATGGATAGATTGTTGATTTGCACATACCCGGCTTTTGGCATAAAGCCTTTGTGTGGTTGTCTATTGTATGTCATAGATAATGGGAGTCCAAGACGCATCCAGACATCCTTCCCATGCTGTTTCCAAACCATTTCGGTGGTGTTTCCATCAATTTCTAACCTTTTTCTGTGAATCAGACACTCTCTCTTACTCAGAGCAGGGGGTGCCTGGTTTAATGCTCGGGTCTCCCATTGATTTTAATTGTGTTCAATTGTGCTCAAGCATACATAGTATTCGGCCGAACACTGCGATGTGCCGAGCATAGCGATGCTTGAGCCGAACTGCTGTTCGGCCAAGCATGCTCGCTCAACACTAATCCGTAGCTTTTGCTTCTCGATCTCTTACTTCTGCCGAAAAAAGTTACACATAGATTGATAGTGAGGCCCTAAGCCTTGTGTGGGGAGTAAAATGATTCAACCAATATCTCTAAAGAAGAGAATTTATCCTTGCTGCTGACCATCCATGGTCTCTATTTTTAACCCATAAAAGGGTATTCCACTAACAGCTACTGCATGTATTCAGACATGGCCATTGTTTTTAGGTGGACTCAAATACAAAATTGAGTTTAATGGAACATATCTTAATGCCAATGCTGATGGGTTATCAAGGCTGCCATTACCAGACACATATCCAGAAAAATCCTCAAATAATACAGTATCTCATGGTTATTTGCTCTCACACAGCTTGAGAATCTCCCAATAACTACAGAACAGATTCAGAGGGAGACTAGGAAGGACCCAACTTTAGAATAGAGGTGTTACCTTTAATTGTGTTCTTTTTCTATCATAATAATTAGACCTCTCTCTAGGGGTAAGCTGATTGTGAGACTCAGTAATCAGTGGGAAAATAGCAAGATTTATTATTTAATATAGATAGTGACATTGATAAATTTACAGGTTCAAAGGTTATTTTCCCTTTAAGACCATTGCTACCTCTTTTGACTTTTACAAGCAACTACTTTCTGGTATTGATGCATTTCTAGCTTCAATTATTCATGACAGTTTTTTTTCATATTTATCATTACCGTTCACTTAAAAAAAAAATCAAAAGTTGAACTCATCAGTTGGAGAGACAGGCATTGTTGTTACTTCAAGGCTGGTCATCAACATTGGATTCAAACCTAGTGCCTAAAGCTGAGATTAGAAGTATAGATCAATTTCAGCAGTTACAGAGGCCAGACTCGATGCAGAAAATAAGCTCCAGGCAGAGAAAATCATATCACGAAAGCAGGGAAATGCAACTACTTCATGAATACTTTACTAAGCTGAACCCAGTGGTCCCATAGCCATTTAAAGTTTTCATTGCAGGCTACAGTAACTCACTGTTCCCATGCTCTGGCTCACTGTAAGAAACATTAATATTCACAATTATTGTATATGGCAATGTTCAAGCATCAGTAATATGCAAATATATAAAATGTAGTTTGCAATAAGCTCAGTTATCAAGAAGATAATAAAGAGAAATTATAGAATTAACTATAACAAATGCATATTTCTCAGAGTATTTCTCATGTAATATTAACATTTTTAATCAAATATATTATTTCATATGTACATGGCTTGTAAAGAAAAGGAGTAAAACAAGTTCAATGGAGAAAGACAAATTGCAAGTTGCAAAAGCAATTAATTTTTTTTTTGTTATACCAAGTAGAAATAATAGCAAACAAATACTTAGATCGCTGAATATAGACAATGGCCTAGATATGCTAATATGATTACACCTAGACCTTATTGAAAAGTGTAAAACTACAGTGGAGCAAATTTCTTGAAACTCCTTTTGTGAATTTGTGGATGTAAAAAAGCAACGTCGATGTAAAAAAGCAATGAAGGGGCACACTCAAAAGGGCTCACTTGAATAAACAATGATAGACACTTTATTTAACCTAAAAATATATCCCCTAAAAATATACATAAAATATAGGATGAATACAAATATATGACCTCTATACATACTGTATAGGATTGAGTCCCATGTATCAGTACACCCGTCCCAGGGTGATTCCTGTAACAAGTATGTCGGCTGAGACCCTTACTAATCGATAGAAAGGTGGTACATATATGCCGGCTATATATCACTCAAATGTGGCACGTGTGTCAGTATACTGCAACCAACTGTAGATCAATAGACGTGCAGCACCTGTATAGGTGTAATGATGAAGGCTGTATAGCACTAAATGCCAATAACTTCTGATCGTTCTCAGTCAAAGTCCAATTGATATAAGCGGCAACACTCACAGTTGATAACACCCCCAAAAGTCACTTAGTGCATTCACAATGCCACAATGGATGATCCCCAGGAGCTGGGTCTTACCCGTCTTCATTGTCTCTGATGCAGCGCGGATTCCAGGCGGCCGCACACCAGCGGCGTCCCATGTGGTGTGCTAGACCTCGGTGTGGCGTCCCACGTGACCTGGTTGCTTGGGAGACCGAGTGAAGCTGGGATGACGTCACCAATCGGCGACCGCTTGCTAAGAATCCGGACAAAGCTTCCTCTATCTTCTTTATTTATTGCAGGTATTCAGTGCAACGCTCACTCCTCACGCCAGACGTGTTTCGAGGTGCTGTACCTCTTCCTCAGTGTCCAACTGAGTGAGCGTATCCTAACTCTTATATACGGGACAACTACTCCCATAATCCTTCACATTATCGTGCATTCACTAAACACCGGAGTGGACCAGGGTCATATTCCTTCTTCATATCAAATACCCTAATTACCTAATACAGCATTAGCCCATCCTACTACCATTATCTTGTACAAGAAATATCAGTGCCTCCATGAATAAAACATATGTGTATATATATATAAAACATAAATAATCGAACATATATAAAATTGTATAAAAAGATATCTATAAAAACATACAATACTGTATATATTCCCTAAAAAAAGGATCTGGAGAAAAAAACCGCAAGGTCATCTAGTAACCTGCCCAAAAAAACGCATCAAAAACGCATAGGTATAAACCTGCGTTTCTTGTGCGATTTATTCCTTTATCAATCTGGGTGCTGTATATGGATGGATTCATGCTGCCCCATGTAGGTGACCATCCTGTAGACACTGAAAGGACATATCAATATTCAACCAACATGTCGACATATGGACCCCAAATATAGTCCAAACTGTGCGTTACTTCACAGGGACCCTCTGAATATGGAGATTCCCGGTCCCCAGAAGAAAGTGAGGATGATATAAAAATGTGATGTAAAAGGGAGAGTTGTCCGACAGGGAGGGGAAATCAGGGTGTCGATAGACGACCAGACACCGATGTCCCATCACCATCGGGCAACCGTCCCACTCCTCACAGGAAACCAAAGACCTCCATTTCAGCGTTCAAGCCCCTCGGTACCATCATATTCAAAAATCCTTCGCGATAGCGCACATGTCCAGACAGGAATCGCGAAGGATTTTTGAATATGACACAATATTTTTAGGTTAAATAAAGTGTCTATCATTGTTTATTCAAGTGAGCCCTTTTGAGTGTGCCCCTTCATTGCTTTTTTACATCCACGTTTCATTTTGGTCCTTAGGGTGGGACTTGTAGGTGAGCACCTTATCTCATACGGTAAGAGGTTGAGCCACTGAGCTTTCTGGTTATATCCTTTTGTGAATTCATTGTCATTTTCAAAAATTTTGATTCATGGCTGAATCGCTTCTACACCACTCAAAAGTCTTCTAATGGGCCTGAAAATTGGTATATGACACCCTGAGGTCTTTTAGGGTTCAGATATTTTCCCTTTTGTTGTATTCTCTTTTTCAAAAAATGTTTTCAATGTTCAAATTTTTATCCCCCCCCCCCATTTTAAGTTCTTTAACTCAATGACAGCAATTGCAATGTCGGAGTGACACTGATATACTGTATATAGCTATGGGTAAATGCATGGTTGACAATGTTTACAAATAGACTGTTTAATAACACACAGTGCTGTCAAATTTTTTATGCTTTTCAATATTATAAATGCTCCAAAAATTATCCATTAATTGGGGTAGCTGGTGTTTAAACACACAGTGGTATCAGAACAAAACATGGGTTGTTGGGAACAAGTTAAAAAATTATGCCTTAACAGGGCAAATGCCCACCCCTGTTTATACACACCTATATAAATGTCATAAGAAACCATTGCATGATCTGCCCAAGTGTCCAAAAATTATGCCTTAACGGAGGCATATGCCTGCCTGTATTTATACAAACATGTTAATTTGCAGAATAATCAGTGGCTTGGTCTGAACAAGTCTGGAAAAATTCTCTCTTTTACTTGGGAGCAGCAGCAGTTTAGTGTGGATGTAGAAAAGTTAAGTCATGTAAGAGTAATAGACAAGGTAGTAGATGTGTATGTGGCTGTGTTGGGGTAGTAGTATAGTAGGAGTGGTAACATTTGTGTAGGGGTAATGGAAGTGGTAGTAGGGGGATTACCATCAGAGATTAGCAGCTGTGGCAGTGACTTCATCAGCAGCGATGCAATATGGAATGTTATGGTAGGTAGGCAGACAGCAGCAGTGACATGATGTGGCTAACGATATATAGCCACTGTCAGCAATGGCAAATCTATTTATTAATTTATCTATATATCAGAGGTATGTGAAAATCCTTATGGATACATGCCTGATTCATTTTGAAAAAAGTGATGTTTTGTACACTGGCAGAGGCCAACTTTGTCAATTTAGGTGTGACAATGCCACCTGCCGTGCTGAAAGCCCACTATGAGATGACACTGGGGGCTGGACAAGACAGTACAGAGAGGGAAAACTGGGCCACTGTTACAATCTGCCTGCCCAGAAGTTCATGGTGTCAGGGAACACGGTATATGATGGAGAACAGCCACAGTCTAGGTAGGACTGAACTTGGGTGTGCCAGCAGTATGTTCGTTTTCTGATTTGCGTCAGCCTGGGGCTGCACATGAAAAAACTGCACCATCATGTTCATGGTCCTGAACTGACTGCTGCAGCTTCTGCTGATTGTGGTAGCAGAGACGGCTGGAGGTGGATGACTTGGTGGGGGGTATATCCTGGTAATACAGAAATTTGCCCTATACATTGAAAGGCTTTT
Source organism: Bufo bufo (assembly GCF_905171765.1). Classification (NCBI taxonomy): domain Eukaryota; kingdom Metazoa; phylum Chordata; class Amphibia; order Anura; family Bufonidae; genus Bufo; species Bufo bufo. The sequence goes on along the minus strand of NC_053393.1, from coordinate 399,250,882 downwards.
CTGGGGCTGCAAGGTGGAGGAATGGTGTGACCCTTGGCTCCAAGGCATCTCAGAATCATAGATGACCTCGACATTATCCTGCTGTGACTGAGAGGAGGAGTGAGTCATCTAGTCCACAATGTCATCCTATTTCTTCTCACTAATATTGTGGCACCTATTCAAATCGAGGGAAAACAGTTGCCCATTACTACTACTGGCCGGATGGCAGATGCTACTACTGATGTTTGGACTACTATTCCACATTCTGATTCTTGGATGGTGAGACATGGGTCATTCATTTCATTTTCCACTCTTGCGTGTACCATGCATTTTATTATGAGGCCTATAAAAATGTAAAATCAGAGGTATGGTACACAGATTATTAAACAGTAGCAAAATTGCAAGTGTTTTTTTCTGTAATTTGCATATAGAGATGCAATTAAACATCAATCCCCTTCCACAAACACACTTTATACTGGTATTGACAATTTACAATGGTAATAATGCAGTTATTGCAGGAAAAACGCATTCACTAAAATTCCTATACTAATACAGTTATTTCTGTAAAATACATTTGCTGTAACTACACAGCATCTTGAAGTAGTTCAATGCGTTACCTAAAACGGGTATAATAATGCAGTTATTGCAGTAAAATGCGTTCACTAAAACGGGCGTACAAATGCAATTATTGCATTAAAATGTGTTTGCTGTGATTGCACGGTATCTTGAAATAATACAACGCGTTAACTAAACTGGGTATAGTAATGCCGCTATTGCATTAAAATATGTTTGTTAACACAGTAAAATGTTTTTGCTGTAACAACACAGTCTTGAAGTTATACAATGCGTTCACTAACATGGGTATATTAATGTAATTTTTACTGTAAAATGCATTCACTAACACGGTTATAATAATGTGGTTCTTGTAGTTAAATGTGTTTTCTGTAACTGCACGGTTTCTTGAAGTAATATAATACATTGATTAACGTGGTTATACTCATGCAGTTATTGCAGTAAAATGTGTTCACTAACATGGGTATACTTATGCAGTTATTGCAATAAAATACATTTTCTATAACTGCATGGTATCTTGACGTAATACAATGCGTTATTGAAATGCACAGAAATGCTCAAATACTAATGGCAGATAAATTACAGAAACAGGTTTTTAGAGAAGAAAAAGGGAAAATTGCTCAGAGTTTGCTCAGAATGATGCTGGAGTTGCTCACAATAAGCCTATGAACTGTAGAAAACAATGCTGGCTGTGCATTTACAGAAAAAAATTCGGTTTTTGTAGGATTTGGTAGTAAATACATGCTAAATACTAGTGTTGAGCGAAGCGAAGCAATCTAAGCCGAATTCGGTATGAAGTTTAGGAAAACATTGTTTCGCAATGAATCTGAATATCTTCACGCATCATGTAACGAATCAGTTTTTCCTGGCAGCTACACGTATTACAAAGTGAAAGTAAGAAGCCCTGGAATGCAAGACCATCCATAATGCCGTGCAGCCTGCCAATCCGCAGATAGCCATCCCCTATGATGTCACAGCCTTATAAAACCCTCATCCTGTGAGCTGAGCATAGGGAGAGACTTGACAAATAGCTCATGTGCTAGGGACAGTGTTGCTGCAAAGTGTTTTTAAAAAAAAATATTGGAGAGGGAGAGCGCAGGGAGACTGCAGGGAAAGAGTATCGTTGTGTGCATCATGTTCTAGCGCACCGACATTTAGAGTTAATCCGTTATTTTAGTGATGCAGTTACTGTGCCTCAGTATTAAAGGCTTGTGTAATATAATATTATATTATAGCATATACAGTACAGACCAAAAGTTTGGACACACCTTCTCATTCAAAGAGTTTTCTTTATTTTCATGACTATGAAGGCATCAAAACTATGAATTAACACATGTGGAATTATATACATAACAAACAAGTGTGAAACAACTGAAAATATGTCATATTCTAGGTTCTTCAAAGTAGCCACCTTTTGTTTTGATTACTGCTTTGCACACCGGCTGGTTTTAAGTACCCATGTGTGGTGAGCTCCGGCCTGTTGTTTTTAATATGTGATAAGGTACAGCTGATGTTTTTAACCCTCTATGCACCTAACACTTCTTGCACAGTGTTCACTATGTGGAATCACGTACTAAATAGATATATAGTCTATTTAATTGTAATGGAGGCACAGAAATGTATTTATTTCTTTATGAATTACTCTTGATAGTATTATTCAGATCACTTATGTAACTTTTGTATGCTCCTAATATGAGTAGGTTTATAATGTTTATTATGCACTTATGCCATGTGATGATATGGTTAATGATCATGTGACTAAATTGTAGACACGCCTAACCACTGATTGTAATTGATTTGTATTGAATTGTGGGTATATATACCTTGTCTTATGCACTGTTATGTAGCTTGATAAAGGCCTCATTGAGCAGGCCGAAACGTCGCTTGAATAAAGTTTGGGGTCCTCACCCGTTCACTCTATGCTAGAAGTGCTGCCTCATCATTCGCTTGATATATTTAGTGGAGGAAGAGCCGACCTCTGTGGGGATTTGCACCCGGTACACCGTGTCTGACTGTGCTGCTGCACTATTTGTAAAATATATATATATATATATATACAGTACAGACGAAAAGTTTGGACACACCTTCTCATTCAAAGAGTTTTCTTTATTTTCATGACTATGAAAATTGTAGATTCACACTGAAGGCATCAAAACTATGAATTAAAACAAGTGGAATTATATACATAACAAACAAGTGTGAAACAACTGAAAATATGTCATATTCTAGGTTCTTCAAAGTAGCCACCTTTTGCTTTGATTACTGCTTTGCACACTCTTGGCATTTTCTTGATGAGCTTCAAGAGGTAGTCCCCTGAAATGGTTTTCACTTCACAGGTGTGCCCTGTCAGGTTTAATAAGTGGGATTTCTTGCCTTATAAATGGGGTTGGGACCATCAGTTGCGTTGAGGAGAAGTCAGGTGGATACACAGCTGATAGTCCTACTGAATAGACTGTTAGAATTAGTATTATGGCAATAAAAAAGCAGCTAAGTAAAGAAAAACGAGTGGCCATCATTACTTTAAGAAATGAAGGTCAGTCAGTCAGCCGAAAAATTGGGAAAACTTTGAAAGTAAGGGCTATTTGACCATGAAGGAGAATGATGGGGTGCTGCGCCAGATGACCTGGCCTCCACAGTCACCGGATCTGAACCCAATCGAGATGGTTTGGGGTGAGCTGGACCGCAGAGTGAAGGCAAAAGGGCCAGGTGGATACACAGCTGATAGTCCTACTGAATAGACTGTTAGAATTAGTATTATGGCAAGAAAAAAGCAGCTAAGTAAAGAAAAACGAGTGGCCATCATTACTTTAAGAAATGAAGGTCAGTCAGTCAGCCGAAAAATTGGGAAAACTTTGAAAGTAAGGGCTATTTGACCATGAAGGAGAATGATGGGGTGCTGCGCCAGATGACCTGGCCTCCACAGTCACCGGATCTGAACCCAATCGAGATGGTTTGGGGTGAGCTGGACCGCAGAGTGAAGGCAAAAGGGCCAACAAGTGCTAAGCATCTCTGGGAACTCCTTCAAGACTGTTGGAAGACCATTTCAGGGGACTACCTCTTGAAGCTCATCAAGAGAATGCCAAGAGTGTGCAAAGCAGTAATCAAAGCAAAAGGTGGCTACTTTGAAGAACCTAGAATATGACATATTTTCAGTTGTTTCACACTTGTTTGTTATGTATATAATTCCACATGTGTTAATTCATAGTTTTGATGCCTTCATAGTCATGAAAATAAAGAAAACTCTTTGAATGAGAAGGTGTGTCCAAACTTTTGGTCTGTACTGTATATATATATATATATATATATATACACACACTCACCTAAAGAATTATTAGGAACACCATACTAATACGGTGTTGGACCACCTTTTGCCTTCAGAACTGCCTTAATTCTACGTGGCATTGATTCAACAAGGTGCTGATAGCATTCTTTAGAAATGTTGGCCCATATTGATAGGATAGCATCTTGCAGTTGATGGAGATTTGAGGGATGCACATGCAGGGCACAAAGCTCCCGTTCCACCACATCCCAAAGATGCTCTATTGGGTTGAGATCTGGTGACTGTGGGGGCCATTTTAGTACAGTGAACTCATTGTCATGTTCAAGAAACCAATTTGAAATGATTCGAGCTTTGTGACATGGTGCATTATCCTGCTGGAAGTAGCCATCAGAGGATGGATACATGTTCTCATTCTGTTTACGCCAAATTCGGACTCTACCATTTGAATGTCTCAACAGAAATCGAGACTCATCAGACCAGGCAACATTTTTCCAGTCTTCAACAGTCCAATTTTGGTGAGCTCGTGCAAATTGTAGCCTCTTTTTCCTATTTGTATTGCAGATGAGTGGTATCCGGTGGGGTCTTCTGCTGTTGTAGCCCATCCGCCTCAAGGTTGTGCGTGTTGTGGCTTCACAAATGCTTTGCTGCATACCTCGGTTGTAACGAGCGGTTATTTCAGTCAACGTTGCTCTTCAATCAGCTTGAATCAGTCGGCCCATTCTCCTCTGACCTCTAGCATCCACAAGGCATTTTTGCCCACAGGACTGCCGCATACTGGATGTTTTTCCCTTTTCACACCATTCTTTGTAAACCCTAGAAATGGTTGTGCGTGAAAATCCCAGTAACTGAGCAGATTGTGAAATACTCAGACCGGCCCGTCTGGCACCAACAACCATGCCACGCTGAAAATTGCTTAAATCACCTTTCTTTCCCATTCTGACATTCAGTTTGGAGTTCAGGAGATTGTCTTCACAAGGACCACACCCCTAAATGCATTTAAGCAACTGCCATGTGATTGGTTGACTAGATAATTGCATTAATTAGAAATAGAACAGGTGTTCCTAATAATTCTTTAGGTGAGTGTATATAGTGGGGTTTCGCTCTATTAGATAGGGTAAGCGGGAGCAGTACAGAGGCAAAATACAAGTTCTTAACTCAAAACGTCAGTGTTTATTCCCACTTGAGGCAATTGCACAAAACAGCATGTAACTTTGCAGTCTTGGTGTTAATTAACACACAATGAAAAGTTCATATAGCACAAGTCACCTTGCTGGCAGTTCTGCCTCCAGTAGTCCACAGCAGGCTATAGGGGGCCTGTTTCCCCAGCGTGTGGCTCTCAACCCTCTAGCACAGCACAAAGCCTCAGATCCCAAAAACAGAGACATCTCTGCTGAGCCCAGCTGCCTATTTATGGACCGGTCCGGTATTTGTCCTCAATCCCTCACTGTATCACAATATATATATATATATATATATACACACACATACAGTGGATATAAAAAGTCTACACACCCCTGTTAAAATGTCAGGTTTCTGTGCTGTAAAAAAAATTTGACAAAGATAAATCATTTCAGAACTTTTTCCACCTTCAATGTGACCTATAAACTGTACCACTCAATTGAAAAACAAACTGAAATCTTTTAGGTGGAGGAAAGAAAACAAAAAAAACTAAAATAATGTGGTTACATAAGTGTTCACAATTAAGCAATCACATTCAAAATCATGTTAAATAGGAGTCAGCATACACCTGCCATCATTTAAAGTGCCTCTGATTAACCCCAAATAAAGTTCAGCTGCTCTAGTTGGTCTTTCCTGAGATTTTTTTAGTCGCATCCCACAGCAAAAGCCATGGTCTACAGAGAGCTTCCAAAGCATCAGAGGGATCTCATTGTTAAAAGGTATCGGTCAGGAGAAGGGTACAAAAGAATTTCCAAGACATTAGATATGCCATGGAACACAGTGAAGACAGTCATCATCAAATGGAGAAAATATGGCACAACAGTGACATTACCAAGAACTGGACGTCCCTCCAAAATTGATGAAAAGACAAGAAGAAAACTGGTCTGGGAGGCTACCAAGAGGCCTACAGCAACATTAAAGGAGCTGCAAGAATATCTGGCAAGTACTGGCTGTGTGGTACATGTGACAACAATCTCCCGTATTCTTCATATGTCTGGACTATGGGGTAGAATGGCAAGACGAAAGCCTTTTCTTTCGAAGAAAAACATCCAAGCCAGGCTACATATTGTAAAAACACATCTGAAGTCTCCCAAAAGCATGTGGGAAAAAGTGTTATGGTCTGATAAAACCAAAGTTGAACTTTTTGGCCATAATTCCAAAAGATATGTTTGGCCCCAAAACAACAATGCACATCACCAAAAGAACACCATACCCACAGTGAAGCATGGTGGCGGCAGCTTCATGCTTTGGGGCTGTTTTTCTTCAGCTGGAACTGGGGCCTTAGTTAAGCTAGAGGGAATTCTGAACAGTTCCAAATACCAGTCATTATTGGCACAAAACCTTCAGGCTTCTGCTAGAAAGCTGAACATGAAGAGGAACTTCATCTTTCAGCATGACAGCGACCCAAAACATACATCCAAGTCAACAAAGGAATGGCTTGACCAGAAGAAAATTAAAGTTTTGGAATGGCCCAGCCAGATCCCAGACCTGAATCCGATTGAAAATCTGTGGGGTGATCTGAAGAGGGCTGTGCACAGGAGATGCCCTCACAATCTGACAGATTTGGAGTGTTTTTGCAAAGAAGAGTGGGCAAATCTTGCCAAGTTAAAATGTGCCATGCTCATAGACTCATTATTTTCAGGGTGTGCACACTTATGCAACCATATTATTTTATTTTTATATTTTTTCTTCCCTCTACCTAAAAGATTTCAGTTTGTTTTTCAATTGAGTTGTACAGTTTATAGGTCACATTAAAGGTGGAAAAAGTTCTGAAATGATTTATCTTTGTCTCATTTATTTACATCACAGAAACCTGATATATATTTTTATATCCACTGTATATATACAGACAGAGAGAGAACGCAGCCACATGCAGATTCTAGTAAACTCCCTTTAGTTTTTTTTTTCTTTAAATATATATAGGGATACATTTTTGTTGTTTAATTTCAGTAACATCACAGATGACACTTGCTCTGTGTATTATAGTATTTCAGTAATAAAACACTATCCTAACTAATTGCTTCACATGTCAATATAGATTTGTCTTTAAAACCACTCACGATACTCTCAAATCCCCAGTTATCACATTCTCATATGGTTTGCCTCTAAATATTAGAGCCAAGTCACAGAATAAAATAGCCTGTCAATTTACTTTTAAAAACTTGCAAAATTGAAATGGTTATTTCAAGAATTTATAGTTGGCTTTTGAATTACACTAAAGGCAGAACATTATTTATATGCTGCTCCATCTCTGCCTGTAAGGAATGATCAAGCTGAAAGATGTGGGCCTTTGGGCTAAATGGAAGTTAGATATTTATTTTTGATTATGTGGATGGATTGAATAAGCTTCCTACAAGTGCTTTCTCATGTGTCTACATGACTGAAGTGTAGATGTAAAGCAGACCTTCCATCCTGGCAAGTACAATCACATTGTTTGATTCCACAGTATTTGTGTTTTTTTTTTATATTATTTAATAGTGATAGCACAGATTGCCTAATGCCTAAACCAATTATATACATATAGGGGGTCACTTATGGAAACATATATGTCAGTTTTGAGGGGTAAAAAAGTCGCAAGTTATGGCAATTGCGACCTTTCCATTGCAACTTGCCATTTTTAACAGACAACCTGGTGTATTTTTTTAAGACTAAGTCAAATAACACAGTGTGTTGCACCAAATACATGAAAACTGTGCACCAATTCCAAAATTTTGCACAACTACACAATATTAAAAGTGACATGAAAATGATCTAAAATTATAAATGACCCCCAATAATATTTATTTATTTATGTAGAATTCTTGGCTTCTAGAATGTTACACTATTTGAATGATGCGTGATCTATAACACATAAATTACATTAATTCTATTAGTTTGGTGGATCAGTACTTAATAGTGTAATATAGAAACTTAATAATATTAATAATATTGGAAGTGTGGGAAAGGGGAGAAGTTATATGGCAGTGGCTAGTTTATAAGAAACAGGAAAAAGAATTAAGAGGATCTAGTCAATGATGGAAAAATATGCCAGCAAAACAATCAATGGAGAATTGACAATTAAGACAAAAATGTCCTAACTCCAAATCTGTTCTTGGTGATTTGCCCATAGCCATAATATGGTGCCATAATACAGCGATCATTGTCTTTTATGGGGCACCACATTAAAAATGTATACCACTAATTTTGAAATCCTGGCATTCTTTATTGAAAAATATATCATAGGGCTATATGTCTCTAAAAGCTTAGGAGCACCGATCAAATTGTCTATAGCTACCTACAGTATGTTTAAGGACTTGCACACAATGGGGCCTCTTATACAGAATGGAGCCCAGTTCATGGGAACTAAAAGGGGTTGTTCACCTTTGGTGTGTTTTTTTTTCTGACCTCCCACCCTCCAGTGTGGCCGAAACCATTGTGATGAGCATACTTAATGTACTTTAAACCCCCCCAGATGGGTTGCAGTTCCATTTCTCCCCTTCAGGTGCTGCAGCTCAGCAGTGCCATGACACCCATGTGTCTTATCACTGGGTCTAATGGTGAACAACGCCTTTAAGGTGGCTGCAAAAAGAATTCTTACCAGAGCTCTTTTGTGTCTTCTTTTCTTCCCTTGCTTTCTTTGCTACTGTCTATCAATTACCGTATTTTTCTCTTTATAAGACGCACCTGATGATAAGACGCACCTAGGTTTTTGAGGAGGAAAATAAGAAAAAATATATATTTTGAACCAAAAGGTGTGCTTTTGGTGGGGTTTGAACTAATGGTGGTCTGTGGATGACACTGTTATGGAGAGAATCTGTGGATGACGCACTGTTATGGGGGCATCTGTGAATGACACACTGGTATGGGGGGAGCTGTGGATGACACACTGTTATGGGGGCATCTGTGAATGACACACTCTTATGGGGATCTGTGGATGATGCACTGTTATGGGGGCATCTGTGGGTGACGCACTGTTATGGGGGCATCTGTGGGTGACACACTGTTATGGGGGATCTGTGGATGACATACCGTTATGCGTGATCTGTGGATGACACTGTTATGGGTATTTGTGGATGAAAAACTGATATGGGGGGAGCTGTGGATGACACTGTTATGGGGGATCTGTGGATAATACTGTTATGGGGATCTGTGGATATACTGCTATGGGGATATCTGTTGATGACACTGTTATGGGTGGGATCTGTGGATGACACTGTTATGGGTGGGATCTGTGGATGACACTGTTATGGGGGGGATAGTGGATGACACAGAGGGTATATAGCGTCTTATGCTGGTCCTATCTGTGTCTTCTCATGTCCCTGTGTAAATAGTGACCTCCATTACACTGGGCCCCGCTCACAGCAGTCTTTATATGTAAAGATTAGTCTTGTAATTCTCAACAAGTGGCTCTGCTTTGTTAAACTACTGTAATCATCTGTAGTAGTACTCACTATCAAGCTAGCAGGCAGGCCGGCAGCGTAAAGTCACTCAGTCAGTCACGCTACTGCTACGCCAGCTTCATTAATGAAGTGGGAGGAGCATGAATGATTGAGTGATGTTAGGCTGCCGGCCTGCTAGCTTGAGAGTGAGTACTGCTACAGACGATTAAGGCAGTTTAACAAAGCGGAGCCACTTGTTGAGGATTACATCACTAATCTTTACATATGAAGACTGCTGTGAGTGGGGCCCGGTGTAATGGAGTACAGTGACTGCATCGGGCCCTGCTGCAAGTGAAACAGCAGTTGCCAGCCTCCAGCCCCTCCTCCCACCTCGCATGATAGAGCTCTGATACATTGTAGGCCGTGCTGTGCAGCATAGCGGCCGGCGATGTATCAGTGTCTGCAATGTAAAAATTGCAACCTTCTCTTTATAAGACGCACTGCCATTTCCCCTCCACTTTTGGGGGGGGGGGGGAGTGCGTCTTATAAAGCGAAAAATACAGTACATGTAAAAACCTATAAAGCAGATTCTCATAAGAAACCAAAAAAAGTCAAAAAGTCAGCCATCACTATTCAAATCCAATCAGATTTATCAATATTAAAATCTGGTGAGACTGTGCATATGGAATTATCTTACGGTCAGTTTTGGTGAAATATGTTACCATGGATAGTCATGAGTTAGCATCTTAAATGATGTTCAGGATCAATTTACTTAAAGAGAATGCGTCATCACAAAATGACCTATTGTTTAAATCACGCTTTTATGTTTAACATATTTCTAAAGAATTTTTGATGAGTTTCGCATGTCAGTTTTCACATTGGCCACTAAGACTAATAATAGGTGTCACTTTTTGGTCTGTACAGATCATGCAGTTTTGATCTGCTTATTTGTCTAATCCTGCCTGTAATGATATCATATCTTTGTATAGATAAGACAGGATCCACCATACACAATTGGTGATTATCAAATCTTATCTATTCTTTCCTTGTACAATGACCTCTGCACAGGCCACGGAACATGCCTACAAAACTCTCCCATAGAAGTCAATGAGGTCCCCTCCTGATCCTGATCATTGTGTCTATGGCCCATGGGGCTGCCATAAAGAAATTTACTTTATAAATTCAGTTAAGAACAGCTCAGGCAAGATGTCCGCCCCCATAATTATGTTCAGGAAATAGAATAAAAAATCTGTAATAAGAAAATAAAAAAAGATTAGAAAAAAAGGAGATGTTTTACTATCTAGTTTTAACTGGCAGATACCATTTTTGGTGACACATTTCCTTTAAATTTGGTCATCATGGGTTCAGGCTCCTAATCTTAATTCCTACAGACATACAGCAATGCAATTTCTCAGAGAGCAAAGCGTGCACTGCAGGTCATTGAGTGTAACAACGAGGCATCATCTATTGTTAAATTACAGCTTTGTTTCTTTCTAAATTCCCTAAGTGAACTCCACTGTGTGAATTCTAAGATGAATTTCAGCAGATATTGTTCAAAGATTGATTTGACTCAGTTCATATCCCACCAACCCACTTGACAGTCTACAAACATAATCAATATCGTAACACTACAGGTAATTACTCATTAGAGGTGCTCTGTCTACCCTGAGGTTTGTATATATCAATTTATCATTTTATTTTCTTGCATGTCAGAAAGGTACATTTACCTTTTCTACAGCATCATTTTGCCAGACAAGGTGAATACTTATTTAATTTGCTTACAAACTGATCTAAATGAAAAGTGCACAAGAAAATAAGGAATCAGTCTTTTATTTATTACAATTGATTAGAAAAATGTTTCATCAGCAGTATATCATCTTGTTTTTGATAGTGTTGATTTTTTTTCTTACCCTGTAAAGCAGTTTTTTTTTACAAACTTGTTCACATTGCTGGACACATGGTTCATAAATAAGAGAAAGTAGAAAAGCATATTAAAAGGGTTTTCAATTGGTTATTGGTAGAGGCATAACACGGAACCACTGATTTGTCTAATCTTTCGCCGCGGCCTTCTCTGTGCTCATAGAACTTAATGGGGCTGAGCGCGATACTAAGCACAGCCGCAATACAATCTATGGCAATGTGCTTGGTAAGCTGAGAGAAGGCAGTGGCACTCACAGGAGCGCCGGTGCCTTCTCAAACAGCTGATCGGCAGGATCTCGGGTCTTGTACCTCCACCAATCAGATACTGATGGCCTATTCTGAGGATACTGTAGATCATCAGTATCAAAATGCCAGAAAACCCCTTTAAGGTATGTTCACATGTGGAAGACATGCTGTGGATCTTCTGCCATGGAAGTGGGGGTGAAAAATGTACAGCATATTACAACATAATAAATCTATCAGCAAAGTGAATAAGATTTTGCCAAAAATTTTAAATTCACATCATGTAATATTATGTAGTGGATTTCCACCATAGGTTTTACCCTTTGAAATACATAGGTCGAAATCTGCAACAAAATCTGCTACAATTAAAATTGTCAAAATAAATAAAAATTAAAACAAAAATAAAAATAGAAATAAAAATATATAATAAATGGCTTCAAACCAATGTTCCACTTAGAGCACTGCAGGTTCGTCGTGAGGTGGGTACCTTTTGCACAGTCCGTGAACATTATATAAAACCACGCTGCTCAACTCCAACACTAGAAAATCACACCCTTAAAGGCACACAGACGGATGGAATATAAAGTTTGACATCAAGGCATGTGTAGTAGACAAATAGATAGGATTGTAGTTATTTAGACAGAATTTGTAAGGGGTCCTTTTTTCATTGGCTGGTTAAACATGTGATCGGAAGGGTTAATAGCACTGAATGGAGTGCGAGGCTGAGGAGTAAAAAAACGTGATCATGAGAACTTTTGGAACAATGTGGTTACAAATTCATTGAGGAAATTGAGGAGTTAGTGATGATTGGAGTTATTATACCACGTGATAGGAGAGGACCATGTGGTTACAAATTCATTGAGGAAACTGAGGAGTTAGTGTGGCTTGGATGTATTATACCTGGTGATCAGAAAGGAGGGGAAAGGTAGAGGTTATAAATGGAATTGATGCAGTATCTTTCTGCAAAAGACAGGATTTATGGACTATGTAATTATTATATAAAAATATATAAATTTATTGAGGTTGTGGGTTTTAAATGTATATTTAAAAGATGTTTTTTTTAAATTGTGAAATGAAATACAATTGCAAAGAGACCTTTCGGGGCAACGCCCACATTGTTACAAAAGGGAGTTACTCAAGAAGATTTGTAGATGCCCCTGACGAAGCGGAGGCGAAACCCTGGTTGGGCATTTGGCGAAAGGACTAAATATGCAGTTTATATGATTGTGATTTTATGGAAATTATGAGTATAACAAAATAGCCTTATAAGATAAAGTACTTCACTATGTCGGGCCATTTCTCTTATAAATATAGGAGATAAGAGCACAGAACATTGTGGAAGTTGAGGTTACCTAACTAGGAACCAACCATTTCTGAGGAACTCTCTGCATATATTGTAAGGGATCGCTCTCTCTCAGGTGGTCGCAATCACAGACTTCTCCTCTGACAAAGGGGTTCAAGTCCAAAAGTTGCTTTATTTTGGCACTTCAGCACCATCATAAACTTCGAAAATAAACACCTGCCCATCTGGGCTCTACCTAATACACGTGTTGTCTCTACCTCACCTATAGAGTGCCCTTCACACACAGGATTAGATCCGGCTTCCTCAGTCATATAGGGTCCAGCAGCCTCCAGGCTGTGACCACACCAGCACCCTTGGGGGGAGATGGTCCAGAAGTTCTCCCGATTCTGACCATGCGGCCCTCTTTCCGTAGGCGTCGCTTGGCCCCCTGAACTTCAGGCTTTATCAAGCCTCATGGCCCCTCAGCCCTCCTGCTGAGACCACACAGTGCCTCTCAGGCTCCCCTCTCTCTCAGGCTTCCTCAGCCTTTCTCCCCCCAAGTCATACACAGAGGGTTGTTTTATCCCTCCTTGATTACAGCAGCAGGCCTCACCTGCGATCACCTCCGGCAAAAGACAATACATGTAGTGGAAGGGTGTGGACTGGCAGATCCCACTACTAAACCTATCCCCCAGTCCACATGAAATCCAGCCCAGAACAACATCTAGATGAAACTGTCTCAGCAAACTACACTTTGCTGAAACTACTGCAGCTATCTGGATTTCAGTTATCTCACCCAGCTGAGGTATCTAGGTCGGATATGCACGCCTCCCAGCACTTATACTGTACACATCACCACAATATATACACTGCTCAAAAAAATAAAGGGAACACTTAAACAACACAATGTAACTCCAAGTCAATCACACTTCTGTGAAATCAAACTGTCCACTTAGGAAGCAACACTGAGTGACAATCAATTTCACATGCTGTTGTGAAAATGGGATAGACAACAGGTGGAAATTATAGGCAATTAGCAAGACACCCCCAATAAAGAAGTGGTTCTGCAGGTGGTGATCACAGACCACTTCTCAGTTCCTATGCTTCCTGGCTGATGTTTTGGTCACTTTTGAATGCTGGCGGTGCTTTCACTCTAGTGGTAGCATGAGACGGAGTCTACAACCCACACAAGTTGCTCAGGTAGTGCAGCTTATCCAGGATGGCACATCAATGCGAGCTGTGGCAAGAAGGTTTGCTGTGTCTGTCAGCGTAGTGTCCAGAGCATGAAGGCGCTACCAGGAGACAGGCCAGTACATCAGGAGACGTGGAGGAGGCCGTAGGAGGGCAACAACCCAGCAGCAGGACCACTACCTCCGCCTTTGTGCAAGGAGAAACAGGAGGAGCACTGCCAGAGCCCTGCAAAATGACCTCCAGCAGGCCACAAATGTGCATGTGTCTGCTCAAACGGTCAGAAACAGACTCCATGAGGGTGATCTGAGGGCCCGACGTCCACAGGTGGGGGTTGTGCTTACAGCCCAACACCGTGCAGGACGTTTTGCATTTGCCAGAGAACACCAAGATTGGCAAATTCGCCTCTGGCGCCCTGTGCTCTTCACAGATAAAAACAGGTTCACACTGAGCACATGTGGCAGACGTGACAGAGTCTGGAGACGCCGTGGAGAACGTTCTGCTGCCTGCAACATCCTCCAGCATGACCGATTTGGCATTGGGTCAGTAATGGTGTGTTGTGGCATTTTTTTGGAGGGCCGCACAGCCCTCCATGTTCTTGCCAGAGGTAGCCTGACTGCCATTAGGTACCGAGATGAGATCCTCAGACTCCTTGTGAGACCATATGCTGGTGCGGATGGCCCTGGGTTCCTCCTAATGCAAGACAATGCTAGACCTCAGGTGGCTGAAGTGTGTCAGCAGTTCCTGCAAGATGAAGGCATTGATGCTATGGACTGGCCCGCCCGTTCCCCAGACCTGAATCCAATTGAGCACATCTGGGACATTATGTCTCGCTCTATCCACCAACATCACGTTGCACCACAGACTGCCCAGGAGTTGGCAGATGCTTTAGTCCAGGTCTGGGAGGAGATCCCTCAGGAGACCGTCCGCCACCTCATCAGGAGCATGCACAGGCGTTGTAGAGAGGTCATACAGGCACGTGGAGGCCACACACACTACTGAGCCTCATTTTGACTTGTTTTAAGGGCATTACATCAAAGTTGGATCAGCCTGTAGTGTGTTTTTCCACTTTAATTTTGAGTGTGACTCCAAATCCAGACCTCCATGGGTTGAAAAATTTGATTT
This sequence comes from Bufo bufo, assembly GCF_905171765.1. Taxonomy (NCBI): domain Eukaryota; kingdom Metazoa; phylum Chordata; class Amphibia; order Anura; family Bufonidae; genus Bufo; species Bufo bufo. Next base: position 399,235,755 of record NC_053393.1, on the reverse strand, counting down.
CCATTTTTAATTTTTGTGTGATTTTGTTGTCAGCACATTCAACTATGTAAAGAACAAAGTATTTCAGAAGAATATTTAATTAATTCAGATCTAGGATGTGTTATTTTTGTGTTCCCTTTATTTTTTTGAGCAGTGTATATATATATATATATATATATATATATTGTGACAGAGTGTCTGGAGAAGTAGTGGACGGGGTCTATGTGTGCCCAAGATTCCTCACTTCTGTCATTTAAAAGCAACCAGGGAAATGTTCAGGAGAGGTCTCTGCAATTCGGGTCTGCATAAAACCTGTTTTTAGGGCCTGTGTTGCTGGAGTGGGGAGAGAAGGGTGGGCCCCACTCCATCCGGACAGTCCGGGTTTTGGGCTGTCAGGTAATTACTCCTCAGGTGTGTTAGCCTGATATAAGGCTGAGAATGCAGACACAACTCTCTCAGCCTGGGAACAGGTTACCTGCATGGAGCCTGTGAGAGCACTTCAAGAGGTACGGACTTTGCTATTTTGTTTGGGTGCTTGGTATTAGGCCGGCACTTGGTCAGGGAGGTTTCATGCTGTATAGTTAGAGCCGGACAGACAGGATTTTTGTTTGTTATATTTTATGTTCTGTACCTCAACCTGACAATAAAACTGGCTGAGGTCAGTTAAACGAAGTTCCTGCCGTGTGGACTGTAACTGCTTCGGTGTGCCTGCTAAACTGTGCCTGTCTACCCAGGAGACGACAGCCCCACTACCTAATCCCTTACATTTGGTGGAGGATGCCGGCACACCAAATTCTGGCATAAGAAAAAAAAAAAAAAACTGAACATTTAAAGGGACGGAGTCCATTTTTGTGCTGTGCACCAAAGACTGTTTTCTGCCTCTTGGAAAATAGAGGATGTGGTTAAAGCTATGTTGCAAGCTGTTGCATCTCAACAGGAGGCTACCCGAGTGCAGCGGGAGGCTACCCTAGTACAGCAAAAGGCGCTTGAGGAAACCAGCCGCAGGCTGACGGCCCAACTGGAGGCTGCACAAGAGGCGCAAAGAAAAGACCGAGAGACCTTAGCAGTTGTGGTGCAGCAACTTACCAGTGTCGCTGGACGGGTCCCAGGTATGGCAGAGGCCCCTCATGCCGCCATAAGGGCTAGTCACTTTCTGCAAAAGATGACAACCGCAGATGACGTGGAGGCCTTCCTGACCACCTTTGAAAGGACTGCCGAGCGAGAGGGTTGGCCAAAGGCACAGTGGGCCGGATTGTTGGCCCCCTTCCTTTCAGGAGAACCCCAAAAGGCATATTTTGACCTGGAGAATTATGATGCTATGGACTATGTTATGCTAAAAAAGGAGATACTTACACGCCTTGGTGTTACTCTTTCGGTCCGTGCACAGCGTGTGCACAACTGGGACTACAGTATGGATAAACCTCCACGTTCCCAAATGCACGACCTCATACACCTGACCAAGAAGTGGTTGCAGCCGGAGTTCCTGACAGGCCCTCAGATGGTGGAACGGGTTGTGATGGACCGGTACTTAAGGGCCCTCCCCGTTACCTTGCGCAAGTGGGTGAGCCATGGTGACCCCAAGAATGCTGACCAGATGGTGGAGATGGTGGAGAGGTACACATCCGCAGAGGAGCTATTGAGTCTGCCACAGCGCCCCCCAGCCCCGCAGCGGAGATCTCCAGGACTACCTGGTAAGACTGTTCTAAGGGAAAAGGGGGCTGGCAGAAGTGATATATCTGTGGGTGCAAGTGGAGAGACTGGAGGCCCAGGCTCTAGAAGCTGGCAAGCCGTGCCAGGGAGGTCTGTGGCCTATAAGAGACTTAATAGGGACTTAATAAAATGTTTCAGATGTCAAATGCCAGGTCATGTTGTTGCCAATTGCCCAATGTATGGTGAACCAATGCAATGTGATGCCTCATATATAAACCGCCGTTTATCACTGTATGCTCAGCCTGCGTGTGTGGCTTTATCAAATACTGGGGGGGAGAAACAAATGTGTGTTATTACGGTGGAAGGTAAAGATGTGAGTGCCTTGTTGGACTCAGGCAGTCTGGTCACCCTAGTAAAAACGGATTTGGTAAACCCCAGGAAATGGCAAACTAAAGCCATTGCGGTAACCTGCATACATGGAGACACCCGTAATTATCACACTGCTGTGGTAGATGTAAATACCCGGTTCGGGGCAGGAAAATTTATGGTTGGTTTAGTGCCTAGGTTAATGCATGATGTCATCATGGGGCGGGATTTCCCACATTTCTGGCAGCTATGGGAACATAAACTTTCAAATGCCTGTCAGGAAGGAGATGACCTACCACTGGGTACCGAGAGGTGTGGGTATTTAAGAGAGACTTCTGTTGATGATGAATCGTTTCCCTTGTCTGTCATGGTGGGGGAGCCTGAGGTCTCTGACCATAGTGATGGGATAGAAGAGGGTCAGAGCAGTCCAGAGAGGGAAGACTCCCTTAATGACAATTTGTTAGACCTGGCAGTACGGAAAGAGCAATTTGGTGCTGAGCAATTAAAAGATCCCACCCTTACTAGAGCCAGGGAAAATGTGAAGTCTATTGATGGTAAACTGGTGGAACCGGACGGCAGACTTTGTTTCCCGCATATGGCTGTGAAACATGACTTATTGTACCAAGTGGTAAAAAGGGGAGAGGATCTGGTGGAACAACTGGTGGTTCCTAAAGTGTACCGACGAACGGTACTAGATATTGCTCATGGTCACCTTATGGGGGGCATTTGGGAGCTGAAAAGACTACAGACAGAGTCCTTCAAAGGTTCTTTTGGCCGGGGGTCCATAAAGATGTTAAAGACTATTGCGACACCTGCCCCAAGTGCCAAATTTCGGCTCCTAGGCCACACTATCGTAGTCCCCTGGTACCTCTACCAATCATTGAAATACCATTTGAGAGAATAGCCATGGATCTGGTGGGGCCCCTGGTAAGATCTGCTCGAGGCCACCAACATATTCTCGTAATCATGGACTACGCTACTCGTTACCCGGAAGCTATACCCTTACGTAATACGTCATCCAAGGCCATAGCTAAAGAGTTGGTGCAGGTGTTCAGTCGCGTGGGACTACCAAAAGAGATCCTAACAGATCAGGGTACCCCCTTTATGTCACGCATCATGAAGGAGTTATGTAAACTGTTCAAAGTTAAACAGCTGCGTACCTCTGTCTACCATCCACAGACTGATGGACTGGTAGAGAGATTTAATAAAACTCTAAAAGCCATGCTTAAAAAAGTGGTAGACAAAGATGGGAAAAACTGGTATTTCCTTCTCCCCTATCTTATGTTTTCCATCCGTGAAGTGCCTCAGTCCTCTACAGGCTACTCCCCATTTGAGTTGCTATATGGTCGCCACCCTAGGGGTCTGCTAGATATAGCAAAAGAAACTTGGGAAGAAGAAGCTACCCCCTATAGAAGTGTCATAGAACATGTGGCACAAATGTAAGATCGTATATCTGCGGTGATGCCTATTGTACGAGAACATATGGCCCAGGCTCAGGGGGCACAACAAAGGGTGTATAACCGCAGTGCCAGAGTACTTACCTTTGCGCCAGGTGACCGGGTTCTGGTACTGATCCCTACGGTAGAGAGTAAATTCCTGGCTAAGTGGCAAGGCCCCTTTGAGGTGATAGAGAAAGTAAATGAGGTAAACTATAAAATCCGTCAACCAGGTAAGAGGAAGCCTGAGCAAATATACCACGTCAATCTTATAAAACCGTGGAAAGATCGACTATCACTTGATACCTCCTTCCCACCAGAGCAGAGGTGCTCTGGGAAGCCCCTGTTGCCAGAGGTAACAGTACCCGACTCCCTGGCCAAGACACAAAAGGTAGAAGTGCAGGGGTTCCTCTTTAAGAATAGGGATTTTTTCTCAGAGATCCCAGGTCGCACCTCTGTCATAAAACATGACATCATTACAGAACTAGGGAACAGGGTTAAGCTGCGACCCTACAGAATACCAGAGGCCATGAGAGGGCTTATCTCTGAAGAGGTGAGGAAAATGTTGGAACTTGGGGTAATTGAAGAGTCCCATAGCCAGTGGTCCAGTCCTATAGTTCTGATCCCTAAACCAGATGGCAGCTGGAGGTTTTGCAATGACTTCCGGAAGTTGAACACCATATCTAAGTTTGATGCTTACCCAATGCCCCGTGTTGATGAGCTCATTGACAGGCTCGGAAATGCCAGGTATATAACCACTCTACACCTAACCAAGGGATACTGGCAAATTCCCCTGACAAATGAGGCCAAAGAGAAAACTGCCTTTGCCACTCCTGATGGGTTGTTTCATTATGTGGTCTTGCCGTTTGGTTTGCATGGAGCCCCTGCAATCTTCCAGAGGGTGATGGATAAGATTTTAAGAGCCCACAGACGGTACGCAGCCGCATATCTGGATGACATCATCATCCAAAGTCCAGACTGGGAATCCCATCTACCTAGGGTGCAGGCGGTTATCAATTCCCTGTGTGAGGCAGGCTTCACAGCCAATCCCAAAAAATGTGCCATTGGTCTTGAAGATGCTAAGTATCTAGGTTATATCATAGGCCGAGGCCTAGTAAAGCCCCAGTTAAACAAAATCGAAGCCATACAAAGATGGCCTCAACTGGTAAACAAGAAGCAAGTCCGTGCCTTCTTGGGGATTACAGGCTATTACCGGCGATTTATACCTAATTTTGCTTCCCTTGCAGCCCCATTAACGGACCTGACAAAAGGGAAAGACTCTGTCATGGTCAAGTGGTCACAAGAGGCGGAAAAATCATTTCAGACTCTAAAAACACTCCTGTGTGCTCAGCCAGTGCTGATAACCCCAGACTTTAAGAAAGGGTTTGTCCTACAGACTGATGCGTCTGAGGTGGGACTGGGGGCAGTACTGTCACAGGTACGGGATGGAGAAGAACACCCTGTACTGTATCTGAGCAGGAAACTTAATGACCATGAGCAAAAATATGCAATTGTGGAAAAAGAGTGCCTCGCTATTAAATGGGCCTTGGAAGCACTCCGCTACTATTTGCTTGGCCGTCACTTTGAATTGGTCACGGATCATGCTCCCTTAAAATGGATGTGTGAGAATAAGGAAAAAAATAGGAGGGAAACAAGATGGTTCTTAGCCCTGCAAGAGTACCAGTTTACCGTAAAGCACAGGCCAGGGACCCAAATGGGAAATGCAGATGCCTTGTCACGTGTACATTGTCTGATGTCCAGATGTGTTCCAGCCCCAGGTCTGAAACAGGGGGGGAGGATATGTGACAGAGTGTCTGGAGAAGTAGTGGACGGGGTCTATGTGTGCCCAAGATTCCTCACTTCTGTCATTTAAAAGCAACCAGGGAAATGTTCAGGAGAGGTCTCTGCAATTCGGGTCTGCATAAAACCTGTTTTTAGGGCCTGTGTTGCTGGAGTGGGGAGAGAAGGGTGGGCCCCACTCCATCCGGACAGTCCGGGTTTTGGGCTGTCAGGTAATTACTCCTCAGGTGTGTTAGCCTGATATAAGGCTGAGAATGCAGACACAGCTCTCTCAGCCTGGGAACAGGTTACCTGCATGGAGCCTGTGAGAGCACTTCAAGAGGTACGGACTTTGCTATTTTGTTTGGGTGCTTGGTATCAGGCCGGCACTTGGTCAGGGAGGTTTCATGCTGTATAGTTAGAGCCGGACAGGCTTAGGATTTTTGTTTGTTATATTTTATGTTCTGTACCTCAACCTGACAATAAAACTGGCTGAGGTCAGTTAAACGAAGTTCCTGCAGTGTGGACTGTAACTGCTTCGGTGTGCCTGCTAAACTGTGCCTGTCTACCCAGGAGACGACAGCCCCACTACCTAATCCCTTACAATATATATATATATATATATATATATATATATATTTACCATTCCCAATCAGTCATAGAGCATTTTTTGTTGGCAGACTTCTCTGCTGATTATCTGAAATAGTAGAGACTAGCTCAGGAAGGGACACTGCTGGTTGCCTGATCGCATATATGTTCTTGTTGGCTGTGAACAGACCTAGCAGAACACTGGAAGGAATAATTGCCTTAATTGCATTGGATTGTGCCAGTGCAGATGGCACAAAGCTAGAGTATTGATAGTTCTGCTGGACATGATTCCTGAGTGAGATTTTAGTATTATATACTACTTATTAGCAGTAGTAAAGGGTAGTCTGAGAGGTGGTCAAGGATCACATGTCAAAAATTTTCTTCCACGATCAGAGCTTTTGAATTAGTCATTATTGTAATCTCCTTTAAGAAAACACAACAGAATAGCAATACTGATGTGAAGATATTTTTTGACTAAATTGTTGAAGAAAAAAAGAAAAATTGTGAAAAAAGGTTGAGCAGTGGTTGAGAGACGAGCAGTGGTTGCAATCACACTTCCAAATGAAAATAAGCTTTCTCCATGGCTGCTTCCAGCTTCAGGCTCTGGTCCTGCAGCAGTGACATCATCTTCCTGGCTGCAGTATTGACATTATATACACACCTCATCACTGTGCTGCTGTCATTGACCTCAACAGTGTATGGCATGTGACTGCTGAGGCCAGTGATTGGCTGCAGCAGTGAGATAGTAGGTATGAGACTTCACCACTGCTGCCAATAAATGGCAGCACTGGTGGGGAGGACTGTAGCACAGCAGTGGAAGCAGGAGGGGAAAAAAGTGGTGTGTATGACTGTCATTTTATTACATTTACCGCTCCTGGGAAATTGTCATTTAACATGGACTACTCCTTTAAGCATGGTCCAAGATATTTAACATTTTATATAAACAATATTTCCAGCAAATTTGCATAAATGTCATAAATAGTGATGTCATTTTAAGCATGACCTTAACAGATAACATCAGAAATGGATATCATAAGACTTCGGTTTAAAAGATACTTGATGTCAGTTCACAAATTAGTCACGATCACTAGAATGATGGAGGCCCTGGAGTCTTAAGCAGTCTGTACATATGAGATGGGGCTATCTCTCCTGATTCTTCCATACATACAGGGCCGGCGTTAGGGGGGGCAAACTGGGCAATTGCCCAGGGTCTCGATCCTCTAAGGGGCCCCCTGCTTCAGTCCTGGCAGATCGCACATGGTTGAACAATCTGGACTCCAGAGTGGGGGATTTCCCAGCTTAGGAGTCCCTGCTCTGACTTCATATATGGATGTGTCCATATATGGAGTCAGTGTTATGAACATGAAAGGGGTATTCCCAAGCATTAATGATTATGCTTGGGCACACCCTGTGTATATAAGTCTAATTTTTTTTTTTTTTTTTTTTTGTTATATTTTTTATATTTTCAAAACTTTTATATTTTATTTTTTTTAGTTCTTGTTAAGTCCCCCAAGTGGACCACAACTTACAATCATCAGATGTAAATTGCTCTATTAGTCTGTATAGAAAATACTATATCACAGTTCAGTGCTGCCATCTAGTGGCCTGAACTGGGATATACTAACAATGAGCCTGGAAGCTTAGTACAGGCTGTGGCCTATTTATAGAACAGGATGATTTCCCCAATATCTGTTAGGGGAAATATCGCCTGAAGAGGAATCTCACGCTTCCGGTTTTAAACACTTTCAGATGCTGTGAGTGATGGAAACTCATTACTGTGAGGGGAGGGGACATGTGGCGTATTCTGGGGCCATGAGGGTGAAGAACTGTTTGAGGAGCTTTATGGGGTGTAAATCTGTGAGGGAGAGCCGGAATCGACAGAATGTAACTGTGTTGTTAGTAAATTATTACAAGATTTGGGGCCCCACTTTTGATTTGGCCCAGGGCCACATTTTGTCTAAAACCGGCCCTGAATACATATGTACAGCATGCTCAGCTCAGAGAGAGTGGAGAAATCTTTTGCCAGACACCTCTCTAATTTCCCAGAGAACAAAAGGATCAGACATGCTAGATTTCGGGATATCCCCTGACATCAGCCATTGGGGTCAAGTTGGGAGGCCTCATACACATTGGATTCTTGGATGAACCCGCCAAAATCCACAGGTTTGGCCAACATTTGTGTATGGCCAGCTTTACTCGTTAAGCTCCTTAGCAACTGAAAAACCTATAGGACTCATTTGTACATTACAGTTGAAGTATACATATCTAAAGCGGTTGTGAGGCATTACAAGAAATGGCTGCTTTTCTCTAGAAATACTTCAGTAGAATTAAGATGCAATACCAGACATAACCCATAAAAAATGTGCCCTTTTAGAAAGCAGCCATGTTTGGCTAATCTTATAAAAAATAACTTAAGGTACCATATGGATGTACATTATTGGGTTGGTAAAGGTTTTTGAAACTGAACAGGTAGTACTACTTTACATAACAACACATGTATTTGTCCAGAAATACAGTGTATATAACTTTAATAATTTATTTTCTTCAGCTTCAGCATGTACTTCTATAAATTATTGATGGTTGTTCACTGAATATAAAGCTAGACACACAGGTATAACTTAAATGGTATAGGACACACCTGCTAAAGAGTCTTATATACTGCTATAATAACATCTGAGATAAACCAGACAGAAAATATAATATGAAAGTAATTTACTGTAAAAATGATAAAAATGCTTAAGTGATTGGGAAGAAAATTTCCTTTAAAACATTTTTTTCAAGTCTCCATTAAGCAAGGAAGTAGATATAGTGATGGGTGATGGGTGAGATATGCACAGTTTTGAAGCTACTGTCAAAATTACTTTTTAGTCAGCTGAACTTTTCAAAGGATTGCAGTTAAAATGATTTCGGCATCATGTCAGACACCTCAAACATCGTTGAATTAGGATATATGTGAAAAAATGCTTTCTCTTCAATGTCTGTGTACTGAGTAGGATAAACTATGAAGCAAGAACAGAAAACTACTTAGATCCAACGAGAAATATCAGCCATTGTTTGTTACATTATCTTTTACATCTTCAAATGTTGTGTTCTTTTTTCAGTAAAAATATACATTTTTCTTATAAACCAAGGAATTTGCTTGGTCTAGATTGACTGTCAAAATAGAGTTTATAAATAGATGATCAGTTGGACCCAACCTAAAACAGTTGATAATTGACCATCTAATACTGCAGTGAAGTAGGTGTTTGATCAGCATTCTGACAGCTGAATTCATTATAGCCCATGGGATACACAGTGGAATGGATTACTTCTTTAATTTGAGCTGGGCCACAAAAGAGCAGAGAAAAATGAACTTTGTGGAAAATGTCTAACACTTGACAGGATAACCCGGAGGCAGGAGAGGCATTTCTAGCAAAAGCAATGACATTCCTGTGTTTAGGCATTATCATGTGAGAAGGATTTAGTATAAACTCAGAGGTAGCTTTGAAGACATTACCTGTATTTATAAGTCATACTGTCTTCCCCTTGCCTGCTTGCGATTAATATATCATATACTTTTTAATAATAACCTTTATTAGAATCATTGTCATACAGCCCTCCCTCTAAGAGTAAAAAGAAGAGTAATAGTAAGTCCATAGTAAATCCACTTATAGTGGAAAAACAACGCCAAAATTGAGATGCATAGGCTGTTGACATAGAAGACACTCAACTGTGTATTTTTTTTTGGGAGAATAACAGAAATGATAATGTCCCTTTTGCCAAAGCACTTGACCTTCCATTTTGACACTCTGCTGCTTTGCATCTACAGAACAGAAATATCTTTAACATTATTTTGGGCAAACAATTGGCACAGACTGACCAAGGGTGTCTTACTTTAGGCAGGGATCAGGATAAACATGGGAATTACTAACAAATACTTAATACAACTCATCTTCATCATCTGTCATCATTACATATTGGGATGGAAATAGAAAACGTATGGTTGGTATAGGCTTGCCTCAATTGCTTCCTTTAGAGTGATCTACGAGGGTGTTCTAGAGCTTATCATTTTCTCTAAGGACAATTAGTACTAATGTGTATTCCCAACACCTATGTTTGGTTGTACCATGAACCAGGAGTCAATCTGTTCAGACGTTAGACCAACATCAAGATGAGATCCTGCAACCTAGCCTGATTTATGGAGACCATAGCTGAAACCTTACTAGATATCTTGTCTCTAATCCTAGGAGTTGTGCCTCAAAGTACAAAAGATGAAGAAACATGCTTCTATATTTCTCTGCAGGATGTAAAATTATTAGATATGAACATTAGATATATACCATTTTTTTTTTAGCATAGTACCCGATGCTGCATCTGTGTGGTCTGAGATGAAGTTATAGGCCTCCTTATACGGCAATTTAGAGATGTAGGTTGAGTTTTATGGGAGTTATGACCTGAAAATGCTTAAACAGGGCAACCACCTTCTGTGTTATTATATTACATTCTGCTTATGTGGAAGAGAGATCTTTAAGCCCCTTATGCACGATGGCCTGGGTGACACTGCTACATCCTAAATATATTCTATAATCTCTCTATATTCTATAATTGCTATAATATTGTGTCTACTCTTTCCATGTAAAGATAATGCACTTATTTCCCTGTTACATTCCTTTAAATTAACTTTCTTCTTCTTCCAGATACTTCATCTCCAGATCATGGGGGGCATTTATTAAGACTGGCGATTTAGACCCTGGTCTTAGTCCCTTTTCACTGCCGGTGGAGGTGCAGGCCTCTACATAACTTTGGCGCTACCTCTAGCATGCCGTGTGACATACTAAAATCTATGGCAACTCCATTGCTGGCATAGATTTAAGTCATTTTCCAAGCCAAAAACTGGGCGTGGAAATGATAAATGGAAGGGGCCTTCCGGCCCTCCCTCTTCCTCACCCACACCACGCCCCCTTTTCTCGTCACTCAGGAAAAGTGGCGTGAGCTGCAAAAAGTCATCGATTTTGCCGCAAAAACCATTGCGACAAAATCTGTTACATTAATATGCCAAAATGTGGCGTAAAATAATAATAAATGCACCCCCACATTCTTAAAACATATTACTATCTTCTTGCCCAGATGTTTTCTAAAGGTAAGACAAAGTGCAATATTCTCAATGTGTACTGCAAGTTTATTACTTGAAAGCAATTAAGCTAGCTGAAGACTTCTTGTAGTATTTATGAGACATACTTTGGTTTGTAGATTGTATTTTGTACTTTAAACTTTTACTATGTATGTTTTCTTATGTTTGCTTTTACGTAATTAGAAAACCTATCATAAAAACAAAAGGAGAATAATATGTATTACCGTAAGTACTTATTGAGAGTGATCATTCTTTAATCAAGTAACATCTGGCAATGTCTTCAGATATGTTAATGAAGCTGAGCTTTAAAGAATACCATTTCATATGACTTTTCACAATAAGCTGCCATATATGTATTTATGAGGACTAATAGTTTTCCCACTTTTTAAACGTCATTGCGGCTAGATTTAGTGGCATTTTATGCTACCTTCCCCAGGGTAGGGTGTGGGCAGGGTCATCGGCCCGAGCACACTTATAATCATTTACACCTATCTACTCCAGATTGTAAGTCTTTTAAGTCTGGAGAACGGACTGTCAGAGGAGACATTTAATTTATAACAAGTCCTGCTTATCATCATTGATTAAATGCATGCTTTGGCAACACAGGGCACACATCAGTCTTGATAAATCAGGGCCTTTATCTGTTTTCTGCATTTGCAACCAGTTTCTACCCCTTAAAAATATATCCATAATTGTCAAGCTAGTGAGTGGAGATTAACTGCAATAATGTCTCCCATAGAATGTATAAACAGAGAAGAGAAGATGCTGCTACCCTATCTCTTTGGTGCACAACCTCAGAAGCAGTAGAATAGGAACATTACACATCAGTACAGAGCAGTGCAGCTGTGAATCCAGCACTGAGGCAACATAGAAAACTTACTAGAGCCAGCAGCACCCGCAACTCTCGGTGTGTTTGACTCCTTCCAGTAGCTATCTTCCCCTCCCCTTTACATAGATTTTTCAGTGAGTTAATAGTCTATCTCTTCTCTCAAGAGGGATCTTAGCTATGAATGAGGGTGAATGATCAGTGCAGGAAGTTGGGGAGGGGTGTCTCATAAGTGGAGAAAAATTGGGTATTTTTCTCTATTAACATTCTTATATTCCATTGTAGTGTTAATTTATGCAAAGTTTGGGGACCATTTCAACTATTTCTTGCAGCATATGTCTAGTGATAACCTATTAATTTGAAGTGACTGCATCATATATTGGAGCACACTTACACAGGCTGGGGGATATAGCATTTTTAAGAAAAAAAAATGTCTCATGACAGCTTTGTTGTTATGTTTTTCATTATATGGCGAAATGCTTCTCAGCTTTAAAAGCATTGAATTCTGTCTACCATCTGTGAACTGTAAGATCTAGCACATGGGGAGAAGTTTGTGGAAAGGGTGAATGTAATGCAATGGCATTGTAAGATCCACCACAACATTTCCCTTATTGGACTCCAAATAAGTACACTCTTCTAGTCTGACAGGTATGTTTGAACAAAATGTTCAGAAGTACCAGTCTGGAACATTTATTTGACAATTTTAAATGTCACTGCTGTCACTTACTGCCACACCTTATCCCTTCATGATTAATTATTGGAGAGAATACATTACATATTATTTTTCAAATTTTCCACAGTTTTTAGAGAATGGTGCACAATCAAGTCATATAATTGTGCCCACTTCCTACTTTTGATGTCAGCAGCGTGTAGCTCATGAAGGAAGTCACATGTCGTGAGCTGTCTTGGTGGGTGTATAAGGTGTGAAACACATATCCCTTGTTGCTGTTATAGGTAAAAGGGGAGATTTATCAGAGTTGCAAAAAAGGATGATTATTGGCTCTTGAGCCAAGGGTTGCAATATTTCTGAAACTGTACAGCTGGGAAGAAATGTATCATGAGTGGACAAATGGCACCATTGTGAATAGATGCTGGGGAAATTGGGGAGCACCACCTGCCACTTATGTGAGGAGTGAACATTACGAAGGTACAGGAGGGTGGACTAACACACTACAGTGGAGCAGCTCACAACCAGAATGAACCAGGAAGCTACCAGACGTGTGTCTAAAACAACAGGTCAGTGAACCATACTGCGTATGGGGCTCCGAAGCAGATGGTTACTGCACCTCTGATAACAAATTTGCATTGGCAGAAAAGGCAGTATCAAAATTGAACCTCTGCTGACTGGCAAAGAGTTGCCTTGTCCGATAAGCCATGTTTTCTGCTTGATCGATTGGATGAATGTTGGCGTGTCAGGAGAGAAACATCAGAGAACAGAGAACAACACCCTGCAACCATTGTTGACAGAACACAAGCTGGTGGTGGCAACATTATAGTCTGGGGAATGTTTTTGCTGCATTCTCTGGGCCCATTCATTCATGTAGAAGATACTCTCAACCGATATGGGTGTGAATCCATCCAGATCATGTACACCCATACATGCTGATTGTCTTTCCTGGGGCAGATGGGATCTTCCTGCAAGACCATGCAACATGTCACATGGCTAGAAATTACATTGTTTGGAAAAACATGACCAAGACTTCCAAGTACAGGTCCCCTGGCCCCCTAATTCTTCAGACCCAATTGAGTATCCATGGGACCACCTTAATTGTTGTGTTTGCTCTATGGATCCTCCCCCACACACCCTCCAGCAGCCGTGGGATGGCTGCAGATAACTGTGACAACTTACCAGGACCTTGTTGAGTCAGCCTCGGCCTGTCTAGCTGCTGTCTGTGCTGCATGCACAGTTACTCTGGACATTAGCTAGTAGTCATAAGAATGTGATTCGACTGTGTATGGCATATTTGTGTCACTTTTAACACTGGAACAGAGGCCAAAGCACCACTATTATAAACCAATCAAATGACAAATCAGGCCTGATAAATTGCAACAAAAATCTGCTATAGCTAATCTATTTGTATGTATTCACCTATAGACATTGTTTTAATTCACTGTTATATTAATGATACAAATCAAACTTTAAAGGGATGTGTCTGTTTCAACAAATAAAGGCTATTCTTTTTATAATGAAAAGTTATATCATATTTAAATTAATTGCTGTCTTTTATTGACAGGGCCAGGCAGTGTAAACGTGATCATGAATGCCTGGCCCTGTCAATCAAAGTGGAGAGGGCATGGCAGTAGCATATAGATCAGAGCCTGTTGTGGCAACATGTAATGGCACCACCTCTGTTTCTCCTAGAGGCTCATTTGCATATATTAACCACTTCCCATCTGGGCCCTTTGCCCCCTTCCTGACCAGGCCAAATTTTGCAAAACGGACATATCTCACTTTATGTGGTAATAACTTTGGAACGCCTTTATTTATCCAAGTCATTCAGAGATTGTTTTCTCGTGACACATTGTACTTCATGATAGTCATAAATTTGAGTCAAAATATTTCACCTTTATTTATGAAAAAATCCCAAATTTACCCAAAAATTTAAAAAAAATCGCAATTTTCTAAATTTCAATTTCTCTGCTTTTAAAACAGAAAGTGATACCTCATAAAATATTTATTATTTAACATTCCCCATATGTCTACTTTATGTTGGCATCATTTTGGAAATGTCATTTTATTTTTTTAGGACGTTAGAAGGCTTAGAAGTTTAGAAGCAATTCTTCAAATTTTTAAGAAAATTGCCAAAACCCACTTTATAAGGACCAGTTCAGGTCTGAAGTCACTTTGTGGGGCCTACATAGTGGATACCCCCATAAATGACCCCATTGTAGAAACTACACCCCTCAAGGTATTCAAAACCGATTTTACAAACTTTGTTAACCCTTTAGGCGTTCCACAAGAATTAAAGGAAAATGGAGATCAAATTTTTAAATTTCACTTTTTTGGCAGATTTTCCATTTTAATCAATTTTTTTCTCTAACACATCGATGGTTAACAGCCAAACAAAACTCAATATTTATTACCCAGATTCTGCGGTTTACAGAAACACCCCACATGTGGTCGTAAACTGCTGTATGGGCACACGGCAGGGCGCAGAAGGAAAGGAACTCCACATGGTTTTTAGATGCCATGTCCCATTTGAAGCCCCCTGATGCACCCTTACAGTAGAAACTCCCAAGAAGTGACCCCATTTTGGAAACTAGGGGATAAGGTGCCAGTTTTATTAGTACTATTTTTGGGTACATATGATTTTTTGATCATTCAATATAACACTTTATGGGGCAAGGTGACCAAAAAATTGGTTGTTTTAGCACAGTTTCTATTTATTTATTTTTACAGCGTTCACCTTAGGGGTTCAGTCAAGTGACATTTTTATAGAGCAGATTGTTACGGACGTGGCGATACCTAATATGTATACTTTTTCTCATTTATTAAAGTTTTACACAATAATAGCATTTTTGAAACCAAAAAATTATGTTTTAATGTGTCCATGTTCTGAGAGCTATAGTTTTTTTATTTTTTGAGAGATTTTCTTATGTAGGGGCTCATTTTTTGCGGGATGAGGTGACGGTTTTATTGGTACCATTTTGTGGGACATACGCGTTTTTGATCACTTGGTGTTGCACCTTTTGTGATGCAAGGTGACAAAAATTGCTTGTTTTGACACAGTTTTTTTTTTTTTTTTTTTACGGTGTTCACCCGAGGGGTTAGGTCATGTGATATTTTTATAGAGCTGGTTTTTACGGACGCGGCAATACTAAATATGTCTATTTTACTTTATTTTTTCTATTTTAATTTTTTTTTTTTTATTCCTAACTTGGGAACTTTTTTTTTTTTTACATGTGAAACTTTATTTTATTTTATTTTTTCAACCCTTTATTTTGCTTCACCCTTTTCAACCCTTTATTTTGGGGGACATTTGCTTCACTTTTTCTTTTTTTTTTCACAGTTGATTTCTCCTGTAACTGGGGCTGAGATAGTAGCCCCAGTTACAGGACAAATGCACCCCTATAGAGGCTGTACAGCAGCAATCCTGCGCTGTACAGCCTCACAGCAGGGCTGATCGAGGTCTCTGAGAGACCTCACACAGCCCCTGCACTCTCCGGTCACGGCGGTCACATGACCGCCGGGCCGGAACAGGAAGCGCACAGCGCTTCCTGCTCTGCAGACACAGCGCTCGGCGAGCGCTGTGTCTGCAGCGATCGTGAAGGCAGGGACACCTGGGAACTGTCCCTGCCTTGTCTTAGGGTTGCCCTGCTGTCACTGACAGCGGGCAACCCGATCAGCAGCTGCACGATTAGCGTGCAGCTGCTATTTCTGACAGGACGTTTTAAAACGTGCTGTCAGAAATAGACGTCCACCCATAGGACGTTTATATCCTATGGGCGGACGTGAGGCGGTTAAAACTTCATTTTTCTCAGCAATTTGGACACTTATGAACACGGGACCAACACAGATACTTTCAGCTGTCAAGCACACGTGCAACAGGTCAGACAGTTTCATAGTTACAAATCTGCTGACAGATGCACTTTAACTGGAAAGGGCCACAGCAAGTAGAGAATGCATGGGAGCTGGAGTTGGGGGCTGGCTGCAAAAAGTGCTGTAGCTGATAGCAGGAGCGTAGCTATAGTGAAAGCAGGGAAAACGGCTGCTATAGGCCCCAAACTCAGAAAGTGCCCACCCAGGAGGAGGACTATAAGATTTTATTGTCATGGCACCCTCAACAGTATTATATAATGTCATTATATACAGTGATAGTATATACAGTAACATGACATACACTACTCACAAAAAGTTAGGAATATTTGGCTTGTGTGTGAAATTTCATGATGAACCTAAAATGCACTCTAACCTTCACATGTGAGCTTATTGTGACCTTCTCTAAACTTTTGAATGCACATCTCCAACTGTTCAATGTTTCAGTACTTTTTGCACAACTTGCTGTTCTCTAACAAGGAGCTTAACAGCAAAATTCATAACAGGTGTTTGGTCCATGAATCGTCCAATAAATTACCTGGTTCAATTAGAATTGGTATTTAAACAGTCCTCCTCATCATGCTGTTCACATTTTGACATCATGAGACCAAGACGACACCTAACAATTAATCAACAGTACCTCGCCATTGCGAGGCTTCAAGCAGGATATTCTCAGGCGGAAGTGGCCACTGAGCTTAGAGTGTCACAGAGTGTCATCAGCAGGTTGCAACAGAGATAAAGAGAGACTGAAATCACTGGAGTCACAGAAAGGCATAGAAGTGGATGTCCTTTGGCCACATCCCACACTGATGTTTGCCTCACTGTGAACAATGCCCTGCGGAACCAGATAATGAATGCCACACAACTCCAGGCACATTTAAGGGAGGTGCGAAGCACCCAAGTGTCACATCAGACCATTCAACACAGGCCTAATTTTATCTTCATGGAAAGTAAGCTCTAAACACCCAGTGCACTAAGATTGTTAAGTCACAACTCTTCCATCAGCCACAATAAGCATATTCATGGCTAAAGGATAGGCCAAGTTACGTTGTGAACCTGGCACTCTGATCTGGTCACTATATTCAGCCATTTTTTCCAGGCTGGATCGGATCGTCGCCAGATCCCATTATATTGAATGGGGATCCAGTGATGCACGGTGGTATCCAGCTATGCCATATACAGTGGTCTCTCATAGTCTGTTCATCTGCTGGAACCGACTGCTGGAGTTCACAGTGCAGATGTGAACGCAGCCTTATCAACAGGTATACATACATTTTTAGAGAAACAGGTTTGCCTCAGTTTGCATCTGTCCATCTGTCCAGTTTTACCATTTTCACCAGAGGCGGACTGGGAACTTAAAGTGGCCATGGAAAAACCACTAAAAGTCGGGTATTGGTAGTCTGGTCCAAATTGATGGAAGTCAGAGGCTGCAATACCATATTGTAGAACATTATACCACTCAAACAGAGCCAAATACCACAGTCCATCACAAAATACTACCAAGGGCGCTAAATACATCCCCAAAAACTTCCACTGGCCAGCTGTGAGGAGTGCTCAGGTGGCCCCCTGGGCATCGGCCCACCGGGAAATTTCAATGTAAGGTCTATGGCCAATCCACCCCTGATTTTCACTTGGAAACCAGGCAAGTGACTTGCGATTGGTTGAATTTTGGACAAGGGGTGTGTCCGTGGGAAGATGGTCATGTTTCTTCATTTCAACTGATTGAAAAAATTTAGGCTATTGTATGCAATCAGTTTAAGGGTCCATTCACACGAGCATATCCGTTTTTGCAGACCTCAAATTGCGGATCTGGAAAACACAGATGCCGGCAGTTTGCATTTCACATTTTGCAGATCGGAACAGCCTTCTCAATGATGGAAGTTACTATTCTTGTCCACAAAAATAGGCAAGAATAGGACATGTTCTACCTTTTTTGTGGGGCTCTGCGGCCCCACTGAAATGACTCGGTCTGCATCCGATACGCAAAATTGCAGAACGGATGCGGACAGAAAAATATGGCTGTGTGAATGGGCCCTTAGTCAAAGTAAAAATTTGATCAGTTTAACTGAAACAGAACACATGATGTGAAAGAGCTCTTAGGCTACATTCTCATGTGCAGCAGTCTGATCTGGCAGGCTGTTCCAGCAGTTTTCAGCATGCCTGAAAGCAGCTAGATCCCGGCCAGATCCCATTATAGTCAATGAGGTCCAACAGTGAATGGTAGTATCCGGCCACGCCCGTGGCTCACCTGGGAAATGACCAATACCATCCTATTTGCCAGCATATTTGCCAATGCTTTGGCTAAGATCTTACAAAACAAACAGTCATTAATAGAGAGGCCTATAGGAAAACTGTAAGACGCAGTGAGATCCATTCCGAGTTTGGGAAGGACTATCACTGTGGCCTCTCTCAAAGAAGAGTTGGGGCAATAATATATCCGAAAGAATTCCCATGCTAGCCTGTCAGATCCTACAACCAAGAAACAACAGTAACAACTTTTTTCCTATATTGATTGAAAAATAATAGACTTATGGCATTTGGAGTGCAGTAATGGAAAAAAGGAGAACAAAAATCAGTGTATCAGGATACAAGCAGTGTATAATGGGATGGAAAAGTGAATTAAGCCAGCAAAGGAAGGAATATGGACAATACATCAGTAAGTGCCTTGTATTAAATTTCTCTACATGATAAATACTATTTCCTGAAGTGAGACAACCCCTTTAAAGCCTAACGGAGCTAAGTGCTTAAAGGCAACCTGTCACCAGTTTTATGGTGTCCTAACTAAGGGCAACATAAATAAGTGACTGATTCTCTTAGCAAAATGCTGGGTCACTTTCTTTAATTGACCCAGTCAATCTGCCAATATCTTGTATTGAAAAGCTCCAGCTGATAATGATGAGTCATGAATATTTATGAGCTCCTGACTCTCCCCGCCTACCTGCTGCTGATTGACAGTTATTCTCCATATGAATCAGCAGCAGGTGGGCAGGGGAGTGGCTATAGCTCTGAATTAAAAAAAACGCTGGACTCACATCACGCTGGACTCAAATCAGCTCATTTAGCATGCGGCATGTGGCATCTTTGTGTGTATGTTATGAGGTAACCATCTGTCACACCAGTAAGTGAATACATCTAAGGTACTTTTTAGTAGTTAATGATTGTATATAATTAGCTAGATTATAATCAAATATCCACATGACAGGTTCCCTTTAAGCAGTTATATTTTTAATCAATAGCACACTTACCAATAAAATTCCTTTTAGTTTCCAGACATAAATGAAAGTTAAAAAAAGAAAGAAAGATAAATCAACATTGGTCTTTAAAAATTTGGCAAATGCCAAACTTGTCAAGCTAGGGGGAATTTATCTGGCCTACCATCCTTCCATCCAGAATGGCCTTATAAAGTCGCAAAATAGGGGCTTTGCAACTTATGAGGTCACTTGCTCAAATATATTGCGACTCTTTGATTTTGTATAGCACTCACTCCAGGTCTGAAAAGTAGGTAGTAAAGTGGATGTGGTTAGCTAAATTAATGAGTTTCTCTCCAGATTTATCAATGAGACTTTTTAAAAAGTCCCAAAAAAGTCATAAACTCACTCCTGTACAAGGGTGGACTAGGAAAACTGGATTAATATTTCTAGACAAAAGTGTTAGGTATAAAGATACACCAATTTTAACAAACATACAATATTTGATAAATTCGATATAAAGTGTTCCACCGCAGATTAAAAAACTTCAAATATTCCCCTCATGATAAATTCCCTACATAATGTCTTTCCTTCAAGCAAAAGTAATTAAAGTAGTTGCAAACATCGTTAGATATTTGGAGATTAAGATTTTGGTTCACCCATTTAAATTTTCAATGGGCTATTGAATTGTTCTACTCTTAGATGTTTTTTTTTTTTTTTAAATAGGAAAGAAAAGCAGTATTTTTAATAATATAAAAAGCATTTAGTGATGAAGTAAGCTTTCGGCTCGCCACTAAATTGATATAGAAAATTATTTGCATGATAATAATCTATACTTTTCCTCAAACTACACAGCCGGAGACTCAATACCAATATTTCAATGTGTAAATTAGATTCACTTGTTATGATTTTCTCTGCGTTTCCGAAACATAAAAAAAAAAAATCAAATTGCTTCTACAATCAAATGCATCGTTCTTTAAAAAATGGAGCAGTGTTTCAAATGACTGCTTGTTGGAATGTACAGCAGGGGAAAGTTTGAATTTGATAACATGCTGGAAATGGACTTCATGAAAGCAAGAAATGATTTTGTAATACACGATTTCATGAATACATAGCTGAGAGAAGTGAATTCTTCTATATTCCAGTCTCCAGCTACTTTTACAATTTACCATCCAGATCATCAGCATATGAAATACACATCCAGAAATATAGAAATAGAAGGATATAATGAAATCTATTGCATTTTTACATTATAGATACAATTAATTAAATGTATTACCCTTTTTTTTAAAGCCTGTGCAATACAACCAAAGAAATATTTTTAAAAAGGACCCGGATTTCATTGAAAAGGTATAATAATTTACTGTCTGATGTTTTCTTTCAGTGAAATCTTGGATGTCATCTATTTCAATTCCAATCTGTTGGGAACTGGTCTGCTGGATTCATTGTACTAAACATTATACTTTTATTTGAATAGGTTTTCCTATTATAGCAGGGGAGCACAGTATTTTTGGTCTGCAGGCTGTATCAATGTATAGTGCTACTTCAATGGGCTGCAATAAAATTACACAGTATTTTTCTCCATCCATATTTATAAAGGGCATCTGTCAGCAGATTTGTACCTATGAAACTGACTGACCTGTTGCATGGGCGCTTGGCAGCTGAAGGCATCTGTATTGGTCCCATGTGCCTATGTGCTCGCATTGCTGAGAAAAACAACAGGGCCAGACAGGCATCACATTTACTGCCTGGTCCTGTCAATCAAAATGCAGGGGACGTGGCAGTTTCAGATAGAGCAGAACCTCTTGGTGTAACGGCAATGTTGCTCCCAAAGGCTCATATATTAAAACATAATTTTCCACAGCAATGTGGGCACATATGAACAGTGGCCTTCAGCTGTCTAGTGCACATGCAAAAAGTCAGCCAGTTTCATAGGTACAAATCTGCTGATAGATGCCCTTTAATATTGCCATACAGATTAGTTTTCAACCAAAACGAGTGTTCTTCAACTGAAATTTAAGGGTACAGCCACACAATTAGGTTTTTGAAAGCAGTTTTGGAATCTGAAAACAGGAGTGGATTCAAAAAAGAGAAGTCGTACCTGTCTTTTATACTTTCTCTCCTTTTATAATCCACTCAGATTTTTGGCTGTAGTAACCTGACCGTGAGGTAGTACCTAACAAAGAGTAATAGTTTAGCCGACCAATGATAGACCATTATTATGTGAAAAGGAGTTGAACGTGTTAAATATTTTTGTCCCATCGTCAGACAAAAGATCTTTCATTTGTTTGAACGAACATTCCTAGAAAGAACTTTTGTCCATTGTCCACTTTCATTGAACGTTTATGGCTAGTTTGAACAACTGTAACGGCCAATATGGACTAAAATGTGTATGACTGTGTCTGCAATGCGGACATTCACCAGATGTTTGCATATTCAACTGCTATTCAGCCATCAACCAACTTCTATCGAATGTGTATGGCCGCCTTTAGAGAAGGATTCCCATATAGAGCATATGATGCCTCATAGAATGTCTGTGGGCCCATACTGCTGATCTGCAGGGCAGTCACTAGAGATGAGCGAATCGAATCAGACGAAGTGGAATTTGATCAGAATTTTAGGAAAAATTTGATTCGCAACGAATGCGAATATCCTCGCGCTTCGTGGTAACAATGGCGGCTACACGTGTGAGGATATGGGGCAAGGAACTCTGGGAAGGCAGGCTTACCCATAATGCCATGCATGCAGCCAATCAGTAGCCAGTCAGCCCTGTCACAGCCCTATAAATACCGCAGCCATCATAGAGTCAGACATTTTCCAGCATTCTGAGTGCAGGGACAGATGTGAGAAGGCGCTAGGGACAGCAATAGGAAAAACCTCATTGTGAAAAAAAATATGAAAAAACGATTTATAAGTGCAGGGAAAGGATAGGGAGGAATCATTTCACAGCATCTTAGTGCAGGGAGAGATGTCAGAAGGCGCTAGTGACAGTGCCAGAAAAGCAATTTACAAGTGCAGAGAAAGGATAGGGAGGAATAATTTCACAGCATCTTAATGCAGGGAGAGACATCTGAAGTCGCTTGGGGATTTACAAGTGCAGGGAAACATTATTTGGGGATCCAAATAGCCATTATACAGCTCTGGCATTCTAGCAATTTGTTCTTGTCATTGGGGTGCAAGTGCTATGTTGAAAAGCCTTTAGTGGCTTGTATCTGTGGAAAAAGAAAAATATATATGCATTTCACTTCTGCAGTTATTTTTGTAGAAACAGTTTAGTGGCCTAATTCAGTACAAAAAGGAAAAATATATATGCATTTCACTTCTGCAGTTATATGTGGCAAAAACGTTCAGTGTCCAATTTCAGTACAAAAAGGAAAAAAATATAAGCACTTCACTGTTGCATTTATTTGTGAAAGAGTTTAGTGGCCTATTTCAGTACAAAAAGGAAAAATACATACGCATTTCACTTCTGCAGTTATATGTGGTGAAAGCGTTCAGTGTCCTATTTCAGTACAAAAAGGAAAAAAATATACTCACATCACTGTTGCATTTATTTATGAAAGCGTTCAGTGTCCTATTTCAGTACAAAAAGGAAAAAATATAAAAATTCACTGGTGCATTTATTTCAGCTAAAAGCATTTAGTGACCTATTTGAGTACAAAAAGAAAAAATATATTCTCCGTTCACTTCTGCAGTTATATGTGTTGAAAGTGTTTATTAGCCTATTTCAGTACAGAAAGTAAAATATATATGCACTTTGCTGGTGCATTTATTTCTGCTAAAAGCGTTTACTGGTCTATTTCAGTAAAAAAGAAAAATATTTTCTCAGTTCACTTCTGGAGAAATTTAGGTGGTCATCCATTATTATCTAATTTGTCCTCAGTTCACTTCTGCAGTAGAGATGTCGCGAACATAAAATTTTCCGTTTGCGAACGCGAATTTCCGCAAATGCTTGCGAACGGGCGAACCGGGCGAACCGCCATAGACTTCAATAGGCAGGTGAATTTTAAAACCCACAGGGACTCTTTCTGGCCACAATAGTGATGGAAAAGTTGTTTCAAGGGGACCAACACCTGGACTGTGGCATGCCGGAGGAGGATCCATGGCAAAACTCCCATGGAAAATTACGTAGTTGACGCAGAGTCGGGTTTTAATCCATAAAGGGCATAAATCACCTAACATTCCTAAATTGTTTGGAATAACGTGCTTTAAAACATCAGGTATGATGTTGTATCGATCAGGTAGTGTAAGGGTTACGCCCGCTTCACAGTGACAGACCAAACTCCCCGTTTAACGCACCGCAAACAACCGCAAACAGTCCATTTGCACAACCGCAAACAGTCCATTTGCACAACAGCAAACTTCCCATTTGCACAAGGTTGGATACCAAGCTAGCCATGTCCCGTTCCTTGTCCTCACTGACGTCATTGAAGATCTCTTCCTCCACCCAGCCACGTACAACACCAAGGGTCCCCGAAAGGTGACAACAAGCCCCCTGGGACGCCTGCTGTGGTTGGTCTTCCACCTCCTAAAAGCCACCTTCCTCCTCTGACTCCTCTTCTTCAGACTCCTCTCTCTGCGTTACCGCAGGTCCAGCAATCGACGACGACAAGGCTGCTTCTGGTGGTGATGGTGACCACAACTCTTCCTCTTCATGCTCATCTACGGCCTGATCCAGCACTCTTCGCAGGGCACGCTCCAGAAAAAACGCATATGGGATGAGGTCGATGATGTTGCCTTGGGTTTGACTGACCAGGTTTGTCACCTCCGCAAAAGGACGCATGAGCCTACAGCCATTGTGCATGAGCGTTCAGTAACGCGGCCAAAAAATAACCAGCTCCGCAGAGGCTGTCCTCTTTTTTTTTTTATTAAAAAAATCTGTTCTTACCAGTTTAATCTCTGTTTTGTCCCCTATCAGGGGGCGGTGTGGTGTATGGAATAGATTTTAGGAACCGGGAGATGGAAAAAGATGCTTGGTCAGTCCTCTTACTTCCAATTTGGGGCACTGCGCGTGCGCCGTGCAATGTACTATGCAATCCCAATATGAGTGGTATGTTAAGTAGCACTATTCCTATCAGTTTAATCCCTGTTACGTACCCTATCAGGGGCCGGTGTATGGAATAGATTTTAGGAACCGGGAGATGGAAAAAGATGCTTGGTCGGTCCTCTTACTTCCAATTTGGGGCACTGCGCGTGCGCTGTGCAATTTACTGTGCTACCAGATATGAGTGGTATGTTAAGTAGTACTATTCCTATCAGTTTAATCCCTGTTACGTCCCCTATCAGGGGACATATATGGAATAGATTTTAGGAACCGGGAGATGGAAAAAGATGTTTGGTTGGTCCTCTTACTTCCAATTTGGGGCACTGCACGTGCGCCGTGCAATTTACTGTGCTACCAGATATGAGTGATATGTTAAGTAGTACTATTCCTATCAGTTTAATCCCTGTTACGTACCCTATCAGGGGCCGGTGTATGGAATAGATTTTAGGAACCAGGAGATGGAAAAAGATGCTTGGTCGGTCCTCTTACTTCCAATTTGGGGCACTGCGCATGCGCCGTGCAATTTACTGTGCTACCAGATATGAGTGGTATGTTAAGTAGTACTATTCCTATCAGTTTAATCCCTGTTACGTCCCCTATCAGGGGACATATATGGAATAGATTTTAGGAACCGGGAGATGGAAAAAGATGCTTGGTTGGTCCTCTTACTTCCAATTTGGGGCACTGCGCGTGCGCCGTGCAATGTACTATGCAATCCCAATATAAGTGGTATGTGAAGTAGTACTATTCCTATCAGTTTAATTCCTGTTACGTCCCCTATAAGGGGACGTGTATGGAATAGAGTTTAGACAACCGCAAAGAGTTGTCAATAGTTGACACACTCATGACATAAATTTTATTCCTCTATGCGTCAATCTTGGTGTAGTAATGACTGTGCTCGTGCGCACGTTTGGCAGTTTGCAGGCGATGGCGGTATTTGAAAGCCTATGGTCGTGCTGAGGTAGTTCAGTGACAGTTAAATGACCCAGAAAACAATGATTCTGCAGTGTGGGCCCATTGTTGGCCTAGAAGGCTTTAATGATCACCTTAGATGATCACAAAGAAAATTCATGTTTTTTCTATGCAAAATTATCCAGCCAATCGCTTTTGGTCTGTTCACAATGAAGCAACGACCTTATCATCTGGGGTGTGCCAACATTGCCATTGCCAACACACTCATAGAGGTGATCGCTTCATTGTGATACGCAAGCCCCTTCACCACAACAAGGTAACGATCACGAAGGGGAATTGACACATGTATGTGCCTTTTTTTTTGTTTTGTTTTTGCAGCCACAGTGCAGCACCAGAGGCCAGAAAAATTAGGCATGTACACATGCCTGAAAAATTTGGTATTGTTGCAGGTATTGTTTTCCAGGCAGAAAGTGCGCTAAAACATTTTGGCTTGAACCCTAGTTGGTGGCGGAGAAGTCACGCAAGTCATCCGGCATGCAGAGATAAAATACAGCAGCGTGCGGACCATTTTTAGCCCAAGGCAGCTCATCTCATCACCAGGCCTTTTTTAGTCAAATGTATCACCCACTGTCAGTCCCTTCGGGATCCATGCCTCATTCATCTTAATAAAGGTGAGGTAATCTAGACTTTTTTGACCTAGGCGACTTCTCTTCTCAGTGACAATACCTCCTGCTGCACTGAAGGTCCTTTCTGACAGGACACTTGAAGCGGGGCAGGCCAGAAGTTCTATCGCAAATTGGGATAGCTCGGGCCACAGGTCAAGCCTGCACACCCAGTAGTGAAGGGGTTTATCGCTCCTCAGAGTGTCGATATCTGCAGTTAAGGCGAGGTAGTCTGCTACCTGTCGGTCGAGTCGTTCTCTGAGGCTGGACGCCGAAGGGCTGTGGCGATGCGTAGGACTTAAAAAGCTCTGCATGTCCTCCATCAACAACACGTCTGCAAAGCATCCTGTCCTTGCCGGCGTGGTCGTGGTAGGAGGAGGATTACTTTCACCTCTTCCCCTGTTAGATTCCCGTTGTGCTGTGACATCACCCTTATACGCTGTGTAAAGCATACTTTTTAACTTGTTTTGGAACTGCTGCATCCTTTCCGACTTCCGGTAATTCAGTAACATTTCTGGCACTTTCTGTTTATACCAGGGGTCTAGTAGCGTGGCCACCCAGTAAAGGTCGTTCTCCTTCAGTCTTTTTATACGAGGGTCCCTCAACAGGCACGACACCATGAAAAACCCCATTTGCACAAGGTTGGATGCCGAGCTACTCATGTCCCATTCCTCATCCTCACTGATCTCACTGAAGGTCTGTTCTTCCCCCCAGCCACGTACAACACCACGGGTACCAGATAGGCGACAACGAGCACCCTGGGATGCCTGCTGTGGTTGGTCTTCCTCCTCCTCAAAGCCACATTCCTCCTCTGACTCCTCTTCCTCAGACTCCTCTTCCAGCGTTGCCGCAGGTCCAGCAAGCGATGCGGATAAGGCTGTTTCTGGTGGTGATGGTGACCACAACTCTTCCTCTTCCTCTTCACTCTCATCTACGGCCTGATCCAGCACTCTTCGCAGGGCACGCTCCAGGAAGAAAACAAATGGGATGATGTCACTGATGGTGCCTTCGGTGCGACTGACTAGGTTTGTCACCTCCTCAAAAGGACGCATGAGCCTACAGGCATTGCGCATGAGCGTCCAGTATCGTGGCAAAAAAATACCCAGCTCCACAGAGGCTGTCCTAGCACCTCGGTCATACAAATACTCGTTGACGGCTTTTTCTTGTTGGAGCAGGCGGTCGAACATTAGGAGTGTTGAGTTCCAACGTGTCGGGATGTCGCAAATCAAGCGCCTCACTGGCATGTTGTTTCGCCGCTGAATATCTTAAAGTGCGCCATGGCCGTGTAGGAACGTCTGAAATGGCCACACACCATCCTGGCCAGCTTGAGGACGTCCTGTAAGCCTGGGTACTTATGCACAAAGCGTTGTACGATCATATTCAACACATGTGCCATGCACGGCACATGTGTCAACTTGCCCAAATTCAATGCGGCCAACAAATTGCTTCCGTTGTCACACACCACTTTGCCGATCTCCAGTTGGTGCGGAGTCAGCCACTGATCCACCTGTGCGTTCAGGGCGGACAGGAGTGCTGGTCCGGTGTGACTCTTTGCTTTCAGGCAAGTCAACCCCAAGACGGCGTGACACTGTCGTATCCGGGATGTGGAATAGCCCCTGGGGAGCTAGGGGGGTGCAGTTGATGTGGAGCAAGACGCAGCAGCAGAAGAGGACTCAGCCAAGGAGGTTAGCGAAGAGGATGGAGTAGGAGGAGTAGAGGAGGTGGCAGCAGGCCTGCCTGCAAGTCGTGGCGGTGTCACCAACTTCTCTGCAGAGCCACGCATTCCATGCTTGTCAGCCGTCAGCAGGTTTACCCAATGCGCAGTGTACGTGATATACCTGCCCTGACCGTGCTTTGCAGACCAGGCATCAGTGGTCAGATGGACCCTTGCCCCAACACTGTGTGCCAGACATGCCATGACTTCATTTTCCACAATAGAGTACAGGTTGGGGATTGCCTTTTGTGAATTTCGGCCGGGTACATTCCACTGCGGTGTCCCAATAGCTAAATTTTTTTTGAAGGCCTCAGACTCCACCAGCTTGTATGGTAAAAGCTGGCGGGCTAAGAGTTCCGACAAGCCAGCTGTCAGACGACGGGCAAGGGGGTGACTCTGTGACATTGGCTTCTTACGCTCAAACATTTCCTTGGCAGACACCTGACTGTGGGCAGATGAGCAGGAACTGCTGAAGGTGAGAGGCGGAGTGGCGGATGGTTGAGAGGGGGCAAGGAGGACAGCAGTGGTTGACGGGGCTGAAGATGCTGGACCAGGAGGAGGATGGCGGCTTTGAGTCTGTGTGCTGCTTGTACTCATGTGTTGATCCCATAGGCGTTTGTGATTTGAGATCATGTGCCTTCGCAAAGCAGTTGTACCTAGGTGGGTGTTGGACTTCCCACGACTCAGTTTCTTTTGGCACAGGTTGCAAATGGCATCTCTGTTGTCAGAGGCAGACACACCAAAAAAATGCCACACTGCTGAGCTTTGCAATGATGGCATTCTGGTGGTGGCAACAGCATGCGTTGATTGGCGTGCTGTCTGGCTGACCCCGGGTGCCGATGCATGCTGTCTGACTGTGCCACTAGCTCCTTGCGACGACCTCCCCCTGCTTCCAACTCTTCTCCCCCTCCTCTCTGTCTCCCCATCTGAGCTATCCCCCTGTTCTTCTTCTCTTCGAGCGGGATTTTGCCCTAAATGTGTGTTTTTTTAATAAAAGAATATGACAGCAGTATATAACGCTTGTATTTCACACTGACAGATGCAGCAAGGGCTGTAAAATTTAGTGTTTTGCCCAAAAAGGGTGTTTTTTAAAACCCACAAAATTATTGCAGTATTTCCAGCTTAATCAGCTGCATAGGCCCCAGATGGAGGGTATTGCCAAAAATGGGTGCTTTTTTAAACCCAGAAAATTATTGCTGTATTTCAAGCTTGTATTTAACAATAACAGATGCAGCAAACACCGCAAAATTAGGATTTTGCCCCCAGTTATTATTGCAGTTTTTTTTTATAACAGAAGATAACAGCAGTATCTAACGCGTGGATTTCACACTGACAGATGCAGCAAAGGATGCAAATTTAGTATTTTTCACAAAATCAGTGTTTTTTAATAACAGACGATAACAGCAGTATCTAACGCTTGTATTTCACACTGACAGATGCAGCAAGGGCTGCAAAATGTAGCATTACATATACTAAAAATGCTGCATAGGCCCCAGATGGAGGGTATTGCCAAAAATGGGTACTTTTTTAAACCAAGAAAATTATTGCTGTATTTCAAGCTTGTATTTAACAATGACAAATGCTGCAAAGGCCACAGATGTAGGGTCTTGCCAAAAATGGGTGATTTTTTTTAAACCCAGAATATAATTGCAGTATTTCAAGCTCCTATTTGACTGTCACAAATGCACATATGCTGTGCTGGTGCACAGAACTTGCATAAAATGGCCGCCCACCTAACTAACGAACGATAAAAGTTTTTTTTTCTGTGTCACTGGGCAGAGGGCAGGGTAAAAAGATTGTGCACTGCACCCACACAACAAAATCTAGGTAGATCGCTGAGTTAACAAGCACTTCAGATTAAAGATTTTGTCCTATTCTCTCCCTCACAGCAGCAGCATCCTATCCCTACACTAATCAGAGCAGAGTGACGTGCAGCGCTACGTGACTCCAGCTTATATAGAGGCTGGGTCACATGCTGCACTGGCCAATCATAGCCATGCCATTAGTAGGCATGGTTGTGATGGCTTCTAAGGGCAAACAAGTTAAACGCTTCTTTTACTGAGAAGTTCGGGTTCGGGTCCGGGGTCCAAAAATCCTAAAGTTCGGTACGAACCCGAACTTTACAGTTCGGGTTCGCTCAACCCTACACAATATTTTTCAGTTGCAGGACTATGGGATAAACAACGTCATTCCACTGCTTCATGTCCTGGAACAGATGGTGTTAACAATGGCTGGTCAAGGGACTGGAGAGGTGGTGCCTAGATCTCACGGCCATATGAGCCCTGTGATGGCTGAAATGGAAGAGTAGGAGGAGGGGGAGGAGGACATTGCAGCACAGGCAATGTGTAGCGAAATGGGTGGTTTTTCTACTCAGGTAACAGGAGAGGAGGAGTAGGAGCAGCCAGAGGAGCTACAGGGCGATGAGGAAGACGAGACAGAGGACCCAGACACACCGTGGCAGTATGCAGTGGAGATGGAGGCAGGGAGTCCCTCCGAGTCACTTGCACAAATGGCCTGATGCATGCTTACTTGCTTGCGTAGTGACAGCCAAATTGTCACCATTCGGAAGAGGGAAGACTTCACCTTGTTGGACCCTCGCTACTGGTCCAGAATGGGGGCCTTTTTTACACCCACTGAGAGGGAGGACAAACTGAACTACTACAGAGACATCCTATGAAGTCAGTTGGCCGCTGCCTATCTGTGCCATCGTCCATCCTCTCGCAGGTCTATCCTGGGGGCCCCTTTGCACTCACGTTCCACTGCCATGGCTTCTGGGGAGGGGTGGGGTGGCAGGGGCAGTACCATCTCCATCAGCAGCAGCCTGAGTCTACAGTCGCTGATGAGTAGCTTTCTTCACCCGCATAGTGAAGAAACTACTCACCAGCAGCAGCAGGTAGACCTGGAGCAGGACCTGGACCAACAGGTGGTGTCATACTTGGACAGCACCCTGCCAACCCACATTGAAGATCTGCTGGACTACTGGGCAGTAGGGTTTAGCGAACCCAAACTGTAAAGTTCGGGTTCGTACCGAACTTTACGATTTTTTGACCCCGGACCCGATCATTTCAGTAAAAGTTCGGGTTCGAGATTTAAAGGCGCCAATCAACAAGCGTTTAACTCCTGTGCCCTTAGAAGCCATCACAGCCATGCCTACTAATGGCATGGCTGTGATTGGCCAGTGCAGCATGTGACCCAGCCTCTATATAAGCTGGAGCCACATAGCGCCGCACGTCACTCAGCTCTTACTAGTGTAGAGATGGGATGCTGCTGCTGTGAGGGAGAGAATCGAAAAGAATCTGATATCATAATTTAATCCTGTTCTTTTAGTTCAGTGGGCAACATATAACCATTTTTTAAGTGCACCTGCACTGCATATGTGCCAGGGGAAGGGAAAATAATATAGGTAATCCGTCTGTGAGTTCAGGGACCCAGGGGGTGACATATTCACATTTTTTTCTGTAAAGTACCCCTGTGCTGCATATATGAGTGTAATCAATTCAGTAAATCCATCTGTTAGATTCTGGGGGGGGGGGGGGGAATACATATTTTTTTGCTGAAAAGTACATTTGCGCCCTGCACTGCATTTTTGATAGTGGGTGAAAAAAATCATCTTTTTTTCCATAAAGTACCTTTTGCGGCCTGCGCTGCAAATCTGATAGTGAAATATAATCAGGGAACACAACTGGGACATTGTGGGTAAAAAAAAAAAAATTTTTTTGGGCCATAAAGTACCTTTGCGGCCTGCACTGCAAATCTGATAGTGAAATCTAATCATTAAATCCATCTGTTTAACTGTGGGTGAAAAAATCTTTTTTTTTTTCCCATAAACTTGAGAGGGGAGTGGTCAATCACCAGGCGGAATTTTTCTCCCTAATAAATAATAACGGAGAGATTCTAGTGCCCACTTGATAGCCAGGTACTCTCTCTCCACTATACTATACCGGGTCTCGGCTGGGGTGAGCTTACGGCTGGGAAAGACAACGGGATGCTCCTCCCCATTGACTTCCTGAGACAGTACAGCACCGAGGCCTACTTCGGAGGCATCGGTCTGTACTATAAACTCCCTTTTGAAGTCAGGCATCACCAAAACCGGGAAACCGCACAGGGCCGTCTTCAAAGCGGAGAAAGCCTCTTCCGCCCAATCATCCCAGCGAACCATCATTGACTTGTGTCCCTTCAAGTGTCCTGTCAAGGGCGTGGCTAGAGTAGCAAAGTGGGGAACAAACTTCATGTAATTTACTTTGGATTTGATGACTCCGCGCCCAATCACATGCCCCAGTTACTTAGTCTCTTCTAACCCTATCGCACATTTTTTGGGGTTAGCGGTTAGGACAGCTTTCCCAAAGGAGTCTACTACAGCCTGCACTTTGGGTAGGTGACTTTTCCAGTTGGCACTGTTAATGACAATATCGTCCATGTAAGCCGAAGCGTACCGACGATGTGGACGAAACACAATGTCCAATAGTCACTGAAAAGTGGTGGGTGCGCCATCCAGATCAAAGGGTAAGACCAGGGGCGTACATAGAAATCACTGGGCCCCATAGCAAAAATCTGAATTGGGCCCCCTAACCCCGCCCACTACCCATCCCTGGCCCATCCCACCTTCTGTTCTGGCTCCTCCCCCGCCACACCCCCATTTGCCAATAAAGAAATGTATACATACGTTCGTACGTATTCGTACTGACCCAGAGAATGAAGGGCACATGTCAGTTTTGCGGCAAAGGGAATGCCGTAGGAACAAAGCCCTGTGGAATCTGAGTCTATGGAACTCCTGTGGATATTCCATAAAAGTTTTATCTGCAGTCCTATGTAACATTACAAATAACACAGTGATAACTCTCTGAGTACAGATAATTTAGTAGATGTCACCTGTAGTCCTATGTAACACCACAAATAAAAACAGTGATAGCTCTCTGAATACAGATAACACAGTGATGGCTCTCTGATTACCGAAAGTGTAGTAGTGTTACCTGCAGTCCTATGTAAAACCACAGATAGCACTAGTGCTGATAATGTGGTAGTGTTACCTGCAGTCCTATGTAAAACCACAGATAACACTAGTGTAGACCATGTGGTAGTGTTACCTGTGTCCTTCCTGTGCTTCTCCCACTGACTCAATGCTGGCGTCTCTGCCTCCTCTTCCATCTTCTTTATCTTGCCCGCACAGAACGTCCTGATGCAGCTGCGTCAAGACATAGGAACACTGTGGGCATGGTGATGGTGACACAAACACAGGGACCGACACACACATACATACAATAAATATGATCACATCACTGCTCCTGCCTGTCTGCTTTGGTAAAGCCGGGCAGAGATGGGCTGTGTCAGGCTTTAGCAGAGTGGGCACAGGACAGTGGACACAGGGCGCGATATGTATGTGAGCACAGCTGAACGAATGCAGGGCAGGAGCCCGCATACACATCGCTCCTCCTGCCTGTGTCCACTGTGGTAAAGCCAGACGTAGGCTATCCCCCACATCTTAACCCCTTTGCTACCAGTGCTATAATTGTCATCACTTCTCTTACCCCAAACGGTTGCAGTATGCCACTGCCCAAACCCCTTTATTCCTTGCTGCTGATGCTGAGTGTGCACATAGCCACCTATTCCCCCCCCCCCCACCACCAAAGGTGACTGATGTATTTGGGGGTGGGTGGTTTGGGGGAATCTGCAAAAAAAGAGGGTTAGTCAGCACCTCCCAGTGCGCAGGTGCACGCCGCCATGGCAAAGACCTAGAGGAAAAAAAGGAGACAATGCGGCAGCACTCTGCAAATCAGACAAAGTACAACAATGCTTACAAAAATTATGATGCTAATACTACGCTTAAAAAGCGAGATGCTTGGTCAATGCATTTTGTACAAAACCATCTAAGCCCGTATGCCAAACGTCAAGGCAATCTCTGTTACACGGGTCCTAACACTAAATACTACCTGTTATGCGCCATAATGACCGCCATAAAATTCAGGGAGTGTTGGACCCACATGCATGCTGGATCCACTCTGCCTTTTTCCGTTTTTTGTGCCAAAATGGCCTCCATTACAAGGGATGCAGGTACCAACATGCATGCTGAGCCCACTCTATACCCTTCCTGGTGCTAAACAGCTTCCAATGAATGTAGTGAGAGCAGGCCACAGCTTTATACTGAAAATAATTAAAATCAGCCTATGGGGCAGACAGGCTAATCAGGAGTGCACGACTCGCTGGAGTGCCACATCTCCAGCATTGTAAATCTGCAAAAAAAGAGGGTTAGTCAGCACCTCCCAGTGCGCAGGTGCACGCCGCCATGGCAAAGACCTAGAGGAAAAAAAGGAGACAATGCGGCAGCACTCTGCAAATCAGACAAAGTACAACAATGCTTACAAAAATTATGATGCTAATACTACGCTTAAAAAGCGAGGTCTTTGCCATGGCGGCGTGCACCTGCGCACTGGGAGGTGCTGACTAACCCTCTTTTTTTGCAGATTTACAATGCTGGAGATGTGGCACTCCAGCGAGTCGTGCACTCCTGATTAGCCTGTCTGCCCCATAGGCTGATTTTAATTATTTTCAGTATAAAGCTGTGGCCTGCTCTCACTACATTCATTGGAAGCTGTTTAGCACCAGGAAGGGTATAGAGTGGGCTCAGCATGCATGTTGGTACCTGCATCCCTTGTAATGGAGGCCATTTTGGCACAAAAAACGGAAAAAGGCAGAGTGGATCCAGCATGCATGTGGGTCCAACACTCCCTGAATTTTATGGCGGTCATTATGGCGCATAACAGGTAGTATTTAGTGTTAGGACCCGTGTAACAGAGATCGCCTTGACGTTTGGCATACGGGCTTAGATGGTTTTGTACAAAATGCATTGACCAAGCATCTCGCATCTCGCTTTTTAGTATTAGCATCATAATTTTTGTAAGCATTGTTGTACTTTGTCTGGTTTGGGGGAATATGATTAGTGGCTATGTGCACACTCAGTATCAGCAGCAAGGAGTTAGAGGGGTTATCCCTAATGCCCCCCAAATGACTGGTACACTGTCCTCTATGAGGCCCCCCACCCTGAGTCCTCTACAAGCCCCTCTAACCCTTAACACCCCCCAAAATGCTCAGGACAGTGTGCTTTCCTCCTACTCCTCCCCCCACTGGGCATTTGGGGTGGGGGCATAAGGGGTTGGGGGGGCTCATAGAGGACTCGGGGGGGGGGGGGGGGGGGGTAGGCTCATCGAGGACAGTGTGCTTTCCTCCTACTCCCCCCCAGGCATTTTGGGGGACATTAGGGGTTGGGGGGCTCATAGAGGACCTGGGGGGGCTCATAGAGGACAGTGTGTTATCCTCCTACCCCCCCCTGGGCATTTTGGGGGGCATTAGGGGTTGGGGGGGACTCATAAAGGACTCAAGGGGGGAGGCTCATAAAGGACAGAGTAGGAGCAGGGCCGTCTTTTCGAATGGGCACGCTGGGCAGTTGCCCGGGGGCCCCACTTGCCTGGGGGCCCGCCTGCCCAGTGAACCCACCAGCCAACTTCCCAACCGTCATTTAGCAGCGTTGCCGCCAGGGCCGTCTTTACCAAGGGGCAAAAGGGGCAGCTGCCCTGGGCCCAGTTGCTCCTGGGGGGGCCCAAGGCAGCTGCCTCTTGAGCCCTGCTAGCTACTGCCCCGGGTGTCAGGCTGTCGGCTACACAGGCATCATGATCGTACTGTGTTAATGATCTTAATTCTAGGACCTTAATGAGTTTTGATCTAGGACCTTAATGACATCATTACCATGTGACCAGTAACCTAGCAATTACTGGTCACATGGCTATGAAGTCATCACAGGTCCTATCAGGAGTGTTGCAGAAGTTAACTGTGGAGCTTTTCTGTGTAAAGATTACATCAGAAAAAGGTGACATGGGGTTGTTATTTTAATATACTGTAAACTACTGTATAGTGGGGTGCTGTGTACTGTGTGGGGGGCTGTATACTGTGTGGTGGGCTGTATATTGTGTGGTGGGCTATATATTGTGTAATGGGCTGTATATTGTGTGGTGGGCTGTATACTGTGTGTGTGGGGGGGGGGGGGGGGGGTGGCCTGTATACTGTGTGGTGGGCCTGTATAGTGTGGGGGGCCTGTATAGTGTGGGGGGCCTGTATAGTGTGGGGGGGGGCTGTATAGTGGGGGGAGTGCTATACTGCTGTACTGTATAGTGTGGGGGGCTGTATACTGTGGGTGCGGTATAGTGTAGAGTGCTGTACTGTATAGTGTGGGGGGCTGTATCGTGTATAGTTTGGGGTGCTGTATACAGTGAGGTGCTGTATAGTGTGGGGGTCTATACTGCTCTACTATATACTGTGGGGTATTGTATAGTGTGGGGTGCTAAACTGCATACTGTGTGGTGCTGTATACTATAGGGTGCTATACTGCATACTGTGTGGTGCTGTATACTATAGGGTGCTATACTGCATACTGTGTGGTGCTGTATACTATAGGGTGCTATACTGCATACTGTGTGGTGCTGTATACTATAGGGTGCTATACTGCATACTGTGTGGTGCTGTATACTATAGGGTGCTATACTGCATACTGTGTGGTGCTGTATACTATAGGGTGCTATACTGCATACTGTGTGGTGCTGTATACTATAGGGTGCTATACTGCATACTTGGGGGTTTACATCCACTTTAATCATACAACTAAAAAAACGAAATAAATATAGATATATATATAAATGTACACACACTCTGGTGCTGGTGGGTAATGCTGGTGTGGGTACTGCTGGTGCTGGTGGGTATTAATGTTGGAGTGGCGTGTGTACTGCCTGGGTACTCTACATTGTGACATCACAAAAAAAAAAAATGTTTGGGTTTACATCCACTTTAAGTTATTAGTGCCCCTCAAGTTTTGACTGTAATATCTTATGTGTCCCCCTTATATAGCAATCTTAGAGTTGCCACTCGTTCGAGGAAGTGTAAAAAAGGTGAGGAAAAATAAAGTTTATTACGTGTTGGTGAAAATAACCTTTAGTGCAGAAATGAAACGTAATGTTTTGAGTGGAGCACAGAAGAGGAAAAAGGCTGCAGAGGAGAAAGAGAAAATGTGCAAACTTCCAAAACTAACATCTTGGCTCAATCCAGGTGCAACGTCAGCCAGTAGTTCTGCTCCTCCAGATGTAGCATCCACATCTACATGCACTCCAATTCCAGCAGAAATACCAATGGTATCATTACCTGATCCTACTGCTGGGGAAAATCCACAAGAGGAAATGCCCAATAAATATCGCCTTATTGATAATTTGCATTTTTATTCTAGTGCGTGATTGTGTAGACAGGGCCCCAGTGCACTGTATTGCCCGGGGGCCTATAATGCTCTTAAGATGGCACTGAGTAGGAGGAAAGCAGACTGTCCTCTATGAGCCCCCCCTCCCTGTCCGGTCAGGAGCAGACCGCGGTCCTTTAGTCTGGGCTGGGGGCTGCACTCACTAGTGCCACTGCACTTTCTGTCGGCAGGGCAGATGACCAGTCTTCAGCCAGGCGGGCGGCGAGGAAGAATAATACGCTCCCTGTCCCTGAGTAGCTGCTCTGTGAGTAGTTACTTTGCGGCGCCCGCTCCTGCTGCCTGTGCCATCCCAGCAATACACTGGCCAATCAGCAGCTGCCTCTTTGCACTGTCTTGCGCTGATTGGCCAGTGTGAAATACAGAACGCCTGCAGCCCGGAGTCCCGATCCTTCAGGTCAATGATTGGCCAGTAGCTCCGACGAGGGGGGGTTGGAGGCAGTTTGGAAGAACACACAAGAACCGCTGCGCCGCTGGGCCGCATATTAACTCATTAACCAAGTGTGCAGAGCAAACGGAGGGGGCGGGGCCTTCTGTGCGCTCCGGGCCCCCCTGTGCTGCAGGCCCCATAGCAACGGCGTGGTCTGCCTATATTGGCGGTACGCCACTGGGTAAGACCTTATATTGATACAGCCCCTCAGGTGTGATGAAGGCAGTTTTCTCTTTGGCAGCCTCCAATAAAGGGGTTATGCACTTTGTTTAAACTTATGATCTATCCTCTGGATAGATCATCAGCTTCTGATCGGCAGCGGTTTGACACCCGTGACCCCCGCCGATCAGCTGTTTGAATAGGCAGTGGCGCTCCAGCAGCGCCGCGGCCTTCTCACTGTTTACCACTGGCCCAGTGATGTCACGACTAGTATCACTGGCCTGGGCGGGGCTAAGCGCCATTCAAGTAAATAGAGCTTAGCCCCGTCCAGGCCAGTGATACTAGGGCAGAAATCTTAATTTTGCAGCCTTGTCTGCATCTGTACGTGTGAGATACACACTTTAGATACTGTTGTTCTATTCTGCTATTAAAAAAACACCTATTTAGGGCAAAAAACTAAATTTTGCAGCCTTAGCTGCATCTGTCATTGTGAGATACACCCTTTACATACTGCTGTGCTATTCTGGTATTAAATAAACACACATTTTTGGCAAAATTTTTTAATTTGCAGCCTTGTCTGCATCTGTACATGTGAGATACATGCTTTAGATACTGCTCTGCTATTCTGGTATTAAAAAAACACCCATTTTGGGCAGAAAGTCTTAACTTGCGGCCTTGTCTGCATCTGTATGTGTGAGATACACGCTTTAGATACTGCTGTGCTATTCTGGTATTAAAAAAACACCTATTTAGGGCAAGATCCTAAATTTTAGAAATATAAGGAGAGGGTCAAATAAGGGACGTGGCCCCGGTCGTGGTGCTGCTGGTGGAGCACCTGTTGCAGGGAGAGAACGTGGTGGATCTGTGCCAGCTACACACACAAGTGAAACACCTTCCTCAGGTGCGAGTAGGCGACAGAACCTTCAGCGGTATTTGGTAAGGCCTAATGCGGTTCTACGAATGGTGAGGCCTGAACAAGTACAGGTGATAGTAGATTGGGTTGCTGACAGTGCCTCCAGTTCCTTCACATTGTCTCCCACCCAGTCTCCTGTTGAAAGATCAGAGTTGGCACCTGCAGCCGATGTCCATCAGTCTTTTACCTCACCCCCTTGCAAATCAGCCAAGCAGTCTGAGCCCCAAGTCATGCAGCAGTCTCTTCTGATTTTTGATGACTCTGTTAGCAGGGTTTACCAGGGCCACCTAGCCCTGCCCCAGAAGTGGAAGAGATTGAGTGCACCGATGCCCAACCACTTATGTTTCAAGATGAGTACCATCGCAGCACATCTCGGATGATGACGAAGCACATGTGCCAACTGCTGTGGCTTTCGAAAGTGTGCAGACCGACAAGGAGGGCAGGGGTGAAGACTGGGTGGAAGATTATGTGGAGGATGATGAGGTCCTCGACCCCACATGGAATCAAGGTCATGCGAGCGACCTGTGTAGTTCGGAGGAAGAGGCGGTGGTCGCACAAAGCCACCAGCACAGCAGAAGAAGGAGCAGGGTGCAAAAGCGGAGCGGCCGTCCCCTAGACAGTACGGCTGCTACTGCCCACCACAGCAAGGGAACGAGCACACCAAAGCCAGCTCCAAGGAGTTCCCTGGGGTGGCAGTTCTTCAGACAATGTGCTGACGACAAGACACGAGTGGTTTGCACGCTGTGCAATCAGAGCCTGAAGCAAGGCATAAACGTTCTCAACCTAAGCACAACCTGCATGACCAGGCATCTAAGTGCAAAGCACGAGCTGCAGTGGAGTAGACACCTCTGGCTCCTCCTGCTTCCTCTTCTGCTGCAGTCTCGGCCTCTTCATCCACCTCTGAAGTGACAGTGCCACCTGCCACGCAAATAGAGGATCTGCCAGCAACACCACCATCCTCCAAGCATCTCCACAATGTCCCACGGAAGCGTTCAGCTCCCCATCTCCCAAACACTGGAACGGAAGAGGAAGTACCCCCCTACCCACCTGCATTTCCTGGATGCAAGCATTTCAAAATTACTGTCCTTTGAAATGCTGTCATTCCATCTGGTGGAGACGGAGAGTTTTAAAAGCCTTATGGCGGTGGCTGTCCCACAGTACGTCTTGCTCAGCCGCCACTACTTTTCCAGGCGTGCCATCCCTTCCCTGCACAACCAAGTGGGGGACAAAATCCCTGTGCAACACCATCTGTGGCAAGGTGCACCTCACTATGGATACGTGGACCAGTAAGCATGGTCAGAGACGTTATATCTCCCTAACAGCACACTGGGTAAATGCAGTGGCGGCTGGGCCTGAGGCGGATTGCACTTTGGCGCATGTCCTTTCACCACCAAGGATTGCAGGGCGCTTCAGTTTGCCTCCTGTTTCCTCCTCCTCCTACTCTGCTTCCTCATCCTCTACCGGCTCCTGATCCGGTCAGCGTAACACCTTCACCACCAAATTCAGCACAGCCAGAGGTAAATGACAGCAGGTAGTTTTAAAACAAACCCCACACCGCGCAGAAGCTATGGACGGGCCTTGAACAAGAGACCGATGAGTGGTTGTTGCCAGTGAGCCTCTAGCCCGGCCTGGTGGTGTGCAATAATGGGCGAAATCTCGTAGCAGCTCTGGGACTAGCCGGTTTGACGCACATCCCTTGCCTGGCGCATGTGCTGAATTTGATGGTGCAGAGATTCCTTAAAAATTACCCCCAATATGTCAGAGCTGCTGCATAAAGTGCGGGTCGTCTGTGTGCGCTTTTGGGGTTCTCACCCTGCTGCTGCTCGCCTGTCAGCGCTTCAGCGTAACTTCGGCCTTCCCGCTCACCGCCTCATATGCGTCGTGCCCACAATGTGGATCTCCACCTTCCACATGCTGGCCAGACTGTGCGAGCAGCAGCAGGCGATAGTGGAGTTTCAGCTGCAGCACGCACGGGTGAGGTGCTCTGCGGAACAGCACCACTTCACCACCAATGACTGGGCCTCCATGCGAGACCTGTGTTCCTTGTTGCACTGTTTCGAGTACTCCACCAACATGGCCATTGCCGATAACGCCGTTCTCACCGTTAATATCCCACTTCTATGCCTCCCACAGAGGACAGCTTTTCGTTGCCTCTGTGCAGCCTGGCACACATGAGCGATTACATGCTGCAGTGTCTCCGCAACGACTGCCGAGTTGCCCACATTCTAACTTGTGCTGATTACTGGGTGGCCACGCTGCTGGATCCCTGTTACAAGGACAACGTAACGTCCTTAATTCCCTCACTGGAGCGTGATCGTAAGATGCGCGAGTACACATTTCCACTCGATCACAATTAAATTTCATCCATTGATCTCCATTGGATGTGGTTTCTCTTTCTCACGCTCCCTCTCCGGCGTGGAACCCTGATTCGCCGCCAACCGTAATCAACATGGCAGGCGCAGAAAAGAACATCGAAAGTTGATAGAGCAGATATCAAATTGGATCTTGAACATCATGGGGACGTGCGACATGGTGGGGCAGTATGTTTGCACACGCGGTCTGCCCATGCAACTTCTGGGTCTCCAAATTGGGCACATGGTCTGAGCTTGCCCTTTACGCCTTGGAGATGCTGGCCTGCCCTGCAGCCAGTGTATTGTCTGAACATGTGTTTAGCACGACTGGAGGGGGTTATCACAGGCTATATTTCCCAATGTTTTGGGGTGTACCCTAATTTAAAAAAATTCAAATAAATTTAAAACACCGCCACATCCATCGCCTCCTCAACCTCCTACTCCATATGGACCTTATCCTCCTAGATCAATATATATATTATTTTTTTTACGTATTTTATGTTATTTAAAGTCATTTCCCTATCCACACCCGTCGAACCCGAACATCCAGGTGTCCGCTCAACTCTAGTCAGAACCTCTTTAGGTAGTCCTACTCAGGAAAACATCTCCATTAACTCCTTAGCTGTGAGTTTGGCCGAGGTATGTCGCGGTGGCACTGCCTCAGGGTACCGAGTGGCGTAGTCTAGAATGACTAAGATGTGTTGATGCCCTCTGGCAGACTTCGGTACTGGGTCTATGAGGTCCATAGCTATTCGGTCAAACGGTACTTTGATAATCAAGAGAGGTACTAGGGGACAACGGAAATGTGGCTGGGGATAGTTATCTGGCAAGTCGGGCAAGACATACAAAACTCTTACACTTCTTTAAATATGCTGGGCGAAATAAAAGCACTGTAGAATACGATCCTGAGTTTTCTGCAGCCTCAGGTGACCCCGAGAACGTGTTGGTGGCCTAGATCTAACAAAAGCTTGCGATAAGCCTTGGGGACCACCAACTGTTCAATAGGCTCACCCCGTAGTTGTTTTAACCGATACAACATATCCTGATGAACCACAAAACGGGGAAACACTGACTCTGCCCCAGGTTGTTGTGGTTCACCATCTACTATTAACACATTTTCCCAGGCGCGGGATAGGGTTGGGTCCCGATGTTGGGCGGTACCAAAATTATCCCCGGAGACATTGAGGTCTGCCAACTCAGGATCTGGCGGCAAGTCCTCCACGTCTCCCACCATCACACTTAGCGGGGTTGTCTCCCCCTCTTCCACCAAAGCTGCGGTCTTCCCTACCGCTGGCCATTTGGTCTCAGGTTCCCAGGGTTCTGGTCTCCCCCCTGTGCTGGGCCACTCTGCTAGGGTTACCCCTGTCTCATGGGTATCAGTCACTCTCATAGCAGGCTACAGTACCGGGAACCCGGGAAGTACATAATGCAGATTTGTGGCGACACCCACCTCGTGGGCAGTGATGGCCAGTTCGCATTGTTCACCCGCGAACATATGCAGGCTGCCATATTTTTTCCCAAGTCCGGCGAGGCGCAGGTAAGCTCTTACCTGTGCCTGTGCCGCGAGCCGGTCTGAAAACAAATGCGGTCACCGGGAGCAGGCAGTTCCGAGAACAGCCCGATGAAGGCCCCCGGTGGTTGTTCTTGGAACTGCCTGCTCCCACTGACCAGACTTGTTTTCAGACCGGCTCGTGCACAGGCACAAGTAAGGACTTAGTAGTAGAAATAGAATGGGCACTCTTATACCTAGTCCACTAGGTAGGCAATGCGGCTCAAGCAATATGCTATATTGTAATAATTTATTGGTAGCGATGAATACAGATATATGTCAATATACAGTTGATAGTAAAACCTAATAACTTAACCCTCTAAATACATTGGTAAAAGTTCACATAAAATTGGTAAATAAAATAAGAATAGATCTATCCACTGTTATAGCTAATGGAAAGACAGAGGTCCAGTCTTACGTTAATAGAGGAGACAATATAGTCCGTTACCTACAACAGTGGTTTGGCAGCAATTATAACTCCAGGGAAATT
The DNA here is from genome assembly GCF_905171765.1 of Bufo bufo. Taxonomy (NCBI): domain Eukaryota; kingdom Metazoa; phylum Chordata; class Amphibia; order Anura; family Bufonidae; genus Bufo; species Bufo bufo. Next base: position 399,192,786 of record NC_053393.1, on the reverse strand, counting down.
TGTGAATAAGATAATATGTGAAAAATCGACAATACGTGAAATAACACAGTGACTAAAAGTGATAAGATATATCAAAGCAATAATATGATGTAAATGAATAAAATCGTGAAAAAATATATAGGTTAATGAATATCTCTGGAGAATGGATCTAGTTGCTGACTCCCACTTATGGTATTGTTACAGGACAGTGTCTCTAATTGATAAAAAACGTATGGGCTGGCTCGCTGTTTGATCCACACAATTGTCCGCAGGTAGACTCAGTTTAGATATATGGGCTGTATCGTTCAACAGCCGCGGCAGTATAAATGTATCCAATACTGTTGCAATTAGGTGGAGCAATAATGTGATGGTAGCAAACAATATCAAAGTTAAACAGCAGTACGTATATGTCCAGCTATATTATATCAATTCACAGATTGAGACACTGTCCTGTAACAATACCATAAGTGGGAGTCAGCAACTAGATCCATTCTCCAGAGATATTCATTAACCTATATATTTTTTCACGATTTTATTCATTTACATCATATTATTGCTTTGATATATCTTATCACTTTTAGTCACTGTGTTATTTCACGTATTGTCGATTTTTCACATATTATCTTATTCACAAATTTCCCTGGAGTTATAATTGCTGCCAAACCACTGTTGTAGGTAACGGACTATATTGTCTCCTCTATTAACGTAAGACTGGACCTCTGTCTTTCCATTAGCTATAACAGTGGATAGATCTATTCTTATTTTATTTACCAATTTTATGTGAACTTTTACCAATGTATTTAGAGGGTTAAGTTATTAGGTTTTACTATCAACTGTATATTGACATATATCTGTATTCATCGCTACCAATAAATTATTACAATATAGCATATTGCTTGAGCCGCATTGCCTACCTAGTGGACTAGGTATAAGAGTGCCCATTCTATTTCTACTACTATTGTTTTTTGGTGACTGGGTACAACATCTGTTTGGTGCACCTTGCCATCATTAACCAGAGGTGAGCCATCCTCTATCCTTCTTTTATACAAGTAAGGACTTACCTGCGCCTCGCCGGACTTGTGAAAAAAGATGGCAGCCCGCATATGTTCGCGGGCAAACAATGCGAACTGGCCATCACTGCTCGTGGGTCCATCTACCGGTCACAGTGGTTAGAGACACCAGCACGGTGGGGTAGTCTTTTAAGTCTCCGTGGATGCACATCACCCTGCCTTTCCGGACAGTATACTCAGTGGACTGCACCAGCGTCCAGCAGAGCCTCCGCCGGAGTGTCTCCCACTTCCACCTGGAACAAGTGATCTAGAGACTCTGGGGTACCTGTTGCACACAGCCTCCTGGCATATAGCGACTGACGATAGCCATAGTTAGTGTCCATGGGCTCAACCCGATAGGCACAGTCAGCCCTTACATGGCCAGGCTCCTGACACCACCAGCAGACTATCAGAGCCAGGTCTGCCGTGGGTACATCCCGGGCAGGTTTTATCGGCTCAAATATCCGGGCCTGGGGTGGAGATTTCCAGGGTTTGCTGACCCCCCCTCCCGACAGAACCCTCCTTTAGATTCCTGGTAGCTTCATAGCATTCCACCAGGTCCACCATCTCAAGAGCATTGCCAGGAGAACAATCCAGTGCTGGAGAGGGTATGGCAAATCCCTCCCGAACATATTGGCTAATAGACTATCCAGCATAGCCGGGGGACTCAGCACATCAGGCTGTAGTCACTTTTGCAAGAGTTGGAGTAAGTCATAATACTGGGTCCTCACAGGCTCAGCCAGCTTAAACCCCCACTGATGTACCCACTGGGCCCGGACCAACACATTCACCCCCAGTCTTGCCAAAATCTCAGCCTTTACTTTTTGGTAGTCGTCAGCCACTTAATCGTCTGGGAATTGGATGCCAGGAATGGAGCTATGACCTTAGCCCACTGGTCATGGGGTAGCTTTTCCCTGATGGCCACTTTCTCGTACATCACCAGGTAGGTTTCCATGTTGTCTGCAGGGGTCATCTTAGGATTCACGGCACGGACTTCTTTCCGGCTTCGTGGATGTTCGGGGTTGGTCCTGCTGTCTGCCAAGCCATCACGTGTTGTAGCAGCAACTGGTTAGGCTCCTGCTGCTGCTTAATAGCCTCGCGTTGCTGCAGGTTTGTCTCTTGCTGCTGCCGATTAGCCTCCATAAGGGCCTTCACAACAGCCTCCATTTTGACATGGGGCACTGGTTGTAATACAGCTGGCTTAATGTACGACATACAACCATGCCTGATAAATGCAGAAACCAAAAATATCGACATTCGCGCCAGCCTCACTGCTCTTGCCCGCATCCTCCACCAATTGTGGGGGCTCGCTCTGGTAGACAGGATTAGCTGACACAGTATAGAGGCAACAAGAAGTTCTTTGGATCAAACAGTTCAGTGTTTTATTCATACTTTAGGCAAGTGACAAAACAAGCTGTCATATTCAAACAAAATGTCGCCTTGCGGTGTTGGTGGTAATTCACACCATGCGGCAATTCTGCCTCAAAGAGTCCTTGCTCATAGCAGCAGCAACCTGTTTTTATGCCAAACAGGTAGCAAACCTTAATCCAGACACAAGGCTCCCAGATCCCAACACAGAGACCTGGCTTCTGAGCCTAGCTGCCTATTTAAGGATAGCCAGGTGCTGCCAAAACCTGGACCAGCATTTAAAATTCGGTCCAGTATTTGACCTCACCTGGCTGTAAAGCAGCCCAGCAGCACATGCTGGGAGGGAAATACCTGTTTTCCCAGACCAAAATTCTCACTGTGTCACTATATATATATATATATATATATATATACAATGCTCAAAAAAATAAAGGGAACACAAAAATAACACATCCTAGATCTGAATTAATTAAATATTCTTCTGAAATACTTTCTTATTTACATAGTTGAATGTGCTGACAACAAAATCACACAAAAAAAAAAATGAAAATCAAATTTTTTAACCCATGGTGGTCTGGATTTGGAGTCACCCTCAAAATTAAAGTGGAAAAACACACTACAGGCTGATCCAACTTTGATGTAATGTCCTTAAAACAAGTCAAAATGAGGCTCAGTAGTGTGTGTGGCCTCCACGTGCCTGTATGACCTCCCTACAACGCCTGTGCATGCTCCTGATGAGGTGGCAGACGGTCTCCTGAGGGATCTCCTCCCAGACCTGGACTAAAGCATCTGCCAACTCCTGGACAGTCTGTGGTGCAACGTGACGTTGGTGGATAGAGCGAGACGTGATGTCGCAGATGTGCTCAATTGGATTCAGGTCTGGGGAACGGGCGGGCCAGTCCATAGTATCAATGCCTTCGTCTTGCAGGAACTGCTGACACACTCCAGCCACATGAGGTCTAGCATTAGGAGGAACCCAGGGCCAACCGCACCAGCATATGGTCTCACAAGGGGTCTGAGGATCTCATCTCGGTACCTAATGGCAGTCAGGCTACCTCTGGCGAGCACATGGAGGGCTGTGCGGCCCTCCAAAGAAATGCCACCCCACACCATTACTGACCCAATGCCAAACCGGTCATGCTGGAGGATGTTGCAGGCAGCAGAACGTTCTCCATGGCGTCTCCAGACTCTGTCACGTCTGTCACATGTGCTCAGTGTGAACCTGCTTTCATCTGTGAAGAGCACAGGGCGCCAGTGGCGAATTTGCCAATCTTGGTGTTTTCTGGCAAATGCCAAACGTCCTGCACGGTGTTGGGCTGTAAGCACAACCCCCACCTGTGGTTGTCGGGCCCTCATATCACCCTCATGGAGTCTGTTTCTGACCGTTTGAGCAGACACATGCACATTTGTGGCCTGCTGGAGGTCATTTTGCAGGGCTCTGGTAGTGTTCCTCCTTGCACAAAGGCGGAGGTAGCAGTCCTGCTGCTGGGTTGTTGCCCTCCTACGGCCTCCTCCACGTCTCCTGATGTACTGGCCTGTCTCCTGGTAGCGCCTCCATGCTCTGGACACTACGCTGACAGACACAGCAAACCTTCTTGCCACAGCTCGCATTGATGTGCCATCCTGGATAAGCTGCACTACCTGAGCCACTTGTGTGGGTTGTAGACTCCGTCTCATGCTACCACTAGAGTGAAAGCACCGGCAGCATTCAAAAGTGACCAAAACATCAGCCAGGAAGCATAGGAACTGAGAAGTAGTCTGTGGTTACCACCTGCAGAACCACTCCTTTATTGGGGGTGTCTTGCTAATTGCCTATAATTTCCACCTGTTGTCTATCCCATTTGCACAACAGCATGTGAAATTGATTGTCACTCAGTGTTGCTTCCTAAGTGGACAGTTTGATTTCACAGAAGTGTGATTGACTTGGAGTTACATTGTGTTGTTTAAGTGTTCCCTTTATTTTTTTGAGCAGTGTATATATATATATATATATATATATATATATATCTTTAGCAATGACCTCTTTCGACTATACAGACTGAATGGTGTAGATATATCCCTAGAGGTATGGTATCTAATTAAGGTTGTAGGTAAGCTGTCATTTTTTTACATTGTGGCGTGTGATAACATGAGACTCTGAGCAAATGATATCAAAAGGGCACCAAGAGAAACTGAGAGTTAATGATTTTTTTCCCACAAATGTTGCCTAGACCAAGAAGGTTGTTCTAAGGTCAAGATCCACTAGGTGACGCAGACTTTGTGTCACAGCGGCCTGTGTACCTTATCGAACAGCATCTATATTGGCTGATAACCAACCTTGGTTTAACACATGGGGCACGCAAGTACCTGTTATCTGTACAATCTTTGATGAAGCAGTTTTACATCTTATGCGAGGATGCACATAACCTATCTGTATGTAATGTGAGCAGGGGAGCACCCCGGAATTTTGTCATGGGGGGGTCTGAAAGGCAAAAAAATGTGGCATGTGTAGTGCGCTGTGCTAATTCAATTTTTCAAAGCCCCCTTTATATTTAAAAATGCAGGGAAGGGGTGTAGTGTGTTGCGCTGATTCTTTTACTTGGCGATTGTAAAAGCTCTGCAGGAAAATAACAATAATGGGCGAAGTGCGCCGCAAATTTTTGGGCCCCGCCCATTATTAAAAGCCCCTCCTACATATAATAGGCCACTCCCAACAAACACTGTACAGCTGACATTCTATAGTTGCGGCCTGTCTCTACACATCATACGGAGAGAGGGGGAGGTCTGTCCTGGCTGCACTGCCTGCTTCACATTATACAATAGACAGCCGGCTACAGCCAGGAAGCTCCTCCGCTCTCCTCCCTCCCCTGATCCTGATAAAGGCCTATGGTTCCCCCCACCATCTGCCACCCGCCCGTGGCCTGCTGCCCCCCTTGACCGTCCTCACCCAGCTCTGAATCCTCCTTCTGCAAATGGCAGGGGGAGGAGCCGGAGCATCTCCTCTCTTACATAGCACCACATACCTCTTACATCCAGTGATGTCACCTTTGTTGTAGACGCTCTCTTTCCTCATCTTCTCCATTCAGACCAGACCACCATGATGATTTTTCAGCCATCTCCCATCTCTGCAGAGATTAACAAACAGACATTAGTTTCCCACATTTCCCTCATCTTCACATCTTCTGAACACCCTTTCCTGCCACCCCCAATACTGTGCCCGCTGTGCCCCCAATACTATACTGCAGAAACAGTCCCCCTGGAAATACTACTACCACACAGATAGTGCCCCCTTCAACAATTATTGGCACACAGTGCTCTAAAAAAATAACTGCGCCCAGACACTAATAGTATAAAGATAATGTCCCCCAAAAATTATTGTGCTAAGCTGATACTGTGGCAGGGTGCCCCCAAAGTAACAGGGCTCCCCAAAATAGAAATAATTCTCTGCCAGAGCACACTTAGTAGTAATAATGCCCCTATAGTGCCCATACTAGTAATCATGTTCCTCATAGCCCCCCAGTATTAGCAAAGCTCCGCATAATACCTCCTAGTACTAATAATTCTCCCTACAATATGACAGTACATGAAATACCCCCGCTCCACTCCTCCATAGTGCCGCCCTTCCCTATAGTGCCTCCCATAATGTGCCAGTAAAAAATGCCCCCTTAGTGCCACCAGATGCCATAATGCCCCCATGTGCCAATAAGAAAAAAAGGCCCCTTTAGAACCCCCACTTCCCCATAGTGCCCCCAAATAATGCCCCTATAGTGCCACCAGATTCCCCATAGTGCCGTTCTCCCCTATAGTGCCCCCCCATAATGTGTAAAAAAAAAAGCCCCTTTAGAGCCCTCATAGTGCTCCTCTCCCCCATGGTGCCCCCCAAATAATGCCCCTATAGTGCCGCCAGATGCCCCCTAGTGCCGTTCTCCCCTATAGTGCCCCCCATAATGTGTAAAAAAATAAAATAAAAAAGCCCCTTTAGAGCCCCCATAGTGCTCCTCTTCCCCATGGTGCCCCCCCCCATAATGTGCCAGTAAGAAGTGCCACCTAAAAAAAAAGTACCACCAGATGCCCCATAGTGCCGTTCTCCCCTTTAGTGCCCCCATAGTGCCAGCTCCCCCCCTCCAAAAAAACAAAACAAAAAAAAACAAAAAAAAATACACTGATACTTACCTCCATCACCAGCGATGCGATGCAGGCTCTTCCGGCCTGTGTCCCTGCTGTGTGCTGCCCGGCTCAGGCGCGTGATGATGACGTCATCCCGCCGCCTGAGCTGGCCTCTGATAGGCTGCAGGCATTAGTGCCTGCGGCCTATCAAAAGAACAGGGGAGGGACACACCTCTCCCTCCCCTGCCGCAGCACAGCACAGGCATCTGTATCGCTGTCCTAATGACGGCGATACAGATGGATTAGATATGGAGATGAGCGCTTCCATAATGGAAGCGCTCATCTCCTAGTACTCCTACTGCCCCCCCCGCAGCCCCCCACCACCGCCGCGGCCGCCGCAATTACATCCAGGGCTGCGCCGTCTGTGGTGATCGGCGGTGCGGCCCTGAAGAATTAAAAAAAATATATTTGGGCTGGTTGTTCTAGGGGGGGTCCAGACCCGCTGGACCCCGTCTGTAGGTGCGCCACTGAATGTGAGGGTGTCTTTAGGCCCACTGGTCCAACCTCTTTAACTGCATTCTTTTTGCTGAATCAGTGTCTTATTAACGCTTACCCTTTATCTATAACTAACTGGTGTCACAAAAAAGTGGTGGACACCAGGTTGGGTCATGTATGCAATAATTCCTCTGATGCTTATTTAACCGCCTCCGGACCGCCTAACGCAGGATCGCGTTCCGGAGGCGGCAGTCTCAGGCAGAGTCACACATATACGCGTCATCTCGCGAGACGCGAGATTACGGTCACAGCCGGCCCGCGCATGCACATCGCGGGCCGGCAAAAGTTAGAGGACAAGTTCGTCATCAGCCTGCCAGCCAATGATCGTTGCTGGCAGGTTGATGATTTTCAAAAAATCGAATCAGAAGCCATCTAACACCTTATATTTATAAATATAAGGTCTTAAATGACTTCTGTGCTCCTCTGCTGGTCCTTTTCGTCGGTTGGTCCCAGCAGAGGAGCACAGATTACAGTGAGTACACACCACCACCACACATAGCCCCAGATCACCCCCCATCACCCCAATTAACCCCTTGATCACCCCTTGATCGCCCCTGTCAATCACCTAGTGAAAGGGAAAAAAGTGATCAGTGTAAACTGTCACATTTTTTTCCCACTGGTATTGACTGTTAGGTTTTAGGATAGTTTAGGCCCCTTGGTTAGGTAGTTAGCGATCGTTTAGCGCCCAGCCCACCGCACTGCAGTCACTGATTCGCTGATTAGCGTATCGCTAATCAGCATTTGTACTTTTATAGTATCTGTAAGTGATCAGAACTGATCACAGTCAGATCTATAATAGTATTAGTGTCACCTTAGTTCGCCCTCCACCCAAAACGCAGTGTTTGCCCGATCAGGCCTGATCGGTCACCCACACGTGCGTTCACCCACGCCCGCCCCGCCGCAGTGACAATTTATTTTATTTTTTTGATCACTGCACAAGCGCTGTGGCGATAAAAAAAATGAGTTTTTTATCAATCGCAGCGGCCTCCGGTACTTCACTAGCCTCCCATTTGTAAGGCAGGCTTGCTTTTTTTCTTGGGTAGTCTCAGGGAATACCCCTAAATTTAGTTGATCAAATGGCAAACAAGGGGTATTCTTCTGAAGAGGCCTACAGGATTCTGACCCAGTCGGATGAGGAATGGGAACCCTCATCTGACGAATCTAGTGGGTCAGAATATGAACCTGTAGAAAGCAGTGGCAGTTTGACCCAAAGTTCGGACGAGGAGGTTGAGGTCCCTGATACCACCAGGCGTACCCGGCCCCGTGTTGCTAGACCACAGGTTGCGCAGGATCCGCTTGAAGGACAGCAGAGTGGGCTGGCGCTGTCGGATTACGTGGTACGGCATACACCAGCAGCACAGCCCACCCTGGACCTAGTACCAGCACTGCCGTACAACATAGTGAAGTGGCGAGCACCAGAACGGCAGTTGAAGCTGGTACGGTGGCACGTGCAGTAGTTACCCCGTCGCAGCCACCGCACAGACAGGCCCGTAGAGCCCCTAGAGTCCCTGAGGTGCTGGCAAACCCTGATTGGCAGCCCCCAACTTCAGCCGCACCTGTAGTTCCCCCTTTCACCGCCCAGTCTGGAGTTCGGGTTGAGACAGCTCAGATCGGTTCGGCACTGCGATTTTTTGAGCTGTTCTTGACTGCGGAGCTCTTGGACTTAGTCGTGGCAGAAACAAATCGGTATGCCGCTCAATTTATAGCCGCCAACCCGGGAAGCTATTATGCCCAGTCTTTCCGGTGGAAATCCGTCCAAGTTTCCGAATAAAAAAAATTTCTGGGCCTTCTCCTGAACATGGGTCTAACCAAAAAGCATGAAATGCAGTCATATTGGTCCACGAACCCAATTCATCACATGCCCATGTTCTCTGCTGCCATGTCCAGGGCACGATTTGAGGCCATCCTGCGTTTCCTGCACTTTAGCGACAACAGCACCTTTCGTCCCAGATGCCACCCAGCTTTTGACCGGCTCCACAAAATTCGGCCCCTCATAGACCACTTCAACACCAAATTTGCAGATTTGTATACCCCTGAGCAAAACATCTGCATAGACGAGTCCCTTATACATTTTACCGGGCGCCTTGGCTTCAAACAATACATCCCAAGCAAGCGCGCCCGGTATGGGGTCAAATTGTATAAGCTCTGTGAAAGGGCCACAGGCTATACCCACAAATTTCGGATCTATGAGGGTAAAGATCAGACCCTGGAGCCGGTCGGTTGCCCTGACTACCTGGGGAGCAGTGGGAAGACAGTCTGGGACATGGTGTCACCGTATTTGGCAAGGGGTACCATCTTTATGTGGACAATTTCTACACAAGTGTGCCCCTCTTCAGGCATTTGTTCCTAGAACAGATTGGCTGCTGTGGCACCGCGCGACCTAGTCGCCGGGGCTTCCCCCAGTGGCTCGTTACCACCCGTCTTGCAAGGGGGGAGAGGGCTGCCTTGTGCAACGAAGAACTGCTTGCGGTGAAATGGAGAGACAAGCGTGACGTTTACATGCTCTCCTCCATTCACGCAGACACGACAATACAAATAGAACGGGCAACCAGTGTCATTGAAAAGCCCCTCTCGGTCCACGACTATAATTCGCTCATGGGAGGGGTGGACTTCAATGACCAGATGTTGGCTCCTTATTTAGTTTCCCGACGCACCAGACGCTGGTATAAGAAGGTGTCTGTATATTTAATTCAATTGGCTGCCTATAATAGTTTTGTTCTCTACAGTAAGGCTGGGAGAACAGGATCCTTCCTCAAATTTCAGGAAGAGATCATCGAGAACCTCCTGTATCCAGAAGGTTCCATGGCCCCATCCACCAGTGTAGTGAGCCGTCTACACAAGCGACATTTCCCCAGTGTCGTTTCTGGTACCTCAACCCAAGCGCCACCCCGAAAAAGATGTTGTGTCTGTAGCAGGAGTGGAATAAGGCGTGACACCCGCTATTTCTGTCCTGACTGTCCTGACCACCCTGTCCTATGCTTTGGGGAGTGTTTCCGGAAATACCACACACAGGTACACTTAGCATAGGGATTGCGTTTCACAGGACAGGCACACAGGGCTATTAGGGCCCTTTCACTCACAGCTGCTGCAAACCTCTCCTTTCACCTGGGACAAAGTGCATAATGTACTTCGCCACATCTTTGGGCGATTTGCGCTTTGCACATTGTCCCATGGGGAAGGAGAGGTTTGTCCTATAAAGGTAAAAAAAAAAATCACCGGTAAGCAAAAAAGTTAACGTTCTGTTCAAAAAGTTAAATAAAGTTTATATGTTCCGTTCAAATGTTATTATAAAGTTAATAAATTTATTGCGTTGCGGCCTGGTTTTTTCTTTTTTGTTTTGTTTTTTTTACTTTCCAGGTGGACCAACCGATCGACTAGCTGCAGCACTGATGTGCATTCTGACAGAAGCATTGTGCTGCTGTCAGATTACACAAAAGTCGGTGTATGCGGCGCTGCAAGACGAGATTTCTCCTCTGCAGTAAAAGATACGTTTGCCGAGGCATATGAGCTGAGGGGGCGGCGGTGTTCATATGCTTTGGCAAACACTTTGTATATAAAAAATAAATAAAAAAATCCCGGCAATGATTTATTCATCCACATCAATTGATGTGAATGGAGAAATCGGGTTTGCCAGGGCATACGGGCTAAGTGGGTTTGGATGTTGGGCGGAGCTCCTATGTCCTGGCAGACGCCTTTCCCCTCCTTTTTTTTTTTTTTGGCAAAGATTTTTTCATCCACATTGATCGATGTGAATGAAGAAATCTGTGCCGTTCATTTTTTCTTTCAGCCCAGAGGCTGAACGGAAAAAAATTTCTCATTACCCGTATGGTTGATATAAGGAGAATAGCAGAAACTCCTAATGCTGGCCATACATGTAATGATTGCGGAGACCCTCAAATGCCAGTGCAGTACACCCCACAAATGACCCCATTTTGGAAAGAAGACACCCCAAGGTATTCGCTGAGGGGCATATTGAGTCCATGAAAGATTGAAATTTTTGTCCCAAGTTGGCGGAAAGGGAGACTTTGTGAGAAAAAAAATAAATAAATCAATTTCCGCTAACTTGTGCCAAAAAATAAAATTTTCTATGAACTCGCCATGCCCCTCATTGAATACCTTGGGATGTCTTCTTTCCAAAATGGGGTCACATGTGGGGTATTTATACTGCCCTGGCATTTTAGGGGCCCTAAAGCGTGAGAAGAAGTCTGGGATCCAAATGTCAAAAAATGCCCTCCTAAAAGGAATTTGGGCCCCTTTGCGCATCTAGGCTGCAAAAAAGAGTGTCACAGCCACTATCTCTGGCTGTGACCTTCCGTCCTTGCTCGTTCGGCGCTCCTCGCTGAAGTTTCGTTTCTGTGTGTTATTTGTGGTTCTGTATGGGTTAACTCCCCTATGTTCCTATTAGGAGTTAATCCTCTCTGTCTGCTCCATGGGTGTGGCTTCTCTGCTGCACCCATGGAACCTGTATATAAGGCTGAGGTTTCCTCAGTTCTGTGTCAGCTCTCCTGGTGTGTGTTGTCTTGTCCTGCTCCTGTTTTTACTCATTCTCCCATGCTGCTGACCCATGGGATCCGTGTCTGTCTGTCTGTGCTCTGTGGGTTTCCCTACTTGTTCATTGACGTCCTCTCTCCCGTCCTCTTTCCTGTCTTTCTGTTATCTGTTCTGCCAGTTATGTTTTAGTTACTTTGTGTGTATTCGTATGTCTGTGTTCAGCAAGCCCTTGCTGCACCTTTCTTTGCAGCAGGGCGGCATGCGCAAGGCCATGCAGTTTACTACTGGTGGAGCAAGTCCTTCTCTGCTCATTGCCACTCCTTCTCCCTTGCGTGAACTCCTGCTTGTATTTTTAGTTACCTTGTGTGTATTCTTATGTCTTGGTTCAGCAAGCCCTTGCTGCAGCGCGCCTAGCTGTAGAGTGCTATGCGCAAGGCCACGCAGTATACCACTGGTGGAGCAAGTCCTTCTCTGCTCATTGTCACTACTGTTTTCTTGCTATGTACTCCTGCTTGTGTTATAAGTTGCCCTGTTTGTATTTGCCTGTCTGTTATGTATGCCTATGTGCCGTCGGTACCTTCTGGTACCTGTTGTCCATTCGTTCCTGCTGTCACTGTCTAGTTCACGCTCCAGAGTGGACCCTGGCAACTTCCTGCTGCAAAGTCTAATCCTACCATCTGGGGCCCTAGTGAATACTAGGCGTTGCTTAGTCACGCCCCTCTGGAGTATTACTAGACAGTGGCGCAGTGGGGGTTTTCTCCCACTGTGCTGACGGTACATAGAGCTCATGTTTTGTCTGTGCTGCCTTCCCTGGTTTTTGTTTGTGCAATAAACTCTTATGTGTCTGTACCTGATTTCCGTTTGTTTATTGCTTGACGACGCGGTGGTCTCTCCTGGGACCTCCAACTCGTGACAAAGTGTCACACATGTGGTATTTCCGTATTCAGGAGAAGTTGGGCAATGTGTTTTGGGGTGTCATTTTACATATACCCATGCTGGGTGAGATAAATATCTTGGTCAAATGCCAACTTTGTATAAAAAAATGGGAAAAATTGTCTTTTGCCAAGATATTTCTCTCACCCAGTATGGGTATATGTAAAAAGACACCCCAAAACACATTGCCCTACTTCTTCTGAGTACGGCGATACCACATGTGTGACACTTTTTTTCAGCCTAGGTGCGCAAAGGGGCCCACATTCCAAAGAGCACCTTTAGGATTTCACAGGGCATTTTTTACACATTTTGATTTCAAACTACTTCTCACGCATTAGGGCCCCTAAAATGCCAGAGCAGTATAACTACCCCACAAGTGACCCCATTTTGGAAAGAAGACACCCCAAGGTATTTTGTGATGGGCATAGTGAGTTAATGGAAGTTTTTATTTTTTGTCACAAGTTAGTGGAATATGAGACTTTGTAAGGAAAAAAAAAAAAAAAAAAAAACATCATTTTCCGCTAACTTGTGACAAAAAATAAAAAGTTCAATGAACTCACTATGCCCATCAGCGAATACCTTAGGGTGTCTACTTTCCGAAATGGGGTTATTTGTGGGGTTTTTCTACTGTCTGGGCATTGTAGAACCTCAGGAAACATGACAGGTGCTCAGAAAGTCAGAGCTGCTCCAAAAAGCGGAAATTCACATTTTTGTACCATAGTTTGTAAACGCTATAACTTTTACCCAAACCATTTTTTTCTTACCCAAACATTTTTTTTTATCAAAGACATGTAGAACAATAAATTTAGAGAAAAAATTATATATAGATGTCGTTTTTTTTGAAAAATTTTACAACTGAAAGTGAAAAATGTCATTTTTTGCAACAATTTCGGTAAATTTCGATTAATAACAAAAAAAGTAAAAATGTCAGCAGCAATGAAATACCACCAAATGAAAGCTCTATTAGTGAGAAGAAAAGGAGGTAAAATTAATTTGGGTGGTAAGTTGCATGACCGAGCAATAAACGGTGAAAGTAGTGTAGTGCAGAATTGTAAAAAGTGGTCTGGTCATTAAGGGTGTTTAAGCTAGGGGAGCTGAGGTGGTTAAATACTGCATTGATGTCCCCTGATGAGCCCACTTCATGCACTGGGCGAAACACGTTGGTATAAAAGGGACCTATACTTAGAATTTAATGACCTCTGGAAGTTGAAAGTGTCCTTTGGTTAATTAGGATATAACCAGATACTGCATAAAGCATTGAGCATCTATCTATCACTGGGTATTCAGCCATGACTCACCTTTATGTACTTAGCACTCTTTTATTCTGATGTACTTAGCGTCATCATTATGTATTCAGCATGGGTTTATTTTGATATACTCAGTATTTGTTTGCTACTTTGTGGTACTCAGGACTTATTATTTATTATTTTTTGTGTTTAGAGTAGGTTATCTAATAGACCCGATTCAGGGCGCCCTACCTAGGTGTCTTTAACATCTGTCTTCAGGGCCATCCAAGGGCTTTCAGGAGGTTCCTGAATATGGGATCGCCCTTATCGGGCAGCTATTCCGTTTTATAGTCAGGGGTTTATAGTATAGGGTGAGGATTAGGGAAAGGTCCCGTATCAGACCATCACCACCCTGCCTACAATATTGCCCTATCCCGTATGTGGAATAGTTATGACAGTTCTGTCTACACAATTTTTTTTATTCCATAATACATTTTTTTTTGTATACAGTTTTTTGGTAAATTCAGCGTTTATGAATAAAGGCTACGTTTTAATTAGGGTGGTACTCTGTGAATACCCTTAAAATATAGCCAAATTGGGTTATTTTCCAGTTCCACCCCAGTTAGATTTTTTTCCAGATTCCCAGTACACCGTATGGAATATTAAGTAATGCCATTAGAAAGTAAGACGTGTCATGCAAAAAACAAGGGAAGACAGAGAGTAAAAAACTAAAACTGGAAAATCGTAAAATAGCGGTGTCAGAAAGAAGTTACTGGAATGTAATAAGTTTGTACAAAGTCATCATAATAAATATTTATGCATTTAAAAAATCTGTGCATGCATGAAAATAATCTGTGTATCAGGAACATAGAGGAGAATTTATTATTCTCCCTAATATGCCAATTTTCTGGATTAGAAAAATCACAAACCTCTTGTTTACCAAATATCATTGAGTCTAAATTTAGACACAAGTGGCGTTTCTATGCCATCCTCATCACTTTCTAACAAGGGGGTGTGGGAAGGGAAGGGAAAGGGCAGGGTCAGAGAGGCAAACACATTTATCATCTTTTAGGCCAGTTGTCTAGCGTAAAAGAAGACTAAAATCTATGGCAGCTTGGATGTTGTAATAGATTTCAGTCTAAGCACACAGACTGCCGGATGATGCGCCTAATTTATGATAAGGCCTGCCCCCCACCATAGATTAAGCGCGTCCTCCAGCAGTGCAGGGCATATCAAAGACCAGCATAAAATGCCAGTATTTGATACATTTCCTCCATAGAGCTGAGAATCCGATTAAAAAATACAATGTATTACAGTAATACTTAAAGGAAAGAGATAATTTTTGGTGGAGACATTCATGCCTTTGGAAAATAAACTTTTTCTTGGAGGGGGTTTTTCACCATATTTTTTGTGCGGCCCATTTATATATTTGTAAAGGTTAATCATGTTCCTCCTTAGATACTTCTTCTCAAGACTAAATAAATGTAATTATTTTAATCTTTCCATAACTAAGACCCTTCATACCCCTTATCAGTTTAGTTGCTCTCCTTTGTACTCTTTTTTTTTTTACAGCTCCAGGGCAACCTTTCTATGGACTGGTGCCCAGAATTAAGCTGTATATTCCAGATAAGGCTGAACCAAAGCTTTGTAAACTGGTAATATTGCATACCTGACCCCCGAGTCCATGCCTCTTTTAATACATGACACAATCCTGCTAGCTTTAGGAGCAACTAATTAACATTGAATGCTGTTATTTAATATATGATCTACAGATACACCCAAATCCTTCTCTATAAGTGACTATCCCAGTGTTACTCCCCCTAGGACATATGATGCACGTACATTATTACCAGATGCATAACTTTACATTTTTTCACATTGAACCTCATTTGCCAAGTAGATGCCCAAACACTCAGAGCGTCCAAGTCAGCTTGTAGTTTGTGGACATCTTCTATAGATTGCACAGTACTACATAGCTTAGTGTCATCTGCATAAATAAAAACATTGCTATTAATCCCGTCCTCGATATCATTAATAAATAAATTTCAATAATAGGGGACCCAGCACTTAACCTTGTGGTACACCACTTATAACCTGGGACCATTCAGAAGAAGAATCATTGACCACAACTCTCTGGACACGGTCCTTCATCCAATTTTCAACCCTATACTTTCTAAGCCTATAAACCTTATTTCACCTATTAAACATCTATGAGGGACAGTATCAAATGCCTTTGCAAAATCCATGACCACTGCATCCACAGCCACCGCTCTGTCAAAGCTTTTACTCACCTGCTCCCTCTCCGTGGACCTCAGGAATCAGAGACTAACAGATCTCTGTTTTATCTCTGCAAGATCTATAGCAAGAAAGAAAAAAAGGAGAAATCTGCATGGCCAAGTGACAAGTCAGTCAGTAATGTAACTAACATTGAGGGCAATACAGACTTTACTGCCATGGAGGGATTACACTTAAGGAACGACTTGGCCAGTTATATCATTCAACCGCACAGTGCATTAGAGATATAATTTCAAAAGTACAGACACTGGCCATAGATTCTACTAAGAGAGAGAATTTTTAGCAAGATCATGTACAAAAAGAATTGCACTGTGTACAGTTGGAACTGTGTTTTGCTATAGTTGGATGCACTACAACTCCTATTTTACACTAGAGTAAAGAAAGACATTTAGGGTACTTTCACACTTGTGGCAGAGGAATCCGGCAGGCAGTTCCGGATCCGGCATTCCGGTATTTTGAATGCTGGATCCGGCACTAATACATTCCTATGGAAAAAAATGCCGGATCTGGCATTCCGGCAAGTGTTCAGTTTTTTTGGGCCGGAGATAACACCGTAGCATGCTGCGGTATTATCTCTTTCCTGATCAGTCAAAGACTGAACTGAAGACATCCTGATGCATCCTGAACGGATTACTCTCTTTTCCGGTATAAAGGCCCTAGGACGGTACTCTATGCTGGAAAAGAAAAACGCTAGTGTGAAAGTACCCTTATTCACAGAGCATCAGCCTCTTCTAACAGCTGATCGACAGGGGTTCCAGGACTCAGATTCCCGCCGATCCGATATTGATGACTTATCCACAGGATGGAATTCCAAGATGTAAGATGATGGCAGCATTTTCGTCCAAAGATCCTTTATTTGCAATTAGTCCATGAAGACATTAAAATCAATTTAAAAACAATGTTCATACTATTCAACTATATAATACACTGATGGATATACTATTACCCTGTAGCTAAACACTTCATCGACTGTGGCCACTCGATCAACCAATTAAGATTTAGGGTAATTGACTCCGTGGGGGTATTGAGAAGAGGAGGGGACAGGGAAGCAATTTTGAGGAAGAAAGAACTAGAATGGATCTTTACTCTGAGATTACTGCAACCCTATGGATTGAACATAGAATTTAATGTAAGTGGTATTGACTAATATATCCATCAGTATATTATTTACTGTAGTTGAATAGTATGAACATTGTTTTTAAAATGATTTTAATGTTG
The DNA here is from genome assembly GCF_905171765.1 of Bufo bufo. NCBI lineage: Eukaryota > Metazoa > Chordata > Amphibia > Anura > Bufonidae > Bufo > Bufo bufo. The sequence goes on along the minus strand of NC_053393.1, from coordinate 399,175,586 downwards.
TCCCATTTATTTTGTCTAGATTTGGTGGTGAGTGCTCGGCGCTGGACCTTCACCATGCATGAGGATCCACAGTTGCCGTTCTGCAAGTATCCATGTGATTATACTTCTATATGGATGTTTATTCCTCCTATTAATATGATCTACATGTGGTGATTGTCTCCGTTGAGATCACAGTTTGCTATAACAAGTTGTGGATATTGGTCCCGATGGTGACGCTCAGTCATATGACTGAGCAGCTGGTGAGGGCGAAAAGAGTTGTCCGGTCATGTGATCACAAGAGGATCACGTGACATGATGATGCCATGGGGAGGCGGGGTCAAGGGCCCACTACTGCAATTGTAGAATTGAATGTGTGTGAGTGGAGACATGGAATAACCACATGCAGAGAGGAGTGGTCTAATGGTCATATGATCGGGTTCTGATCACATGACTAGAATGAGGGAAGATGTAGTGATATCATGTGCTTTTTTCACGCATGCGCATCCCGGTATCGATGCCACGAAGGAACTTGTCTCGAGTTTTCTGGTGGCCCACATTATCTAGAGATGTCCGTTCTTATGTGTCTGCTTGTGAGGTATGTGCCAGATCTAAAACTCAGAAAACGCGTCCTGCTGGTGAATTACGACCCCTACCCATTCCATGCAGACCATAGTCACATATTTCTATGGATTTTATTACAGACTTGCCTACCTCCGAGGGGAAGTCAGTGGTTTGGGTAGTGGTTATAAACCGATTTAGTAAAATGGTGCACTTCGTCCCTCTGATTAAGCTCTCTAATGCCAACACTCTAGCTTCCTTGTTTATTGACCACATTGTACGTTTGCATGGAGTCCCCTAAAATATTTTCTCTGATAGGGGTGTGCAGTTCGTTTCTAAGTTTTGGAAAGCCTTTTGTCTAAGGTGCGAAATTTCTTTGTCCTTTTCGTCAGCCTTCCATCCTGAGACCAATGGGCAGACGGAACGGTTGAATCAGGCAGTTGAACAATTTCTGAGATGTTATGTGTCTGACAATCAGCATCACTGGGTGAGGTACCTTCCGTTGGCGGAGTTCGCCATCAACAATCGGGTGAACTCGTCCACGGGGTGTCTCCATTTTTCTGTAACCTAGGCTTCCATCTTCGTTTCAGTTCGAGTCCTTCAGTATCCTCACTGAACCCGGAGGCAGATAGTTTTACTTCAGAACCGTTCAGAAGGAGCAAGCTTATAAGAGACGCTCCGAGGGAGTTAATTTTGAGGTCGGTGACAAGGTGCGGCTGTCCACCAAGAATCTTTCCTTGAAAGGGGTTTCCAGAAAGTTTGCGCCGCGTTTCGTCGGACCCTATGAGATTATTGAGATTATTAATCCTGTCTCTTTTAGATTGAAACTACCTGACTCCCTTCGCATCCACGATGTATTTCACAAATCACTGCTAAAAAGATACATTTCACCTGTGGCACCTTCACAAGGACCTCCTTCTCCTGTGGAGGTAGAGGGCCAAGACGAATTTGTCATCTCTAAGATTATTGATGTCAGGAGGGTTCAGAACTCTTTACAGTACTTGGTCCATTGGAAGGGTTTCGGACCTGAGGAGAGGTCCTGGGTACCAGTGCATAGGATGCATGCGACCAATTTGATAAAAAAATTCCACCGTGAACACCCGGAGAAGTTGCTCCCGTGCTCCTTGGGTCCATAGGCTCCTTGTGGACTGGGGGGTACTGTCACAGAGCGCCGGCGGCATGCTTCTCCCTGTCATGGTCTTACCTGCTTGCTGCTCTCCTTCGTTTGACATGTGCTGGCGGCCATCTTGGTTTCTGGGTTTCTTGTAGCCTTCCACCCTGCGGCTCCTCCTTCCCCTGGGAGGAGCTGGATGCCTAGCTCATATATATAGGAGGTCTGTGGCTTCAGTTCCTTGCTTGGTCCTCTTGTGTTCACATGCTTCTAAGACTGCTGCTGCTTCTGGTTCCTGATCCTGGCTTCGTCTGACTACCCTGCTGGTTCCTGATCCTGGCTTCGTCTGACTACCCTGCTGGTTCCTGATCCTGGCTTCGTCTGACTACCCTGCTGGTTCCTGATCCTGGCTTCGTCTGACTACCCTTCTGGTTCCTGACCTCTGGCTTCGCAAAGACTCTGCTCGGTTTCACCATCCGTTTGGACTTTTGCTTTACAGCTTTATTTTCAATAAAGCCTTCTTATTTTCACTTATCTCTTGTTGTACGTCTGGTTCATGGTTCCGTGACATTAGGACCAAGCCATGAATTCTGACGGTACAGGGCCATCCTCGCTACCCACTCTGGTTGCCAGACTTGATCAGCAGGATCACCTGTTGGGTCGGTTCGCTGTGGCGTTGCAAACCCTGCTTGAACGCACGGCTCATTTTGCTCCCGTTGCCGATGGGTCGGTTGTCGCTCCTGGGCTCGCTCCTACTGCCGCTCCGGTTGTTGCGCCAGTCTACCCCGACACCTGTTGTTGCGCCTGCGGTGTTTCGGGGTATGACCGGTTCTGCCCCTCTTCCACAGCGCTTTGGGGGAGAGCCAACTCAGTGCCGAGGTTTCCTTAACCAGGTGGGCATTTATTTCGAGTTGCTGCCACATGCCTTTCCTACTGAGAGATCAAAGGTGGGCTTCTTGATCTCGCTGCTCTCGGACAAGGCCTTGGCCTGGGCCAGCCCTTTATGGGAGAACAACAATCCGGTGGTTGCCGAGTTTTCCGGTTTTGTTGCTTCTCTTCGGAAGGTATTCGATGTGCCGGCTCGTGCTGCCTCTGCTGCGAAGCTCCTTATGTCCATCAGACAGGGTTCACGATCCGTAGCTGAATACGCCATTGAGTTTCGTACCCTGGCAGCAGAGGTGGGCTGGAATAATGAGGCTCTGGTCGCTGCTTTCTCTCATGGTCTCTCGGATGCCTTGAAGGATGAGGTTGCAGCTAAGGACCTACCAGTTGAGCTCGAGTCTCTTATTTCTTTCCTGATTTTGATTGACACCAGACTCAGGGAGAGACCTTCCTTTAAGGAGAACCTGCGGAGGTCTTCTAACAGATTGGTGCCTACGTTTGCTGTCCCACCCGTGCCTCCCTCTCCTCCCACGCCTCCTGGGGATGACTTGTCTGGGGGTGAACCCATGCAGCTGGGGTTTGCTCGCCTGTCCGAGGGGGAGAGGGCACTCCGGAGACGCGAGGGCCGATGCATGTACTGTGGTCTCGGTGGGCATTTTCGGTTGGCATGTCCGAACCGTCCGGGAAACGCTCGTACCCTGAGATCCTGTCGGGGGCAGATCTTGGGTGGAGTCTCCTCGTCCCCGGTTTCCCGTGTTGACAAACCACTGATCACTGTTGTCCTCTCCTGGGTCGGGGGCTCGGTGACGACCCAGGCGTTGGTGGACTCTGGTGCTGGTGGTTTGTTCATTGATAGTGTGTTCGCTGCCGCCAATTCCATTCCTCTGCAGGCTCGAGGTTCCCCACTGGCTCTTGAGGCGATAGACGGCAGACCCCTTCTGCCGCCACACGTGACTCATGAGACCCTTCCAGTGGAGATAGCCATTGGTGCCGTTCACAGAGAGTCGGTCTGCCTCCAGGTTATTTCGTCTCCACACTACTCGGTGGTCTTGGGGTACCCCTGGCTCCAGAAGCATAATCCGACTTTCGATTGGAGATCGGTCGAGATCCTCTCGTGGTCACCGCAGTGTGGGGCTAGTTGCATCCATGGGTCTGTCAAGTTGCTGTGTACTTCCTCGGACTCTCTGTTGCCTCCTGAATACGAGGAGTACCGGGATGTATTCGATAAGGTGCGCGCGGTTGCCCTACCTCCGCACCGCCCATACGATTGTGCCATAGAGTTACAATCTGGTGCCGTTCCTCCTCGTGGCAAAGTCTATCCACTGTCGGTAGCGGAGAATGAGGCCATGGAGGAGTACGTGAGGGAGGCGCTTTCACGCGGACACATTCGCAAATCTTCGTCCCCGGCAGGGGCTGGATTTTTCTTTGTGAAAAAGAAGGGCGGTGAGTTGAGGCCTTGCATCGATTACAGGGGTCTCAATCGCATCACGATCAAGAACGCTTACCCGATACCCTTGATTTCCGAGCTGTTCGATCGCCTTAAAGGGGCCACGGTCTTTACCAAACTCGACCTGAGGGCGGCATATAACCTGGTAAGGATCAAGGCGGGCGATGAGTGGAAGACCGCGTTTAACACCAGGACCGGTCATTACGAATCCTTGGTTATGCCCTTTGGGTTGTGCAATGCGCCCGCAGTCTTTCAGGAATTCATCAACGATGTTTTCCGTGACCTGTTGCAGCAGTGTGTGGTAGTCTATTTGGATGACATCTTGGTATATTCTGAATGCATGGAGGCCCACATTCTGGATGTCAGACGAGTGTTGCAACGGTTACGAGAGAACAAGCTGTTCGGTAAGCTTGAGAAATGCGAATTTCACCGATCCCAGGTAACCTTCTTAGGTTACATCATTTCCGCTGAGGGGTTCTCCATGGATCCTGAGAAGGTTTCGGCTGTCTTACAGTGGCCCCAGCCCAGTGGCCTTCGTTCCCTGCAGCGCTTTTTGGGCTTCGCCAATTATTATCGGAAGTTCATCAGGGACTTTTCCATGCTGGCCAAGCCTCTCACGGATCTGACCAGGAAGGGCAGTAATTCCCAGGTCTGGCCGCTCGAGGCCATCCGAGCTTTTGAGGCCCTAAAGTCCGCCTTTGTGTCGGCTCCGATTCTGTCGCATCCCAACCCTGGGTTGCCCTTTGTCCTCGAGGTGGACGCGTCTGAGACGGGAGTAGGCGCCCTTCTGTCTCAGCGTAGAACACCAGAGGGTCCTCTGCTTCCTTGTGGGTTTTACTCCCGGAAACTGTCTTCCGCGGAGTGCAACTATCAGATTGGTGACAGGGAGTTATTGGCCATCGTGCAGGCCCTTAAAGAATGGAGGCACTTGCTCGAGGGTTCGGTGGTTCCGGTTCTCATCCTGACGGACCACAAGAATCTGACCTACCTTTCTGAGGCCAAGAGATTGACACCACGTCAGGCCAGATGGGCTCTGTTCTTGTCACGTTTTAATTACGTGGTCTCCTACCTACCCGGTTCCAAGAACATCAGGGCGGATGCCTTATCACGGCAGTACTCCGAGCTGTCCAGGGAGGAGTCGATTCCGACTTCGGTCATACCTCCGAATCAGATCCTGGCCGCCATTCGCACCAGCCTGACCTCTCCCCTGGGTGAGCAGATTTTGGCGGCTCAATCTGGTGCTCCCTCTGGGAGACCCAACGGCAGATGTTTTGTGCCTGAGGAGTTGCGCACTCGGTTGTTGCGAACCTACCATAACTCCAAGACCGCGGGGCATCCTGGAAAGAATCAGCTGTCCTGGGCTGTTTCACGTCTGTTCTGGTGGCCTTCCCTACGTTCCGACATCGCCGCATATGTAGCGGCATGCTCCGTTTGTGCCCAGAGTAAGTCCCCTCGGCACCTTCCGTTGGGCCTTCTGCAACCCATAGCCACCGGGGAGCGCCCATGGTCACACCTGGGGATGGATTTCATTGTGGACCTCCCTGCATCCCGAGGCCATACGGTCATTCTCATGATTGTGGATCGGTTTTCCAAAATGTGCCACTGTGTTCCTCTCAAGAAGTTACCCTCTGCACAAGAGTTGGCCACGATTTTTGCCAGGGAGGTCTTCCGGTTGCACGGTTTGCCTAAGGAGATTGTGTCGGATCGGGGGAGTCAGTTTGTGTCCAGGTTCTGGCGCGCCTTTTGCTCCCAGTTGGGGATTCATCTCTCCTTCTCCTCGGCCTACCACCCTCAGTCCAATGGGGCCGCAGAACGATCCAATCAGGCCTTGGAGCAATTCCTTCGTTGCTATGTCTCCGATCACCAAGACAATTGGGTTGACCTCCTGCCTTGGGCTGAGTTTGCCAGGAACACGGCGGTGAACTCTTCCTCTGGGACGTCTCCCTTCATGGCCAATTATGGGTTCCAACCTGCCGTGTTACCGGAGGTATTCTCTCCCCAGGATATTCCGGCTGTGGAGGATCACCTTTCCGTCCTACGTGCTTCTTGGGTACAGATCCAGAAGTCCCTTGAGGTCTCTGCGCAGCGCCAGAGACTCCAGGCTGATCGCAGACGAGCGCCTGCTCCTTCCTACCAGGTCGGAGACCGTGTATGGTTGTCCACCCGCAACCTCAACCTTCGAGTGCCCACTCCCAAGCTGGCGCCTCGCTTTGTTGGTCCCTTCCGAGTGCTTCGCAGGGTAAACCCGGTAGCCTATGCCCTTGCGCTTCCTCCTGGCATGCGGATCTCCAACGTGTTTCATGTCTCCCTGTTGAAGCCACTGGTGTGTAATCGTTTCACTTCCTCGGTTCCTCGGCCTCGTCCGGTCCAAGTGGGCAATCGTGAGGAATATGAGGTGAGCAATATCCTGGACTCACGCCTGGTCCGCGGTCGGTTGCAGTTTTTGGTCCATTGGCGTGGTTATGGTCCAGAGGAGCGTTCCTGGGTTCCCTCCGCAGATGTCCATGCTCCTGCCTTGCTCCGAGCCTTCCACGCACGCTTCCCTCAGAAACCGTTTTGTGCTCCGCGGAGGAGGGGCCCTTGAGGGGGAGGTACTGTCATGGTCTTACCTGCTTGCTGCTCTCCTTCGTTTGACATGTGCTGGCGGCCATCTTGGTTTCTGGGTTTCTTGTAGCCTTCCACCCTGCGGCTCCTCCTTCCCCTGGGAGGAGCTGGATGCCTAGCTCATATATATAGGAGGTCTGTGGCTTCAGTTCCTTGCTTGGTCCTCTTGTGTTCACATGCTTCTAAGACTGCTGCTGCTTCTGGTTCCTGATCCTGGCTTCGTCTGACTACCCTGCTGGTTCCTGATCCTGGCTTCGTCTGACTACCCTGCTGGTTCCTGATCCTGGCTTCGTCTGACTACCCTGCTGGTTCCTGATCCTGGCTTCGTCTGACTACCCTTCTGGTTCCTGACCTCTGGCTTCGCAAAGACTCTGCTCGGTTTCACCATCCGTTTGGACTTTTGCTTTACAGCTTTATTTTCAATAAAGCCTTCTTATTTTCACTTATCTCTTGTTGTACGTCTGGTTCATGGTTCCGTGACACTCCCCTCCTGCGCCGCCGGCATCCTGGGATGACACGGCAGCAGTCCCCCTCGCCGTGTTCTTCTGTTGCACCGAGCGGGGAGCCGATCGGCGTCCTGGTTGCCGGGGTAACAGGGGGCGGAGCGCGCCCGGCAGCACGCTTCCTCTCTGTGCGACCGGTGTCCCCCGTCCCCATAGCTACACTCAAAGTGGCTGAGCTACACACAGGGGGAGGTCATGTGGCGCTGGCCACGTCACATGACCTCTGCTCTTCACTATTTAAACAGGTAACTTGCTATCCACAGGTTGCCTGTGATTCATAGTCCAAGGCTAGTTGTTCATTTGTTCTCAGTGCTATTTGGATTTTGACCCATGTCTGTTTTTGACCCGCTACTGTTTGCTCCTTAGTTCTAGATGTGACCTCTTGGCTTGACCTTTGGCTTGTGACCTGACCTGTTTGTGTTTATTCCTCTGGTACTAATTTACTCTCCTGGTATTTGACCTCGGCTTCCCCTAACTATTTGCTGCTTTCTCCATTTGTACTTCGTCGCCCTCTCGGTATTGACTCGGTCCGTTCACTATCCGTTGTTTGTCTTGTCTGTCCTCCCAGCACGTATTTTAAGCTAGGGACTGCCGTCCAGTTGTCCCCTGTCATCAGGACTTGTGTGGCAAGTAGGCAGGGCCAGGGGTGAGGGTGGAGCGCAGTGGTCACTACCCTTCCCCCCTGTGTGTGCGTGAACGTGACCGTGACATGCCCAAAATGGGTGTTTTTCAAATAACTGAATATAACCACAGTATCTAAAGGGTGTATCCCACATGCCCTGATCCAGACTAGGCCGCAATTAAAGATTTGTGCCCAAAATGGGTTGTTTTCAAATAAATGAATATAACCACAGTATATAAAGTGTGTATCTCACAATGACATATGCAGCAAAGGCTGCAAAATAAACTTTTTTGCCCAAAATGGGTGTTTGTTTAATAACTGAATATGACAGCAGTATATAACCCTTAAATTTCACTTGTGCTGATGCTGCAAGGGCGGGAAAATGGTGTATTTTGCCCACAAAGGATGTTTTATTAATAGAAGAATATAACCACAGTATGTAAAGGGTGTATCTCACACTAATGTTTTTTGCCAAAAATGGCTGTATTTCAAATAACTGAATATAACCACAGTATGTAAAGAGTGTATCTCACACGTACAGATCCAGACTAGGCCGCAATTTAAGTTTTTCGCACGAAATGGGTGTTTGTTTAATAACAGAATATGACAGCAGTATATAACCCTTGAATTTCACACGTGCTGATGCTGCAAGGGCAGAAAAATTGTGTATTTTGCCCAAAAAGGGTGTTTTATCAATAGAAGAATATAACCACAGTATGTAAAGGGTGTATCTCACACATCCTGATACATCCTGATACAGACTAGGCCGCAATTAATGTTTTTTGCCCAAAATAGCTGTATTTCAAATAACTGAATAGAACCACAGTATGTAAAGGGTGTATCTCAATTTAAGTTTTTTGCCCAAACTGGGTGTTTGGTTAATAACAGAATATGACAGCAGTATAAAACCTGTGAATTTCACACGTGCTGATGCTGCAAGGGCAGAAAAATTGTGTATTTTGCCCACAAAGGATGTTTTATTAATAGAAGAATATAATCACAGTAGGGTGAATCTGACACGTCCTGATACAGACTAGGGCTACTTTCACACCTGCGTTAGGTGCGGATCCGTCTGGTATCTGCAGAGACGGATCCGCACCTATAATGCAAACACTTGTATCTGTTCAGAACGGATCCGTTTGCATTGCCATGAACAAAAAAAAATAATCTTTTTTTTTTTTTTGTTCATGATAATGCAAACTGATCCGTTTTTACTTACACTGAAAGTCAATGGGAGGCGGATAGGTTTTCAATTGCACCATATTGTGTCAGTGAAAATGGATCCGTCCCCATTGACTTACATTGTAAGTCAGGACGGATCCGTTTGGCTCCACATCGTCAGGCGGACATCAAAACCCTGCAAGCAGCGTTTTGGTGTCCGCCTCCAGAGCGGAATGGAGGCTGAACGGAGGCAAACTGATGTATTCTGAACGGATCCTTATCCATTCAGAATGCATTGGGGCTAAACTGATCCATTTTGGGCCACTTGTGAGAGCCCTGAAACACATCTCACAAGCGTACCCAGAAACGCCAGTGTGAAAGTAGCCTAGGCCGCAATTAATGTTTTTTGCCCAAAATGGCTGTATTTCAAATAACTGAATATAACCACAGTATGTAAAGGGTGTATTTCACACGTACAGATCCAGACTAGGCCGCAATTTAAGTTTTTTTGCCCAAAATAGGTGTTTGTTTAATAACAGAATATGACTGCAAGGGCAGAAAATTGTGTATTTTGCCCAAAAAGGGTGTTTTAAAAACCCCAGAAAATTATGGCTGTATTTCAAGCTTAAATTGCAGACTGACTAATCCTGCAAATGCAACAGATGTTGTATGCCAAAAAAGTGTGATTTTTTAAAACCAGATTATTAGTACAGTATTTCAAGCTTGGATTTGAATGTCACAAAAGTGGTGCACTGAGCTTCCATAAAATGGCTGCTGCCGCCGCCCACCTTACTTACAGATGGATAAAAGTTATTTTTTTCTGTCACTGGCGGGGTAAAAAGATTGTGCACTGCACCCACACAACTAAATGTATGTAGATGGCTGAGTTAGATTCGAGTTCTGATCGCAGATTCTGTCCTATTCTCTCCCTGAAATCATCAGCAGCATCCTCTCCCTACACTAGTAACAGCAGAGTGACGTGCAGCGCTACATGACTCCAGCTTATATAGAGGCTGGGTCACATGCTGCTATTAGTAGGCATGGCTGTGATGGCTTCTAAGGTCAGACAGTTAAACGCTTGTTGATTGGCTGCTCTGCAGCCTTTCAAAAAGCGCCAAGAAATCGCCGAACACCGAACCCGAACTTTTACTGAAATGTTCGGGTTCAGGTCCGGGGTCCAAAAATCCTAAAGTTTGGTACGAACCCGAACTTCACAGTTCGGGTTCGCTCAACCCTACCTATAGGGTCAGATCATTCAGATCGGATCCGACTCCCGGCACCCCCGCCTATCAGCTGTTTGGAGAGTACTGCCTCCTCTTCATCCACTTTGATGGGACGGCTCTTTCCTGTTCAAGTGAATAGGACAAAGTTGTCCCACTGAAGTGAATGGGGACGGAGCAGTTGTAATTAGACCTACTCACTGCTGCAGTTGTGATGGTGAGCAGCTAAGTAATGAAGAGAAGGCAGCGCTCGCATGAGTACTGTGGTCTCGGCAAACAGCTGATCGGCAGGGGTGCCAGTTGTCAGACCCCTGACAATCTGATATTGATAACCTATCCTGAGGAAAGGACATTAATTTAAAAAAGTGGACAACCTTTTTAATTGTAGTCATTTATGCTGTTTACCTACTGGTATACAATTGCAGTATAATTGCCCTACATAGATTTAAAACTTTCCATTTTTCCTCTGTATTATTATGAGGCAATAGCTAATCCCAGTCTATGCCCTGAAATGCTGCCCTCAACCTGGGGAAATTGTCATTTTTAAAGTAAGTAGCCCATTTATGTACTGATATATGCCATTTTTTTTTACGTATTTCAGTCACACTGCGCCTTTTCCCTGCTCACGCCACAGTGTGTGTAAACCGGTGTATAAATCACTGGTCTTAATAAATGTGCCCCTAAGTGTTTTTGCCCTCCCAGCGAGAGTTTGGTTTTTATAGTTCAGGGGAATATAATTATATTGTGGTCACAATTACCTAGGAAATACAAGCAGTATTTCCAACAAGCTCTGCATTGTTAGAAATTACCAGATCCAACAGAGCATTGTCCCTAGTAGGATTTTCTCCAAAATTTCCCTTAAAGTGGTCCTGCAGCAAGTTGAGGAATTTTCTCCCCTTTGCAGTTGAGGCAGAACCCTTACCCCAGTCAATATCTTGAATTTAAAATTATCCCATTATTACCATTGTACCAGCCTGTGCAGCCTGCTCTATTTGGTTATACAGCTGAACTTCTATCTCCTCTGAGATGTTATCCATAAGGTTTCAACATCCGCATCATCCTCACACACAATTGCCTCTTTCACGCTGGCTTTAATATCACTCCTAATAAATAGGCACACACCACCACATTTTCTATTGGCCCTGTATTTCCTAAACAGTGTACGCAGATTCGCGTTCCGAAGGTGGCAGCGCTGCGCACAATCACGCATATACGCGTCATCTCGCGAGACGCGAGATTTCGCTCAAAGCCGGCCCGCGCATGCGCATCGCGGGCCGGCAAAATTAAAAGAACAAGTTCGTCACCAGCCTGCCAGCAACGATCATTGGCTGGCAGGCTGGCGATTTTCAAAAAATCCAATCACAAGTCATATAACAGATCATATTAGTAAATATGATCTGTTATATGGCTTGTCTGCTCCTGTGCTGGTCCTTTTCGTCGGTTGGATCCAGCACAGGAGCAGACTGAACTGTGAGTACACCAAACACTACACCTTAGCCCCAGATCACCCCCCTGCACCCCAATTAACCCTTTGATCACCCCTTTGATCGCCCCTGTCAATCACTAGTGAAAGGAAAAAAAGTGATCAGTGTAAACTGTCACTTTTTTTTTTTCACTGGTATTGACTGTTAGGTTTTAGGGATAGTTTAGGCCCCTTGGTTAGGTAGTTAGCGTCAGTTAGCGCCCACCCCACCGCACCGCAGTCACTTTTATTCGCTGATTAGCGTATCGCTAATCAGCATTTGTACTTTTATAGTATCTGTAAGTGATCAAAACTGATCACGGTCAGATCTATAATAGTATATATTTTTTTGATCACTGCACATTCATTTTACACGCACTGCGGCGATAAAAAAATCAGTTTTGATATTTTTTATCAACCGCAGCGGCCTCCGGTACTTCGCTAGCCTCCCCTTTGTAAGACAGGTTTGCTTTTTTTCTTGGGTAGTCTCAGGGAATACCCCTAAATTTAGTAGTCCAAAATGTCAAACAGGGGGTATTCTTCTGAAGAGGCCTACAGGATTCTGACCCAGTCGGATGAGGAGTGGGAACCCTCATCTGACGAATCTAGCGGGTCAGAATATGAACCTGTGGAAAGCAGTGGCTCTCTGACCCAAAGTTCGGACGAGGAGGTTGAGGTCCCTGATAGCTTCAAGAGCAGCAGAGTGGGGCTGTCGCTGCCGGATCACGTGGTGAGGCATACACCAGCAGCGCAGCCCTCCCTGGACCTAGTACCAGCACTGCCGTACAACATGGTGACGTGGCGAGCACCAGAAGGGCAGTTGAAGCTGGTACGGTGGCACGTGCAGTAGTTACCCCGTCGCAGCCACCGCACAGACAGGCCCGTAGAGCCCCTAGAATCCCTGAGGTGCTCGCAAACCCTGATTGGCAGTCACCAACTTCAGCCGCACCTGTAGTTCCCCCTTTCACCGCCCAGTCTGGAGTTCGGGTTGAGACGGCTCAAATCGGTTCGGCCCTGGGATTTTTTGAGCTGTTCTTGACTGCGGAGCTCTTGGACTTAGTCGTGGCAGAGACAAACTGGTATGCCACACAATTTATATCCGCCAACCCGGGAAGCTTTTATGCCCAGCCTTTCCGGTGGAAACCAGTCCAAGTTTCCGAACTTAAATTTTTTTTGGGCCTTCTCCTCAACATGGGTCTAACTAAAAAGCATGAATTGCGGTCATATTGGTCCACATACCCATGTTCTTTGCTGCTATGTCCAGGGCACGATTTGAGGCCATCCTCCGTTTCCTGCATTTTAGCGACAACACCGCCTCCCGTCCCAGAGGCCACCCAGCTTTTGACCGGCTCCACAAAATTCGGCCCCTCATAGACCATTTCAACCAGAAATTTGCAGATTTGTATACCCCCGAGCAAAACATCTGCGTAGACGAGTCCCTAATACATTTTACCGGGCGCCTTGGCTTCAAACAATACATCCCAAGCAAGCGTGCCCGGTATGGGGTCAAATTGTATAAGCTCTGTGAAAGGGCCACAGGCTATACCCACAAATTTCGGATCTATGAGGGAAACGATCAGACCCTGGAGCCGGTCGGTTGCCCTGACTACCTGGGGAGCAGTGGGAAGACAGTCTGGGACTTGGTGTCACCCTTATTCGGCAAGGGGTACCATCTTTATGTGGACAATTTTTACACAAGTGTGGCCCTCTTTAGGCATTTGTTTCTAGAACGGATTTGCGCCTGTGGCACCGCGCGAACTAGTCGCGTGGGCTTCCCCCAACGGCTTGTAACCACCCGTCTTGCAAGGAGGGAGAGGGCTGCCTTGTGTAACGAAGAACTGCTCGCGGTGAAATGGAGAGACAAGCGTGACGTTTACATGCTCTCCTCCATTCACGCAGACACGACAATCCAAATTGAGCGAGCAACCCGTGTCATTGAAAAGCCCCTCTGTGTCCACGACTATAATGTGCTCATGGGAGGGGTGGACTTCAATGACCAGATGTTGGCTCCCTATTTAGTTTCCCGCAGAACCAGACGCTGGTATAAGAAGGTGTCTGTATATTTAATTCAATTGGCGCTGTACAATAGTTTTGTTCTCTACAGTAAGGCTGGGAGAGCACGATCCTTCCTCAAATTCCAGGAAGAGATCATCGAGAACCTCCTTTACCCAGGAGGTTCCGTGGCCCCATCCACCAGTGTAGTTAGCCGTCTACACGAGCGACATTTCCCCAGTGTCGTTCCTGGTACCTCAACCCAACCATCACCCCGAAAAAGATGTCGTGTCTGTAGCAGGAGTGGAATAAGGCGTGACACCCGCTATTTCTGTCCTGACTGTCCTGACCACCCTGCCCTATGCTTTGGTGAGTGTTTCCGGAAGTACCACACACAGGTACACCTAGCATAGGGATTGCATCTCACAGGACAGGCACACAGGGCTATTAGGGCCCTTTTACTCACAGCTGCTGCAAACCTCTCCTTTTACCTGGGATAAAGTGCATAACGTACTTTGCCACATCTTTGGGCGCTTTGCACATTGTCCCATGGGGAAGGAGAGGTTTGTTCTATAAAGGTAAAAAAAACTAAACAAAAAAAAATTACCGGTAAGTAAAAAAGTTAAAAAAGTTAAAAAAAAGTTAATATGTTCTGTTCTAAAGTTAATAAAGTTATTGCGTTGCGGCCTGGTTTTTTCTTTTTTGTTTTGTTTTTTTTACCTTTCAGGTGGACCAACCGATCGACTAGCTGCAGCACTGATGTGCATTCGGACAGAAGCATTGCGCTGCTGTCAGATTACACGCAAGTCGGTGTATGCGGCGCTGCAAGACGAGATTTCTCCTCTGCAGTAAAAGATACGTTTGCCGAGGCATATGAGCTGAGGAGGTGGCGGTGTTCATATACTTTGGCAAACACTTTGTATATATAAAAAAAAAAATCCCGGCAATGATTTATTCATCCACATCGATTGATGTGAATGGAGAAATCGGGTTTGCCAGGGCATACGAGCTAAGTGGGTATGGATGTTGGGCGGAGCTCCTATGTTCTGGCAGACGCCTTTCCCCTCCTTTTTCTTTTTTTGGCAGAGATTTTTTCATCCACATTGATCGATGCGAATGAAGAAATCTGTGCCGTTCATTTTTTTCTTTCAGCCCAGAGGCTGAACGGAAAAAAAAAATCTCATTACCTGTATGCTCAATATAAGGAGAATAGCAGAAACTCCTAATGCTGGGCATACATGTAATGATTGCGGAGACCCTCAAATGCCAGGGCAGTACAAACACCCCACAAATAACACCATTTTGGAAAGAAGACACCCCAAGGTATTCGCTGAGGGGCATATTGAGTCCATGAAAGATTGAAATTTTTGTCCCAAGTTAGCGGAAAGGGAGACTTTGTGAGAACAAAATCAAAAAAATCAATTTCCGCTAACTTGTGCCAAAATTTTTTTTTTCTATGAACTCGCCATGCCCCTCATTGAATACCTTAGGGTGTCTTATTTCCAAAATGGGGTCACATGTGGGGTATTTATACTGCCCTGGCATTTTAGGGGCCCCAAAGCGTGAGAAGAAGTCTGATATCCAAATGTCTAAAAATGCCCTCCTAAAAGGAATTTGGGCACCTTTGCCCACCTAGGCTGCAAAAAAGTGTCACACATGTGGTATCTCCGTATTCAGGAGAAGTTGGGGAATATGTTTTGGGGTGTCATTTTACATATACCCATGCTGGGTGAGATAAATATCTTGGTCAAATGCCAACTTTGAATAAAAAAATGGGAAAAGTTGTCTTTTGCCAAGATATTTCTCTCACCCAGCATGGGTATATGTAAAATGACACCACAAAACACATTCCCCAACTTCTCCTGAATACGGCGATACCACATGTGTGACACTTTTTTGCAGCCTAGGTGGGCAAAGGGGCCCACATTCCAAAGAGCACCTTTCGGATTTCACAGGTCATTTACCTACTTACCACACATTAGGGCCCCTGGAAAATGCCAGGGCAGTATAACTACCCCACAAGTGACCCCATTTTGGAAAGAAGACACCCCAAGGTATTCCGTGAGGGGCATGGCAAGTTCCTAGAATTTTTTTATTTTTTGTCACAAGTTAGTGGAAAATTATGATTTTTTTTTTTTTTTTTTTTTTCATACAAAGTCTCATATTCCACTAACTTGTGACAAAAAATAAAAACTTCCATGAACTCACTATGCCCATCAGCGAATACCTTGGGGTCTCTTATTTCCAAAATGGGGTCACTTGTGGGGTAGTTATACTGCCCTGGCATTCTAGGGGCCCAAATGTGTGGTAAGGAGTTTGAAATCAAATTCTGTAAAAAATGGCCTGTGAAATCCGAAAGGTGCTCTTTGTAATATGGGCCCCTTTGCCCACCTAGGCTGCAAAAAAGTGTCACACATCTGGTATCTCCGTACTCAGGAGAAGTTGGGGAATGTGTTTTGGGGTGTCATTTTACATATACCCATGCTGGGTGAGAGAAATATCTTGGCAAAAGACAACTTTTCCCATTTTTTTATACAAAGTTGGCATTTGACCAAGATATTTATCTCACCCAGCATGGGTATATGTAAAAAGACACCCCAAAACACATTCCTCAACTTCTCCTGAATACGGAGATACCACATGTGTGACACTTTTTTGCAGCCTAGGTGGGCAAAGGGGCCCATATTCCAAAGAGCACCTTTCGGATTTCACTGGTCAGTTTTTACAGAATTTGATTTCAAACTCCTTACCACACATTTGGGCCCCTAGAATGCCAGGGCAGTATAACTACCCCACAAGTGACCCCATTTTGGAAAGAAGAGACCCCAAGGTATTCGCTGATGTGCATAGTGAGTTCATGGAAGTTTTTATTTTTTGTCACAAGTTAGTGGAATATGAGACTTTGTATAAAAAAAAAAAAAAATCATCATTTTCTTCTAACTTGTGACAAAAAATAAAAAATTCTAGGAACTCGCCATGCCCCTCAAGGAATACCTTCGGGTGTCTTCTTTCCAAAATGGGGTCACTTGTGGGGTAGTTATACTGCCCTGGCATTCTAGGGGCCCAAATGTGTGGTAAGGAGTTTGAAATCAAATTCTGTAAAAAATGACCAGTGAAATCCGAAAGGTGCTCTTTCGAATATGGGCCCCTTTGCCCACCTAGGCTGCAAAAAAGTGTCACACATCTGGTATCTCTGTATTCAGGAGAAGTTGAGGAATGTGTTTTGGGGTGTCTTTTTACATAAACCCATGCTGGGTGAGATAAATATCTTGGTCAAATGCCAACTTTGTATAAAAAAATGGGAAAAGTTGTCTTTTGCCAAGATATTTCTCTCACCCAGCATGGGTATATGTAAAATGACACCCCAAAACACATTCCCCAACTTCTCCTGAGTACGGAGATACCAGATGTGTGACACTTTTTTGCAGCCTAAGTGGGCAAAGGGGCCCATATTACAAAGAGCACCTTTCGGATTTCACTGGTCAGTTTTTACAGAATTTGATTTCAAACTCCTTACCACACATTTGGGCCCCTAGAATGCCAGGGCAGTATAACTACCCCACAAGTGACCCCATTTTGGAAAGAAGAGACCCCAAGGTATTTCGTGATGGGCATAGTGAGTTCATAGAACTTTTTATTTTTTGTCACAAGTTAGTGGAATATGAGACTTTGTAAGAAAAAAAAAAAAAAAAAAAAAATCATCATTTTCCGCTAACTTGTGACAAAAAATAAAAAGTTCTATGAACTCACTATGCCCATCAGCGAATACCTTAGGGTGTCTACTTTCCGAAATGGGGTCATTTGTGGGGTGTTTGTACTGTCTGGGCATTGTAGAACCTCAGGAAACATGACAGGTGCTCAGAAAGTCAGAGCTGCTGCAAAAAGCGGAAATTCACATTTTTGTACCATAGTTTGTAAACGCTATAACTTTTACCTAAACCATTTTTTTTTACCCAAACATTTTTTTTTTATCAAAGACATGTAGAACAATAAATTTAGAGCAAAATTTATATATGGATCTCGTTTTTTTTGCAAAATTTTACAACTAAAAAGTGAAAAATGTCATTTTTTTGCAAAAAAATCGTTAAATTTCGATTAATAACAAAAAAAGTAAAAATGTCAGCAGCAATGAAATACCACCAAATGAAAGCTCTATTAGTGAGAAGAAAAGGAGGTAAAATTCATTTGGGTGGTAAGTTGCATGACCGAGCAATAAACGGTGAAAGTAGTGTAGGTCAGAAGTGTAAAAAGTGGCCTGGTCTTTCAGGGTGTTTAAGCACTGGGGGCTGAGGTGGTTAACAACCCAGTCATGTAAAGAGTTCAGCCATTTTTCAGCCACACCAACTCTATCTATCTGTTCCTCTAGGATAATAGACTTTAACTCCCCCATTTTGCTTAATAAACTTCTTGCATTTGTTACAATATATTAAACTTACTCTTTAGTTTTTCACATTCAGTTTCCGTAATGCGATTTCTTGAGATTTTGTGGTCACCTTGATTTTCATTGTTGGTTTGTAAAAGATTGATATTACCAGCAGCTGTGTTTTTCATGTACACTTTTGTGTACACTTATTCCTATCCACCTCCCTACTTTCCTAACTAACCCCAGCGCCCACTAAATCCCCACTGTCCCCTCCTATATCGCACTCTTTATCTACTCTATCTACCCCCATACTAGTATGACCACCCTCACTTCCACCAGATCCTAGTTTAAAAGCTCCTCCAGCCATCTAACCATTCTTTCCTGCAGAACAGCTGCATCCTCCCCATTAAGTTGCTGCCCATTCCTACTGTGGAGCTTTCAGCAGAGTGGTCAGCCCAGTTCTCCATGAACCCAAACCCTTCTTTTCTGTGCCACCTTTTGGGCCACTTTTTTAACTCCCCAAGGCTCGTTTCACATATGCGTGAAACAGATCCGGCCGGCTGTTCTGGCTGGGAACAGCCTGTCGGATCTGTCCCTGCTGGGCACAACCGTGTGCTGCCGGAATTTCATATGGCCCCATTCAGTATAGTCGAGGCCGTCGGAGATCCAGCCGCAACCTGGCAAATATGCTGAGGAGCGGCCGGACAATTACAGCTGTGCGCGATATGCCGAACCCAAGCACCCGGCAGACAAGACACTGTTTGGGATTCATGGTTTTGGTGACAGATGACCCTTTTATTTGCAGTGCATGGCATGGATTCCGTAGATCCATCATCTCTCTATAATCACTACTCACAGTGGTTACCAGAGTGCTGCACACTGTAAGGGATTTTTTTTTAAATGTAAAATATAAGAAGTGTACAGAATAAGCCATGGTAGAAATGTTTACATGCAGACATATGCATGGGGTATGTGGGGGCAGGGGGGAAGGAGTACTATGATAAATCTTTAATTGGTGCATATTGCTATATCAGATTATTTAATGAAATAAAACACATTTCCGAAAATATAACGTGCGTGCATCCCAGACAACCTCTTTGAGCCTTAAAGCTCCTTCCAAGACACATGCTGTGAAGGTGAAGACATTATACAAGCTTTCCATGCATTATTGAGTTGGCCTGCAGTCATGTGTTAATAAGCCACACTGTGAGGAGTAGAAATGTGCTTAAGGGATTCTATAAGTTTGACCCATGAAGGGTTAACTAACAGTATGGGCTATCATTTTGCAGTCATGTCGTGTTTATACTGTATCTCATCCCTGTCCCTGTTCACAAGGAGCATCCCGTGATTTACTTGCACTTGAGTGCATCTCATGCATGCTGCAAGCATTGCTGTACAAGAGACGTATGTAAATTAGGAAAGTAGCCGTGCACATGTCACCAGTGTGATAGGAATGCTATTGGGGGCTGAGTATATGTTATACAATTTCAAAATGACAGCAGATAAAGTCAGCTAACCGTTAGGCCTCTTTCATATGAGCAAGATTTCCGCGCGGGTGCAATGCTTGAGGTGAACGCATTGCACCCGCACTGAATCCGGACCCATTCATTTCTATGGGGCTGCGCACATGAGCGGTGATTTTCACGCATCACTTGTGTGTTGCGTGAAAATCGCAGCATGCTCTATTTTGTGCGTTTTTCACGCAATGCAGGCCCCATAGAAGTGAATGGGGCTGTTTGGAAATCGGAAACATCCGCAAGCAAGTGCGGATGCGGTGCGATTTTCATGCATGGTTGCTAGGAGACGATCGGGATGGGGACCCGATCATTATTATTTTCCCTTATAACATGGTTATAAGAGAAAATAATAGCATTCTTAATACAGAATGCTAAGTAAAATAGTGATGGAGGGGTTAAAAAAAATTATAATTATTTAACTCACCTTAATCCACTTGTTCGCGCAGCCCGGCTTCTCTTCTTTCTTCTTCGAGGAAAAGGACCTGTGGTGATGTCACTGCGCTCATCACATGGTCCGTCACATGATACATCACTATGGTGATGGATCATGTGACGGACCATGTGATGAGCGCAGTGATGTCACCACAGGTCCTTTTCCTCACAGATCAAGACAAAGACAGAAGAGAAGCTGGGCTGCGCGAACAAGTGGATTAAGGTGAGTTAAATTTTTTTTTTTTTAAATTTAACCCGTCCATCACTATTTTACTTAGCATTCTGTATTAAGAATGCTATTATTTTCCCTTATAACCATGTTATAAGGGAAAATAATAAAATCTACACAACACCTAACCCAAACCCGAACTTCTATGAAGAAGTCCGGGTTCGGGATTGGGTGCCAAACATGCCGATTTTTCTCACGCCCGTGCAAAACGCATTAAAATGTTTTGCACTCGCGCTGAAAAATTGCGCATTTTCCCATGACGCACCCGCATCTTATTCGGTCCAAATCCATGACGCCCGTGTGAAAGAGGCCTTAGTGGGTCAAATCTATATGGCCTTTTAATAATCAAATCAGACCTCATGCAGATTCAGAGAACAACTGCTACTTTAATGTACTAAGCAGAAGTGTATAAGTTCTGCTTGTTGATGGTTTCCAATCAATAGCAAATATTTCTGCACAAAATAACAAGCATTTAAAACCCAACATAAAGTAATATTACAAAGATGTTAAATTTTACATTTGAAGACTTTATAGTCCATAATGAGAAGTAGAGCTTTACTTTAAAGTGTGCTTGCTCTCTAATGAATACTCTTAACATTTCCATATCAAGAGGGTAAATGATTATTTTCTATATTTCATGTGTCGCTAGAGGCTGTCATTAGAGATGAGCGAATTTCATATTTTGAAATTCGTTCACGCTTCGTTTGGTGGTAAAAGCAGAATTGCGTTATGGATTCCGTTACCACGGACCATAATGCAATTCTATGACGGAATGCATAACGGAATGCCTTTAGGCTCCATTCACACGTCCGCAAATGGGTCCGCATCCGTTCCGCAATTTTGCGGAAAGGGTGCGGACCCAATTATTCTCTATGGGGACGGAATGGATGCGGACAGCACACAGTGTGCTGTCCGCATCCGCATTTGCAGAGCGCGGCCCCGATCTTCGGGTCCGCAGCTCCGCAAAAGATAGAACATGTCCTATTCTTGTCCGCAGTTGCGGACAAGAATAGGCATTTCTATAGGGGTGCCGGGCTGGTGTGTTGCGGAGCCGCAATTTGCGGGTCCGCAACACACCACGGACGTGTGAATTAAACCTTAGAGGCATTCCGTTATTCATTCCATCATAATAGAAGTCTATGGGCTGCAAAACGGATCCATCCCATTTCCATTATGCAGGGGAGTCCTCTCCTGCATAACGGAAACCCGACGGATCCGTTATGCAGGCCATAGACTTCTATTATGACTTAATGAATAACAGAATGCCTCTAAAGGCATTCCATTATGCATTCCGTCTTAGAATTGCGTTATGGTCCGTGGTAATGGAATCCATAATGCAATTCTGCTTTTACCACCAAACGAAGCGTGGTAAATATAAAATTCGCTCATCTCTAGCTGTCATGTGTCATAGAAGCAATGTACAGTACAACACGCCCATACATTTTCCTATGTTATTTTCTATTCTGTATTTGTATATGCACGCCACTCTGTTAGTATATGCACGAAATTTGTTAGTTTAGGTTCAGATTAGAAGAAAATAAATATTGCAATAAAAATACAGTAAGAAGATAGCCACTCTCTTATCATATTTGCCCAGTGAATAGGAAAATGTATTGAGATTTTTTTGTGTGTGATATATATATATATATATATATATATCATTTTGCTTCTATACTTTGCTGAGGATTTTCGCCTTTTTTTTTTATGCTACTCTTTTGAACGGAGCATTCAGGCCTGAAGATTAGGGATTCTATTTGTGCCGAGGTCCAGTCCCCTGGAAAATATGGCTTTGGGAACTAGGCCAACTGTGAAGAGTATATTCTGGGTTGAGTGAATAATTGAGCAGCAGGCCTGCCCATATGTCAGGTTGTGCCACAAATACTTCACTGCACATCTACCATGAACAAACAGGATTACTAAAGACAATTAATCTGGCACGCTTTATTAAAATCAAGAGCAGGCTCCAACCCTTTCCACAGTGTGCAGCAGATGCCATATTCAATTCAATCGAGCTCAAGTGTTCCTTTTTCTAATGCTGAAAGGAATTCAAGGCCCATGTAAGTCTGGCAAGGACTAAGAGCAACCACTGTCTGATAATAACAATCTTAATCAAATATGAGATCAGACTCCTAGCGAAACACTTGGCTTCTGTCTATCAGCTGTTGCTTCACACAAACCTACAATTGTTTCTACACAAAATAAGATGCTTGTAAAGATTTTTTGTTTATTCAGATACAAGTCATTGACAGTAGATTAACAGAGCCTGCAGAAGTTTGTGTCTATAGATGGACAGGCAGAAAGATAAATAGATAGATAAAAAGTATTCACCATTTGGTCTTTTGTGGCATATTTTATTGTAAAAAATAAAACAAAATCATGCCATGCTGTGGCAGCTAAATGTTAATGGCCATAATATTTTGTGGATAAAACTATGGTATTAGCAGCGAAATCGTGCAATGAGCAAACTATTTGAAGACCCTGTTTGCAAAATGTGGTCATGTTCTTGGCCTCAGCTTGAAGGCTCAGCCTAAAATCTCCAGATAATTAAATTAAAAGTCACATGGATACCTGTGTGCAGTCTTTTAAGTGACTTGGATATTAACCCCTTCGCCAACATTGGGCGTGCAAGTACACCGGAGGTCAGGTCTTTAAAGGTGGCGCCTGCTCAGGAGCACGAAAGACATCCGGTGGGCCATGATAGGCAATAATGATTGTAAAGTGCTGGCGCTATATAAATAAAGATTATTATTATTATTATGCTGTGGTCAATTGTGACCACGGCATCTGAGTGGTTATTTTCTGGGAGCACTACCAAGATCCCAGATGCTGTTTGATTTCAATGGCAGCCTCAGGTCTTCTGAAGGGTCTGAGGCCTGTCATAAAGAATTTTTTATCAAGCCCTGCCTGTGGCAGAGCTTGATAGGAATGCACTGATTCTTCCATAGACTGCAATGGTAAATCATTGCGATCTATAGGAGACAGGATCAGATGATCACATGTCGCTAGGAAGACTAAAAATTAAAATTTTTATCAAAAAAACAAAAAACAAAACCAAAAGATTCACACCAGGGCTTTTAGATACAGCAGGTGTTACCTGCCAGATCTCTCTGCATTCTTGACATTGCTGGTAGCTACCACATTACTGTCTGGCCCCATTCACTATAAAGGAACCAGCAGAGATCCAGCCGGAACCCAGCAAATATGCTGAGAATCAGCCAGATAAAAACAGAAGTGCGCAGTAGTTTACGTTTGGCCAATTCTCTGTATGTTTGCCGGGTTGTGACCAGATCTTTGCCGGTCTCCATTATAGTGAATGGGGCCAGCGGGTGTCATCTAGTGTCCGGCAATGCTGGATCCAGACCTCTCAGGCAGGCTGCTACCTGCCGGGACAGCCTACCGGAAATGACTAACGCTAGTGAGAAACTAGCCTAAGCATTCAAATCACTTCCTTTCCTCATTGTAAAATAAATAAATAAACAATAGAAAAATGTGTTGCTATCGTTGTATCCCAAAATATCTGGACTATTAAAATATAAATGTATTTATCCCTTAAAGTGAACAGCAAAACAATTCTCTGTTTTTTGGTCGCTTCACCACCTAAAAATTTATAAAAAGTGATCATAAAGTCATATACACCTTTATGGCAAAGGGAACGCCGTAAGAATTAAATCCATAAAACCACTGGCGTAGCTATTTGGCAAGCAGGGGAAGCAACTAGAGTTGAGTGGACACCTGGATGTTCGGGTTCGGCAGGTTCGGCCAAACTTGAAAAAAAAGTTCGGGTTTGGGACCCGAACTTGACCCGAACTTGAATAATGTAGGAGGAAGAGGTTGAGGAGGCGGTGAATGGGTGGATGTGGCAGTGTAGGCTCACGTGGCGGTCTAGGTGGAAGCGGCGGCGAAGGAGGAATAGGTAGCCAACACAGATGTGTGTTATTTTGCATTTTTACATAGGGGTATCCCCCAAAATATTGGGACATATAAAAAAAAAAAAGGAATAAGTGCACTTGAGTACAAGGATGGATGGTTGAGGCTGTTAGAACTGTCTATTCTGCACAAGGTACAGAAAAGTCTTGTGGGATCCAGGCCTGGTTAATTTTAATGAACGTGAGCTTGTCCACGTTGGCTGTGGACAGGCGGCTGCGTCTGTCTGTAATGACGCCTCCTGCTATGCTAAATACACGTTCAGAGAGTACACTGGCTGCAGGGCAGGCCAGCACCTCCAAGGCATACAGGGCAAGCTCTGGCCATGTGGACAATTTGGAGACCCAGAAGTTGAATAGGGCAGAACCATCAGTCAGTACGTGTAGGCGTGTGCACAGGTACTGTTCCACCATGTTGTTCAAATGCTGCCTCCTGCTAACACGCTCCATATCAGCAGTTGGGGCCGTGTGTTGCGGAGAGGTGACAAAGCTTTTCCACATGTCGGCCATGCTAACCCTGCCTTCAGAGGTGCTGGCGCTGACACAGCTGCATTGGCGACCTCTTCCTCCTACCCTGCCTTCACCTTTTGCTTCCACTTGTCCCCCGGCGTCAGTCTAGAATGCTCTCAGGAGCGCGTCTACCAGTGTGCGCCTGAAGTCGCGCATCTTCCGATCACGCTCCAGTGAGGGAATTAAGGACAGCACATTGTCTTTGTAAAGGGGATCCAGCAGGGTGGCCACCCAGTAGTCAGCACACGTTAAAATGTGGGCAACTCTGCTGTTGTTGCGCAGGCACTGCAGCATGTAGTCGCTCATGTGTGCCAGGCTGCCCAGAGGTAAGGACAAGCTGTCCTCTGTGGGAGGCGTATCGTCTGCGTCCTCCATATCCCCCCAGCCACGCACCAATGATGGGCCCGAGCTGCGTTGGGTGCCACCCCGCTGTGAACATGCTTCATCCCCATCCTCCTCCTCTTCGTCCTCCAGTAGTAGGCCCTGGCTGGCCAAATTTGTACCTGGCCTCTGCTGTTGCAAAAAACCTCCCTCTGAGCCACTTCTAAAAGACTGGCCTGAAAGTGTTAGAGATGACCCCTCTTCCTCCTCCTCGTCCTGGGCCATATCCTCTTCCATCATCGCCCTAAGTGTTTTCTCAAGGAGACATAGAAGTGGTATTGTAATGCTGATAACGGCGTCATCGCCACTGGCCATGTTGGTGGAGTACCAGGTCTCGCATGGACGCCCAGTGATTGGTGGTGAAGTGGTGCTGTTCCGCAGTGAGACTCACCCGTGCGTGCTGCAGCTGAAACTCCACTATGGCCTGCTACTGCTTGCACAGTCTCTCCAGCATGTGCAAGGTGGAGTTCCACCTGGTGGGCACATCGCATATGAGGCGGTGAGCGGGAAGGCCGAAGTTACGCTGTAGAGCAGACAGCCGAGCGGCGGCAGGATGAGAACGCCGGAAGCGCGCACAGACGGCCCGCACTTTATGCAGCAGCTCTGACCTGTCGGGGTAGTTGTGAATTAATTTCTGCACCACCAAATTCAGCACATGCGCCAGGTAAGGGATGTGCGTCAAACCGGCTAGTCCCAGAGCTGCAACGAGATTTCGTCCATTATCGCACACCACCAGGCCGGACTTGAGGCTCACTGGCAGCAATTACTCGTCGGTCTGTTGTCCTATACCCCGCCACAACTCCTAAGCGGTTGGGGCCTGTCCCCCAAACACATCAGTTTCAGAATGGCCTGCTGACGTTTACCCCTGGCTGTGCTGATGTTGGTGGTGAAGGTCTGTCCCTGACCAGATGAGGAGGTGGTAGAAGAGGAGGAGGAAGCCGAGTAGGAAGAGGAGGCAACAGGAGGCAAAGAATGATGCGATCCTTGGCAGCGGAAGGACGTGCGCCAAACAGCTCTCCGCCTGGGGCCCAGCCGCCACTACATTTACCCAGTGTGCAGTTAGGGAGATATAGCGTCCCTGGCTGTGCTTACTGGTCCACGTATCTGTGGTTATGTGGACCTTGCCACAGATGGCGTTGCGCAGTGCACACTTGATTTTATCCGATACTTGGTTGTGCAGGGAGGGCACGGCTCTCCTGGAGAAGTAGTGGCGGCTGGGAACGACATACTGTGGGACAGCAAGTGACATGAGCTGTTTGAAGCTGTCCGTCTCCACCAGCCTAATTGACAGCATTTCAAAGGCCAGCAGTTTAGAAATGCTGGCATTCAGGGCCAGGGATCGAGGGTGGCTAGGTGGGAATTTACGCTTTCTCTCCAAGGTTTGTGAGATGGAGAGCTGAACGCTTCCGTGAGACATGGTGGAGATGCTTGGTGACGGAGGTGGTGTTGTTGGTGGCATATCCTCTGTTTGCTGGGCGGCAGGTGCAAACCTTCCTCCAGAGGCGGAGGAAGAGGCCAAAGCAGCAGCAGAAGAGGGAGCAGGAGGGGCCTTGGCTCGGTCTCGCCACTGCCTCTTCCTCCGAACTCTGAAAGTCAGTGGCACGACCTTCATTCCATGTGGAGTCTAGGACCTCATCGTCCCTTGCATCGTCTTCCACCCAGTCTTCCTCCCTGACCTCCTTTTCGGTCTGCACACTGCAGAAAGATGCAGCAGTTGGCACCTGTGTTTCGTCATCATCAGAGACGTGCTGAGGTGGTATTCCCATGTCCTCATCAGGAAACATAAGTGGTTGTGCATCAGTGCATTCTATGTCTTCCACCCCTGGGGAAGGGCTAGGTGGATGCCCTTGGGAAACCCTGCCAGCAGAGTCTTCAAACAGCATAAGAGACTGCTGCATGACTTGAGGCTCAGACAGGTTCCCCGATATGCACGGGGGTGATGTGACAGACTGATGGGCATGGGTTTCAGGCGCCACCTGTGCGCTTTCTGCAGAAGACTGGGTGGGAGATAATGTGAACCTGCTGGATCCACTGACGGCCACCCAATCGACTAGCGCCTGTACTTGCTCAGGCCTTACCATCCTTAGAACGTCATTAGGCCCGACCAAATATCGCTGTAGATTCTGGCGGCTACTGGAACCTGAGGTAGTAGGTTCAGTAGGACGTGTAGCTGTGGCAGAACGGCCACGTCCTCTCCCTGCACCAGAGGCTCCACCAACACCACCACCATGACCGCGTCCCTAATTAGATGTTTGCTTCAAAGTTAGCGTTGACGAAGCAAAGTAAAAAGTGGTTAAGGCCTCATGCACACGACCGTTGTTGTGTTCCGTTCCGCAAAATGGGGTTCCGTTGTTCCGTGATCCGTTTCCGTTTTTGTTTTTCGTGTGTCTTCCTTTATTTTTGGAGGATCACCAGACATGAAGAAAAGTGAAAAAAAGTCTAAGTCAAGTTTGCCATGCAAATGATAGGGAAAAAAATGGACACGGACGCGGATGACAATCTTGTGTGCCTCCGCATTTTTTCACGGTCCCATTGACTTGAATGGGTCTGCGAACCGTTTTCCGTGAAAAAAATAGGACAGGTTATATTTTTTTGACGGACTGGAACCACGGATCATGGACGCGGATGACAAACGGTGCATTAGCCGAGTTTTCAACGGACCCATTGAAAGTCAATGGGTCCTCAGAAAATCACAAAAAACGGAACAACGGACACGGAATAAAACAACGGTCGTGTGCATGAGGCCTAAGTCTGTTAAAAATAATTAACCGCCAATAAAAACCCTGATGTAGGATATTGCACAAATTATTATTTTTTAAACTCTATATGACAGCGGTATTTGTGGCCTAAATATCACAGTCACTTATGCACCTCATAAAAATCGCCGAACACCGAACCCGAACTTTTACGTAAATGTTCGGGTCCAGGTGCCGAAAAACCTAAAGATCTGTACGAACCCGAACTTTACAGTTCGGGTTCGCTCAACCCTAGAAGCAACTGCCTCTGGGCCTGAGCTCAGTAGGGGCCCGGGAGCTCCAGCAGAGGTGTGGCCAGCAGGGCCATATTTCTAATAATTAAATATTTTTTTATTTATTTAATTTCACATTTCCCCTCTCACCTTGCCTGGCGGGGTGGTAATGCTGCATATTGAAAAAGAGGAGAGGGGAGAGAGGGATTCTCTTACCTCTCCTCTGCTGCACTGTATTATCTGATTGGTGGCGCAGCAGTGAACGGAAGCACTCTGAGCACCGCTGCAGCCTGCCTGCCAGCCAATGCTGCCAACCTCATGCTTTAGACTCACTGTCAGCCTGACAAACAATGGTGAGTCTGTGTACCCAGCCCTGTACTATGCTGTATTATGCCTCCTGCCCTGAAATGTGCACCCTACCCTGAACTGTTCCCCCTGCCCTGTACTGTGCCCTATACCCTGCACTATGCCCCATTATAATACCCTGTAGGAGGCACATTACAGGAGTATAAAGGGATACCCTTGTACTGTGCCATTTTGCCATCCGTCTTATGCATACAAAAAACGTATACGTTAACGGATGCTTTAGACTGATACCATACAGTGGCATCCGTCACCATAGAGTGTAAAAAAAGAAAAAAATTATACAAAAGCGTGGTGTGATACGCTTTGCTATCACTTTTTTTTTTACAACATATACGTCAAACCGATGGCAAAAACGGTATGTGAGCCCACACTTAAATATGCACACATGCAATGCCAGGATGGCATTGGGGAGTGGGGGGGGGGGGGGGGACCCAGTCAGTTCTAGCTACGCCCCTGCATAAAACTATAGTGGAATTTTTATTTTTTTTTTACAATTCCACCCAACTTGCTGCCAATAGAAACTGCAACTTGTCCCACAAAATACAAGCCCTCATACAACTATGTGAATGGTAAGAAAAGAAAAAAGTTATGGCTCCAGGAAGGCGGGAATAAAAACAAAAACAAAAAAATGGAAAATCCTTGTGGCAAGAAGGGGTTAATGAACCTGTATCTAAAAGCTTTGATTGGTAGTAAGTAGAGTTGAGCGGACACCTGGATGTTTGGGTTTGGCCAAACTTCACAAAAAAGTTCGAGTTCGGGGCCCGAACTTGACCCCAAACCCCATTGAAATCAATGGGGACTCGAACTTTTGAGCACTAAAATGGTTCTAAAAATGTCATGGAAAGGGCTAGAGGGCTGCAAATGCCAGCAAAATGTGGTTAAGAGCATGGCAAGTGCTCTGCATACAAATGTGGATAGGGAAATGACTTTAAATAACATAAAATACGTAAAAAAGGAGGCGGTGGATGTGGCGGTGTAGGTGGAAGCGGCGGTGGAGGAGGAGGAGGTAGCCTACACTGCTGTTTGGTTTTAAATTTATTTATATTTTTTTAAATTAGGGTACAGCCCAAAACATTGGGAAATATAACCTGTGATAACCCCCTCCAGTCATGCTAAACACACGTTCAGACAATACACTGGCTGTAGGGCAGGCCAGCACCTCCAAGGCGTAAAGGGAAAGCTCAGGCCATGTGCCCAATTTGGAGACCCAGAAGTTGCAGGGGGTAGAACCATCAGTCAGTTTGTTTAAGCGTGTGCATACATACTGCCCCACCATGTCGCACGTCCCCGTGATGCTCATGATCCAATTGGATATCTGCTCTATCAACTTTCGATTTTCTTTTCTGCGCCTACCATGGTGATCATGGTTAGCCGCGAATCAGGGTTCCACGCCGGAGAGGGAGCGCGAGAAAGAGAGACCACATCCAAGGGAGATCAATGGATGAAATGTAATTGTGATCGAGCGGAAATGTGGGAGAAGCTATTAAAATGGTAGAATTGAATGAAAGGAGGGGG
The DNA here is from genome assembly GCF_905171765.1 of Bufo bufo. Classification (NCBI taxonomy): domain Eukaryota; kingdom Metazoa; phylum Chordata; class Amphibia; order Anura; family Bufonidae; genus Bufo; species Bufo bufo. The sequence continues at coordinate 399,145,841 of NC_053393.1, read as the reverse complement.
CGCGCGGCAATTACCCACTCCCGACTCGGGGAGGTAGTGACGATAAATAACAATACAGGACACTTAAGATGCCCTGTTATTGGAATGATCAATTAAAAATTACAGGAAATGTCACTGGGGTATTTTGGATTAGGAAAACATTAGACAGGAGAGGCCCTGCTGCCGCTTTGTTGACTCTAGATAACTTCTGCCTGATCGCACGTCCCTGTGACGTCCACCGTCCATTTGGATATCTTCTCTATCAACTTTTGATGTTCTTTTCTGAGCCTACCATGTTGATCACGGTTATCGGCGAATCAGGGTTCCACGCCAGAGAGGGAGCGTGAGAAAGGGAGACCTCATCCAAGGGAGGTCAATGGCTGCAATGGGATGAAGCGGAAATGTGGGACAAATTTTTAAAACAGAAGGATCGAAGGAAAGGGCCAATTAAAGACAAATTTTAGAAATTTAAGTCCCTGTCACCTATGCAGAGCAGGAGTTTTTCATTGCCAGAAATGGGTTAAGGTCACCCACCAATGGAACAGATTATTTTTTAAAATTTCGGTCAGAGCAGGGGTTTATTCACGTAAAAAAATTTAAAATGTCAACCCAAGAATGTAACAGAAAAATTTGTGAAATTTATTAACCTGTCTACTAGGTAGAGTAAGGGTCTATCACAGCCAAAAATTTGTTAATTTCACCCAAAAATGTAACAGACAAATTAGTGTTTTTTTTTTTACCTGTCTACTATGTATAGCAGTGGTATATCACACCCAAAAATTGGTGAATTTCACCCAAAAATGTAACAGACAAATTCGTGATTTTTTTTTACCTGTCTACTAGGTATAGCAGTGGTATATCACACCCAAAAGTTGGTGAATTTCACCTGAAAATGTAACAGACAAATTAGTGAATTTTTTAAACCTGTCTACTAGGTATAGCAGTAGTATATCACACCCAAAAATTGGTTAATTTCACCCAAAAATGTAACAGACAAATTAGTGAAATTTTTTAACCTGTCTACTAGGTATAGCAGTGGTATATCACACCCAAAAGTTGGTGAATTTCACCTGAAAATGTAACAGACAAATTAGTGAATTTTTTAAACCTGTCTACTAGGTATAGCAGTAGTATATCACACCCAAAAATTGGTTAATTTCACCCAAAAATGTAACAGACAAATTAGTGAAATTTTTTAACCTGTGTACTAGGTATAGCAGTGGTATATCACACCCAAAAATTGGTGAATTTCACCCGAAAATGTAACAGACCAATTAGTGAAATGACATAAAATAAACTAAAATACGTACAAATAAAAAAAAAATTTGATTTATGAGGTGGAGGTCCATATGGAGTAGGATTTTGAGGAGGCGGTGGACGCAGCGGTGTAGGTGGAAGCGGCGGTGGAGGAGGACGAGGTAGCAAACACTGGTTTTTGGTTTTAATTTTTTTATTAGGGTAGACCCCAAAAGAGTGGGAAATATCAAAAATACAACAATGAGCAATTGCGCTGTAGTATAACAATGGTTGGGTAAGGTCGGTATACATGTCTATTCTGCACAAGGTACGGACAAGTCCTGTGGGATCCATGCCTGATTCATTTTAATGAACATTGGCTGTGGACAGGCGGCTGCGCTTGTCTGTGATAACGCCCCCTGCCGTGCTAAACACACGTTCAGATAATGCACTGGCTGTAGTGCAGGCCGGCACCTCCAAGGCGTAGAGGGCAAGCTCAGGCCATGTGCCCAATTTGGAGACCCAGAAGTTGAAGGGGTCAGACCCATCATTCAGTACGTGTAGGCGTGTGCACACATACTGCTCCACCATGGTGGTGAAATGCTGCCTTCTGCTAAGACGTTCCATATCAGCTGGTGGTGCTGGTTGTTGTGGCGTGCTGACAAAGCTTTTCCACATTTCGGCCATGCTAACCGTGCCTTCTGAGGTGCTGGTGGTGCCCCAGCTGTGTTGGTGACCTCTTCCTTCTCCTCTGCCTTCACCTTGGGCTTCCACTGTGCCCCCGCTGTCAGGTGGGAATGCCACCAGCAGTGCATCTACCAGCATGCACTTGTACTCGCGCATCTTACGATCACGCTCCAGTGGGGGATTCAAGGATGGAACTTTGTCCTTGTAACGGGGACCCAGCAGCTTGGCCACCCAGTAATCAGCACAAGTTAGAATGTGGGCAACTTGCCGGTCGTTGCGGAGACACTGCAGCATGTAATCGCTCATGTGTGCCAGGCTGCCCAGAGGCAACGAAAAGCTGTCCTCTGTGGGAGGTGTATCGTCTGTGTCCTCTGTATCCCCCCAGCCACGCACCAGTGATGGCCATGAGCTGGTCTGGGTGCCACCCTGCTGTGAACGTGGTTCCTCCTCCTTCATCTCCTCCTCCTCATCATCCACCAGAACTGTGCCCTGGTTGGACAATTGTGTACCTCGCGTTTGTAGGTGCAGGAACCCACTCTCGGAGCCACTTGTTAATGACTGGCCGGAAACCCTACGAAATGATCCCTCTTCCTCCTCCTCTTCCTGTGCCACATCCTCTTCCATCATCGCCAGCAGCGTTTTTTAAAGGAGGCATAGAAGTGGGATAGTAACGCTGAGAACGGCGTTATCGGCACTGGCCATGTTGGTGGAGTACTCAAAAAAGCGCAACAAGGAACACAGGTCTCGCATGGAGGCCCAGTCATTGGTGGTGAAGTGGTGCTGTTCCGCAGAGCGACTCACCCGTGCGTGCTGCAGCTGAAACTCCACTATCGCCTGCTGCTGCTCGCACAGTCTGAACAGCATATGCAAGGTGGAGTTCCACAAATCACTGCAAAAAATGCACCAAAATGATACACAACTGACAATACTAGCTAATTCCTCAGGCCGATGTTAAAAGCTGAGAACTTTGCCAATATCTTCCAGTCAGGAACATATCGGCCGGATGGCAACTACAAAAATGTTTGAGAATCCAGCAGATGGGAAAAGTTACGAAATAAGAGATTACATTAATTGTAAAACAAAAGGAGTGGTGTACGTCATCAGGTGTGACTGTCCTAAGCTGTACGTGGGGAAGACCACCCAAAAACTAAGAAGGAGAATATCTAGACACCTGAGCAGTATCAACACAGGGGAGGACACCAGCCTAGCCAGACACATTAGAGAAAAACATAAAGGAAACAGCTCAGGGATAAAATTTTGGGGAGTGACAAAGGTGAACCCAGGTCCACGTAAAGGGGATATAGATAGGAAACTCCAACAAGAGGAGACCAAATGGATTTACCTGCTCAACAGCTTATCCCCAAGAGGTCTCAACGAAGGGTTCACATATTCATCCTTTCTGTAGATTATATCCCCACCTAAAAAGAAAAGGAAAGTAAATGATAAGATACCACTAACAAATGATAAATACAGTAAACAACAAACTAAGAAGCATACTTGGCAAGGCTAAAAATAAAATATAGGGAAATAAAAGAACCCAGATAGGCAATAATGACAAATAGGGGAGTTCATTCGTCCGTCTCCCCCCCCCGGAGATTGGGGCCCTACAAAATGTAACATAGCCAGATGACTACTAGAAGTGTCATAAGGGATGGACAAGTCTGGTTGAGAGAGGAAATTGCGATCACAGTGTATACAGAGTGGCCTAAATATGGAAGAACTTAAAGCCAATAGGTACACTATTGATAGTAGTGGTAAGGCTACCTAAGTGCGATCCCTCTAACAGCCAGACAATCATCTTGGGATATTCAGATCAGAACCCACTGTAAGTGACAAGAAGCAGAGGTGGAAGTATTACATTATTAGTATTTATCTCGATGATTGGTAAATATACCAGATAAACCCTGACACAACAACATCTGTAATTGGATGCAGAGATCACAGCACGCTGGCATGTAATACCCAACTAGCATATGATATTAGATTAAAATACTATCAAAATCATGGATGATCCTACCCCATCTCTGCATATTATAGGCATGGGAGTACACATAATGAAAAAGAAGAAAATTGGATCATCAAGGAATGGAGGTCCTAGTGATAACAACTCATAACATAACATCACACTAGATGGGGAAGTGGTTAATACTTACAAAGTCCGGAGACAAGCGCCGCATCACGGCTAAGTATTCACGCAGGCGCACTTTGGTATCCAACGTGGAGAGCGCCGAAAGCTAAGTGCTCTGACATGCGCAACAGGACGCATTGAGCCCTGGGACGTAAGTCCGATAACTAAGTATTGGCGCATGCGTAGATGGAGTATACCAAGTAGATGCGGCGGCGACCAAGTCAGAGGACATGCGCAGTGAAATGGGTCAAAGATAAGCCAGCGTGCAGTATCCCAAAGTCTATGTTTACCAGACATGCGCCGCGCAATTTGATGACACAGCACGGCGCATATCAAGTAAGGGTTAAAGTTGGAGGGGGTGTAGACATCAGCTGACAAGTGGCCTATCAGCCACTGGGAGACGGACGTATGCACCCTCCTAAGCCAGCCCACAATCTATGACATCACAAACGGAAGTGATATAATCCAGCCGAGCCAGTATACGTTCACACTCTGCCCAAACCCCTGAAGACGCCGGAGCACGGCGAAACATGTCGGGGGGCAGCGTGGACATTTAGTTTTAAAGCAGTGAGGTCACCTAGCCTACTTATATAGGAAGACATATCACATTGTGCTTATACCAATACTGGCAGCGCGCAGCCAGTTAAGCCAATTAGTCTCACTCCAGATAGATATCATAGGCAGGAGGCTAGTACTAGTATAATATAAGACTGAGTGACCGCTGATCATTTTAATAAATTATTATAGATGATATTAAAGATCAACTATTAAAGGTTAAGTTTTAGGATCTAGGAGGTGTAGGAAAATAGGTGTAAGTTAGTCCTATTGGACATTTGTTTGAGTTATTGAATAAAACACTAGTGTTGAGCGCGAATATTCGAATTGCGAATTTTTTTCTCGAATATCGCAATTTCGAGATTTCGCGAATATTTAGAATATTGTTCTATATATTCGCGAAATCGAATATTCGTTTTTTTTATTTTTTTTTTTATTATATTTTTTTCTTTCCCACTTCCCTAAAGTTGTTCTTACCTGTCCTTTGGATTCCTGGCTTCCTGGCTGCTCCAGTCAGTGGCGTTTTCAACTTACTGCTATATTCCATATTAGCTAAATTACAATCTAATCTATATGTGTATTTTACGAAATTTCGCAATAGTCGCAATTGCGATGCGAGTAATATAACACGAAATATTCGCATGAAGATTTCAACTTAGCACTGCTATACTCCATATTCTAGCCTAATATGGAATATAGCTGTGCTAAGTTAGCACTGCTATATTCCATATTAGGCTAGAATTTGGAGTATAGCAGTGCTAAGTTGAAATCTTCATGCGAATATTTCGTGTTATATTAGTCGCATCGCAATTTTGACTTTTTCAAATGTTCTTAATATTGCTCTAACTTCGTCTTTTAGAAATTTCGTAATATTGCTCTAACTTCGTCTCTTAGAATATTACGAATATTCTAAAAGACGAAGTTAGAGCAATATTACGAAATTTCGTAAAATACACATATAGATTGTAATTTAGCTAATATAGTGCTATAATCCCTTTTTTTTCCTGTAATTTTTTTTTGCCTCTTCTGAACTTAAGTTTTGTAAAATATGTACACTATTAAAAATTATTACTATAGCAGTATATTAGCTTAAATACAATCTATGTGTATTTTACGAAATTTCGTAATATTGCTCTAACTTCGTCTTTTAGAATATTACGAATATTCTAAAAGACGAAGTTAGAGCAATATTAAGAACATTTGCAAAAGTCGAAATTGCGATGCGAGTAATATAACACGAAATAGTCGCATGAAGATTTCAACTTAGCACAGCTATATTCCATATTCTAGCCTAATATGGAATATAGCAGTGCTAACTTAGCACAGCTATATTCCATATTAGGCTAGAATATGGAATATAGCAGTGCTAAGTTTAAATCTTCATGCGACTATTTCGTGTTATATTACTCGCATCGCAATTTCGACTTTTGCAAATGTTCTTAATATTGCTCTAACTTCGTCTTTTAGAATATTCGTAATATTCTAAGAGACGAAGTTAGAGCAATATTACGAAATTTCGTAAAATACACATATTAGCCTAGCCATAGTCATTAGCATAGGAACGTTGCCTTATACTATCAAGATAAATTTTCGCAATATGCGAAAAAATAATTTCGCGATAATTGGAATAATTGCGAATATTCGATTTCGACGAATATAACACGAATATTCATGCGAATATTCGCGAAATATCGCGAAATCGAATATGGCACCTCCCGCTCATCACTATAAAACACCACATCCTAACACCATAAGGGAAATATAGCGATTTTGCAGTAGGAACATATCAGAGCCCCTCATGCACCACGGTGTCTCAGCACGCATGGGGTACTACCACTCATCTGCCTGTGGTGTGTGAACAGGGTCTGAATCAACTCACAGCCAGACTCTCACATGATTCCTTAGTGGTATCACCAATGCACTGAGGTAGATTAAAGCTGTGAGCCGCACCCAGGACAGACCATGTGACACAGAAGCTACCAGGTGCAAAAGAATGCTACCAACAAATTAAAGTGGCACATTCCATACACATAAGGACAAAAACTCACTGAAAAAAGTGGCCTAAACGGGTGAAAATGCTCCAAACCCAGACACTATAGCGTGTCTATAACTGGGGGAGCAATTCTTCCGCATGTGGTCTGCAGACAACGGCAATCCCCAGCAAAAAATGCGCACAATGGAGGATGCCGGGGCGGACCGCATGCTCCAAAATGATACATTGTGCAGATGAAAAAATATACATACACAAATCACTGCAAAAAATGCACCAAAATGATACGCAACTGACAATACTAACTAATTCCTCAGGCCAATGTTAAAAGCTGAGAACTTTGCCAATATCTTCCAGTCAGGAACATATCGGAGCCCCTCATGCACCACGTCACAGTGTCTCAGCACGCATGGGGTCCTACCACTCAACTGCCCGTGGTGTGTTCCTGACTGGAAGATATTGGCAAAGTTCTCAGCTTTTAACATCGGCCTGAGGAATTTTGCGTTGCGTATCATTTTGGTGCATTTTTTGCAGTGATTTGTGTATGTATATTTCTTCATCTGCACAATGTATCATTTTGTGTAAGATGTTCTTGTGGTGCATGCGGTTCGCCCCAGCATCCTCCATTGTACGCATTTTTGGCTCGGGATTGCCGTTGTTTGCGGACCGTAATGCAGAGGAATTGCTCCCCCAGTTATAGACACGCTACAGTGTCTGGGTTTGGAGCATTTTCACCCATTTAGGCGAAGGTGGAGTTCCACCCTGTGGGCACGTCGCATATGAGGTGGTGAGCGGGAAGACCGAAGTTACGCTGCAGCGCAGACAGGCGAGCAGCAGCAGGGTGAGAACGCCAAAAGCGCACACAGACGGCCCACACTTTATGCAGAAGCTCTGACATATCGGGGTCATTTTTAAGGAATCTCTGCACCACCAAATTCAGCACATGCGCCAGGCAAGGGATGTGCGTCAAATCGGCTAGTCTCAGAGCTGCTACGAGATTTCGCCCATTATCGCACATCACCAGGCCGGGCTTGAGGCTCACTGGCACCAACCACTCATCGGTCTGTTGTTCAAGGCCCGTCCACAGCTCCTGCGCGGTGTGTGGTTTGTCCCCCAAAACAGATAAGTTTTAAAACTGCCTGCTGTCGTTTACCCCTGGCTGTGCTGAAGTTGGTGGTGAAGGTGTTACGCTGACCGGATGAGGAGCCGGTAGAGGATGAGGAAGTGGAGTAGGAGGAGGAAGCAACAGGAGGCAAACTGAAGCGCCCTGAAATCCTCGGTGGTGGAAGGACATGCGCCAAACTGCTATCTGCCTCAGGCCCAGCCTCCACTGCATTTACCCAGTGTGCTGTTATGGATATATAACGTCCCTGATCGTGCTTACTGGTCCACGTACCCGTAGTGAGGTGCACCTTGCCACAGATGGCGTTGCGCAGTGCACACCTGATTTTGTCCCCCACTTGGTTGTGTAGGGAAGGGATGGCACGCCTGGAAAAGTAGTGGCGGCTGGGCACGACATACTGTGGGACAGCCACCGCCATAAGGCTTTTAAAACTCTCCGTCTCCACCAGACGGAAGGACAGCATTTCAAAGGCCAGTCATTTTGAAATGCTGGCATTCAGGGCCAGGGATCGCAGGTGGGTAGGGGGTTACTTCCTCTTCCGCTCCAGTGTTTGGGAGATGGAGAGATGAATGCTTCCGTGGGACATTGTGGAGATGCTTGGTGACCCAAATGGTGGTGTTGCAGGCAGATCCTCTGTTTGCGGGGTGGCAGGTGGCACTGTCACCCCAGAGGTGGATGAAGAGACCGAGACTGCAGCAGAAGAGGAATCAGGAGGAGCCAGAGACCTTTCTTGGTTTTTGAGGTGTCTACTCCACTGCAGCTTGTGCTTTGCACTTAGAAGCCTGGTCATGCAGGTTGTGCTCAGGTTGAGAACGTTTATGCCTCGCTTCAGGCTGATTGCACAGCGTGCAAACCACTTGTGTCTTGTCGTCAGCACATTGTCTGAAGAACTGCCACGCCAGGGAACTCCTTGCTCTGGGCAGAAGCAGGCGTACTGTCTAGGGGACGGCCGCTCCGCTTTTGCACCCTGCTCCCTCTTCTGCTGTGCTGGTGGCTCTATGCGACCACCGCCTCTTCCTCCGAACTACACAGGTCACTCGCATGACCTTGATTCCAGGTGGGGTCGAGGACCTCATAGTCCTCTACATCATTTTCCACTCAGTCTTCTCCCCTGCCCTTCTTGTCAGTCTGCACACTTTTGAAAGCCAGAGCAGTTGGCACCTGTGTTTCGTCATCATCCGAGACGTGCTGCAATGGTCCTCCCATGTACTCATCTTGAAACATAAGTGGTTGGGCATCGGTGCACTCAATCTCTTCCACTTCTGGGGCAGGGCTAGGTGGATAGCCCTGGGAAACCCTGCTAACAGAGTCATCAAAAAGCAGAAGAGACTGCTGCATGACTTGGGGCTCAGATTGCTTGGCTGATTTGCAAGGGGGTGAGGTGAAAGACTGATGGACATGAGCTGCAGGTGGACATGGGACATCGATCAGCAGGAGACTGAGTGGGAGACAATGTGAAGGAACTGGAGGCACTGTCAGCAACCCAATCTACTATCGCCTGTACTTGTTGTGGCCTCATCATTCGTAGAGCCGCATTAGGCTCGACCAAATTCTGCTGTAGGTTCTGTCGCCTACTCGCACCAGAGGAAGGTGTTTCACTTGTGCGTGTAGCTGGTACAGATTGACCACATCCTCTCCCTGCCACAGGAGCTCCACCAGCAACACCACGACCGGGGCCACGTCCCTTATTTGACGCTCTCCTCATATTTCTCAAATTTAGGATCTTGCCCAAAATGGGGGTTTTATTAATAGCAGAATAGAACCACAGTATGTAAAGGATGTATCTCACACGTACAGATGCAGACTAGGCCACAATTTAAGATTTTTGAACAAAATTGGTGTTTTTTTAATAGCAGAATAGAACCACAGTATCTAAAGGGTGTATCTCACAATGACATATGCAGCAAAGCCTGCAAAATTAAGTTTTTTGCCCAAAGTGGGTGTTTTTCTAATAGCAGAATAGAACCACAGTATCTAAAGGGTGCATCTCACAATGACATATGCAGCAAAGGCTGCAAAATTAAGTTGTTTGCCCAAAATGGGTGTTTTTTTTATAGCAGAAATGAACCACAGTATCTAAAGGGTGTATCTCACACGTACAGATGCAGACTAGGCCACAATTAAAGATTTTTGCCCAAAATGGGTGTTTTTCTAATAGCAGAATAGAACCACAGTATCTAAAGGGTGTATCTCACAATGACATTTGCAGCAAAGGCTGCAAAATTAATTATTTTGCCCATTATGGGTGTTTTTTTAATAGCAGACTAGAACAACAGTATGTAAAGGGTGTATCTCACAATGACATATGCAGCAAAGGCTGTTATATTAAGTATTTTGCCCAAAAAGGGTGTTTTTTAACTAACAGAATATGACAGCTGTATATAACGCTTGAATTTCACACGTGCAGATGCAGCAAGGGCTGTAAAATTGTGTATTTTGCCCAAAAATGTGTTTTTTAAAACCCAGAAAATTATAGCTGTATTTCTAGCTTAAATTGCACACTGACTAATGCGGCAGAGACCCAAGATGAAGGTTATTGCCAAAAATGGGTGTTTTTTCAAAGCCAGAAAATTATTGAAGTATTTCAAACTTGTTTTTAACAATAACAGATGCAGCAAGGGCTGCAATATTAACCCCTTAAGGACTTCGGACGTACCGGTACGCCATGTTTGCCGAGTCCTTAAGGACTCAGGGCGTATCGGTACGTCCTAAGTTTAAAACTAGTTTGCGGCGCTGCGGGCGGTGATCGGCACAGGATGTCCGCTGAAATCATTCAGCGGGCATCCTGTCACAACGCCGGGATGGGGGGGTCACAACCCCGCGTCGGCGATCGCCGCAAACCGCAGGTCAATTTAGACCTGCAGTTTGCGGCTTTTACCTTATGCGGCGGCGGTGATCGGAGGTGCTATCGGGTCCCCATGCAGCTGTAGGGGGGACCCGAATGCATGGAAGGCAGCGCGATGCCTTCCTTAGGCATCTGCGCTGCCTTTCGGTGATGAGCCTGTGAGATCCAGCCCCCTGGATCTCACAGGCCGGAAGCTGTATGAGTAATACTCACAGTATTACTCATACAGCCAATGCATTCCAATACAGAAGTATTGGAATGCATTGTAAAAGGGATTAGACCCCCAAAAGTTGAAGTCCCAAAGTGGGACAAAAACTGTCATGGGCCACTATTGCCACTGTTTATGCCACTGCTGTTGCTGCCACCCTCCCCACTCTGCCATGGAGCCACTATTGTCACTGTTACTGCCGCTGCCACCTCCCTACTCTGTCATGGGGCCACTATTGTCACTGTTACTGCCATTGCTGCTGCCACCCTCCCCACTCTGTCATGGGGCTTTTACTGTCACTGCTAGTGCCACTGCTGCTGCTGCCACTCTCCCCACTATGTCATTGGGCCACTATTGTCATTGTTACTGTCACTGCTGCCACATTCCTACTCTGTCATGGGGCCACTATTGTCACTGTTACTGCCATTGCTGTTGCCACCCTCTGCACTCTGTCATTGGGCCACTACTGTCTCTGCTACTGCCACTGCTGCCACCCTCACTACTCTGTCATGGGTCCACTACTCTAATATTGGTGCACTGCACAGTTATGTCCACAGTGATAAATTGGAGCAGAGTCTGTAGCTCAGCAGTCCCCTCTTTGTAGAAAGAACGAAGTCCAGCTCTCAATTGATAAAGGTGCTCTGACCTGCTCTGCACGGATCCGGGCTGTGTTCACACCCAACGTAGATGCAGCAAAAAAGTCAAAATGGATCCAGCGAGTAAAATCAATGATTCTTTATTTCTTAATTTAATTTTTTTTTTATAAACAAGCAATCCTGCATAAAATCAACGCGTTTCAACCATAAGACAGGTCTTCTTTATGGATTCAAAGTATAAAGTATGCTCTCCCTGCACTCTCCCTGCAATTTAACTTCCAAGCTTTTACGCTGAGATTGGGCCACCAAGTGGGAAGATTAGAATATGATTAGGCAGATTGACCCGGGTATACCTGATTTATCACAATTTGTTACAAATTTATTCGGAACAAATCAAATTTGTTGTCGAACTTCGGCAAATTAAATTTTTCTAAACTTCGCTCGTCTCTAACAAAAGCTGTTGAAAAGTTTCAATAAAGACCAATTGAAAAATTAAATTTTAGCCTAAAATAAGTAAAATACAATCATAAAAAAATGCCTCTGAAGGTGTTCAAGTCCTTTAACTATTCACAAATATTACAATATACTAAATATGTACACAAATTCACTTTTTTATGACTTTCTTAATTTGTAGTACTCTTCATTTTTTCCATTTTAGTGTTCTTTTCTGTGAAACATTAGTCAGACAGCATAATAACTGGAAGAAAAAAATCTAGATAACTGGCACACAGATTTGTTCCACAAGCAGACCACAACTATAAATGAATACAGAAAGACTGTACATTACCAGCAATTAGAAAACAAGAGCCTAACTGGGTACTTGGAAAATTAGAGTAATAAGAATGGGGGTAACTCCAAGGGAGAAATTAACAAAATGACCATTAAATGTTTTAAGTGCAGTAAAATATATAATTCTATGTGTCTGAACGCAAATGAGCTTATTACCATTTTCATAATCATACAGTGTGTAACTACATTAAACCTAATTAACGGAAAATTAAATATTAACTAAGCTTTTTTTCAATGTGCTGTCATAGATGTTACATTTAAACATAATAGGTGGAAAATAGTAAAATAAATTGACTATTAATATTACTGTTTTCTCATATAAAAGTCTGTATTACAAAAAGTTATAATTAGACTATGGAATGGACTATAAATTGAAACCACAAATACTTAAGTAAAAAAAAAAATATATATATATATATATACAGTATATAGTGTATATATATGTATATATATATATATATATATATATATATATACAGTTACAAGAAAAAGTATGTGAACCCTTTGGAATGATATGGATTTCTACACTAATTGGTCATAAAATGTGATCTCATCTTCATCTAAGTCACAACAATAGACAATCACAGTCTGCTTAAACTAAAAATACACAAACAATTAAATGTTGCCATGTTTTTATTAAACACACCATGTAAAAATTCACAATGCAGGTGGAAAAAGTATGTGAACCCTTGGATTTAATAACTGGTTGAACCTCCTTTGACAGCAATAACTTCAACCAAATGTTTCCTGTAGTTGCAGATCAGACGTGCACAACGGTCAGGATTAATTCTTGACCATTCCTCTTTACAGAACTGTTTCAGTCTGGTGTGAATCGCTTTCTTGAGGTCATGCCACAGCATCTCAATCGGGTTGAGGTCAGGACTCTGACTGGGCCACTCCAGAAGGCGTATTTTCTCCTGTTTAAGCCATTCTGTTGTTGATTTACTTCTATGCTTTGGGTCGTTGTCCTGTTGCAACACCCATCTTCTGTTGAGCTTTAGCTGGTGGACAGATGGCTTTAAGTTTTTCTGCAAAAGGTCTTGATAAACTTGGGAATTCATTTATCCTTCGATGATAGCAATCCGTCCAGGCCCTGACGCAGCAAAGCATCCCCAAACCATGATGCCCCCACCACCATACTTCACAGTTGGGATGAGGTTTTGATGTTGGTGTGCTGTGCCTTTTTTTCTCCATACATAGTGTTGTGTGTTTCTTCCAAACAATTCAACTTTGGTTTCATCTGTCCACAGAATATTTTGCCAGTACTGCTGTGGAACATCCAGGTGCTCTTGTGCAAACTCTAAATGTGCAGCAATGTTTTTTTTGGACAGCAGTGGTTTCCTCTGTGGTATCCTCCCATGAAATCCATTCTTGTTTAGTGTTTTACATATTGTAGATTCGATAACAGGGATGTTAGCATATGCCAGAGACTTTTGTAAGTCTTTAGCTGACACGCTAGGATTCTTCTTAACCTCATTTAGCAGTCTGCGCTGTGCTCTTGCAGTCATCTTTACAGGATGGCCACTCCTAGGGAGAGTAGCAGCAGTGCTAAACTTTCTCCATTTATAGACAATTTGTCTTACCGTGGACTGATGAACGGCAAGGCTTTTGGAGATACTTTTATAACTCTTTCCAGCTTTATGCAAGTCAACAATTCTTAATCGTAGGTCTTCTGAGAGCTCTTTTGTGTGAGGCATCATTCACATCAAGCAATGCTTCTTGTGAAAAGCAAACCCAGAACTGGTGTGTGTTTTTTATAGGGCAGGGCAGCTGTAACCAACACCTCCAATCTCATCTCATTGATTGGACTCCAGTTGGCTGACACCTCACTCCAATTAGCTCTTGGAGATGTCATTAGTCTAGTTCACATACTTTTTCCACCTGCACTGTGAATGTTTACATGGTGTGTTCAATAAAAACATGGTAACATTTTATTCTTTGTGTTATTAGTTCAAGCAGACTGTGATTTTATAACAAGACACGGAGGCTTCGTATTGCATAACCCTTTCTTTACTAATTCCTCAGCAGCAAAGAGTTAACATAAAAAATGAAGGACAAACCCCCAAATAACCCCTCCCATAAGTCAGTCCATAAATAGGTCCTCCCTCTACATATCTTCCTCTTTCTTTGCTGCTCCCAGCAGATAAGTGCCTCTTATTTGAATTATGATGTTATTATTTATTGTATTAAGATTAGAGGGTTTCAGATCTTAGGGTGTTTGATATAATTCCCTTGGTCTTTTACCCTGGTCTTAATTATACAGTATATATATTGTATCCTGTTTTTCGTTTTGTCATTTTTTTTAATCTAGGTCAAATTGTCCTTCCTGTTTGAGCGCATCTCTTCTGCTCTATTACGCTTCTCTCCATTAGATTATATTTAGTGTTCTCACTGTACCGCATCTTACCTTGCTTTATTCCGTCGCCATTGCTCCCTCTATCTGTTTGGCGTTTTCGCGCTTCTTCCGTTAGCGTTCGCGCTTCTTGCCGTCCGAAATCTCGCGATATCCGGGATTTCGGCGGCATCCACTTTTAAGGGGCGGGGCGTGCCGGGCCCGAGATTCTCGGGCGCCATCTTGCTACCCCCGTCTGGCTTATTCCCAGTGCAGGCTGTTATTTTCGGCCTCCATCTGATTACACCAGGGGTGTAGGGGGCGTTTCCTTCCTCCCCCTCCACCCTCTGTGCTGTTTCCGGTTCGCCGTCCCTGCACGTCCACATCGGCACCTGCGACTGTCCTGCTCTCTGAGTCGGTTATTAGTGTCTTGTTTGTCTGTGTTTCTCCAGGAGTGATTAACTCCTATCATGTCTCTGCCCAGTGACACCCCCTTGTCTCAGGTGAATCCTACCACCAGCTCCATTGCGCCCCCTGCTGGTGCTAACCCCAGGCAAGCTGAATCCCATGTACTGGATTTACAGCAATCCATTTCTTCAGCTATTGCCAACGCCATGGGTAATATGTCCACTATTATCTCTCAATCAGTTTCTCAAGCGCTTAGGGCACAAAACCCTGTCGCCACCCCCACTGTTTACCCGGCTCCTGTTACCTCCAGAATTGATGATTTAGATGGCTTAGTTCCATCAAAAGACAACGTGCATAGGTCACGTAAGAGAGCCTGCCCGCGCCAGGCGGAATAAGCGCGCCCCTGGAAGTTCGCTCGGGCTCGTCCCGAGTCTAGTTCTGACTCTGATATTGAGTCTAATGAGGAGGTTTTGAGTGAGGATCATTATTCCTCTGATTTGGACCTTGAGGGGGTCCGGGTGGCTGACGAGTTTTCTAGACCCCGACAGCCTTCACCATCCCAGGTCAGCTGAATGGTTACCCATCCCTCACGTGGCCCACTATTTGGAGAATAGGGTGAGAAAGCCGCTCTCCAAGGAGACCCGGAATAAGTTAAAGGCAGAATGCCCCCGTCCCCTGATACCAAATAAGGTGTGCGAAACACCAAATGTGGATCCCAAAATGATCCAATTCCTTTCAAAATCGGGCTTTAATCCCCGTAAAGGCCTTGATTCCGCTCTCAGAGCTTGTCAGGACAAGCTCCTAGACAGTCTAGGGCCCCTGACAAAAATATTTGAAATGGCTGAAACTGCCAGATCTGAGGGTACGGCCATAGACCCAGAAGAACTAAGTGGCTGGGCGCAGCGCGCCATTTGTTTGATTGGAAATGTTAATTCCTCTCTCTCCATTGAACGGAGAAAAGCTCTTCTTATGAAGATTGAGCCCAAATTGTCCAATATGGCACTGACTGAGACGGGCAAGGAGGCTCAGGGGCTCCTCTTTGGGGATAGCTTCATCAAAGATTTAGGGAAGTTTGTGGGGGCGTTTACTACCCTTGATAAAGCGCAAAGCTCCATGCGCAGGGTTTTTCATGGGCGTGTCTCTAGCAGGGCCGGCAGCTTCAGGGGCCGACTGTCCGGCCGTGTCCACTTCCAGACGCGTGGAAACGCTCGAGGCTCCTATCATCAACGTGCTTCGTTCCAGGACCAGAGACAGCAGTCCTCCTTCTTCCCTTCCAGGGGTCAGTCGTACCGTCCCAGAGGATTCAGAGGCTCTGTTGGCTCAAGATGTCCACTCGGTAAGTCCTCAAAATCTATGGTTTTCTTCCAGCCATTGTATCGGGGGCAGACTCCGACATTTTTTACCCGCCTGGAGCCGTGTCACCTCCGATCCGTGGGTGCTAGCCACGGTTCAAGGTTTCCAGATAGATCTGGAAGTTGCTCAGTTGTCACTGCTGGAACCTCATCCGCTGGTCTTATCGGAATCGGCTCGGTCTCTCATGGACCTAGAACTCCATTCCCTTATGGTCAAAGGAGCAATAGAGAGAGCTCCCCCCCATACGGTCGGAGTAGTCAGCTCTATCTTTTTAGTAGAAAAGAAGGGAGGCCAATTCCGTCCAGTAATAAATTAGTCTGAACAGGTTTGTATGTTACCGCCATTTCAAAATGGAAGGGATTCATCTTCTCAGGGACCTTCTTCTTCCAGGGGACTGGATGGCGAAGTTAGATCTGAAGGATGCCTACCTGCGGTGCCTGTTTCCCCTCAGTCCAGACTACTCCTTCAATTTCGCTGGCACAACCTTCTCTGGCAATTCACGTGCCTACCGTTTGGCCTCTCGTCAGCCCCTTGGTGTTTTACCAAGTTAATGAGACCGGTAGTGGCTTGGCTTCGCAGTCAGGGTATTCGTCTTGTGATATATCTGGACGACATCCTCTTCATGGCTCAATCCCCATCAGAGCTCCTTTCTCATCTGCGCTCTGCGATGTCCCTCATTACAGATCTTGGGTTTGTCATCAACACCGAGAAATCCTGTCTGCAGCCTTCCAGGTCGATAGAGTTTCTGGGTTTTGTTGTGAACTCCAGCGAGCTTTCCCTTTTCCTCCCGAAAACCAAGGTCAAGTCCATACGGAAGGAACTTCGTCACGCTCTGAGACTTCCTCAGTTGTCGCTTCGTCACTTAGCTCGCATTATTGGTCTCCTCTCCTCCTCCATCCAGGCGATATTCCCGGCTCCTCTTCACTACCGAGCGTTACAACGGCTCAAGATCGCCCACTTACAAGCGGGGGCTTCCTATGCGGATCTGGTGACTCTGGATTGCGAGACGAGGGACGAACTTGCGTGGTGGATATCCAACCTCGACGTGTGGAATGGCAAGGCCATCGTGGGACCCCAACCCGACCTAGTTGTGGAATCAGATGCCAGCCTTCTCGGCTGGGGTGCATACTGCAATGGGGTCTCCACCGGAGGTCCCTGGTCAGGCAACGAAACTCACCTTCATATAAACACTCTGGAGCTATTGGCAGGTTCCTTTGCCATACGCAGCTTCACCAGCGACAGGATTTCGGTGTGCATCAGGCTCAGGATGGACAATGTGTCTGCAGTACGTTATGTCAATGCCATGGGGGGCACCCATTCTTCAATCCTGTCCCATTTAGCGAAGGAGTTTTGGACTTTTTGCCTCGACAAGGGCTTCACAGTAATCGCAGAATATATTCCAGGACTCAGCAATACCTTCGCGGACTGGAGCTCTCGCCACTCATTGGATTTCAGCGACTGGAGATTAGATCCAGCGGTATTCTCCTCCATCATGTCGATTTGGGGACCCCTATCTATAGATCTTTTTGCTTCTCGGTGGAAAGCTCAGCTACCGCGCTTCTACAGTTGGAGACCAGACCCGCTGTCGGAAGCGGTGGATGCCCTTCTTCAGGATTGGTCGGATCATCGAGCTTACGCTTTTCCTCCATTTGCTCTCATTCCACGGGTGCTGTCACAAGTTCGTCGTCAACTGGCGGAGTTGGTGCTGGTGGTGCCCTTTTGGCAAGCCCAATCGTGGTTTCCTCAACTCCTGGAACTTCTAGTGGAAGACCCCCGACTTCTCCCATCATTTCCGGATCTCCTTCGCGGACCCCTGGATCAGCATCATCCGCTTGTGACAGACGGCTCTCTCACTCTCCTCACGTGCAGAGTCTCGGGGAACAGTGGAATGTCTCGGGCTTATCGAGAACAACTCGTATCCTTTTGGAGAGCGCATGGGCTCCCGGCACCCGACGGGCTTATTAATCAGCCTGGAATCGCTGGTCTGGTTGGTGCGTGGGGCGGAGTTTGGATCCCATTTCAGCACCTGTGACGGACATGCTCGATTTCCTGTTGTCTCTTTTTGATGAAGGTAAAGCCTATAGGTCCATTAACCTCTTCCGCTCTGCCATCTCTTCTCGCCACCAGGGTTTTGCGGGCTGCCCTGCGGGTCAGCATCCCTTGGTGTGTCGACTTCTTAAAGGATCTCGCTTATCTCGTCCGCCCAGACCACGTTTCGCTGGCACAACCTTCTCTGGCAATTCACGTGCCTACCGTTTGGCCTCTCGTCAGCCCCTTGGTGTTTTACCAAGTTAATGAGACCGGTAGTGGCTTGGCTTCGCAGTCAGGGTATTCGTCTTGTGATATATCTGGACGACATCCTCTTCATGGCTCAATCCCCATCAGAGCTCCTTTCTCATCTGCGCTCTGCGATGTCCCTCATTACAGATCTTGGGTTTGTCATCAACACCGAGAAATCCTGTCTGCAGCCTTCCAGGTCGATAGAGTTTCTGGGTTTTGTTGTGAACTCCAGCGAGCTTTCCCTTTTCCTCCCGAAAACCAAGGTCAAGTCCATACGGAAGGAACTTCGTCACGCTCTGAGACTTCCTCAGTTGTCGCTTCGTCACTTAGCTCGCATTATTGGTCTCCTCTCCTCCTCCATCCAGGCGATATTCCCGGCTCCTCTTCACTACCGAGCGTTACAACGGCTCAAGATCGCCCACTTACAAGCGGGGGCTTCCTATGCGGATCTGGTGACTCTGGATTGCGAGACGAGGGACGAACTTGCGTGGTGGATATCCAACCTCGACGTGTGGAATGGCAAGGCCATCGTGGGACCCCAACCCGACCTAGTTGTGGAATCAGATGCCAGCCTTCTCGGCTGGGGTGCATACTGCAATGGGGTCTCCACCGGAGGTCCCTGGTCAGGCAACGAAACTCACCTTCATATAAACACTCTGGAGCTATTGGCAGGTTCCTTTGCCATACGCAGCTTCACCAGCGACAGGATTTCGGTGTGCATCAGGCTCAGGATGGACAATGTGTCTGCAGTACGTTATGTCAATGCCATGGGGGGCACCCATTCTTCAATCCTGTCCCATTTAGCGAAGGAGTTTTGGACTTTTTGCCTCGACAAGGGCTTCACAGTAATCGCAGAATATATTCCAGGACTCAGCAATACCTTCGCGGACTGGAGCTCTCGCCACTCATTGGATTTCAGCGACTGGAGATTAGATCCAGCGGTATTCTCCTCCATCATGTCGATTTGGGGACCCCTATCTATAGATCTTTTTGCTTCTCGGTGGAAAGCTCAGCTACCGCGCTTCTACAGTTGGAGACCAGACCCGCTGTCGGAAGCGGTGGATGCCCTTCTTCAGGATTGGTCGGATCATCGAGCTTACGCTTTTCCTCCATTTGCTCTCATTCCACGGGTGCTGTCACAAGTTCGTCGTCAACTGGCGGACTTGGTGCTGGTGGTGCCCTTTTGGCAAGCCCAATCGTGGTTTCCTCAACTCCTGGAACTTCTAGTGGAAGACCCCCGACTTCTCCCATCATTTCCGGATCTCCTTCGCGGACCCCTGGATCAGCATCATCCGCTTGTGACAGACGGCTCTCTCACTCTCCTCACGTGCAGAGTCTCGGGGAACAGTGGAATGTCTCGGGCTTATCGAGAACAACTCGTATCCTTTTGGAGAGCGCATGGGCTCCCGGCACCCGACGGGCTTATTAATCAGCCTGGAATCGCTGGTCTGGTTGGTGCGTGGGGCGGAGTTTGGATCCCATTTCAGCACCTGTGACGGACATGCTCGATTTCCTGTTGTCTCTTTTTGATGAAGGTAAAGCCTATAGGTCCATTAACCTCTTCCGCTCTGCCATCTCTTCTCGCCACCAGGGTTTTGCGGGCTGCCCTGCGGGTCAGCATCCCTTGGTGTGTCGACTTCTTAAAGGATCTCGCTTATCTCGTCCGCCCAGACCACGTTTCGCTGGCACAACCTTCTCTGGCAATTCACGTGCCTACCGTTTGGCCTCTCGTCAGCCCCTTGGTGTTTTACCAAGTTAATGAGACCGGTAGTGGCTTGGCTTCGCAGTCAGGGTATTCGTCTTGTGATATATCTGGACGACATCCTCTTCATGGCTCAATCCCCATCAGAGCTCCTTTCTCATCTGCGCTCTGCGATGTCCCTCATTACAGATCTTGGGTTTGTCATCAACACCGAGAAATCCTGTCTGCAGCCTTCCAGGTCGATAGAGTTTCTGGGTTTTGTTGTGAACTCCAGCGAGCTTTCCCTTTTCCTCCCGAAAACCAAGGTCAAGTCCATACGGAAGGAACTTCGTCACGCTCTGAGACTTCCTCAGTTGTCGCTTCGTCACTTAGCTCGCATTATTGGTCTCCTCTCCTCCTCCATCCAGGCGATATTCCCGGCTCCTCTTCACTACCGAGCGTTACAACGGCTCAAGATCGCCCACTTACAAGCGGGGGCTTCCTATGCGGATCTGGTGACTCTGGATTGCGAGACGAGGGACGAACTTGCGTGGTGGATATCCAACCTCGACGTGTGGAATGGCAAGGCCATCGTGGGACCCCAACCCGACCTAGTTGTGGAATCAGATGCCAGCCTTCTCGGCTGGGGTGCATACTGCAATGGGGTCTCCACCGGAGGTCCCTGGTCAGGCAACGAAACTCACCTTCATATAAACGCTCTGGAGCTATTGGCAGGTTCCTTTGCCATACGCAGCTTCACCAGCGACAGGATTTCGGTGTGCATCAGGCTCAGGATGGACAATGTGTCTGCAGTACGTTATGTCAATGCCATGGGGGGCACCCATTCTTCAATCCTGTCCCATTTAGCGAAGGAGTTTTGGACTTTTTGCCTCGACAAGGGCTTCACAGTAATCGCAGAATATATTCCAGGACTCAGCAATACCTTCGCGGACTGGAGCTCTCGCCACTCATCGGATTTCAGCGACTGGAGATTAGATCCAGCGGTATTCTCCTCCATCATGTCGATTTGGGGACCCCTATCTATAGATCTTTTTGCTTCTCGGTGGAAAGCTCAGCTACCGCGCTTCTACAGTTGGAGACCAGACCCGCTGTCGGAAGCGGTGGATGCCCTTCTTCAGGATTGGTCGGATCATCGAGCTTACGCTTTTCCTCCATTTGCTCTCATTCCACGGGTGCTGTCACAAGTTCGTCGTCAACTGGCGGACTTGGTGCTGGTGGTGCCCTTTTGGCAAGCCCAATCGTGGTTTCCTCAACTCCTGGAACTTCTAGTGGAAGACCCCCGACTTCTCCCATCATTTCCGGATCTCCTTCGCGGACCCCTGGATCAGCATCATCCGCTTGTGACAGACGGCTCTCTCACTCTCCTCACGTGCAGAGTCTCGGGGAACAGTGGAATGTCTCGGGCTTATCGAGAACAACTCGTATCCTTTTGGAGAGCGCATGGGCTCCCGGCACCCGACGGGCTTATTAATCAGCCTGGAATCGCTGGTCTGGTTGGTGCGTGGGGCGGAGTTTGGATCCCATTTCAGCACCTGTGACGGACATGCTCGATTTCCTGTTGTCTCTTTTTGATGAAGGTAAAGCCTATAGGTCCATTAACCTCTTCCGCTCTGCCATCTCTTCTCGCCACCAGGGTTTTGCGGGCTGCCCTGCGGGTCAGCATCCCTTGGTGTGTCGACTTCTTAAAGGATCTCGCTTATCTCGTCCGCCCAGACCACGTTTCACTAACTCCTGGGATGTTATGCTGGTCCTTCGTTTTTTCACGGCCTGGCCCCTCAATTCGGATTTATCGCTTCGCCAAATTTCGGCAAAGCTGGTCACCCTTCTGTGCTTAATTTCCTGCAAAAGGGTCTCAGACGTGCGAGCCTTGGATTTTGATGCCTTATCTTTTACTCCTAGCGGGGTTTCCTTTAATGTATCTCGCCGCACCAAAACTAATATCCGGTTGGTTTGCTATCCGGCCTTTCCGGGTAACGTTTCCCTTTGTCCGGTGCAATGTTTGCAGGAATATTTAGGACACACGTCTTCCTTACGTAATCCGCTTTCTCCACAACTATTCATTTCTTTCCGCAGACCTTTTCTTCCGGTCACTAGTGTCACCCTTTCCCGTTGGGTTAAGTGGATTTTGTCTCAGGCCGGAGTTGATACGTCTATTTTCACGGCTCATTCGATTAGGGGAGCCTCTGCTACTTCCATGACTGTTGCCGGAGCCCGTTTAGAGGATGTCCTACGGTTGGCGGATTGGTCTAGGGCTTCTACGTTTAGGGAGTTTTACTTCAGACCACCTCCTCATGCTTTTTCTGCTGTAATGTCGTCACTTTAAACTTGCAATACGAAGCCTCCGTGTCTTGTTATAAAATTGCATGATTTTCCTATTTTATGACGTAAAGTCATGATTTTATTAAAGACACGGAGGCGAGTATTGCCCACCCTACTTCCCCCCCCTTATATTTTAACTTCTGATGTTCATATTACCGTATTATATTTATGTTTTATATTTGATGTATATTATATTTATATATATTTTATATTGATCTTTTATCACCACATGATTGGATACGATTCCAGTTTCTATGTATTACCTTCTATAGTATCTATACTAAGATTGATTTACAGCATTACCATGGTTATGCAATGTGTTTTTAATGCTCACATATATGTTTACTTTTTAGTTTTTTTTTTCTCTTTTCTTTCCCTTTTTTTCTTTTTCTCCCCACCGACATGCTATTATCAATCCAGGAGATATCAGTGTTTACATTCTGAACACGTGTGTGATATACAGTACTCATATCCAATAATTATATAGTATGAAGGATGTGGATTTTGTCCACTCTCTTATACCAGAATACATGGATGATTAATGTGAAGCTTCGTTTTATATATATGAGAGGACGATCCTTTGGATATGTGAATGATATACAGTGCACTATAGACACATACGTGTTCTAGAACATCGATTTTAGCCGGTCAAATCCCATACAATATGAAGAATTTTTGTTCATTTTGTAAATCAGAAAAGGAATATATGGGAT
Source organism: Bufo bufo (assembly GCF_905171765.1). Taxonomy (NCBI): domain Eukaryota; kingdom Metazoa; phylum Chordata; class Amphibia; order Anura; family Bufonidae; genus Bufo; species Bufo bufo. The sequence continues at coordinate 399,122,598 of NC_053393.1, read as the reverse complement.
ATCTTTTGTATCCTCTATACGGATCTTTGATATATATCAACAGTTGGGACGGATTTACAATGTCTTATATGTTATAATAAATCTTATGCCATTTTTTTGTGAAAAGCTGGGATAAATATATGAAGATTTATGTGTACCATATATGCTGAAACTATACCGGCCAAGTATGTCCTTTTTCCCTCTGTCTAGAGGAGGAATGGGCTATTGAGAGTACATGGATCCTGACTTTAAGAATACCATATGCGTTAGGTTGGAGTGTACTCTCAAGGCAATATGCGTAATAGCAATCATGGGTTAATGTTTTTGAATGTACCTGCTGACCGGATTGTTTTAGCAGATATGGTGCAGTACAACCTCAGGAGTAATTACTTAACATGGTGTGTTTAATGGGGGTTTTTTTTTCTCTAGCCCCTGTTCACACCATGCGATTTTCGAGTGTGATGGGGATATGTAACTACGGCAAAGTGATATACTGGATGGATGTCGGGATTGGCCCATGGATATATGCAACCATGAAAATATCACGATGCAAATAAGAAACAAAAGAATATATTATTATGAAACCTGTTCCGTTATATTGTTTATGTACTATTCCCCATTTTCTCTGTACCATTTTAATTGTCATTGTACAATTTAATCTGTATGAAATAATAGCAATGCAAGGATCATCTGTGGGAGACAAGATTATAAAGGATTTTATGTTAGCTATATATATATATTTAAAGAAACACTATTTTGTTCATGTATATTTTTTCTTTGTATTTTATGAATTTTGAATGTAGCACTCTGGGATGTAAACTATGTAACTTATAATGAGGTTTGCACAGGTGTCTCGTATGGACCTGGCTGATTTTACTACCCGCCTAAGTCCACTATATCCCTCCCTGAATGGGCGGAGCTGATGGCCGGTGGTTGGTATTTCAGCTGGAAACATACGAGACATTTAGGATCATGACTAAGAACACACCTGTTCGAAACGCGTAGATCCGGGTAACTCCGGGGGGGCACCAGTGTTATGCTTTGACTGCTGTATCCACCTGAATTTTTTTTTGGTGCTAATAAAGACCGGGATTTTTTACTTCATTCATCGTGGTGCTGGAGCATTTCTTCTATTTTCTTCATTTGCAACCGGGACTGGCTTGAGTCCGCTCCGTGCACCGCCGTGCAGGACGCTGAGGTGAGCTGGCTGTAACCCTTCTTATGCTGTATCACTCAAGTGCTCGTGCTCACGGAGTCCTGACCACTTTACCATCTTGATTATATATGGACTATACATTTTCCCAAATACAGCGTCAACACTGGCCCCCGGTACCCTTAGCTAACCATGGCTTTTGCTGTATGTTCTGACCGCAAACTTAAAGCGGATCAGGTTTTCTCAGCCCATGATTTTACATCAACTGAGGAGAGCGGCATTAACTTCCAGCTGCAGGAATTGGAGAGACTCTTAACACAGGAGACAAAAATTTGGTGGGACCATACGACCCTGATTAAATATGTGGAAAAAGCGATGATACCGCGGGGACTAAGATTAAAGAAGCTCCCGACCACTATTTTCTCTGACTCATTTGTCCTCAGCTGGAACAAAATATTGAGTACTTGCTCATTACAACTGATGTCCCTAATTATCGAACAGGAGGGTGAGAAACTTGTTAGTATACATACTGAGATTGATATGTGCAAAGATGCTCTGGAGAAATATAAATTATCTGAAGATTTTTCCAAAAAGGAGGAAGAAATTGTGAGATCCATTAAAATCATGGAGGATAGTATAATGGATATGAAACACCGTAAATTCCAACGGGACCTACATGATTATAAAAATAACCAAGTGTATGAGTGGGGAAGAAGAGATAATCCGTACGGTACACCCAAGTCCATTCTTAAAAAGAAATACAACAACAAAAAATATGTAAAAAATAAGAAAACAAATAAGCAGGATTTTCAACGAAGAGTGAGCTTCAGTAACTCTGAACCGGAGACTTCAGAATCATGTGAATCAGCAGGAGAGGAAGCTAATGAGGATCCATGTATTCAGAATTCACAGCAAGCGAAACCATCTTATTACCAAAGAAACAAAAACAATAGAGATAAAACGGGACATTCAAAAAACGATACAGAAGGGGGGGCCGCAAACACAAAAAGACCCCACCAGATGTCTACCCGTTTACAAAACAAATGAATGCAGAACATGGTAATAATACGCAAATTTTAGATGTTGTGAATTTATCCAGTCAGAAATTAACTACTGAACAGATGGATGTACTTTCTCTTGGTTTAAATTTTGTACCTAGTACTAACTTTGACCCCTTCTCTACTATTTTACAGGTTAACAAATTTGTTAGGAATCTCACACTAAAGAGATGCTTCTATGATTCCCCCTTAACACAAGGAGATTCAATTGATAATAAACAGAAATTAACTTATGACAATCCTTTTAGGGATTTGTCATTTAAAGAACAACAGTCTCTCTTGTGCCTTGCGGATCTCCAGATGATTAATGGGGAACCATGTGAACAAACTGTGCATCATAATTTTGTAGCTTCGAATAGTAACTATTATCCTGTTAAATATCGCACAAATAGCATGGATATGTTTCAGGAGGTTATTGAGGGTGAATTACTTAAAGTGCAGGGTGCGATTCTTTCAACTGGAGAGTGCAATTTAAATATTATACAGAAAACTGCATTGAAGGAGTTGGAGGACAAAAAAGACCTCATTTTCAAAATTGCGGACAAGGGAGGTTCCGTGGTGGTGCTTGACAAAGTATGTTATCATTCCCAGATGCTTGGGGTTTTGTCTGATAGCACCACGTATAGTATTCTTATGGGCAACCCTCTTGCAATTTATAAATCTGAATTGTCCCTCATTTTGAATAGGGGTCTGGATAGGGGTTATATAACACAAAAGCAGATGGATTTCCTAAAAGTAGAATTTCCTATAACCCCCATAATCCACGCTCTCCCTAAAATACATAAGGGGCTCAATCCCCCTCCTCTTAGACCGATAGTTTCGGGTATTGGATCTCTTAATGAGAGATTGGGGGAGTGGCTGGATTCAGTGCTGCAACCGCTAGTCAAAAGACTACCGGGATATATTAAAGATACGACCGATGTCCTACGATATATGCACAATTGCATGTGGTCAGACCAATATACCTGGGTCACACTGGATGTTGTAGCACTGTATCCGTCTATCCCCCACTCCTTCGCTCTCCTAGCACTGGAATACAATTTGCACAAGTACAGCAGTTTCTCAAATATGTTCATTGATTATGTGTTGGAGATTACTTCTTATCTCCTAACACACAATTATTTCATATTTGATGAAACTTTTTATGTCCAGATTTCAGGGGTCTCGATGGGGGCAAAATTTTCCCCGTCTTTGGCTAATCTATCGATGGCCTTTTGGGAGGAGAAGTATGTATACTCAGTTGACAACCCCTTCTCTGGATATTTGGTCTGGTATGGCAGATACATCGACGATTTGCTCCTCATTTGGAGCGGAGATGTATCTGCCATACCAGAATTCACTGATTATTTGAATCAGAACCAGTATAACCTGAGATTTACCTGTTCTCACCATTCTGAGAGTATTAACTTCCTGGATTTAAAATTGACCGGGAGACCGGGTCAGGCTGTTCTGACGGAGACATACCGCAAGGAAATAGCAGGCAATACCATCTTAAAGGCAAATAGTCACCATCCATTACATACAATAAAAAGTATTCCGGTTGGTGAATTTATTAGAGCAAAAAGAAATTGCAGTACAGATGTAGCTTTTTATGGTGAATGTGCAAATATCTGGCGCCGCCTCAAAAAAAGAGGTTACCCACAATGGATGCTACATAGGGGCTTTAAAATAGCAAAAAATAAATCTAGATTAAACCTATTGGGGTTGAAAACCAATGTTAAAATAAGACCATTAAACAACCATTCCCTGAATAGTAGCAAAGATATTGACATCAATAATGGATATACTGTACCAGATAAGATCCAAATTAACAAACAGATACCAACACTGGTTCTGTCTTACAGTAGACAATTTCCGGAAATTAGGAAAATTATCCAAAAATGCCTCCCCATATTATACGAGGATGAAATCTTGAGGGAAGTACTAAAGGATGGATGCCGTGTAGTATCAAGGAGACCTAATACTTTGGGTCGGACACTTTCACCCTCTATGTATAGTTCAACCCATACCAAGGACCCACCTATATGGCTTAAATACACGGGTTTTTCGAAATGTGGAGGCTCCAGATGTAAAACATGCAAATTTACAAAAAACACCAAAGAATTCTTCAATTCTTCCCATTCAGAGATCTTCCCCATTAGAAGCTATATCAACTGCAACACAACCGGAGTGATCTACATTATTACATGCACACTATGTGATTTGATTTATGTTGGTTGCACAAGTAGGAAATTTAAAGATAGATTGCGAGAACATCTAAACTATATCTGCAATCCAATGGCAACGGGAATATCGAATGCAGCCAATCATTTCATAGGTGTCCATGGACGTAATGTAGATTCCTTTAATACTTTTGCCTTTGAGCGTGTTATGTTGCCTAAAAGGGGTGGAAATTTAAAGCAAAAAATTCTTCTCAGAGAAGCCTTTTGGATTTGGAGATTGAATACCAGACATCCTTTGGGGCTCAATCTCAAAAAAGAATTGATGTATCTATACTAAGATTGATTTACAGCATTACCATGGTTATGCAATGTGTTTTTAATGCTCACATATATGTTTACTTTTTAGTTTTTTTTTTCTCTTTTCTTTCCCTTTTTTTCTTTTTCTCCCCACCGACATGCTATTATCAATCCAGGAGATATCAGTGTTTACATTCTGAACACGTGTGTGATATACAGTACTCATATCCAATAATTATATAGTATGAGGGATGTGGATTTTGTCCACTCTCTTATACCAGAATACATGGATGATTAATGTGAAGCTTCGTTTTATATATATGAGAGGACGATCCTTTGGATATGTGAATGATATACAGTGCACTATAGACACATACGTGTTCTAGAACATCGATTTTAGCCGGTCAAATCCCATACAATATGAAGAATTTTTGTTCATTTTGTAAATCAGAAAAGGAATATATGGGATATCTTTTGTATCCTCTATACGGATCTTTGATATATATCAACAGTTGGGACGGATTTACAATGTCTTATATGTTATAATAAATCTTATGCCATTTTTTTGTGAAAAGCTGGGATAAATATATGAAGATTTATGTGTACCATATATGCTGAAACTATACCGGCCAAGTATGTCCTTTTTCCCTCTGTCTAGAGGAGGAATGGGCTATTGAGAGTACATGGATCCTGACTTTAAGAATACCATATGCGTTAGGTTGGAGTGTACTCTCAAGGCAATATGCGTAATAGCAATCATGGGTTAATGTTTTTGAATGTACCTGCTGACCGGATTGTTTTAGCAGATATGGTGCAGTACAACCTCAGGAGTAATTACTTAACATGGTGTGTTTAATGGGGGTTTTTTTTTCTCTAGCCCCTGTTCACACCATGCGATTTTCGAGTGTGATGGGGATATGTAACTACGGCAAAGTGATATACTGGATGGATGTCGGGATTGGCCCATGGATATATGCAACCATGAAAATATCACGATGCAAATAAGAAACAAAAGAATATATTATTATGAAACCTGTTCCGTTATATTGTTTATGTACTATTCCCCATTTTCTCTGTACCATTTTAATTGTCATTGTACAATTTAATCTGTATGAAATAATAGCAATGCAAGGATCATCTGTGGGAGACAAGATTATAAAGGATTTTATGTTAGCTATATATATATATTTAAAGAAACACTATTTTGTTCATGTATATTTTTTCTTTGTATTTTATGAATTTTGAATGTAGCACTCTGGGATGTAAACTATGTAACTTATAATGAGGTTTGCACAGGTGTCTCGTATGGACCTGGCTGATTTTACTACCCGCCTAAGTCCACTATATCCCTCCCTGAATGGGCGGAGCTGATGGCCGGTGGTTGGTATTTCAGCTGGAAACATACGAGACATTTAGGATCATGACTAAGAACACACCTGTTCGAAACGCGTAGATCCGGGTAACTCCGGGGGGGCACCAGTGTTATGCTTTGACTGCTGTATCCACCTGAATTTTTTTTTTGGTGCTAATAAAGACCGGGATTTTTTACTTCATTCATCGTGGTGCTGGAGCATTTCTTCTATTTTCTTCTATTACCTTCTTCTATTTCTGTTGTCTCCTTAGGCTGACTTCTGGTTTCACCACGTGATGATTCCAAGAAATTCTTAGTTCCGGTTGAGTTCTGGTGTTCAGGTTCTAGTTCCACGGATCCCAGTTAGTGTTCGGTTGGAGGAGTATCGGTTCGGTTTCGTGTATGGATCGGCTAGTCTCATCAAAGAAAGAGGAAGATATGTAGAGGGAGGACCTATTTATGGACTGGCTTATGGGAGGGGTTATTTGGGGGTTTGTCCTTCATTTTTTATGTTAACTCTTTGCTGCTGAGGAATTAGTAAAGAAAGGGTTATGCAATACTCGCCTCCGTGTCTTTAATAAAATCATGACTTTACGTCATAAAATAGGAAAATCATGCAATTGTCTATTCTTGTGACTTAGATGAAGATCAGATCACATTTTATGACCAATTTGTGCAGAAATCCATATCATTCCAAAGGGTTCACATACTTTTTCTTGCAACTGTGTATATATATATATATATATATATATATATATTCAGCACTCAAGAAAAAATTAGTGTGTATACTTTTTTTCAGTTTAGAAGCAACATTTTTCATGGTTTCTGTTAATATGAAAGTAGAGAAAAATAAATTTCCCTTTTGTACCTTGTAGTGATGATCAAGCATGCTTGGCTGAATACCGCATGTGCTTGAGTTTCCGGCCCGCACGTTTCTAAACGTACAGGTAAGTACTGCCCTCACTGTAATGCCATAGCCATATAGCACCCGATAGTGTAGGGATTGATTTACGAATATTTTTATCACCAAAACTTTTCAGAGACCCAAAAGTCCATTTAATGACTATTGTGTGTGGCAGCAGCAATATCTTTTTTTAGTGCAAACTGCGCCACATCTCCAGTGTAAAGTGTGCGCATCCAAAAAATGTATCTGTGACATACAGTGTACTTGTTCATTAGACGGTGTCCGCTTCTGACAGTGACATAACCAGTGCCACATCTGGAGTGTAACGCGTGCGCTGAAAAAATGTATCTGTGACATCCAGTGTACTTTTTCCGTAGACGGTGTCCGCTGCGGACAGTGACATTAGCTGGGCCACATCTCCAGTGTAAAGTGTGCACATCCCAAAAGTGTCTGTGACATTAGCTGCTACAATTCTCCAGTGTAAAGTGTGTGCATCCAAAAAATATCTGACTTCCAGTGTACTTTTTCCGTACACGGTGTCCGCTGCGGACAGTGACATTAGCTGCGCCACATCTCTAGTGTAAAGTGTCCGCATCCAAAAAATATCTGTGACATCCAGTGTACTTTTTCAATAGACGGTGTCCGCTGCGGACAGTGACATTAGCTGCGCCACATCTTCAGTGTAAAGTGTGCTCATCCAAAAAATATCTGTGACATCCAGTGTACTTTTTCAATAGACGGTGTCCGCTGCGGACAGTGACATTAGCTACGCCACATCTCCAGTGTAAAGTGTGCGCATCCAAAAAATATCTGTGACATCCAGTGTACTTTTTCAATAGACTGTGTCCGCTTCTGACAGTGACATTACCAGCGCCACATCTGCAGTGTAACGTGTGCGCTGCAAAAATGTATCTGTGACATACAGTGTACTTTTTTGCGTAGACGCTGCGGACAGTGACATTACCGGTGGTCGTCTCCTGTATAACGTTTGCTTATCCCAAACACCTGTGACATTCCCTGTAATTTTTTCATTAGCCGCTGGTGACAGCATTGACATTATCTGTGGGATATCTCCTGCGTGACGTTCCACATCCCAAATACTATCCCAAATTTGTTTGTGCATACACTTCCAAATCCTACGCTACTGTACGTGTGAAGAAGGCGAGCAGTAAGGGATGGGGCAGTGGCCGTGATGCTGATGATGCATGCAGAGGCTGTGGACCTGGGCGTGGTGAAACTGTGCCTGCTGCCAGAGCACAAGAAAAACAATCATCCACGATACCTAGCTTCATGTCCCAGTTTGCAGGGCGGCGCAGGACACCACTCTTGAAGTCAGACCAGTGCGACCAGGTGGTCGGTTGAATTGCAGCAGATAATGCTTCCAGTCGCTTAAGCATCACCCTGTCTTCCACCAAGTCTCGTCTCAATAGCCAAGGGTCTGCTCAACCCAATCCTCACCCTGATCCTCCTTTCTCCCACCATGGAGGGTCTGGGCAAACAAGTGATCCCACACTCAGATATTCCGAGGAGCTCTTTTCAGCGCCATTCCTTGATTTGGCCCTCTCGCCAAGCACGCTTGAAGAGGGACAGATCTTGTGTCCTGATTCCCAAACTCTTGAGCATCCACAATCACAAGATGACAGTGGGGAACGGCAATTACTGTTTAATGAGGTGGATGATGATGAGACACAGTTGCCAATAACTCAACGGCAATTACTGTCTCAAGAGGTTGATGAAGAGGATGAGACACAGTTGTCAGTTACTGAGGTAGTGGTTATGTCAACAAGTCAGGAGGATGACCAGAGTGAGGAAGTAGAAGAGGATGTGGTGGACGATGAAGTCACTGACCCAACCTGGGAAGGTGGAAAGACACCGCAACAGGCTGAAAGAGGCAGTGGGGTGGCAAAATGGAGAAGGCGGGCCACATTAAACAGGCCCGCAACTGTTCCCCGGAGCACACCCTTGTGGAAATCTCCCTTGCCAAGGGGTAGATGTTCCGTAGTCGGCGCTTTTTTGAGGAAAGTGCGGACGATAAATTGTAATTTGCAACCTGTGACATACAAAAATGATCAGGGGCGTGAACACTAGCAACCTCACCAGCACCAGCATGATCCGCCACATGGCGGGTCACACCACTGCCTCCCCACGGGAAGCAGTGTAGCACTGCAGTGGGGAAGCGGCAACAGGCCGCGCTGAAGCTGATATGCTTATGGGACAAACAGCACACCGCCGCAGAGCTGTGGCAGGGGATAAGAGACCAGACTGAGCTGTGGCTCTCGCTACTCAACCTAGAACCAGGCATGGTTGTGTCTGATAATGGCTGTAACTTAGTGGTGGCTTTGGAGCTCAGCAAGCTCAGACACATCCCATGCCTAGCCCACGTCTTAAACTTAGATGTTCAGTGGTTACTCAAAACCTACCCCAATTTGCCTGAGCTACTGGTGAAGGTGCGCCGCGTGTGTGCACATTTTTGCAAGTCATCAACAGCTTCAGCCGGTCTGTCAACGCTGCAGCAGTGCTTGAAATTTCCAGCTCACCGACTGTTGTGCGACGTGAGTACGCACTGGAACTCGACGTTCCACATGTTGGCCAGGCTTTGTCAGCAGCAGAGGGCAGTAGTGGAATACCAGCTGCAACATGGTCTTCGCCTTTCCAGTCAGCTTCCACTATTCACAAAAGAGGAGTTGGCATAGATTTCTGACCTCTGTGAGGTTTTAAGAAACTTTGAGGAATTAGATGGTGAGCGGCGATAACGCTATTATCAGCGTAAACATTCCACTTCTGTGTCTACTCAAACGCTCGCTGCTCACAATTAAGGACGAAGCTTTGCATGTGGAAGAGGTGGAAATGGGGGAAGACATTACACAGGGTGATAGCCAGACCACCCTCAGTTCGTCTTCTCAGCGCAAATTGGACGATGAAGAGGAGGAGAAGGAGCAGGAGACGGTTGCCTCTGCTACAGAGGGTAGTACCCATGGAAGTTTAATTCCATCTGTTCAGCATGGGTGGGCAGAAGAGGAGGATGAGGAGATTGAGAGTCATCCTCCTGATGATGACAGCGAAGTCTTGCCTGTTGGTACTCTGGCACAAATGGCTGACTTCATGTTAGGCTGCCTTTTCAGCGACCCACGCGTTATACGCATTTTGGACAACACGGATTACTGGTTGTTCACCTTTCTCGACCTCCGCTACAAAGAGAACTTCTCATCTCTCATTCCTCTGGTGGAGAGGAGGAGCAAAACTGTGCAATACCAGAAGATTCTTGTTGAAAAATTGCTCCAAAATGTTTTTTTTTCATAATGTACTGAATACACTGTATTACCATGCACCCCTTCCACCACAAACAAGGGTATATGGTTGAATCTTCCTTTTCTCATCCTCCTCCTCCTCTTCCATCATATCAACATGCTTATTTGTCGCATATAATGCCCTCGAATATATGCCCTTCGCATATTATGTTTTACAGGGTCAGCTCACCAGCAGGTACTCGCATATAATATTTTGCAGGGTCAGCTCACCAGCAGGCCCTCACCTACAATGTTTTACAGGGTCAGCTCACCAGCAGGCCCTCGCATATAATTTTTTAGAGGGTCAGCTCACCAGCAGGCCCTCACATATAATGTTTTACAGGGTCAGCTCACCAGCAGGCCCTCACCTACAATGTTTTACAGGGTCAGCTCACCAGCAGCCCTCGCATATGAGTTTTTAGAGGGTCAGATCACCAGCAGGGCCTCGCTTATAATATTTTACAGGGTCAGCTCACCAGCAGTACCTCACCTACAATGTTTTATAGGGTCAGCTCACCAGCAGGCCTTCACCTACAATTTTTTACAGGGTCATTTCACTGGAAGGCCCTCGCATATAATTTTTTAGAGAGTCAGCTCACCAGCAGGCCTGCACCTAAAATCTTTTACAGGATCAGCTCACCTGAATGCCCTCTCATATTGCTCCAAAATGTTTTTTTTTCATAATGTACTGAATACACTGTATTACCATGCACCCCTTCCACCACAAACAAGGGTATATGGTTGAATCTTCCTTTTCTCATCCTCCTCCTCCTCTTCCATCATATCAACATGCTTATTTGTCGCATATAATGCCCTCGAATATATGCCCTTCGCATATTATGTTTTACAGGGTCAGCTCACCAGCAGGTACTCGCATATAATATTTTGCAGGGTCAGCTCACCAGCAGGCCCTCACCTACAATGTTTTACAGGGTCAGCTCACCAGCAGGCCCTCGCATATAATTTTTTAGAGGGTCAGCTCACCAGCAGGCCCTCACATATAATGTTTTACAGGGTCAGCTCACCAGCAGGCCCTCACCTACAATGTTTTACAGGGTCAGCTCACCAGCAGCCCTCGCATATGAGTTTTTAGAGGGTCAGATCACCAGCAGGGCCTCGCTTATAATATTTTACAGGGTCAGCTCACCAGCAGTACCTCACCTACAATGTTTTATAGGGTCAGCTCACCAGCAGGCCTTCACCTACAATTTTTTACAGGGTCATTTCACTGGAAGGCCCTCGCATATAATTTTTTAGAGAGTCAGCTCACCAGCAGGCCTGCACCTAAAATCTTTTACAGGATCAGCTCACCTGAATGCCTCTCATATATTTTTTTAGAGGGTCAACTCACCTGTAGGCCCTCACCTACAGCCTTTTAGAGCAGTGGTCCCCAACCTTTTTTGCACCAAGGACCAGTTTCATGCAAGACAATTGAAGGGGGCGGTGGTTCTTGGGTGGGGCTTAGGGCTTATTCAAGTGCATAACAAAACACAAGGTGCATATTAACCAGTTGCCGCAACTGTAACGCCGAAAGGCTACGCTAACGCCGATTGGCGTCATCTCGCGTGAGCCGAGATTTCCTGTGAACGCGCGCACACAGGCGGAAGGAACGGAAGGTAAGAGAGTGGATCTCCAGCCTGCCAGCGGCGATCGTTCGCTGGCAGGCTGGAGATGTGATTTTTTTAACCCCTAACAGGTATATTAGACGCTGTTTTGATAACAGCGTCTAATATACCTGCTACCTGGTCCTCTGGTGGTCCCCTTTGTTTGGATCGACCACCAGAGGACACAGGTAGCTCAGTAAAGTAGCACCAAGCACCACTACACTACACTACACCCCCACGTCACTTATTAACCCCTTATTAGCCCCTGATCACCCCTGATCACCCCATATAGACTCCCTGATCACCCCCCTGTCATTGATTACCCCCCTGTCATTGATCACACCCCTGTAAAGCTCCATTCAGATGTCCGCATGATTTTTACGGATCCACTGATAGATGGATCGGATCCGCAAAACGCATACGGACGTCTGAAAGGAGCCTTACAGGGGCGTGATCAATGACTGTGGTGATCACCCCATATAGACTCCCTGATCACCCCCCTGTCATTGATTACCCCCCTGTCTTTTATCACCCCCCTGTAAAGCTCCATTCAGACGTCCGCATGATTTTTACGGATCCACTGATAGATGGATCGGATCCGCAAAACGCATACGGACGTCTGAATGGAGCCTTACAGGGGCGTGATCAATGACTGTGGTGATCACCCCATATAGACTCCCTGATCACCCCCCTGTCATTGATTACCCCCCTGTCATTGATAACCCCCTGTAAAGCTCCATTCAGACGTCCGCATGATTTTTACGGATCCACTGATAGATGGATCGGATCCGCAAAACACATACAGGCGTCTCCCTGGAGCCTTCCAGGGGGGGTGATCACCCCATATAGACTCCCTGATCACCCCCCTGTCATTGATCACCCCCCCCCCCCTGTCATTGATCACCCCCCTGTCATTGATCACCCCTCTGTAAGGCTCCATTCAGACATTTTTTTGGCCCAAGTTAGCGGAAATTATTATTTTTTTTTTACAAAGTCTCATATTCCACTAACTTGTGTCAAAAAATAAAATCTCACATGAAGTCACCATACCCCTCACGGAATCCAAATGCGTAAAAATTTTTAGACATTTATATTCCAGACTTCTTCTCACGCTTTAGGATTTCACTGGTTATTTACCTACTTACCACACATTAGGGCCCCTGGAAAATGCCAGGGCAGTATAACTACCCCACAAGTGACCCCATTTTGGAAAGAAGACACCCCAAGGTATTCCGTGAGGGGCATGGCGAGTTCCTAGACTTTTATATTTTTTGTCACAAGTTAGCGGAAAATGATGATTTTTTTATTTTTATTTTTTTCCCTTACAAAGTCTCATATTCCACTAACTTGTGACAAAAAATAAAAACTTTCATGAACTCACTATGCCCATCAGCGAATACCTTGGGGTGTCTTCTTTCCAAAATGGGGTCACTTGTGGGGTAGTTATACTGCCCTGGCATTCTAGGGGCCCAAATGTGTGGTAAGGAGTTTGAAATCAAATTCTGTAAAAAATGACCAGTGAAATCCGAAAGGTGCTCTTTGGAATATGGGCCCCTTTGCCCACCTAGGCTGCAAAAAAGTGTCACACATGTGGTATCTCCGTATTCAGGAGAAGTTGGGGAATGTGTTTTGGGGTGTCATTTTACATATACCCATGCTGGGTGAGAGAAATATCTTGGCAAAAGACAACTTTTCACATTTTTCTTATACAAAGTTGGCATTTGACCAAGATATTTATCTCACCCAGCATGGGTATATGTAAAATGACACCCCAAAACACATTCCCCAACTTCTCCTGAATACGGAGATACCACATGTGTGACACTTTTTTGCAGCCTAGGTGGGCAAAGGGGCCCATATTCCAAAGAGCACCTTTCGGATTTCACTGGCCATTTTTTACAGAATTTGATTTCAAACTCCTTACCACACATTTGGGCCCCTAGAATGCCAGGGCAGTATAACTACCCCACAAGTGACCCCATTTTGGAAAGAAGACACCCCAAGGTATTCCGTGAGGGGCATGGCGAGTTCCTAGAATTTTTTATTTTTTGTCACAAGTTAGTGGAAAATTATGATTTTTTTTTTAATTTTTTTTTTCCTTACAAAGTCTCATATTCCACTAACTTGTGACAAAAAATAAAAACTTCCATGAACTCACTATGCCCATCAGCGAATACCTTGGGGTGTCTTCTTTCCAAAATGGGGTCACTTGTGGGGTAGTTATACTGCCCTGGCATTCTAGGGGCCCAAATGTGTGGTAAGGAGTTTGAAATCAAATTCTGTAAAAAATGGCCAGTGAAATCCGAAAGGTGCTCTTTGGAATATGGGCCCCTTTGCCCACCTAGGCTGCAAAAAAGTGTCACACATGTGGTATCTCCGTATTCAGGAGAAGTTGGGGAATGTGTTTTGGGGTGTCATTTTACATATACCCATGCTGGGTGAGAGAAATATCTTGGCAAAAGACAACTTTTCCCATTTTTTTATACAAAGTTGGCATTTGACCAAGATATTTATCTCACCCAGCATGGGTATATGTAAAATGACACCCCAAAACACATTCCCCAACTTCTCCTGAATACGGAGATACCACATGTGTGACACTTTTTTGAAGCCTAGGTGCGCAAAGGGGCCCAAATTCCAAAGAGCACCTTTCGGATTTCACCGGCCATTTATTACAGAATTTGATTTCAAACTCCTTACCACACATTTGGGCCCCTAGAATGCCAGGGCAGTATAACTACCCCACAAGTGACCCCATTTTGGAAAGAAGACACCCCAAGGTATTCGCTGATGGGCATAGTGAGTTCATGGAAGTTTTTATTTTTTGTCACAAGTTAGTGGAATATGAGACTTTGTAAGAAAAAAAAAGAAAAAATCATCATTTTCCGCTAACTTGTGACAAAAAATAAAAAGTTCTATGAACTCACTATGCCCATCAGCGAATACCTTAGGGTGTCTACTTTCCAAAATGGGGTCATTTGTGGGGTGTTTGTACTGTCTGGCCATTGTAGAACCTCAGGAAACATGACAGGTGCTCAGAAAGTCAGAGCTGCTTCAAAAAGCGGAAATTCACATTTTTGTACCATAGTTTGTAAACGCTATAACTTTTACCCAAACCATTTTTTTTTTACCCAAACATTTTTTTTTTATCAAAGACATGTAGAACAATAAATTTAGAGCAAAATTTATATATGGATGTCGTTTTTTTTTGCAAAATTTTACAACTAAAAGTGAAAAATGTCATTTTTTTGCAAAAAAATCGTTAAATTTCGATTAATAACAAAAAATGTAAAAATGTCAGCAGCAATGAAATACCACCAAATGAAAGCTCTATTAGTGAGAAGAAAAGGAGGTAAAATTAATTTGGGTGGTAAGTTGCATGACCGAGCAATAAACCGCTAAAGTTGTGGAGTGCCGATTTGTAAAAATGGGCCTGGTCTTTAGGGGGGTATAAACCTGTGGTCCTTAAGTGGTTAATATACAGGGTGGGCCATTTATATGGATACACCTTAATACAATGGGAATGGTTGGTGATATTAACTTCCTGTTTGTGGCACATTAGTATATGTGAGGAGGGAAACTTTTCAAGATAGGTGGTGACTATGGCGGCCATTTTGAAGTCGGCCATTTTGAATCCAACTTTTGTTTTTTTAATAGGAAGAGGGTCATGTGACACATCAAACTTATTGGGAGTTTCACAAGAAAAACAATGGTGTGCTTAGTTTTAACGTAACTTTATTATTTCATGAGTTATTTACAAGTTTCTGACCACTTATAAAATGTGTTCAATGTGCTGCCCATTGTGTTGGATTGTCAATGCAACCCTCTTCTCCCACTCTTCACACACTGATAGCAACACCGCAGGAGAAATGCTAGCACAGGCTTCCAGTATCCGTAGTTTCAGGTGCTGCACATCTCGTATCTTCACAGCATAGATAATTGCCTTCAGATGACCCCAAAGATAAAAGTCTAAGGGGGTCAGATCGGGAGACCTTGGGGGACATTCAACTGGCCCACGATGACCAATCCACTTTCAAGGAAACTGTTCATCTAGGAATGCTCGGACCTGACACCCATAATGTGGTGGTGCACCATCTTGCTGGAAAAACTCAGGGAACCTGCCAGCTAGATGAACAGTTTCCTGGAAAGTGGATTGGTCGTCGTGGGCCAGTTGAATGGCCCCCAAGGTCTCCCGATCTGACTCCCTTAGACTTTTATCTTTGGGGTCATCTGAAGGCAATTGTCTATGCTGTGAAGATACGAGATGTGCATCACCTGAAACTACGGATACTGGAAGCCTATGCCTATGCGGTGTTGCTATCATTATGTAAGAGTGGGAGAAGAGGGTTGCATTGACAATCCAACACAATGGGCAGCACATTAAACACATTTTATAAGTGGTCAGAAACTTGTAAATAACTCATGAAAGAATAAAGTTACGTTAAAACCAAGCACACCATTGTTTTTCTTGTGAAATTCCCAATAAGTTTGATGTGTCACATAACCCTCTTCCTATTGAAAAAACAAAAGTTGGATTCAAAATGTCCGACTTCAAAATGGCCGCCATGGTCACCACCCATCTTGAAAAGTTTCCCCCCTCACATATACTAATATGCCACAAACAGGAAGTTAATATCACCAACCATTCCCATTTTATTAAGGTGTATCCATATAAATGACCCACTCTGTATATAACACTATATAACGACTATATAAACTGACTAGGGTCTCTGCTGCACTGGTTTCTGCTGCACTGGTCTCCGCTGCACTGTACCGTATATTTCGCCCTATAAGATGCACCTAGGTTTTAGAGGAGAACAATGAGAAAAAAATATTTTTCATTACACCTCAGGTCAGACCAGCAATCAGACCCCCAATGTTAATCACACCTCTGCTGACAGCCCTAATCAGACCCAATGTCAATCAGACCTCAGATCAGACCCCCAATGCCTCAGATCAACCCCCCAACCTTTAGCCATCTATCAGCGACTATGTCAGCCATCAGACCCCTGGTCAGCCATCAGCCCCCATGTCAGCCATCAGCCCCCCATGTCAGCCCCCAGCCCTTATGTCAGCCCCCAGCCCTAATGTCAACCATCAGCCCTTATGTCAGCCATCAGCCCTTATGTCAGCCATCAACGAAATATCAGCCATCAGCGATATGTCAGCCATCAGCCATATGTCAGCTATCAGCCATATGTCAGCCATCATCCCCCCATGTCAGACATCAGCCCATATGTCAGCCATCAGCCCATATGTCAGCCATCAGCCCATATGTCAGCCATCAGCCCTCATGTCAGCCATCAGCCCTCATGTCAGCCATCAGCCCTCATGTCAGCCATCAGCCCCATGTCAGCCATCAGCCCCCCATGTCAGCCATCAGCCCCCATGTCAGCCATAAGCCCCCCATGTCAGCCATAAGCCCCCATGTCAGCCATAAGCCCCCCATGTCAGCCCCCAGCCCTTATGTCAGTCATATGTCAGCCATAAGCCCTATGTCAGCCATCAGCCCCCCATGTCAGCCATCAGTCATTTGTCAGCCATCAGCCATATGTCAGCCCCCAGCCCTTATGTCAGCCATAAGCCCCCCATGTCAGACCCCAGCCCTCATGTCAGCCATCAGCCCTTATGTCAGCCCCCAGCGAAAAAAACCAAAAAAAAAACCACTTACCTCTCCTGCTCCTGGACGCCACCGCTCCTCACCAACGCGATTCTCTTCTTCCTGCTGTCGGCTGTGTATCGCGGCGCACAGTGTGAGGTCACAGAGCGCCCTCACACTGTGCGCAGCCCTGCCATAATGGAAGCGCTTCATTAGTACCGCGTTAAAGACGGCCCTGATTGCCGCGGCCCGGCAAACAATCTTCCAGGGCCTGGGCCTGTGCCACGGTTGGGGACCGCTGTTTTAGAGGGTCAGCTCACCAGTAGGTCCTCACCTACAATCTTTTGCACGGTCAGCTCACCAGCAGGCCCACACCGTAAACCTTTTACAGGGTCAGCTCACCAGCAGGCCCTCACCTACAATCTTTTGCAGGGTCAGCTCACCAGCAGGCCCACACCGTAAACCTTTTACAGGGTCAGCTCACCAGCAGGCCCTCGCATATAAATTTTAACAGGGTCAGCTCACCAGCAGGCCCTCACATATAATTTTTTAGAGGGTCAGCACACCAGCAGGCCTTTACCTACAATCTTTTACAGGGTCAGCTCACCTGCAGGCCCTCACCTACAACCTTTTAGAGGGTCAGCTCACCATCAGGCCCTCGCATATCATTTTTTACAGGGTCAGCTCACCAGCAGGCCCTCGCCTATAATTTTTTTACAGAGTCAGCTCACCAGCAGGCCCTCACCTACAATCTTTTACAGGGTCAGCTCACCTGCAGGCCTGCACCTAAAATCTTTTACAGGGTCAGCTCACCTGCAGGCCCGCACCTAAAATCTTATAATAGGTAATTTGCTAGAATGCTGCCTTGCTTGGATGTGGTAGCCATAGCCGTTTTTCAGGCTCCCTCTCTGGAATCTGATTCTCCCTTACCCGAGGTCACCGTGGTTGGCGCTGAAAATAACATCGAAAGTTGATAGGGCAGACATCCAAATTGATCGTCGCCGTCACGGGGACGTGCGATCGGCCCCAGGTTATCTAGAGTCAGCAAAGCTGCAGCAGACCCTCGCCCATAATGTTTTAGATGGTCAGATCAGCAGGCCCTTGCTCCAAATGTTTTTGAGGGTCACCAGCAGGCCATCAATCATAATTTTCAAGACTGTGTATGATGCCCTTCTTTATGTGTAACAAAGGGTGTATTGGAGTGCTGGTTCCTTGTAATTTTTTGCAGCCCTTTCACTTTGTGCATAGGCTTATATATAGGAGTCCCACTACATGAACAATTGTACCACAATGTGAATGAGGCCCTCCTTTATGTGATATACAAGTTGTATCGGAGTGCCTCTTCCTTCTAATTTTTGGCAGCACTTGCACTTTATATACAAGTAAATACACTCACCTAAAGAATTATTTGGAACACCATACTAATACGGTGTTGGACCCCCTTTTGCCTTCAGAACTGCCTTAATTCTACGTGACATTGATTCAACAAGGTGCTGATAGCATTCTTTAGAAATGTTGGCCCATTTTAATAGGAGACCAATGTGGTACTCAGCAGAAGTGGCCCAAATCATTAAAAATAAAAAGCTAGCATTTTGTAATTATAAAAAAACCCAGAGCAATGAAGATAAGGAAATCTACAAGATTAGGCAGAGAGAGGCCAAGCAAGTTATAAGAACTTCTAAAGCGCAGGCAGAAGAAAAACTAGCTCAGTCTATGAAAAAAGGGGATAAGACATTCTTCAGATATATAAATGAAAAAAGGAAATTAAAACAAGGAATAACTAAATTAAAAACAAAGGACGGAAGGTACTGTATGTAGAAGAGAATAAAGGGCTAGCCGACTGCCTGAATGAATACTTCTGTTCAGTTTTTACAAAAGAAAAAGGAGAAGGACCTCCACTAGAAAGAATGACTATTAAATCGTTTGATGCATGTATCTTTACAGAGGAAGATGTTCTAAGTTTGCTGTCTAAGGTGAAGACAAATAAGTCACAGGGGCCTGATGAGATACACCCAAAATTATTAAAAGAGCTTAGTGGTGAGCTGGCAAAACCGTTAACAGATTTATTTAACCAATCATTAGTAACAGGAGTCGTCCCGGAAGATTGGAAATTGGCAAATGTCGTGCCCATTCACAAGAAAGGTAGTAGGGAGGAATCGAGCAACTATAGACCAGTGAGTCTGACATCAATAGTAGGCAAATTAATGGAAACCCTATTAAAGGATAGGATTGTGGAACATCTAAAATCCCATGGATTGCAAGATGAAAAACAACATGGGTTTACTTCAGGGAGATCATGTCAAACAAATCTTATAGATTTTTTTGACTGGGTGAATAAAATAATAGACGGTGGAGGTGCAGTAGACATCGCATATCTAGATTTTAGTAAGGCTTTTGACACTGTCCCACATAGAAGACTTATCAATAAACTGCAGTCATTGAGCATGGACTCCCATATTGTTGAGTGGATTAGGCAGTGGCTGAGTGACAGACAACAGAGGGTTGTAGTCAATGGAGAACATTCAAAACAAGGTAATGTTACCAGTGGGGTTCCACAGGGATCTGTACTGGGACCGATTTTGTTTAATATCTTCATAAGTGATATTGCAAAAGGCCTCGCTGGTAAGGTTTGTCTTTTTGCTGATGACACAAAAATTTGTAACAGGGTTGATGTTCCTGGAGGGAAACGCCAAATGGAAAAGGATTTAGGAAAACTAGAAGAATGGTCAGAACTCTGGAAACTGAAATTTAATGTGGATAAGTGCAAGATAATGCACCTGGGGCGTAAAAACCCAAGGGCAGAATATAGAATATTTGACACAGTCCTGACCTCAGTATCTGAGGAAAGGGATTTAGGAGTAATTATTTCAGAAGACTTAAAGGTGGGAAGACAATGTAATAGAGCAGCACGAAATGCCAGCAGAATGCTTGGATGTATAGGGAGAGGTATAAGCAGTAGAAAGAGTGAAGTGCTTATGCCGCTGTACAGAACACTGGTGAGACCTCACTTGGAGTATTGTGCGCAGTACTGGAGGCCATATCTCCAGAAGGATATAGATACTCTAGAGAGAGTTCAGAGAAGAGCTACTAAACTAGTACATGGATTGCAGGATAAAACTTACCAGGAAAGGTTAAAGGACCTTAATATGTATAGCTTGGAAGAAAGAAGAGACAGAGGGGATATGATAGAAACTTTTAAATACATAAAGGGAATCAACTCGGTAAAGGAAGAGAGCATATTTAAAAGAAGAAAAACTACCACAAGACGACACAGTTTTAAATTAGAGGGGCAAAGGTTTAAAAGTAATATAAGGAAGTATTACTTTACTGAGAGAGTAGTGGATGCATGGAATAGCCTTCCTGCAGAAGTGGTAGCTGCAAATAGAGTGAAGGGGTTTAAGCATGCATGGGATAGGCATAAGGCCATCCTTCATATAAGATAGGGCCGGGGGCTATCCATAGTATTCAGTATATTGGGCAGACTAGATGGGCCAAATGGTTCTTATCTGCCGACACATTCTATGTTTCTATGTTTCTATGATAGCATCTTGCAGTTGATGGAGATTTGAGGGATGCACATCCAGGGCACAAAGCTCCCGTTCCACCACATCCCAAAGATGCTCTATTGGGTTGAGATCTGGTGACTGTGGGGGCCATTTTAGTACAGTGAACTCATTGTCATGTTCAAGAAACCAATTTGAAATGATTCGAGCTTTGTGACATGGTGCATTATCCTGCTGGAAGTAGCCATCAGAGGATGGATACATGTTCTCATTCTGTTTACGCCAAATTCGGACTCTACCATTTGAATGTCTCAACAGAAATCGAGACTCATCAGACCAGGCAACATTTTTCCAGTCTTCAACAGTCCAATTTTGGTGAGCTTGTGCAAATTGTAGCCTCTTTTTCCTATTTGTAGTGGAGATGAGTGGTACCTGGTGGGGTCTTCTGCTGTTGTAGCCCATCCGCCTCAAGGT
Source organism: Bufo bufo (assembly GCF_905171765.1). NCBI lineage: Eukaryota > Metazoa > Chordata > Amphibia > Anura > Bufonidae > Bufo > Bufo bufo. Next base: position 399,101,227 of record NC_053393.1, on the reverse strand, counting down.
TGTGCGTGTTGTGGCTTCACAAATGCTTTGCTGCATACGTCGGTTGTAATGAGTGGTTATTTCAGTCAACGTTGCTCTTCTATCAGCTTGAATCAGTCGGCCCATTCTCCTCTGACCTCTAGCATCCACAAGGCATTTTTGCCAACAGGACTGCCGCATACTGGATGTTTTTCCCTTTTCACACCATTCTTTGTAAACCCTAGAAATGGTTGTGCGTGAAAATCCCAGTAACTGAGCAGATTGTGAAATACTCAGACCGGCCCGTCTGGCACCAACAATCATGCCACGCTCAAAATTGCTTAAATGACCTTTCTTTCCCATTCTGACATTCAGTTTGGAGTTCAGGAGATTGTCTTGACCAGGACCACCCCCCTGCTGCCATGTGATTGGTTGACTAGATAATTGCATTAATGAGAAATAGAACAGGTGTTCCTAATAATTCTTTAGGTGAGTGTATATAGTAAAGGATGTTTCCTAACAATTTTTCATCTAAAATCGATTTTATCTTTGGTTTTGTGCGTATTATTGTCATTCTGTAAAAGTGGCGTACTACTCGGACAACATCGTTCCCAGCAGCGACCTGGGAGTCCAAGATGCATCCAGACATCCTCCCCATGCTGTTACTGAAGCATTTCGGTGGTGTTTTCATCAATTTCTGACCTTTTTCTATGAACCAGGCACCCTTCCCTCTTCAGAGCAGGGGGTGCCTCGTTTAATGCTTGGGTAGAGCACCCGAGCATCCCGATGTGTTTGGCCCGAGCACCCAAGGACTATGGTGCTCGATCAACACTAGTACCATGCATTCCACAAGTTGCTTTTAAAGGGCATGTGTCATCATGTGTCATCAGAAAATAACCTATTGTTTAAATCCCATTTTTATGATTATCATTTTTTTTTATAATTTCTGATAATATTTGACCCCTTCTACCCCTTCTACCCCGGGCCAGTTGTCGCCCTTTTTCCCAGGCCATTTTTTGTAAATCTGACATGTGTCAATTTATGTGTGAATAGCTTTGGACCACTTTTATTTATCCAAGCCATTCTGATATTGTTTTCTTGTGACACATTGTATTTCATGATAGTCATAAATTTGAGTCAATATATTTCTCCTTTATTTATGAAAAAATCACAAATTTACCAAAAATTAAAAATTTTCTAAATTTCAATTTCTCTGCTTTTAAAACAGAAAGTGATACATTATAATATATTTATTACTTAATATTCCCCATATGTCTACTTTATGATGGCATAATTTTATAACCATGTTATTTTTCCGTTCCGTTCAAAGATAGAACATGTCCTATTATTGTCCGCATAACGGACAAGGACATTACTGTTCTATTAGGGGCCAGCTGTTCCGTTCCGGGACGGTTCCGTATACGGAACGTAAACGGAAAAAAAAGTAGTGTGATACATAGCTGAGTCTGATCTTGTGCTTAAAAGCAGAGGTCTAAAGCAGTAGCAATGGTTATGTTTTTTTTTTGCATAATGAATAGAGCCCTTGTGGGAGAAGGAAAACAATAATCTTCATTGTATGCAGCTATTGCAAACAGTTTCATTTCATTTAATAGAGAATGGTGTAACTAGCAAATTTAGAAATAATTTCATTTGAAAATATGCCTGCATCCAGTGGCGCACCTACAGGGGGGGTCCAGCGGGTCTGGACCCCCCCTAGAACAACCAGACATTTTTTTTTTTTATCCCTCAGGGCCGCACCGCCGATCACCACAGGCGGCGCGGCCCTGGATTTAATTGCGGCAGCGGCGGTGGCGGCGGCGGGCAGTAGGAGATGAGCGCTTCCATTGTGGAAGCGCTCATCTCCATATCCATCTGTATCGCTGTCCTGTATCGCTGTCCTGTGCTGCGGCAGGGGAGGGAGAGGCGTGTCCCTCCCCTGTTCTTCTGATAGGCCGCAGGCACTAATGCCTGCAGCCTATCAGAGGCCGGCTCAGGCGGCGCGATGACGTCATCATCGCACCGCCTGAGCCGGGCAGCACACAGCAGGGACAGAGGCCGGAAGAGCCTGCATCACATCGCTGCTGATGGAGGTAAGTATCAGTGTTTTCTATTTTTTTTTCTTTTGGAGGGGGGGGGGGAGCTGGCACTATGGGGGAATCTGACAATTCTTACAGCCCAATTTTTTTTGGGGGTGGCACTCTGGGGGCATTTCTTACTGGCACATTATGGGGGGGGGCACCATGGGGGAGAGGAGCACTATGGGGGGCATCTGGGGGCTCTAAAGGGGCTTTTTTTTATTGACACATTATGGGAGGCACTATAGGAGAAAACTGCACTATGGGGCATCTGGTGGCACTATAGGGGCATTATTTGGGGGCACTATGGGGGAAGTGGGGGTTCTAAAGGGGACTTTTTTTCTTATTGGCACATTATGGGGGGCATTATGGCATCAGGTGGCACTAAGGGGGCATTTTTTTACTGGCAAATTATGGGGGGGCACCATGGGGGAGAGGAGCACTATGGGGGTATCTGGGGGGTCTAAAGGGGCTTTTTTTTATTGACACATTATGGGGGGCACTATAGGGGAGAACGGCACTATGGGACATCTGGTGGCACTATAGGGGCATTATTTGGGGGCCCTATGGGGGCATTATTTGGGGGCACTATGGGGAAGTGGGGGCTCTAAAGGGGCCTTTTTTCTTATTGGCACATTATGGGGGGCATTATGGCATCTGGTGGCACTAAGGGGGCATTTTTTACTGGCACTATAGGGGAGAGCGGCACTATGGGGCATTATTTGGGGGCACTATGGGGGAGTGGAGCACTATTGGGGCATATGGTGGCACTTAGAAGGGACATTTTTTACTGGCATATTATGGGGGACACTATGGGAAAGGGCGAGAGGAGCACTATGAGGGCATTTGCTGGGGCACTATATAGGGGTATTTTATACTGGCATACATTATGGGGACATTAGCTCAACTGCGGGCACTAAGCGGGGGTATTTCAAGTACTGTCATATTATAGGGAGAATTATTACTACTAGGGGGTATTAGCTTTACTACTACTGGGGGTCTATGAGGAACATGATTACTAGTATGGGTACTATAGGGGCATTATTACTACTAAGTGTGCTCTGGCAGAGAATTATTTCTATTGGTGGGATTTTGGGGAGCACTGTTACTTTGGGGGGCACCCTGGCACAGTATCAGCTTAGCACAATAATTTTTGGGGAACATTATCTTTATACTATTAGTGTCTGGGCGCAGTTATTTTTTAGAGCACTGTGTGCCAATAATTGTTGAAGGGGCACTATCTGTGTGGTAGTAGTATTTCCAGGGGGACTTTCTCTGCAGTATAGTATTGGGGGTGGCAGGAAAGGGTGTTCAGAAGATGATGGAAATGTGGGAAACTAATGTCTGTTTGTTAATCTTTGCAGAGACGTGAGATCGCTGAAAAATCATCATGGCCGTCTGGTCTGAATGGAGAAGATAAAGAAAGAGAACGTCTACAACAAAGGTGACATCACTGGATGTAAGAGGTATGGGGCGCTATGTAGGAGAGGAGATGCTCCGGGTCCTCCCCCTGCCATTTGCAGGAGGATTCAGAGCTGGGTGAGGACGGCCAAAGGGGGCAGCAGTCCACGGGCGGGTGACAGATGGTGGGGGGAACCACAGGCCTTGAGCAGGATCTGGGGAGGGAGGAGAGCGGAGGAGCTTCCTGGCTGTAGCTTGTTGTATAAGCAGGCAGTGCAACCAGGACAGACCCTCCCCTCTCCGTATGATATGTAGAGACAGGCTTTAACTATAGAATTTCAGCTGTACAATGTTTGTTGGGCGTGGCCTATTAGCTTTTAATAATGGGTGGGGCAAAAAAAAAAATGGAGGCGCGCTGCACGCGCCGCATTGTTCCATTCCTGCAGCGCTTTTAGAAATGTCCAAGTAAAAGAATCAGCGCAACACACTACAGCCATTTTCCCCCCGCACTACACATGCCACATTTTTGGGCCTTTCGGACCCCCCCTAGAAAAAATTCCTGGGTGCTCCCCTGCCTGCATACACCGGAAAAAAGCTATGAAGTCATGGCCACTATGAGGTCTCACTTCCACCTAATTTGCAGTGCACTGCCTGTTGTCAGGCAAGATCCGTCCTTGATAAAAAGGACTCAGAAAACGGCAGAGTGGAAATGGGGGCGTGTCAGAGCTATCTGAGATCCCGAACCTGATAAAACAAAACTGCTTCTAAACCTCACAGGAGCCTCCTGCTTTTCTGTAAGGGCTGTTTCACACGAGTGAGTCCACTGTGGGAATCACGCTCCGTGTGTAAGTGTGATCCTCCGTTCTGGACTTGCAGGAGCGCACAGCATTATACTGATTTATAATGCTATGTGTCTCTGCTTGACCTTATTTCTACAGAATCATAGTGACAGCTTTAGGTCAGTATGATTCTGTGGAAAAAAGGCCATGCAGAGACACATAGCATTATAAATCATGATAATGCCGTGCGCTCCTGCAAGTCCAGAGCGAAGGATCACACTCACACATGGAGCGTGATTCCTGCACTGGACTCGCTTGTGGGAAACAGCCCTAAGAGTGATTTATCCTTCATCTTATCAGGGGACAGGAGGTAAATATACCTCTGGCCCTCTGCCCTTGCTTTTAATCAATGGAGTGCTGTACAACTGAGCTTTGAATGCCGTGGGCACCGCACCAGAAATCCACCAGGGGTAGACTTGGCAGGCTGAAGTGGTTCAGACTTTAGTGTATGATCAACTCCCCTCTGCTGTGTGTGATGGCTGTAGTGCCCAAACAGGAAACTACAAAAAAAAAGGGCTAGGGACTGTGGAGCTGCTCATACCCTGATCCTGAAGCACTTCAACCCGCGGGCCAGCCCCTGGGGCACTTTTGGTGCACTTGTGGGTTCAGCACCTATGGCATTTAAAGTTTGCTTTAACAGCACTCCATTGATTAAAAGCTGGAACAGAGTTCCCTTACTTGTGTCTGTCAGCAGATTTGCATCAACAAAACTACTGACAGACTCTCTTTAACCCCTTAGTGATCAGCATGTTTTTTGCTATAAGTTTTTTACTTTTAAATCAATGTAGCTATATGACGGCTTGTTTTTTTTCAAGACAAACTGTCGTTTTCAATGGCTCCATTTTGTGGTACATATAAGGCCTCCTTCACACGGGCGAGATTTCCCCGCGGGTGCAATGCGTGAGGTTCACTTCAATGGGGCTGTGCAGATGAGCAGTGATTTTCAAGCATCACTTGTGCGTTGCGTGAAAATCGCAGCATGCTCTATATTGTGCGTTTTCCACGCAACGCAGGCCCCATAAAAGTGAATGGGACTGCGTGAAAATCGCAAGCATCCGCAAGCAAGTGCGGATGCGGTGCGATTTTCATGCACGGTTGCTAGGAGACCATCAGGATAGTGACCCGATCAATATTATTTTCCCTTATAACATGGTTATAAGGGAAAATAATAGCATTCTTAATACAGAATGCATAGTACAATAGGGCTGAAGAGGTTAAAAAAAAAAATAATAATAATTTAACTCACCTTAATCCACTTTTTCGCCCAGCCCGGCTTCTCTTCTGTCTTCATCTTTGCTGTGCACAGGAAAAGGACCTGTGGTGACATCACTGCGATCATCACATGGTCCGTCACATGATCCATCACCATGGTAAAAAAATCATGTGATGGACCATGTGATGAGCGCAGTGACATGATCAAGGGTCCTATTCCTCAAAGAAGAAGACAGAAGAGAAGATGGGCTGCACGAACAAGTGGATTAAGGTGAGTTAAATTTTTATTTTATTTTTTTAACCCCTCCAGCCCTATTTTACTAAGCATTCTGTATTAAGAATGCTATTTTCCCTTATAACCATGTTATAAGGGAAAATAATACAATCTATACAACACCTAACCCAAACCCGAACTTCTGTGAAGAAGTTCGGGTTTGAGTACCAAACTTGCCGATTTTTCTCACGCGCATGCAAAACGCATTACAATGTTTTGCACTCGCGCGGAAAAATCACGCATGTTCCCGCAACGCACCCGCATCTTTTTCCGCAACACCCGTGTGAAACCAGCCTAACTCATTGATTAACTTTTATTACCTCTTTCTAGAGGGATGCAAAAAAAAACATCCACACAGCCATTGAGTTTTTACGTTGTAAAAACTTTGAAGCATAATTAACATAACGTTATTCTCTGGATCAGTATGATCCTACCAGATACATAGTTTTTTTTTATATAATTTAATAAAAAAGAAAATGTTTTTGCATCACTGCATCCCAAGAAACATAACATATTTTTCTTTTCTTCAGAGCTGTGTTAGGATTTTTGCGGGACAAGTTATAGTTTTCATTGGTATCATATTGAGGTACATAACTTTTTGGTTGCTTTTTATTTTTTATTCCATTTTTAATAGTGTTGATCACGAATATTCTAATCGCTGATTTTTATTGCGAATATTGGCACTTTGAGAATTTGCAAATATCTAGAATATAGGGCTATATCTTCAAATTCATAATTTTCATCAGTACCCTCACTGCTTCTTGCTTGTGGTCCAATGAGAAGGCTGCAATATCTTTGACTTTAGGAGTAGTGTTGATCGCGATTGTTCGTATTGCAATTTTTATCGTGAATTTTCCGATTGCCGATTTTTGCAATCAAGAAAATAATGACTGGAGATCACGATCTCTCGAATATATGACGAGTTTTCGCCAAATATTTGCGAAATATTGCAAATTCAAATTTTGCCCCTGCCGCTCATCACTTTTAAGTTTTGTTCTAGTTTTAACTAGCAAAAAACAGCAATTCTGGCATTGTTTTTTTGGGTGATTCTTTTAGCGTTTATTACTTCAGCCCCTTTCACACAAACATGTTTTCCGCGCGGGTGCAATGCGTGACGTGAACGCATAGCACCCGCACTGAACCCTGACCCATTCATTTCAATGGGTCTGTGTACAGGAGCGTTTTTTTTCACGCATCAGTTGTGCGTTGCGTAAAAAATGCAGCATGTTCTATATTCTGCGTTTTTAACGCAGCCCTGGCCCCATAGAAGTGAATGGGGGTTCAGTGAAAAACGCATTGCATCCGGAAGCAAGTGCAGATGCGATGTGTTTTTCACTGATGGTTGCTAAGAGATGTTGTTTGTAAACCTTCAGTTTTTTATCACGCGCTTGAAAAACGCATCAAAACCCATTGCACCCGCGCAGAAAAAACTGAAGAACTAAATGCAATCGCAGACAAAACTGACTGAACTTGCTTGCAAAATGTTGCGAGTTTCACTGAACGCACCCTGAACGCATCCCTATCATTCGTGTGAAAGAGGCCTTTAACATGCAATCCTTTGATCACTTCTTTAAAACACTGTACTACTTATGTAGTACAATTTATTATGCTGTCAGTAGGACACTGACAGGCACTACCAGGCTGCTCCAAGCACAACCTAATTGACATACACTAAAGGCAGGCCTAGGAGCCTTCATTAGGCTCACAGCTGCCATATGGAGGCTTTGGCACCGGACAATCTCATTCGTGGGGTGCTGATGTCTTACAAATTTAAAATGCCTAGATGCCACTGTCGCTATTGGCTGCGGCATCTAAGGGGTTAAGCAGCCAGGATCGGCACTTTGACTGATCGGGGCCATTACAACAGGAGACTGGTTGTCATGCAAGAGCTGAACTGCTGCTTTCTGCCTCAAGGGAGACCTGTGAAGTGCTTAGACATGGCCGTCGCAAATAGGCTGCAGTCTGCTAGCCTAAGGCCCCCTAGCGACCACCAAAAAAGGTTTTGGTGGTCATTAAGGGGTTAAGGGGTGATGTAGTGCCAATCTGAATACTTAAAATAAGTTATAGAGTAGAACTAACGCTTGCTTTAATATTCCTTTCCTTCCATTTAATTTATGCCAATATATTTCCTTGCAAAGTACTGTAAGTCGTTTTCTGAAATATGACATGAAGTAAATATGGCCTGATAAATGTATCTACAGTGGATGTTCCTGAGTGTTTCCTTGCATTTCATGGTGTCTTTTCTTGCCTAGTAACAGACATAGTTACATCACCAGGTTATTTTAAGTCTAGACTGTCTGGTAATATCTATCACATTATTACATCCTGAGGGAGCTTTACCTCTAGTCTTGATAACAATTCTACTATTTATTTGATTATACCGAAACTGTGTTCAAGTATTTCCTTTTGTGAGATGTCTTCCTTCTTGAGGGAAGCATATAGCAGCAGGGAAAGTAAACAGAAGGCCTGTTCTTCATTTAAAACTTCTGCAAAACAGATGAAAAAGAACCTGGTATTTATTGCACAGTATGGAATGTCTCTCCGTAGCTGGCCTCAGATTAAGCCTTGCCATAGACACATTCAGTGTTTGATGCAAAATCTCTAGATCCTTATTCCGTATGGTCATGGCCACCACTTTGCTGACTATTTATGGCGCTGAGAAGCGATGTTATATATGCTGAGAAGCAGTTATTAGATCAAAGCATAGCATGAGGAGGTGTGATCCAGGTTCATTTTTGTTTTTGGATATTTTAGAGTTCCTTTCTTTTTTTTGCACTCTGGTATTAGCACTCCTCCCATTCGACCAAGGTGATTTTAATTGGCAGGAGACTACATAAGGGTTCACAAAATCCTACCAGCTCTCAGTTGGAGATCCTGAGAGCATTTGATAAGATGAGCTTTGAAAACTGTTCACATGGTGCAGTGCTGCATGGTGGCCATTGTTGCTGTGATGCTGTGCTGGTGGGTTGGTGGGGCCCAGTGCCAGGGTGGCATTGCAAAGCAGCAGGGGTGCTGTTTGGCTGCTGAGTCCCGTCGTCTGCTGGTGTGGTGCTGTAGCGCCAGTGGTTGCCATGAGGTGCCGCGCCAAATTTAGAGTAGGTTCCCACTCGAGGAGGAAACCTTGTCGTGGTGAGTGGGCTTATGCTTTTTGATCAAAATGTGTACTAATGTGTAAGCATGCAACATAGGGGCCTGTATACTATTTATGGGGCTGAGAAGCGATGTTAATTATGCTGAGAAGCAGTTATTAGATCAAAGCATAGCATGAGGAGGTGTGATCCAGGTTCATTTTTGTTTTTGGATACTTAGCTGACCTGCTCTGAGGTTCCAGAATGGACCTGCCAGTATCCATCTCCCGCTGCGTAGCAGTGTTCCCTTCTTCACACAGACTGAGGCCTCTGAGCTAAGCCTCTCTTTGTCCATAGGGCATGTATGCACTCTCTCTCTGACTCTTAAAGGCACAGGCACCTTGTTCTTCCCTAGCCTATGACTGAGGTCCCTGGAATATTTAAGGCATCTTACCCTGTGGGAGGGTGCCTGAGCAATAGGCTCTAGTTTGCTAGTTTCCTGCTAAGGTGTGCCGGTAGCTTGTGTGCCTGTTCTGTGTACTAACTTCTGCCTGACTTCTGGATTTGACCTTTTGCCGCCTCACTTGACCTCTGCCTGATCTCTGTACTGATCCTGAGATGCCTTCCCTGAGTTTGTACTGATTATCAGATTGCACAAACTCTGCCTGCCCTGACCTTGGTCATTCCATGGCTATTGTTTTGCCTGATCATTCTGTGATCCATGTCTCCATGGGTCAGCAGTAACTTGAACAGACACTACTCCAAGAGGTAGTGGCCTATTAGTTCCCTGTACAGGGTCTAAAGAGTGAAGACCATTGAGGAGGGAGTGGGGTTGTATGTCTATCAAGTTAAAAGGTTCAAGTGACAAATCTGCTTTGTTTCATGTACATCATAATGTCCGAAGCTAATTGGGCTCAGGAGCTGGGTCCGCTCCATACAGGGCAGGTGTTGACTGTTTAAAAAAGCTGATACCTGCCTACAGGTAGCTGGGATCAAAGCTGTTTTTTCATAATACAATATACTTTATATTGGTGGCAAATATTGTCCTATATACACTGCTCAAAAAAATAAAGGGAACACTTAAACAACACAATGTAACTCCAAGTCAATCACACTTCTGTGAAATCAAACTGTCCACTTAGGAAGCAACACTGAGTGACAATCAATTTCACATGCTGTTGTGCAAATGGGATAGACAACAGGTGGAAATTATAGGCAATTAGCAAGACACCCCCAATAAAGGAGTGGTTCTGCAGGTGGTGACCACAGACCACTTCTCAGTTCCTATGCTTCCTGGCTGATGTTTTGGTCACTTTTGAATGCTGGCGGTGCTTTCACTCTAGTGGTAGCATGAAACGGAGTCTACAACCCACACAAGTGGCTCAGGTAGTGCAACTTATCCAGGATGGCACATCAATGCGAGCTGTGGCAAGAAGGTTTGCTGTGTCTGTCAGCGTAGTGTCCAGAGCATGGAGGCGCTACCACGATACAGGCCAGTACATCAGGAGAAGGCCGTAGGAGGGAAACAACCCAGCAGCAGGACCGCTACCTCCGCCTTTGTGCAAGGAGGAACAGGAGGAGCACTGCCAGAGCCCTGCAAAATGACCTCCAGCAGGACACAAATGTGCATGTGTCTGCTCAAACGGTCAGAAACAGACTCCATGAGGGTGATATGAGGGCCCGACGTCCACAGGTGGGGGTTGTGCTTACAGCCCAACACCGTGCAGGACGTTTGGCATTTTCCAGAGAACACCAAGATTGGCAAATTCGCCACTGGCGCCCTGTGCTCTTTACAGATGAAAGCAGGTTCACACTGAGCACATGTGACAGACGTGACAGAGTCCTGAGACGCCGTGAAGAATGTTCTGCTGCCTGCAACATCCTCCAGCATGACCGGTTTGGCATTGGGTCAGTAATGGTGTGGGGTGGCATTTCTTTGGAGGGCCGCGAAGCCCTCCATGTGCTCACCAGAGGTAGCCTGACTGCCATTAGGTACCGAGATGAGATCCTCAGACCCCTTGTGAGACCATATGCTGGTGCGGTTGGCCCTGGGTTCCTCCTAATGCAAGACAATGCTAGACCTCATGTGGCTGGAGTGTGTCAGCAGTTCCTGCAAGACGAAGGCATTGATGCTATGGAATGGCCCGCCCGTTCCCCAGACCTGAATCCAATTGAGCACATCTGGGACATCATGTCTCGCTCTATCAACCAACGTCACGTTGCACCACAGACTGTCCAGGAGTTGGCAGATGCTTTAGTCCAGGTCTGGGAAGAGATCCCTCAGGAGACCGTCCGCCACCTCATCAGGAGCATGCACAGGCGTTGTAGGGAGGTCATACAGGCACGTGGAGGCCACACACACTACTGAGCCTCATTTTGACTTGTTTTAAGGACATTACATCAAAGTTGGATCAGCCTGTAGTGTGTTTTTCCACTTTAATTTTGAGGGTGACTCCAAATCCAGACCTCCATGGGTTGAAAAATTTGATTTCCATTTTTTTATTTTTGTGTGATTTTGTTGTCAGCACATTCAACTATGTAAAGAACAAAGTATTTCAGAAGAATATTTAATTAATTCAGATCTAGGATGTGTTATTTTTGTGTTCCCTTTATTTTTTTGAGTAGTGTATTTATTAATCTTAAATTCACCTGAATTAGGTGTATTTCAGGCGCAGATAGCGGCACAACTAACCGCTGCGCCGTTATTTGTGACTTCGCCCCTGCTCACGCCTGGTCTAAAATTGTGTGTGTGTGGGGGAAGGGGAGGGGCGGGGATAGGAACGGGATGGGAAGGCCCATCTTATTCACAATTTTCAAGACAGCTAGGAAGCTGTGCTACATTTAAAACTGGCGCTGGATGTGCTGAAGTTATGTAGAGGCCGGCGCCACTACATAACTTCGGCAGATCCACCACCAGTTTAGGGCTTTATTAGGACTTGCCTCTAAAACGCCAGTCTTAATAAATGTCTCCCTTAATTTTAATTTACGAAAAAATCCCAAATTTATACAAAATATTAAAAATGTCAGAATTCTGATTTTAACACACACAAAAAAGTAGAAAATTAACATTTACCACATGTCTACTTTATGTTGGCATATTTTCTTAAACATACTTTTGTTTAGTTACTTATTTTTATGGGAAGTTAGAAAGATTATACATTTCTTTACGTGGTTTTGAAAGACATTTCTTTTATTTGAATCCCCCATAAAAACTCAGTGTTAAAATATGCATATCTCAAAGTATTCAAAACAGCATTTAGGAACTTTATTAATCGTTTAGGTGTTTCACAGGAATTAAATTAAAATGGAGGGGGAATTTAAACATTTAGGGGCACATTTATTCAGACTGGTGTTTTAGATCCCGGTCTTAATAAAGGCCCATAGCTGGCGGTGGATCAGCCGGAGTTATGAAGAGGCACCGACCTCTCCATAACTTCGGCACATCCAGCACCATTTCTAAATGTATACAGCTTTGTCATAAAACAGGCATAGAAAATGGTAAATGAGATGGACCTGCCGTCCCTTCCCCTTCCCCGCCCATGCCACACCAACAATTTTAGACCTGGTGTGAGCTGGGCAAAGTGGCTGATAGTGGCTCAACTTACCATTGCGCTGCTATCTTCACCAGAAATACACCAAACTTAGGCGTGTTTAAGCTTAGTAAATGACCCCCTTAATTTTATTTCTTATTTTCAAGTTTGAACATTTTTTTGGAACATAGCAGGTACTAACAGAGATATAAAACTTAATATTTATTACCCTGGTTTTGTAGTTTTATTCTTTCTTTATTCTTTTATTCTTTTTGGAGTATAGTTTTGCTGAAACGGTACCCTAAGAGCCATAACTTTTTGTTGTTGTTGACTGAGCCATGTTAGGACGTGTTTTTTGCAACAAGCTGTAGTTTTTATTGGCACTATTTTGAGGTACATATGTTTTTTTGATAACCTTTTACTATTCAGGAGGCAAGGTGGTCAACAAATAGCAATTCTGTCAGTGTTGTAATTTTTAGTTTTATTGGAGTTATGAATGAGATTTAAACTTTTTTCGTAGCTCAGCATGATTATGGTGATGCCAAATTTATACATTATATCATTTGTATTTGTGTCATTCTAAGGCCTCATGCACACGACTGTTATATAGTTTTTTTTATGTTTTACCACTTTTCCATCATAAAATATATTTTTTTCCTTAAATTATTATTTTTTTCACCATATTCTATGACCCACATTTTCTGTCAAGGCAACTGTATAACTGTTTGAGAAGGCAGCTGTGCTTGCAGCAGTGCCATGTCTTTCTCACAGCTTTTCCTAGGCCAGTGACAACACGTTCATCCACGACCCATTACTATGACATGTTCTTATCTTTCTGCCTTTGCTGTGACTCTACGTACTTTACCTTATTACAGTGGTGGTTCAAGTAGTAAAGTCACAAAAGGTCCACCTCCACCCATTTACTTTCTGGAAGTCTGATCATAAATACTTACCTGAGAATGTCTTGGAGTGGAAGAATCCTACACATTGACCCGCTAAGCAATAAGTATAAAGATACTATTGGTAGCGAATAGAGATCAATGAAGTTACTTAGTCACGAAGCACATTTCTTTGTAAGTAGCGGGCGTAATGAAGGGGAACTACAATTGCTCTGGATGCTGTGGGATTTGGTGAGTATGTTTTTTTTTTTGCCATTTCAGGAAAAATTTATTAATTACCATGAAGCACGAGGAAATTTGGCTTCACCGCGAATCAAATTTTCCCTGAAATTAAGATCGAAGTCTACTTCGGATATTTCGATTCATTAAACACTAGTAGAGAATATAGAACAGAGAGATGAATTCCAGATACTACTTTCTAATAGTGTACCTTATATTATTAATTGAGTAAATCCCTAATACTGCTCACAACATTTCGAGTAGTGAAGATAACGCTAAGTAGGGTTACCTTTATAAGAAGTGTGTAGCAACTAACAGAGCAGAAGAATAAAGACATGATTGTAAGAGCGGGGAGAGCATAACTTAGAAGACGTGCAGTAACCTGAATTAAAGCAAGCTGGAACTAAGTTTAAATACATGTGCTGTAGCACATTTGGGAGCCACTGAGAACAAGTTCTGTGACATGTGCAGTGGAGGTTTAAACTCCAGGAACTAAGTACAGAGACATGCGCAGTGCGGGACTGTGCTTTCGGGAACTAAGTCTCCTGATATGCTCAGTGTAATCTCCCCTTAGGCAATAGTAAATGGATGGAGGGGGACCCTTAGTGACTTCACTGCTTGAGCCACCAATGTAACAAGACAATTAGTAACCAGAAGGCTAATTGTTAAAATGTGTGTAGACAGGCACATAATTGCTACAGCCAAGTAAACAACTCCCAGCAGGGATAACCAAGTGACAGTGACAGAGCAGTGGGAAATTTAACACGTGAGTATTGGGTAATTTATTATTGTATGCAATTTTCCCCTTGTGGCTATATCTGTCTGATCTAGACAATCCAGTCCTGCAAACTTAGACACAGCTAGTTCTAGTCACTGCGCTCTCTCTGTACTTTTTTGCTTGTGCTAGGTTCACACGTAGCAGATGGTTTACTGTGAATCACTGCGGTTGTGCAATGTGGTTTTTGGTTGTATGGTTTTTCCACGTGAAACCCTTTTTTATTTTTATTTTTTTTACGTTTCACCCATGAATACTTTGGAGCCAATAACCAAATCAGAATTGTGTACTGTTTGGGCAAATAGTATGTGATGCTCTTAACCCAGCTTTCCACCTTAGCGTGCTTTTTTAAACTTTATTTTTAATTGTGATTAGAGCTGAGCTAAGTTCTGAAATATTTGATTTGGCAGTTTCGTCGAATTTTCACAAGAAATTTGACTTGTTACGAATTAATTTGTCACAAATCACTATTTTAAAAACCCATTTAGCCTATCAATTAATGGGACCATTTTTAACAGCCAATTAGACAGAAGTGCACCTGTCTAACAGCCGTTAAAAGCAGTAGTACGCTAGTGTAATATGACCTTTTGGGTAAAAAAAAAAAATCACTTCGCGGCAAATCAACTTTTTCCTAAACTTTGGATCGAATTCCGCTTCAGATGCTTCGATTTGCTCAACACTAATTGTGATCATCATATCTGTTTTTTAATTGTGATCACCTAACTGTTTATAATTGTGATCATTTACACTGCTCAGTTCAATGATTATGATAGAATCAGATTTATAAGTGAGTTGGCTCGGACTGCCATAACTGGACAGGTGTATACTGTCCATTACATGTCTGTGGCAAATACTTTAAGAGTAGCACTTACTTTATCCTTGCTAGGAACCAAGTATTTGGTACACTAGAAACTGATCGCACTTTGTTAGTTTTAGGTCACTGATACTATTGTACAGCCGTCTATAATAGTGTTTTTCTGGAAATAAAATTTCGGTCCGATTAAACCGAATCAGGGGTCCAATTTCCCTGAACAGCTGTGAATGACATTCTGGTGTTCTCTGCCTCTGTTGTCTCTCTCTTTCTCTCTCTCTTCTATAGACTCCAATTTATTTGAAAAAAAAGTTCAGGTCTAATTTTGATTGTACATGTATAGAATTGATTCGCCCCTCTCTGAGCTATAGTCATATCTTTGTCATATTATCAACTATTTCCAAAATGATTCTGCAACAGACATTTTATAAGATGATATAGAAGCAAAATAAATATATATAATAACAAATACAGTAGGTGTCATGCAATCAATGATGCAAATGAAAGGAGCTGACTTTAAAATAATGGCCTATCCTTTTTATAGGCCATCAGTGTATGATCAGTAAGTGTTCGACAATGGGACAGCTTCCCATCAGCAGAATGATCTGTGGCACTCACTGATCTGTGGTTGTTTGTCCAAGTACTTACAGCTTTGTGGGTGTATATAGTACAGCTCATCCACCTTCATTTCTGAGGACTAAGGATAGATCATTATTTTCTAGTCTGGACAACCCTTTTACAAAATCTGGTCACACATCAGTACATCACACTCAGTAGATTGGAAAAATCTAGGACAGAAGGAAAAAACTGACACTACAATTTTGAGCTGTCTGAATTTCACCCATGATTATTCTGTAACTCTTGAGAAGTGGGTTTGTAAGATCCAGTAAGAGTGCAGATATGTGTGAAGTGGAAAATTATTAAAAATAAAAATGTTTAAGTATGTGTAATTATATGTGAACAAGCAAAGTATGAATATTAAGCTGCAATGTAAAGTTCTAGTCCTAAAAATATTTAACAATACATTTAGTTTTCATTTCAATGTTAAAAGTATCCAAAAATGACTTTAATAGGATTTCTCCAGCCATGCCAGCCTCAGAAAAATTGAATCAGTTATCTCCATAAACAGCCAATGTCATGGTTTCTGAGGATTTCATGAGTGCATGATGACCTGATTCTACTACTAAATTTAAACTTTTGTGTCAGCGGTGTGTCCAGTGAATGTCAAACAGTCATCGACCTTTACTGAAATCAGTTTATATTTTATTGTGAATTAGTTAAAAAAAAATTAAATGCTACTTCATTGGCATTCCTAAGAAATTTTGAATTTATTTAGCATTTTCTCTGAAATTAGCAAGAGAAAATGTTAAACGTTTCAGTAAAAAGAAAATCCTTGCTGGTGGTTTCAGGTGTGTTTCTCACATAATTATACCTGATGACTGATGTCTGTAAGGGTCTCCTCACGCGAGGACTCTGCAAATTAGGTCCATTCATCTGAGTGTGGTTTGCAGAAATCCATGTGCTTCCCGCCAAAACAACTTCATTCAGAAGAATGGAACTGATTTTCAGTATCAGAAAATTTCTGCATCAAGATCTGCTGTGTATAGTCACCCTACTGGCCAATTATTTTATTGCTATTGGATAATGTACTTTAAGAAACACAGGACCTTTTTTATCACATGATCTAATTTTGCAGGTCCTTGAGCTATATTGAGAGATGAGATGATAAATATCAGCACCATACAGACCAATAGTCAGTAGTAGAGAGATGAGCGAATTTTTTAAAAATTCGATTCGGCCGGTTCGCAGAATTTTCCGAAAAAATTTAGTTCAATCCGAATTTATTTGTGGTGAATCATGTTAAAAAACAGCTATTTCCTGACTAGAGAGAGCCTTTATAGTGGTGTAGAACAGTGTGCCTTTCAGTAACACGCATAGGGAGTGTTCTGTCTTCATACATGTTCACACAGTGTGCAGTCTGACATTCAGTGTAAACTATTCCTGTCTGCCAAATAAGAGGACTGTTTCTGTAGTTTAACTTGTTTATTGGCAAAACAGGAGTATTGATGTGGTAAAACTATAAGAATACAAATGACATGTATAAGAATAAAGCATAGCATGTATCAGCATACAGTATAGATGGCATGTAATATAACATTAACAGAGAAAGCACATGTCCCAAAATGTCTGCCTGTACATAGGATTGCATAGCTAACATTTAATAGCTACAACATGTTCCCTGAGTAATACTACAGCTAGCTAAACATCACTGCATAACATAATATCCCTGAGACAAGGTAGCTCTCACTCACCAGATATACTTGCACAAAGATGGTGGCGTTTAAGAAGAACTGTAAGGAACAGTTCTGCTGATGTCCTGTAGTCTGCATGAAGACTGGGCTTCTCCTTCCCAGAATGCATTGCACTCCCCACAATATGATAAACTTTATTAACAAGAAAACAAAGCACAGTACATTTTTACCACCGCTAGATGGTGCTGTTACCTAAATAGTAACTACAGAATACAGCAGATGTGATCTGTAATGATACTGCTGACACCCTCTCCCTCGACAGACTGTAGAGGGTTTCAGCAGTAAGTTTGTGTTGACATCACTGATTATTTTGCCTTTCCTTTGATCAGTCAGAACAATAACCCCCCAAAAAATGGATGCTGTCTGTGGAGCATCCGCCTTCACTCGGTCAGCATTTGGTCAGTAATCCATCAGTATTGCTAAAGCCCAAAAAAACAGGAGTAGATCCAAAACAGAGATGACACATGAATGTAATATTTGCATGTCTTCTCTGTTTTATACCCACTCCTGCTTTTGGCTAACAAATCATGACCCAATTCTGGTGCATAGGGACCATGTCATGGAGGCCTTACAGCTGTTACATAGACAGGATCCGTTGTGCGTCTAATTTTTCCTTCCTTCTGACAGATAAGAAGAAGGGTCAAATAAATGATGATGTCAACCAGGCCGAAAGGCAAAATAGTGGCCCATTTATAAAGTGGGGAGGGTGGGAACAGCATGAGAAGTCCACAGAGTGGCCCTATGACATAGTGGTGAGGTGTAAGCATCATGAGGAGACCACAGAGTGGCCCAATGACAGAGTCTGAAGGTGGCAGCAGCATCAGGAGGAGGCCACAGAGTGGCATAATGACAGTGTGGAGGTAGCAGCAGCATCAGGAGGTCAAAGAGTGGCACAATGACAGAATGTAGAGATGGCGACAGTAGCAGCATCAGGAGGAGGCCACAGGGTGGCACAATGACAGAGTGTGGAGGTGGCAACAACATCATCAGTAGGCCACAGAGTGGCACAATGACAGTCTGGAATTGGCAGCAGCAGCATCAGGAGACCACAGACTCGCCCAATAACAGAGTCTGGAGGAGGCCACAGAGTAGCACAATGACAATGTGGAGGTGGGAGCAGCAGCATCATGAGGCCACAGAGTGGCACAATGACCGTTTTCTTCACATCTTTAAACTGTAACTAAGTAATTTACTTAGTTGATATGTAAAAGAATCCTTTCATGTATGCAAACAGATTGTATATAGCCAGTATTGTCTAAAGGAGCTGTTTTACTGTTTCAAATAACACATGTGACTCATTCCAGTTTCATCTGGAATTTCCCGCCATGATGTTGCAAGCCGTTTACCAGGCTACAGCTAAGTCACGAATGAGGAAAGCAACTTTGACACCAGCTTTTGTGAATCAGATTTATTTTTACTGTAACAAGGTATTAAACAAAACCACAAAATGAACAAAGAATTAGGTTACATGCACCCAGCCGCAGCTGAGAACCCCTCTGCTGCACAGCAAGATGTCCCCTGGTGGATACCGAGACAGTTTGCCGTAATTTGCCTATTGGCGGATAGTGATGTCGCGAACATAAAATTTTCAGTTCGCGAACAGCGAACGCGAACTTCCGCAAATGTTCGCGAACTGGCGAACCGGGCGAACCGCCATAGACTTCAATAGACAGGCGAATTTTAAAACCCACAGGGACTCTTTCTGGCCACAATAGTGATGAGAAAGTTGTTTCAAGGGGTCTAACACCTGGACTGTGGCATGCCGGAGGGGGATCTATGGCAAAACTCCCATGGAAAATTACGTAGTGGACGCAGAGTCGGGTTTTAATCCATAAAGGGCATAAATCAACTAACATTCCTAAATTGTTTGGAATAACGTGCTTTAAAACATCCAGTGTGTGTATACGATCAGGTATGATGTTGTATCGATCAGGTAGTGTAAGGGTTACGCCCGCATCACAGACATTGACAGACCAAACTCCCCTTTTAATGCACCGCAAACAGTTCATTTGCACAACCGCAAACTCCCCATTTGCACAAGGTTGGATACCAAGCTAGCCACGTCCCGGTGATGTCATTGAAGGTTTCTTCCTCCACCCAGCCACGTACAACACCAAGGGTCCCCGAAAGGTCAATTGAATTGATTTTTCGAACGGGGAGATGGTTAAAAAAACGCTGGCTCCCTCCCCTTTGTTTTTATCCACGGTGACTGCGTCTGCGCCGTGCAATTTACTGTCACACCCGATATGAGTGGTATTTTCTGTAGTACTATTCTCATCAGTTTAATCCCTCTAACGTCCCCGACTCCCCAATCTGGGGGCCATTTATTAAACAGATTTTTCGGACGGGGAGATGGTTAAAAAAACGCTGGCTCCCTCCACTCTGTTTTAATCCACGGTGACTGCGTCTGCGCCGTGCAATTTACTGTCACACCCGATATGAGTGGTATTTTCTGTAGTACTATTCTCATCAGTTTAATCCCTCTAACGTCCCCAATCTGGGTGCCATTTATTGAATAGATTTTTCGAACGGGGAGATGGTTAAAAAAACGCTGGCTCCCTCCCCTTTGTTTTTATCCACGGTGACTGCGTCTGCGCCGTGCAATTTACTGTCACACCCGATATGAGTGGTATTTTCTGTAGTACTATTCTCATCAGTTTAATCCCTCTAACGTCCCCGACTCCCCAATCTGGGGGCCATTTATTAAACAGATTTTTCGGACGGGGAGATGGTTAAAAAAACGCTGGCTCCCTCCACTCTGTTTTAATCCACGGTGACTGCGTCTGCGCCGTGCAATTTACTGTCACACCCGATATGAGTGGTATTTTCTGTAGTACTATTCTCATCAGTTTAATCCCTCTAACGTCCCCAATCTGGGTGCCATTTATTGAATAGATTTTTCGAACGGGGAGATGGTTAAAAAAAACCTGGCTCCCTCCACTCTGTTTTAAACCACGGTGACTGCGTCTGCGCCGTGCAATTTACTGTCACACCCGATATGAGTGGTATTTTCTGTAGTACTATTCTCATCAGTTTAATCCCTCTAACGTCCCCAATCTGGGTGCCATTTATTGAATAGATTTTTCGAACGGGGAGATGGTTAAAAAAACGCTGGCTCCCTCCACTCTGTTTTAAACCACGGTGACTGCATCTGCGCCGTGCAATTTACTGTCACACCCGATATGAGTGGTATTTTCTGTAGTACTATTCTCATCAGTTTAATCCCTCTAACATCCCCAATCTGGGGGCCATTTATTAAATAGATTTTTTGAACGGGGAGATGGTTAAAAAAACGCTGGCTCCCTCCACCGATATGAGTGGTATTTTCTGTAGTATTATTCTCATCAGTTTAATCCCTGTTACGTCCCATATCAGGAATTGCCTTTTATGAAAAAAAATTTAGGCCGGGTACCTTCGACTGCCTTCACAGTGACAGACCAAACTCTCATACACTAAACTGAATTGATTTCAGGAACCGGGAGATGGAAAAAGCAGCTTGGTCGGTCCTCTTACTCCCAAATTGGGGCACTGCGCGTGCACAGAGCAATGTGCTGTGACACCCTATATGAGTGGTGTCTTAACTAGTACTATTGCTATCAGTTTAATCCCTGTTACGGACCCTATCCGGTCGAATTGATTAACCATTGTCGAATCCCCCATTGACATCCCCCTTATAAGCTGTGTAAAGCATATTTTTTAGTTTGGTTTTGAACTGCTGCATCCTTTCCGACTTTTGGTAATTTGGTAACATTTCTGCCACTTTCTGCTTATACCGGGGGTCTAGTAGCGTGGCCACCCGATCGCTTTTGGTCTGACCATAATGAAGCAACGGCCTTATCATCTGGGGTGTGGCAACATTGCCAACACACTTTTATAGAGGTGATGATGATTGCTTCATTGTGATACGCAAGCCCCTTCACCACAACAAGGTAACGATCACGAAGGGGAATTGACACTTGTATGTGCCTTTTTTTTTTGGTTTGTTTTTGCAGCCACAGTGCTGCACCATAGGACAGAAAAATTAGGCATGTACACATGCCTGAAAAATAATGGCACTGTTGCAGACGCTATTGTAGCAGCGGCCGGAAAAATTTATGTTTTCCAGGCAGAAAAGTGACTAAAACATTACGGCTTGAACCCTAGTTGGTGGTTATGTTTTCCAGGCAGAAAAGTGACTAAAACATTACGGCTTGAACCCTAGTTGGTGGTGGAGAATTCACGAAAGTCATCCGGTATGCAGACATTAAATACAGCAGCGTGGGGACCATTTTGAGGCCAAGGCATGTAATCAGGCCTTTTGTTAGTCAAACGTATCCCCCACTGTCAGTCCCTTCGGGATCCATGCCTCATTCATCTTTATGAAGGTGAGGTAATCAACACTTTTTTGACCGAGGCGACTTCTCTTGTCAGTGACAATGCCTCCTGCTGCACTGAAGCTCCTTTCTGACAGGACACTTGAAGCAGGGCAGGCCAGAAGTTCTATCGCAAACTGGGATAGCTCAGGCCACAGGTCAAGCCTGCACACCCAGTAGTGAAGGGGTTCATTGCTCCTCAGAGTGTCGATATCTGCTGTTAAGGCGAGGTAGTCTGCTACCTGTCGGTCGAGTCGTTCTCTAAGGCTGGATCCCGAAGGGCTGTGGCGATGAGTAGGACTGAAAAAGCTCCGCATGTCCTCCATCAACAACACATCTGTAAATCGTCCAGTCCTTGCCGCCGTGGTAGGAGGAGGATTACACTCACCTCTTCCCCTGTTAGATTCCCGTTGTGCTGTGACATCTCCCTTATAAGCTGTGTAAAGCATATTTTTTAGTTTGGTTTTGAACTGCTGCATCCTTTCCGACTTTCGGTAATTTGGTAACATTTCTGCCACTTTCTGCTTATACCGGGGGTCTAGTAGCGTGGTCACCCAGTACAGATCGTTCTCCTTTATCCTTTTTATACGTGGGTCCCTCAACAGACATGACAGCATGAAAGACCCCATTTGAACAAGGTTGGATGCAGAGCTTCTCATTTCCCGTTCCTCGTCCTCACTGATGTCATTGACGGTCTGTTCTTCCCCCCAGCCACGTACAACACCATGGGTCCCAGATAGGTGACAACAACGAGCACCCTGGGGTGCCTGCTGTGGTTGGTCTTCCTCCTCCTCAAAGCCGCCACATTCCTCCTCTGACTCCTCTTCCTCATACTCCTCTTCCAGCGTTGCTGCAGGTCCGGCAAGCGATGATGACAAGGCTGTTTCTGGTGGTGATGGTGACCACAACTCTTCCTCTTCCTCTTCACGCTCATCTACAGCCTGATCCAGAACTCTTCGCAGGGCACGCTCCAGGAAGAAAACAAATGGGATGAGGTCGCTGATGGTGCCTTCGGTGCGACTGACTAGGTTTGTCACCTCCTCAAAAGGACGCATAAGCCTACAGGCATTGCGCATGAGTGTCCAGTAACGTGGCAAAAAGATTCCCAGCTCCGCAGAGGCTGTCCTAGCACCCCGGTCATACAAATACTCGTTGACGGCTTTTTCTTGTTGGAGCAGGCGGTCGAACATTAGGAGTGTTGAATTCCAACGTGTCGGGCTGTCGCATATCAAGCGCCTCACTGGCATGTTGTTTCGCCGCTGAATATCGGAAAAGTGCGCCATGGCCGTGTAGGAACGCCTGAAATGGCCACACACCTTCCTGGCCTGCTTGAGGACGTCCTGTAAGCCTGGGTACTTAGACACAAAACGTTGTACGATGAGATTCAACACATGTGCCATGCACGGCACATGTGACAACTTGCCCAAATTTAATGCCGCCAACAGATTGCTTCCATTGTCACACACCACTTTGCCGATCTCCAGTTGGTGCGGGGTCAGCCACTGATCCACCTGTGCGTTCAGGGCGGACAGGAGTGCTGGTCCTGTGTGGCTCTCTGCTTTCAGGCAAGTCAACCCCAAGATAGCGTTACACTGTCGTATCCGGGATGTGGAATAGCCCCTGGGGAGCTGGGGGGAATCAGTTGATGTGCAGCCAGACGCCGCAGCAGAAGAGGACTCAGCCGAGGAGGAAATTAAAGAGGATGGAGTAGGAGTAGAGGAGGTGGCAGTAGGTCTGCCTGCAAGTCGTGGTGGTGTCACCAACTCCGCTGCAGAGCCACGCATTCCATGCTTGTCAGCCGTCAGCAGGTTGACCCAATGCGCAGTATACGTGATATACCTGCCCTGACCGTGCTTTGCAGACCAGGTATCAGTGGTCAGA
The DNA here is from genome assembly GCF_905171765.1 of Bufo bufo. Taxonomy (NCBI): domain Eukaryota; kingdom Metazoa; phylum Chordata; class Amphibia; order Anura; family Bufonidae; genus Bufo; species Bufo bufo. The sequence goes on along the minus strand of NC_053393.1, from coordinate 399,077,621 downwards.
TGGACCCTTGCCCCAACACTGTATGCCAGAGATGCCATGACTTCCTTTTCAATGACATGGTAGAGGTTTGGGATTGCCTTTTTTGAAAAAAAATTTCGTCCGGGTACCTTCCACTGTGGTGTCCCAATAGCGACAAATTTTTTGAAGGCCTCAGACTCTACCAGCTGGTATGGTAAAAGCTGGCGGGCTAAGAGTTCCGTCAAGCCAGCTGTCAGTCGCCGGGCAAGGGGGTGACTTTGTGACATTGGCTTCTTATGCTCAAACATGTCCTTGACAGACACCTGACTGTGGGCAGATGAGCAGGAACTGCTGAAGGTGAGAGATGGAGTGGCGGGTGGTTGAGAGGGGGCAGGGAGGACAGCAGTGGTTGACGTGGCTGAAGATGCAGGACCAGGAGGAGCATGGTGGCTTTGAGTTTGTGTGCTGCTTGTACTCATGTGTTGATCCCATAGGCGTTTGTGATGTGAGATCATGTGCCTTCGCAAAGCAGTTGTACCAAGGTGGGTGTTGGACTTCCCACGACTCAGTTTCTTTTGGCACAGGTTGCAAATGGCATTGCTTTTATCAGAGGCAGACACACAAAAAAAATGCCACACTGCTGAGCTTTGCAATGACGGCATTCTAGTGGTGGCAACAGCATGCGTTGACTGGCGTGCTGTCTGGCTGACCCCAGGTGCCGATACATGCTGTCTGACTGTGCCACTAACTCCTTGCGACGACCTCCCCCTGCTTCCAACTCGTCTCCTCATTCTCTCTGTCTCCCCTTCAGAACTTTCCCCCTCTTCTTCTCTTCGAGCAGGCACCCACGTGGCATCCGTGGACACATCGTCATCATCAACCGCTTCACTTGTATCTGACACCTCAGCAAAGGAAGCAGCAGCGGGTACAACATCATCATCATCACACTGTACGTCCATGTGTGTAATCCTGCCTGACTGAGACATATCCCCGTAATCTACATCATCTGGCAATAATGGTTGCGCATCACTAATTGCATCCAACTGATGTGTAAATAACTCCTCTGACGGATCAAGTGAAGCGGCTGTGGTGGCTGTGGTGGTAGTGGCGACGGGCGGGTGCGTGGTAACTTGAGAGCAGGTGACCGAAGCTGAGTTGGAGGAGGATGGTGCGTCAAGGTTCTTAGCGGAAGCTGTTGAAGATTGGGTGTCCTGTCTAAGCCAGTCAACTACGTCCTCTGAATTTTTCGGGTTCAGGGTACGTGGCCTCTGAAAACTGGGCATTATTCCAGGGACAGTGGAAATCACAGCACCACGACCACGACGGCCCCTGCGGGGTGGCCTGCCTCTGCCTGTCATTTTTTTTTTAGATAAGTGGTACTACGCGTGCTAGGTACTGTGCCACCCGGTATGAGTGGTTGGCACTGGCAGTGGGCACACTACAGTCTGTGGAAGTGGGCCTGACACACACTGGCAGCAGGCAAGCAACTGAATTTAGACTACTGTCTAAAAATTAAATGCCTTATTTATCGGCAAGCTACTGTGCCACCCGGTATCAGTGGTTGGCACTGGCAGTGGGCACACTACAGTCAGTGGAAGAGGGCCTGACACACACTGGCAGCAGGCAAGCAACTGAAATTACACTAAAGTGTAAAAATTAAATGCCTTATTTATCGGCAAGCTACTGTGCCACCCGGTATGAATGGTTGGCACTGGCAGTGGGCACACTACAGTCAGTGGAAGAGGGCCTGACACACACTGGCAGCAGGCAAGCAACTGAATTTAGACTACTGTCTAAAAATTAAATGCCTTATTTATCGGCAAGCTACTGTGCCACCCGGTATCAGTGGTTGGCACTGGCAGTGGGCACACTACAGTCAGTGGAAGCGGGCCTGACACACACTGGCAGCAGGCAAGCAACTGAAATTACACTAAAGTGTAAAAATTAAATGCCTTATTTATCGACAAGCTACTGTGCCACCCGGTATCAGTGGTTGGCACTGGCAGTGGGCACACTACAGTCAGTGGAAGCGGGCCTGACACACACTGGCAGCAGGCAAGCAACTGAATTTAGACTACTGTCTAAAAATTAAATGCCTTATTTATCGGCAAGCTACTGTGCCACCCGGTATCAGTGGTTGGCACTGGCAGTGGGCACACTACAGTCAGTAGAAGCGGGCCTGACACACACTGGCAGCAGGCAAGCAACTGAAATTACACTAAATTGTAAAAATTAAATGCCTTATTTATCGGCAAGCTACTGTGCCACCCGGTATGAGTGGTTGGCACTGGCAGTGGGCACACTACAGTCAGTGGAAGAGGGCCTGACACACTGACTGGCAGCAGGCAAGCAACTGAATTTAGACTACTGTCTAAAAATTAAATGCCTTATTTATCGGCAAGCTACTGTGCCACCCGGTATCAGTGGTTGGCACTGGCAGTGGGCACACTACAGTCAGTGGAAGCGGGCCTGACACACACTGGCAGCAGGCAAGCAACTGAAATTACACTAAAGTGTAAAAATTAAATGCCTTATTTATCGGCAAGCTACTGTGCCACCCGGTATGAGTGGTTGGCACTGGCAGTGGGCACACTACAGTCAGTGGAAGAGGGCCTGACACACTGACTGGCAGCAGGCAAGCAACTGAATTTAGACTACTGTCTAAAAATTAAATGCCTTATTTATCGGCAAGCTACTGTGCCACCCGGTATCAGTGGTTGGCACTGGCAGTGGGCACACTACAGTCAGTGGAAGCGGGCCTGACACACACTGGCAGCAGGCAAGCAACTGAAATTACACTAAAGTGTAAAAATTAAATGCCTTATTTATCGGCAAGCTACTGTGCCACCCGGTATCAGTGGTTGGCACTGGCAGTGGGCACACTACAGTCAGTAGAAGCGGGCCTGACACACACTGGCAGCAGGCAAGCAACTGAAATTACACTAAAGTGTAAAAATTAAATGCCTTATTTATCGGCAAGCTACTGTGCCACCCAGTATGAGTGGTTGGCACTGGCAGTGGGCACACTACAGTCAGTGGAAGAGGGCCTGACACACACTGGCAGCAGGCAAGCAACTGAATTTAGACTACTGTCTAAAAATTAAATGCCTTATTTATCGGCAAGCTACTGTGCCACCCGGTATCAGTGGTTGGCACTGGCAGTGGGCACACTACAGTCAGTGGAAGCGGGCCTGACACACACTGGCAGCAGGCAAGCAACTGAATTTAGACTACTGTCTAAAAATTAAATGCCTTATTTATCGGCAAGCTACTGTGCCACCCGGTATCAGTGGTTGGCACTGGCAGTGGGCACACTACAGTCAGTTGAAGTCGGCCTGACACACACTAGCAGCAGGCAAGCAGCTGAAATTACATTAAAGTGTAAAAATTAAATGCCTTTTTTAAGCAAAGTCCTGTGCCAGCCGGTATGAGTGGTGGGCACTGGCAGTGGGCACACTACAGTCAGTGGAAGTCAGCCTGACACACACTGGCAGGCAACTAACCTTAGATTAAAGTGTAAAAATTAAGTGCCTATTTTTTAAGCAAAGTCCTGTGCCACTCGGTATGACAGGGGTGGGCACTGGCAGTGGGCACACTACAGTCAGTTGAAGTCGGCCTGACACACACTAGCAGCAGGCAAGCAGCTGAAATTACACTAAAGTGTAAAATTTAAATGCCTTTTTTATGCAAAGTCCTGTGCCAGCCGGTATGAGTGGTGGGCACTGGCAGTGGGCACACTACAGTCAGTGGAAGTCAGCCTGACACACACTGGCAGGCAACTAACCTTAGATTAAAGTGTAAAAATTAAGTGCCTATTTTTTAAGCAAAGTCCTGTGCCACTCGGTATGACAGGGGTGGGCACTGGCAGTGGGCACACTACAGTCAGTTGAAGTCGGCCTGACACACACTAGCAGCAGGCAAGCAGCTGAAATTACATTAAAGTGTAAAAATTAAATGCCTTTTTTAAGCAAAGTCCTGTGCCAGCCGGTATGAGTGGTGGGCACTGGCAGTGGGCACACTACAGTCAGTGGAAGTCAGCCTGACACACACTGGCAGGCAACTAACCTTAGATTAAAGTGTAAAAATTAAGTGCCTATTTTTTAAGCAAAGTCCTGTGCCACTCGGTATGACAGGGGTGGGCACTGGCAGTGGGCACACTACAGTCAGTTGAAGTCGGCCTGACACACACTAGCAGCAGGCAAGCAGCTGAAATTACACTAAAGTGTAAAAATTAAATGCCTTTTTTATGCAAAGTCCTGTGCCAGCCGGTATGAGTGGTGGGCACTGGCAGTGGGCACACTACAGTCAGTGGAAGTCAGCCTGACACACACTGGCAGGCAACTAACCTTAGATTAAAGTGTAAAAATTAAGTGCCTATTTTTTAAGCAAAGTCCTGTGCCACTCGGTATGACAGGGGTGGGCACTGGCAGTGGGCACACTACAGTCAGTTGAAGTCGGCCTGACACACACTAGCAGCAGGCAAGCAGCTGAAATTACATTAAAGTGTAAAAATTAAATGCCTTTTTTAAGCAAAGTCCTGTGCCAGCCGGTATGAGTGGTGGGCACTGGCAGTGGGCACACTACAGTCAGTGGAAGTCAGCCTGACACACACTGGCAGGCAACTAACCTTAGATTAAAGTGTAAAAATTAAGTGCCTATTTTTTAAGCAAAGTCCTGTGCCACTCGGTATGACAGGGGTGGGCACTGGCAGTGGGCACACTACAGTCAGTTGAAGTCGGCCTGACACACACTAGCAGCAGGCAAGCAGCTGAAATTACATTAAAGTGTAAAAATTAAATGCCTTTTTTAAGCAAAGTCCTGTGCCAGCCGGTATGAGTGGTGGGCACTGGCAGTGGGCACACTACAGTCAGTGGAAGTCAGCCTGACACACACTGGCAGGCAACTAACCATAGATTAAAGTGTAAAAATTAAGTGCCTATTTTTTAAGCAAAGTCCTGTGCCACTCGGGATGACAGGGGTGGGCACTGGCAGTGGGCACACTACAGTCAGTTGAAGTCGGCCTGACACACACTGGCAGGCAACTAACCTTAGATTAAAGTGTAAAAATGAAGTGCCTTTTTTTTAAGCAAAGTCCTGTGCCACACGGGATGACAGGGGTGGGCACTGGCAGTGGGCACACTACAGTCAGTTGAAGTCGGCCTGACACACACTAGCAGCAGGCAAGCAGCTGAAATTACACTAAAGTGTAAAAATTAAATGCCTTTTTTATGCAAAGTCCTGTGCCAGCCGGTATGAGTGGTGGGCACTGGCAGTGGGCACACTACAGTCAGTGGAAGTCAGCCTGACACACACTGGCAGGCAACTAACCTTAGATTAAAGTGTAAAAATTAAGTGCCTTTTTTTAAGCAAAGTCCTGTGCCACACGGAATGACAGGGGTGAGCACTGGCAGTGGGCACACTACAGTCTGTGGGCCTGCAGCTCCTCACACACAGGCAGGCCAGGCAACTGCAATATGTATATAAAGGAAAAAAAAAAAGCAGACTAATGTTGCAGCCCTAAAAAGGGCTTTTTGGGGTGCTGTCAGGACGCTGTCCTTACAGCAGAGATCAGATGAGTCTTTCAGGACTGGAGTGGACACTGAATTCACTAGCCTAGCTATCGATTTCCCAATTAAATCAGCAGCAGTTACAGTCTCCCTCCTCTCACTAAGACTGCAGCTTCAGAATGAATCTAAAATGGATGCTGTGCAGGAGGTGGGAGGGTCTGGGAGGGAGGGTATGCTGCTGATTGGCTGGAATGTGTCTGCTGACTGTGAGGTACAGGGTCAAAGTTTGCTCAATGATGATGTATAGGGGGCGGACCGAACATCGCATGTGTTCGCCCGGCAGAGGCGAACGCGAACAAGCTATGTTCGCCGGGAACTGTTCGCCGTCGGATAGTTCGGGCCATCTCTATTGGCGGACACAACGAGAACTTTCCCATCGTACCTGTTATTACCCTTTGCAGAACACAAACGATTGTGTGTATGCTTAGTTCGGGGTCATCTGCGGTACAGCACAGCAGGTTACAAACTTATCACTTCTCTGCAATATTTTCCCCGCCTCCTTTACATAACTGGTATACTAACACGTGTTCAAATGTTACTTCCTTAATGAAGACACTAAATAGGTTTGTAGTCATGGAATATTGCTCTCAGTATGCAATGTCTCTTTAAGTAGCAGAGTCTTTGTACTAACGGTAGCAATACTTTTGGCCTGATACACTGCAATGACTCTGACTGACTAACTACAGGCCTAATCTTTAGGTGCCAAATATCACTAGGCGGTGCGTGCATGATATTACTAACCCTGGTCTTGATCTGTGTCCGATGATGCCTTCCAACTGAACAACGACAAGTCCTTTCAGCAACAATGAGGTACTGCAGGTGAGGGAGTTCTCCGTTTCTCAGCTCCTATCAGCCTTCCTGAAAAACAATTCCTCCGGACAGGATCTGTCTTGGACGGTGATTACTCAGCTGCTGTTCCTGAAGCTCTAGGATGCACTGACACCCTGGATGCGATTCAGTTTACACACAGTCTCTTGCAAGATGTCTGCTCTCCTGCTTCCTGTTTCTTGCTTCTCCAACTCAGCTCCACCTCCTATGAATATGCAAAACCTCGCAGTCTGTTAGCAGTGTGGAGAAACAGCGGCCTCTTGTTGTAGAAACTTAGAATGACAATTATATTGAGAGCTGCTTCAAAATTTCACAATGTCTCATAAATACATGTACTGTTGAATAAAGAAATCAGATGTTTGACCATTCAGGCTTCAGTGCAGAGTGGTTGAATATCTCCCAGCTGGAAGAGAGAATATTCACTGCAAGGGAGTGAAAATTCAAGGGTGGAGGTCTGGGATCTCAGTGTGTAACTATCTCAAAGCCACCTCGGATCTGAAAAAGCTTTCAACAGGTGAGTACTATTTGGGGTAACTATGGCCCCCACCGCACTAAACACCCGCTCTGATGCAACACTACTGGCCGGGCAGGACAGCTTTTCCAGGGGAAACTCTGCCAGTTGCGGCCACAAATCAAGTTTGGCTGCCCAGTAGTTCAGCGGATCTTCAATGTGGGCTGGCAGGGTGCTGTCCAAGTATGCCACCACATGCTGGTTCAGGTCCTGCTCCAGGTTTAGCTGCTGCTGCTGCTGGTGAGTAGTTTCTTCACTTGGCGGGTAAAGAAAGCTGCTCATCAGCGACTCTAGAGTCAAGTTGCTGCTGATGGAGCTAAAACTGCTCCTACTCCCCCACCCTGCCATAGCATCCATGGCAGAGGAACGTGAGCGCAGAGGGCCCCTCTGGTCAGACCTGCAAGAGGATGGCTGATGGCCCAGATAGGCAGCGGCCAACTGACTACATAGGATGTCTCTATAGTAGTTCAGATTGTCCTCACTCTCAGCGGGTGTAAAAAAGGCCCCCATTTTGGACCGATAGCGAGGGTCCAACAAGGTGGAGAGCCAGAGGTTATTCCTTTGCCGAATGGTGACACGGAGGGACTCGGAGGGACTCCCTGCCTCTATCTCCATTGTATACTGCCACGGTGTGTCTGGGTCCTCTGCCTCATCTACCTCATTGCCCTGTAGCTCCTCTGGCTGCTCCTGCTCCTCCTCTCCTGTCACCTGCGTAGAAAAAGCATCCAATTTGCTACACATTGCTTGTGCTCCAATGTCCTCCTCCTCCTTTAGTTCAGCCCCCACAGGGCTCATCTGGCCATGAGATGTAGGTGCCACGTCTCCAGTACCCTGACCAGCCAGATTTACCACCATCTGTTCCAGGACATGAAGCAGTGGAATTACGTTGTTCATCCTGTAGTTCTGGCGACTGAGAAATAACGTGGCCTCCTCAAGGGGCCTAAGCAAACGACAGGTGTCACGCATGAGCTGCCACTGGCTGACATCAAAATTACACAGGGGAGTACTTCTGTCCACTTGGATTATCAAGAAATCGTTTATGGCCTTTCTCTGCTTGTATAGGCGGTCCAACATATGGAGTGTGGAATTCCAACGGGTGGAAACGTCGCATATCAGCCTATGTTGGGGGATGCCGTTCTTCCGCTGCAGCTCAAGAAGGGTGTGATTTGCGGTCTACGAATGGCTAAAGTGCATGCGAAGTTTACTGCCCATTTTTATGATGTCTTGCAGATGGGTGGAAGACTTCAGGAACCGCTTGACAACCACGTTGAACACGTGTGCCATACATGGTGCATGGCTCAGCCCTCTTTGACGCAGCTTCAATACCATGTTCTTCCCGTTGTCGGTCACCATGGTTCTGATTTTGAGTTGTTGCAGAGAAAGCCAGGATTAGATTTCTTAATGAAGGACATAGAGCAGTTCCTCCCCTGTCTGACTCAGTTTTCCCAGGCAAACGAGGTGCAGAACAGCATGACACCACCATGCCCTGCACATGTGGTATGCTGGAGGGCACTGTGAATTGTCCCTGCAGTGAAGGCTGAGGACACGGTGGAGGATGAGGTGGAAGAGGCGGACATTGCTGCAGGACCAACTACGTGACAGCTCCACACGTCGGCGCTGCCGTGCACTTTGACAGACACCAACAGGCTCAAGGACTGGCCCACCATCTGTTCTACATATATGTGCAGGGCTGGTACTGCCTTTTTGGCAAAGAAATGCCGGCTTGGGACTCTCCACCTCTGCTCTGCACAAGCCATCAGTTCTCTGAAAGGTGCAGAGTCCACCACTTGGAAAGGTAGGGACTGCAGCACCAGCAACTTAGACTGGAGCACGTTCAGCTTCTGTGCCATTGCATGAGTGCACGAATACTGTTGTCTCTTTGCAATCGCTTCGGTGATCGATTGCTGACAGAATGACTGATGAGGAGTAGGAGGGTGAGGAGCAGGAGCATTAGGACCAGTGGATGATGGGAAGGACAGACAGCTCCCTTTGGCTGAGGTGGTGGAGCCTTGACTACCTGAAACCGGGTGCGTGCCACTTGGTGATGCAGCGGTTGCTGCAGCAGGCTGGACCCATACATCGGAGCCACGGTTCTCCCAGGCCTTTTTATGGTGACGCTGCATATGGGCCGTGGTGCCAACATTGATACCCTGGCCAGGCTTCATCTTCTGCCCACAGATTCTACGTATGGCCATGTCCACCTCCTCTGGCGACTTAGCAAAAAACTGCCTGACTGACTGCTACCGCTGCTGCCTTTGTGAACCTGTGCATCACTACTTCACGGGCAGGTAGGCTCCTGCATAATCTACCCCAGGCACGTTTGGCTCCCGACCCTTCCACTGCTGCCACCCTGCTGACTCCCGGCCACGCTAGCGACTTGCTGGCTCTGCTGCCACCTCACGGGCAAGCTGCCACCCTCTTCTCCCTATGATCATGTAGCCCCTTCGTCACCTGGCTCCCAAGTGCGATCAGCTACATCATCATCGAGTACTTTCTGCACGTCACTGATGTCCTCCACAACCGTCTCTGGGTCAGGAGCATGACCGCTCGCAACACCAGCTCCCACGCCACTCTCCTCATCATTACTTGCCCGCCTAGTGGAGGAAGCAGCGGATGTCTCCTCCGCATCTTGTCTTGCCTGTAACATAGTAACATAGTAACATAGTACATAAGGCCGAAAAAAGACATTTGTCCATCCAGTTCAGCCTGTTATCCTGCAAGTTGATCCAGAGGAAGGCAAAAAAAAAACTGTGAGGTAGAAGCCAATTTTCCCCACTTTAGGGGAATAAAAAATTCCTTCCCGACTCCAATCAGGCAATCAGAATAACTCCCTGGATCAACGACCCCTCTCTAGTAGCTATAGCCTCTAATATTATTACACTCCAGAAATACATCCAGGCCCCTCTTGAATTCCTTTATTGTACTCACCATCACCACCTCCTCAGGCAGAGAGTTCCATAGTCTCACTGCTCTTACCGTAAAGAATCCTTTTCTATGTTTGTGTAAAAACCTTCTTTCCTCCAGACGCAGAGGATGTCCCCTCGTCACAGTCACAGTCCTGGGGATAAATAGATGATGGGATAGATCTCTGTACTGACCCCTGATATATTTATACATATTAATTAGATCTCCCCTCAGTCGTCTTTTTTCTAAAGTGAATAACCCTAATTTTGATAATCTTTCAGGGTACTGTAGTTGCCCCATTCCAGTTATTACTTTAGTTGCCCTCCTCTGGACCTTCTACAGCTCTGCTATGTCTGCCTTGTTTACAGGAGCTCAGAACTGTACACAGTACTCCATGTGTGGTCTGACTAGCGATTTGTAAAGTGGTAGAACTATGTTCTTATCACGGGCATCTATGCCCCTTCTGATGCAACCCATTATCTTATTGGCCTTGGCAGCAGCTGCCTGACACTGGTTTTTGCAGCTTAGTTTGCTGTTTATTAAAATTCCTAGATCCTTTTCCATGTCAGTGTTACCGAGTATGTACGGGTGACTTGCATTATTCCTGACTGTCTTCTAGTAACTTGTCCTCACTGTATAGTGGAGCTTAGCCCACAGCATACAAAACTTCTCTGACTGAGGGAACAGAAAAGGACAGAGACAGGTTGAGGACGGGTGAGGGCACAGGCCCCTACTCCAGGGCCATGCCAACTAAGGGTTGTGTCTGACTAACCCACTGACTCCTGTCTGAAGTCGAAGATCGAGTCAACCATTCAAGAACCGCTGGGTTGCTCGTCATGACATGACCACTAGCTGATATTGGGAGCTCCGGCCTCTCGAAGCGACCCCTGCTGCCACGGCCCCTTACTCTGCTGCTACCTCTGCCTGCGCCAGAAACAATTAATCCTCTCCCACTCCCCTGTGAACTCCCACTCCCTGGCAATTCTCTGTCTGACATACTGTTAGATCAAATAAATACATAAAAAGGAAATTAAAACACCCCAGAAAAGTCTGTAATTTTCTCACTACACTACACAACGGCTAATAACCCCCTTTACCCCCCCCCCCCCCCCCCACTAATGCACACAAAAAAGGGCTTTAAAACATATAACTGCACCGCTGAACGGCAAATATATTTTTTCTTTTTACACTAATACACACCACAACAGGCTTTAGAACATACAGTCCTGATCAAAAGTTTAAGACCACTTGAAAAATGGCAAAAACACATATTTTACATTGTTGGATCTTAACAAGGTTCCAAGTAGAGCTTCAACATGCAACAAGAAGAAATGAGAGTGAGACAAAACATTATTTGAGAATTCAATAAATTGAAAATAACGATTAAACTGAAACAGGCTGTTTTTCAGCTGATCAAAATTTTAGGACTACATGCCTTTAAAAGGCCAAATCTGTGCAAAGATGTGGATTCATTGTCATTTTCTGTCAGGTAGTCACACGTTGTGATGGCAAAGGCAAAAAAACTCTCCCTTTTTGAACATTGTCGGGTTGTTAAACTGCATAAGCAGGGTCTCTAACAGCGTGCCATCGCTGCTGAGGTGGGACGCAGTAAGACATTTGGAATTTCTTAAATGATCCTGAGGGTTATGGAACAAAAAAGTCAAGTGGAAGACCCAAAAAAATGTCATCAGCACTGAGCCGGAGGATCCAATTGGCTTTCCATCAAGACACTGGACGATCCTCGACCCAAATTAAGGCCCATACTGGGGCTGACTGCAGCCCCATAAACATCAGACGGCATCTGAGACTGAAGGGCTTCAAAAACAAAAAACGACTTCAAAGACCTCGTCTCCTTGAACGCCACAGAACTGCTAGTTTGGACTTTGCAAGAGAGCACCAAACATGGGACATTCAAACGTGGAAGAAAGTTTTATTCTCTGATGAGAAAAAATGTAACCTTGATGGTCCTGATGGTTTCCAACGTTACTAGCATGACAAGCAGATCCCACCTGAGGTGTTTTCTATGCGCCACAGTGGAGGAGGCGTCATAATGGTCTGGGGTGCTTTTTCCTTCAGTGAAACAATGGAGCTTCAGGAAGTGCAGGGGCGTCAAACGGCTATGTTCAGATGTTGCAGAGAGCATTCCTCATGACTGAGGGCCCTCGTCTGTGTGGTAACGATTGAGTTTTTCAACAGGACAAGGCTACAGTACACAATGCCCGCAGGACAAGGGACTTCTTCCAGGAGAATAACATCACTCTTTTGGCCCATCCTACGTGTTCCCCTGATCTAAATCCAATTGAGAACCTTTGGGGATGGATGGCAAGGGAAGTTTACAAAAATGGACAACAGTTCCAAACAGTAGATGGCCTTCGTGCGCCTGTCTTCACCACTTGTTCCCACTCACCTCATGGAAACGCTTGCATCAAGCATGCCGAAACAAATTTTTGAAGTGATAAACAATAACGACAGAGCTACTCATTACTGAGTTCATGTTTGGAAGTTGGATTTCTGTTTTGAAGGGGTTTCATTTTTTTTTGGAGGTGTGGTCCTAAACTTTTGATTAGCTGAAAAACAGCCTGTTTCAGTTTATTCGTTGTTTTCATTAAATTGAATACTCAAAAAATGTTTTGTTTCACTCCTATTTCTTCTTGTTGCATGTTGAAGCTCTACTTGGAACCTTGTTAAGATCCAGCCATGCTAAATGTGTTTTTTTGCCATTTTTCAAGTGGTCTTAAACTTTTGATCAGGACTGTACAACTGCACCGCTGAACGGCAAATATATTTTTTCTTTTTCCACTAATACACACCACAAAAGGCTTTAGAACATATGACTGCTCCGCTGAGTGGTAAATATATTTTTTCTTTTTTTTACTAATACATGCCACAAAAGGCTTTAGAACATATAACTGCACCGCTGAACGGCAAATATATATTTTCTTTTTCCACTAATACACACCACAAAAGGCTTTAGAAAGTATATCTGTACCGCTGAACGGAAAATATATTTTTTCTTTTTTCACTAATACATGCCACAAAAGGCTTTAGAACATATAACTGTAAATAGATTTTTTTCCCCACTAATACACTCCACAAAAGGCTTTAGAACATATAACTGCACCACTGAACGGCAAATATATTTTTTCTTTTTCCACTAATACACGCCACAAAAGGCTTTGGAACATATAACTGCACCACTGAACGACAAATATATTTTTATTTTTCCACTAATACATGCCACAAAAGGCTTTAGAACATATAACTGCACCGCTGAATGGCAAATATATTTTCCTTTTGCCGCTAATACACAACAAAAAGGGGTGTAATTTTAGTACTTCACCACACAACGGCTAATAAGTCCTTTTTTCCCATTAATACAAGCCAAAAAATGCTTTAGAACATATAACTGCACCGCACAAGGGCAAATAGGACATAGAAATATTTCCTTATAATAAACCCTGTTAATGGCTGTAACACCCCAATGACAAGAACGGTTTGCTGGAATTACAAAGCTGTATAATGGCAATTTGGGTCCCCAGTCAGTGCAGCAAGGTGTAATAGGATTGTTCCTATTTCCCAGGCTGTAACCTCCCCTACTGTACCCTGTTCAACATACATGCTGTGGAATGATTCCTCCCTAACTTTTCTCTACATCTTGAATAATCTTTCCCTGCACTTGTAAATAATTTTTTTAGCACAATGAAGTTTTTTTCTAGCATTGTCACTAGCGCCTGCATATGTCTCTCCCTGCACTAAGTACACTAGAAAATGGCAGAATCCAAGATGGCTGAGGATATTTATAGGGCTGTGACATCACAGGGCTGGCTGTTGATTGGCTGCATGCATGGCATTAAGGGTTATTCTGCCTTCCCAGAGTTCCTTGCTCCATGTCCTCATACGTGCAGCAGCCATTTTAGGAAAAAATGTGATTCGTTAGCACGAATTGCGAGGAAATTTGGCTTTGGTGCAAATTAAATTTTTCCTGAAATTCGGATAAAATTCCACTTCGTCAACTTCAATTCGCTCATCTCTAGTTTCCAGGTATGTCTTTAACAGTGGGCTGGAGGGAAGGAGTTAGGTTGAGAATTTGGCTTGGGAGGGATGCCATGTAAATTTTTGCCTCAGGCAGCAGAAAGGCTAGGTACACCTCTGCCCCTTTCCACAAAGCACTGAGGGAAGTAAGAGCCCAGGCACATTCTTTACACAGGGGCCCTCTGCTGTCTGTATCCGCACCTGCTGCTTACTCTAGTTTGGAGGATTTTTTTGAGCTGACAGATACCTTTTAACCATAAGCCAGCAACTGTCAATCGCTCTTTGTTGCTCAAACAGCTGCTGCTCAAATGGCTGCAAATTTTTCATCCCAAATGCGGCTGTGTCTTCACCGAATGGAGGCCACCCCATCTGCCAGTACCCTAATGCAGCAAAGACTGGTGAGGGGTATCATCTGAAAGGTAGAGACAGTTGGAGCAGAGCTCTAAGATAAAAGTAAGATCTGGGGTAACTGAGAATTAGAGAAAAATTCTGGAAGACAATTGTCACGGCCACGGCTATGGTCGTGACTCCTCAACCGCATGCGGTTGCCTGCGGTTTGGTTTTGGTCTTCAATCACAGCTGAGGGCCGCTGGTTTGTGGCCTCACCTGTGGTTGCCGCGGGCAACTAGTTGTATGGTGTTGGTTTCAGCAGAGCAGCCTGAGCGGTGCTGGGCAGCTTGCTGCATTGCATGCGGTTGCACCTAACAACCTTCATGTTGGGTGTTGTGTTTGTTTGTCTGTTGTGCACTGCGTTTTGTGTTGTGTGTGCACTAGGACTCTTCCCTTCACTGTGGCTGCCCGTGGCAACGTTTGGTTGGATGTGTGCATGTGGTGGCAGTGTCCCGGCCTTCGGGCTGACTCCCAGGACATGGTTGCCACCCATGTCGTTGCCTGCGGCAACAGCCACAGTGTGATCTTGGTTTGGACACTTCCCCTTTAAGTGGTGTTTTCCCTTCCCTGGTGTTGGAAGGGTTAACTCCCTTTCTGTGTGTGTGAGACACTGGGTGTGTCTGTGTGGGTGTGGCCTCTTAGGCCTATAAAGCCTCAGTGTTTGGCATGTCTCAGTGGGTTGCTTCAGCCATGTGTAGCTGGAGAAGCCTCCTGTGTATATCATCTGCCAGTGGGGGACACCCTTGTGGTCATAGGTTTATCTGTGAAGTATAAGTAATGTTTGCATGATGTTCAGTTGATGTTTCCCTTTGTTTCCTGTTTAGTGCAACTATGGATGTCCTGGTTAACTGTGTGTTATGTGTGCTAGGTCCCTTTGTGTTCTGTGGACATGAGTAGTGCATGCATGGGTTCCAGTCAGCATGGCTGTGACAGGTACGTGTGGAACTTGTTTAGTTCGCCTGTCATATCTGTATGTTGTATGTGTTCCCCCATTCCTGCAGCTTGGCCAGTGAGACCCCTGTTCCTCCGTGTCCAGAAGGAACAGGCCGTCTTACCCTGACTCCTAGTTCAGGGACCGATCGGAGGGTGAGTTAGGGATCCGAGGTTCCTGAGCATGGGCCCTCCTACCTTCAAGGTCGGCCCATGCAGCTAGGAGTTAGGGTCAGGTTAGGGATGTGTTAGGAGGTGACCTGCTCCCTAATCCTGTTTGTCCTGGTCAAGCAGCGACCATCATCCTTCGTCACACGGCTGAGGGTTTCCCCCATCCTCAGCCGTGACAACAATACTACTGTTGGGCGTGAATATTCGTATCGCGAATTTTAATCGTGAATATTGCCACTTCGAAAATTCGTGAATATTTAGAATATAGTGCTATATATTTGTATTTGCGAATATTCTAGATTTTTTTTTACTTGAACACATGATCCCTCCCTGCTTCTTGCTTGTGGGCCAATGAGAATGCTGCAATGTCTTTGTCAGAGCTTAGCAACATCCCTAGCAAACAATAGCAAAGTTGCCTACCACTTACTATGAAAGAACCTTCCCAGCATCCATTTTCTGCATTTTTTTTGCATTTATGAGAGAGACAGCAGTGTCATGCTTTGGTGTGTCAAACTCATGACATTAGATAGTTAGTTGCATCCACATGTGAAGAAATAAGAAAATCAGCGGCACTCGCCACTTGCAGGATATCATCATTCCATTCTTTATTGCAGTTTACAATTCGTGCATAAGAGCATCAGGCCTAAGCGGTATACGGCAGCGACGGCCGTTTCACACGATTGTGCTTCTTCCGGCTACCTGGATAGTTAGTTAGTTCGCTTATATATAATACAGATAGTTAGTGGGAGATAGTCAGTGTAGGTTAGATCGTGATATAGTGTAGCTGATAGGTTCCAGTGCAGGGTGGTAGGTAGTGTGATAGGTTCTGCTGTCCATACATACATGCTACAGACATAGTGCTGTGATGTCACAAGTTCACAACAATACTTAGTGCACCAATCAGTAATATGTAGTCAGACCTGCTAAAATGTTAAGGTGCAAATATTGCTCAAAAATATGCGCATCATTAATTGCTGATTTGCGCAATCACGAATATATTGTAGCAATCTATCTGCATATAAAGCTATTAAAATGTTCTGCCGTGCCATCCATTTTCTCCAGTCTCAGGAAACTTCTAGCAGTTTGAAAAATGTAGCAAAATTGACCCACGCCTGTATTGCGCGCGTATTACATGAATACTACATTTGCGAATTTCGCAATCAAGAAAATAATCGCAAATTCATGATGAATATTCGCGAAATATCGCAAATTTGAATATTGCCCCTGCCGCTCATCACTAGACAATACTAACAAACCAAGCAAGGAACCAAGAAAATATCTCAGTTTTCCAGGTCAGTGATTACTTTACTATGGCCTCCTCCGACATCTTTGGTAAAGACCTGATCTTAACCAGAGCCATGGCTTCATTTCTAACAAGAAATTGTTTTTCTTTGCTTTAAATTTCAATGATGCTTTGGTCTGGATTGACCACTATTGCCATCATAGTCATCCAAAGGCTATACAACATTAAAAAGGCAGATTGAGTGACTTTGGCATGAAATATAACAAAGGGACGTGACAATGATCAACACCTTGATATATGGGGATTGTATACATTCGCCGTAGGTTATAAATATATAACCTCTGTAATGCAAATCTGTCTTTAAAACATGTTCATAGCATTAAATATTCATGTTGTCAGTGCTATTAAGATATGTGGAGCTATGTTCTAAGGGCTTGATATACAGAATTAGCAAATCAAAGTAAAACAGATAGAATAATAGCTTTGGGGTGAAAGTTAAATTCAACAACACATACATGCTATACATTGATAGGGTACACTGAATATAATTTTAAATAAATAAGCTGAAGCGTTGTGTTGACAACTTATTAAAATTTTAACTGTGATTTCCAAGCCTGGGGTTAGTTAAAATACAGTCAAAATTCTCCACTGAAATAGCAATACAAATATGTCAAACAGCTAGACTCATTATAGCTTAAGGCTTCTTTCCAAAAATAAAATATAGTCTATCTCTGTCAGTTCACTGTGAGCACCTTGTTTTACACGAACTACTCAAGAGCCCAATCATTTATGCTGCTGAAAAACCACATGTCTAAAATTTGTCGGCAGCAATCATTTTCATTCTACTGCAAGAAACAATTTATGAATTGTCTCTTCTTATGACAGAGCCAGTGCTGGTAAGTAGCTTTCTACACATTGGCTAGAGCAGTAGGAAAATATCCAAGCAGGTAGCTCATTTGTCTTGTTATTAATGCAACCATCCATGAATGTTTGCAAACTATAAAGCCTTCTGACTGTACCATATGACCAACCTCACTCGTCTGAATATCTTTAAAGTTACAGTAATTTATGCATTCAATACTATAGAGAAAGCAGTGTTGAGTTGAAGTACCATGGGGCCATTGTGCAATAACCCACCCCAAAAGTGATAACCCATTATTAGAAGTCTGTAATATTATGACAATGGTTGAGCACAGCAGAGGACTCCAGTCTGATGATGGGCCAGACCATCCCTGGAAGGACACAATGAGGGACAATCACCTAAAAAACAGGAAGATACTCAATGTTATATTAAATGTATTCTAAAATAAATAAAATAAGATATTCTGATACAAAAAGACTCATATACAAAACCATCTAAAAGCTAATTTGTGAAAAAGTAAAAATGCAAATACATGTTGCTATAGCAGCAGCTTGCACTTGCCATTGCGCTGTTCCCCGTCTCAGGTGCTCCCAGGTTTCAGCAACTCAGACCCACCGGCCTCTCTCTCCTCCTTCCAGCTGGCCCAGTTGCTGCTGTACCTCTTAGCCTCCACACAGGCATGCGGTCTGCTTCCTGCCTCTCGCTGCCCATAAGGTGTACATATACTTCTTTTGGCTGTTAAAGGGCCATCTTGTGTGCACTTTATTTTTCCCCAGCCAATGGCTAGCTACCCTGGCATACTTGAGCCTGTTTTCCCTACGGGAAGGTTCTATTCTGCGAATGTCCTGCAAAGTTGTCTTGTTCTATGTTTGTCTGCCCACATACCAACTTCTGTCTGTTTCCCAGAATTGACCCTTCACTGCCTTAACTTTGTCTGATGTCCATTTTGACACTGATCTGCCTGTCTTGACCTCGGACTGTTTATGAGACCGAAAAACTCTGCTTGCCCTGACCTTGAGCCTACCCCTGACTATGGTTTTGACTGATCCTTTAATTCTCCACAGTGATTTGTTTTGATCCCTCTACTTCAACAGGTAGCAGCCTGGTGGTTTCGCTGAAGTGAAGTCCAGATCCCTGTACAAGGGAGACACTGTTCAAGTGACAGTGGTATATAGTCGGATGGATCACAAATGGCGCAAGAAACCACCTCACCAGGCACTCATGTAGAGAATGAAAATATCTTCTTTACTGCATATTATTTTTGCCGTGTAAAAACAATGTGTTTCGGGGGTCTAGAGCCCCCTTCATCAGGTTAAAAGGCTTAATAAGGAATGGAACATGATTCAAATCATGAGTATTTAAACACAAAAAGGGTGCCAAAAAACACCCCTGGGCAGTCCTCTGGGAGTGGCTCTCTCCCAGGGAACTAACTAATTTGCATACAATAAAACAATCAGCGATATATAAAACAAAGCACATGAGCCTACTCATAGGCTCAGGCGAACTGGAAAGGACACTGCAACTCTTTTTATACATTTTAATTTGTACATTCTCGTATCTAAACACACCTAAATGTTTGTCTTATAGTCATGTGATCGCGAACGCGATCACATGGTCCCGTTGCCTAGCAGTAGTAAACGCTGCTCATGTCATGATGGGAGGATATGGACCGATGTTCTGCCACATTTCTATACCTTGCGAAAACGCTATACCGGAAGTGACACGGCCGCACAGGATTCAGCTGGAGGAGGGTGTGTGCGGTGCTGCGCATGCGCACATCCACTGGATTAGCAAAAAATCATTGCAGTGCAGCGGGAGAAGGACTTCATGCGCAAAAACGTACACCGCACGTGCGCACTTAGGGGTAGGTAGATTTTCCAGCGCAAAATGTTCCATCAGATCTCCCTACCCCTGAGTGCGCACGCGCGCACGCACAAATCATCAGGAGCAGTTCATCCTTACCGCAGAGCTGAGTGCACAATATCGAGGTCTCCACATAGCAGAGCTGAGTCCTGGATATTGGGGGACACCGCATATGTGGTGACCCCAATATGCAGAACTCAGCTCTGCGGTAAGGATGAACTGCTCCTGATGAATTGTGCGTGCGCACTCAGGGGTAGGGAGATCTGATGGAACATTTTGCGCTGGAAAATCTACCTTAACCTAAATGCGCACGCGCGCTGTACGGTTTTGCGCATGCGCATGAAGTCCTTCTCCCGCGGAATACAGCAATGAGGTGTGGAGTCCACAGGGTTGCCAGGATACCAAAAGACGCTCTGCTGGCAGCGCGAGCGGAGCTGAGATCATGTGACCTAGCTATAGTGGGAGGTAATGGCGAAATAGGCAATATTGTATACACAGGGAGTAAATTTAATAGAAGATATTACAAGGTGGACGGGCCATGTCCTTTTTCATGAGGGAGATGCCTATATACCTATGCCTAGGTGCTACTGTGTACAGGTATTGCAGGTGGACAGAACTTGTCCTATTTCATGGGGGAGGTGCTAATATGCCAATGCCTAGGTACTACTGTATACAGGGAGAACAGTGTCACCTGAACAGTGGATCCACATCCGCTTCTTAAAGAGGACATTTCACTATTTCTTTTTTTTCTTTTATAACTGAGTACTTTTACATGGAGAGCGCCTTTACATGTGTACGTGGTCCAACCGAAGCGGACTGTGTCACAGCTAGGGAGAAGGAGACTCCCACTGAGACACGCGGCCGTCATCTCCTCCCTGTACCGATGCTCGGAATTAACATATTGGGCGCCAAAACTTCGGGGAATCACAGCAGGGCAGAAGAGGGGGTCTTTCAAAAAAATAAAAATTCTGGCAGCATCAGCAGAGGGTACTCCCCATTTAAAGGTACTCAGTTAAAAAAAACTAAAAACATAAAAAGGTCCTTTTCAACAAGTGTTGAAAGGAAACTAGAAGCAGAGTACCAGTCATCTGTCTCTCCACTTTTTTGCTTGCCCAGCAAATGTATGTGACTATAAATTTGGGTGATCGATATAAGAAAATATAACTGTAGGATCAGAATACATCGTTTTTTTCTGGTTTGTCTGTTACCATGGAGACTTATACATATTATAAATACAAAACAGCAGGATATTTTTAATCAAGACAGTTTGCTATTTTTAACCCTTGGATATTTTCCATTTTTGCATTTTCGTTTTTTACTCCCTGTTTTCCCAGAGTCATATTTTTTTTTATTTTTTAGTTTACATAGACGTATAAGGGCTTGTTTTTTTTGTGGGGCAAGTTGTACTTTCTAATATTTAATACAGTGTATTGAAAAGCTGGAAATCCAAATGGGGTGAAATTGGCAAAAAAAACATACCAGTAATTGCACCATAGATTTTTGTGTTTCATTTTATGGCATTCCCTATGTGGTACAACTGACCTGTTCCCTTCATTCTCCTGGTGAGTACGATTACAGCAATACAACTTTTATCTAGTTTTGATTTAATACTGAAAAAAATTATAATAAAACCTTCGAAAAAGTTCTGACTCATAACATTTTTATATTCCCATCTTCGAAGCTGTGTGGGGGCTCATTTTGATTACTTTTTGTTCCATTTTTTTTTTCCGGAAGGTGAAGTGACTAAAAAAATGCAAATTGGTGTATTAAAACTGAATTCAATCACTAGCCTAAATATGCAATATTATGGGGTGGGACTCCTTTGGTCATGCTATTACACATGGCTGTCTAACACGTTATAACATATGACCGACACCCCAGGGTGTACAAGAGACAGGGCAAATCAGTACTTACATCCTACCTAGGACAAAGTTCTAGGTGGAGTCCACCGAATGTATGTGTGTAAACCACAGTTATTCCCATCAGCCCCTCCTCCATAGTGAATGCATGTCGCTGAGATCACTCAGGAATGTGGTGTTATCAGCAAAATGGGGGATGGGTACTTTTTCTAACCCACTACAAGGGAAACTTTATTATACAGAATATTAAAAATAATCTGAAAGAGACAGAATTAAAGGGGATAGAACCAATCAGTACTTAAAAATACCCTTACAATACAATTGGCCATTTAGTTTTTTTTCTGTCTCTTTCACCATATGGGATAAATATGTTTATATTTTAATACTTTAGGCATTTTGAGATGTGGAGGTGCATATGATCTTTATTGTTTATTGTTTATTTTTTATTATGGATAAAGGGGGTGAATACAATTAAATTGTTTTTCTCACACACTAATGTGATTTAATGCATTAATTTGTGGGAAAATCTGTATATTCCAATACAGTACTGCCACCTGCAGGAAACATGAGAATATACCAGTAATAGGCCTGGTAGCCTAGTTCAGGCTCTGGCCTATAACTAGCAACGAATGGTTTCCTCAATCCGAGTGCAGAGAAGCCATTCGGGCCACATCATATGTTGTGGTCACAATTGACCACGGCATCTGAGTGGTTAAATGTCTGCGATTGGCATTATTGCTGATAGCAGATATTATCCCAGGGTGTCTGTTGTGTGAAACAGTAGGCACCCAGCAGCTATGGTATATATCATGTAGAAAACGTTAATTCAAGGCACTGTCAAGGCTGTGTCATGGTTTGGTGGTAGTGGACCATGACACTTGTGCCGTGCATGCTTGTTGCCGGTGGCAACGTGTAGTTTTAGCATGTGTGGTCACTTCCCTTTTTAGTCTGGTGTTCCTTCCCATTTTGGTGTGTACGGGGTGAAGGTGTGTGCAAGGTGGAGCTGGGTGTGGCCTCAGGGCTCTTCTTATGTTTGAGTTGTGAGCTTGAGGTCAGTTGTTTGTCTGCCTTTGTAGGAGAAGGAGCTTTGCTCCTCTCTGGATGTTTCACCTGTCCGTGAGGGCCTCCTTGTGGAACATCAAGGTCTTTAGCAATGTCTCCCTATGTTCTCCTCCTTGTTCCTTACATTACCTGTTGTTATGGTTGGTGTGGGTTTGTTTTGGGGATTTGTTATTATGTCTAGTTTGGTGTTCTATGTCTGGTATGTTTGGTGTAATGCCCGGCATGGTTGCTAGACATCCCCTTGTTTGTCTGTGCCTCCAGAAGGGGGTCTCAGGGTTGGATGGAGGGGGAACCATTAGTCACTGTGCAGCTCTGCTGGGGCTTCCATGTATCCTATCCGCATGGGGGTCCAGGCAGTTTATGGTTTGCTGGATTCCGTGTTTGTGTTTTGTACTGTGTCCTGTGAGGTGAACGGGTTCCAATACATCTGCATGAGGTCCAGTCATTGTGGTTGCAGTGGCAGGTAAATGCATGTTGTTCGGGGCTCTTACCTGCCGATCCAGTAGCTGTGCACTGTCCCTTCCCTGGCAGCTTGGCCACTGAGACTCCTGTTCATACGTGTCTGGGATGAACAGGTCATCTCATCCCCTTTCTCTACTTGACGGACTATCAGGGCGACTTAGGGTCCTAGGTTTCCTGGGTATGAGCCGTCCTACCATTCAGGTCCGCTCATACGGTGAGGAGTCAGGACGAGGATTAGGGATGCAATAGGAGGTGACTAGCTCCCTTATCCCAGCCTCTGACCTAGTTGCTTGTCCATCTGCTTTACATTGTACGGCGGGGGGGTTCCCCCACTCCTCACCGTGACAGGCACTTACTAATGTATAGTGATTATTAGAGATGAGTGAATCGAAGCTGACGAAAGTGGAATTTGTTAAGAATTTCAGGAAATATTTGATTGACAAATGCAAATTTCCTCACGCTTCGTGGTAATGAATCTCAATTTTCCTAAAATGGCGGCTAAACGTGTGAGGACTGAGGACATGGGTCATGGAACTCTGGGAAGGCGGGATCACCCAGATTGACATGCCTGCATGCAGCCAATCAGCAGCCAGCCAACCCTGTGATGTCATAGCCCTATAAATACAGCAGCCATTTTAGATTCTGCCGTTTTCCAGCGCTCAGAGTGCAGGGACAGACATGTGAAGGCGCTAGGGACAGCAATTGGAAAAACCTCATTGTGGAAAAAAAAAAAGACAGACAAAACGATTTTATAAGTACAGGGAAAGGATAGGGAGGAATCATTTAAAAGCATCTTAGTGCAGGGAGAGACGACAGAATGCGCTAGGGACATTGATAGGAAAGTGATTTACAAGTGTAGGGAACGATTATTTGGGGATCCAAATTGTCATTAGACAGGTCTGTCATTCCAGCTTTTTGTAATTGGGCTGCAAATGGTATGTTGAAAAGCCCTTAGAGGCTTATATCTTAGTATCTTATTTAGTACTACAAGAAAAATATATACGCATTTCACTTCTGCAGTTATTTCTGGTGAAAGTGTATAGGCACGTATTTCAGTAACAAAGAAAAATATACATGCACTGCACTGTTGCAGTTATTTCTGGTGAAAGCGTATATAGGCTGTGACACAGTAAGAGGTTTGGTCTGGGAAAACAGGCATCTTCCTCCAAGCACATGATGCTGGGCTGATTTACAGCCAGGTGAGGTCAAACACCGGACCGGATTTTAAGTGCCTTAAAAGGGTTCTGCAGTTTTTTTAACCCCTTAGTGACCAAGCCTGTTTGGGCCTTTATGACCAAGCGTTTTTCTTCCTTTTTTTATGGTCTCGTTCCAAGAGCTATAACTTTTTTATTTTTTCGTCTATATAGCTTTATGAGGGCTTGTTTTTTACGGGACAAGTTGTAGTTTTTAATGGCGCCATTTTGGGGTACACATAACTTTCTGATTAACTTTTATTAACTCTTTCTGGGAGGGAGATGGGGAAAAATAGCAATACTGCCACTGCGTTTTTACATTATACATTTTTTGGCGTTCATTTTTCGGTGCAAATAACATAATATCTTTATTCTCTGGGTCAGTACTATTACAGTGATACTAAATACTTATAATTTTGTTTACGTTTTACTACTTTTTTTTGCAATAAAACACCTTTTATTAACCCAAAAAATTATTTTGCATTGCCACTTCACAAGACCCATAACTTTTTTTAATTTTTTTATATGGAATTGTGTGAGGGCTTGATTTTTGAAAGACGACTTGTATTTTTCATGGGTATGATTTTGGAGTAAATGCCGCTTTTTGATCGCTTGTTATTACGTTTTTTTTCGGTGGAAACTAAGAATAAATTAGAAATTCTGTCTTTTTTTATATTTTTTATTTTTTATGGCGTTCACCATAGGGGATAATTCATGTAATATTTATGTAGTCCCGGTCGTTACGGACGCGGCAATACCAAACATATGGGGGATATTTTCTTTTTGCAATTTTTTTCATTGAAAAGCGTATTTTCAATGGAAAAAAAGGCATATTTTTTTATTTTATGGAATTTTTTTTATTTAAGAAATGTGTATTTTTTTTCTATTTTTTTTACTACTTAATAGTCCCACAAGGGGACTATAATATACAGTATTTTGATTGCTTTTAAAATGTAATGCATTATCTCTATAATGCATTGCATTTCAATAGCAATGCTATTCGAACATTGACCAGCAGGCTGCGCCAGAGAGGCACAGCCTGCTGGAAGTAACTGAAAACAGGCTCGGGCCCTCATCGGAAGCAAGGTAAGCTTCCCAGCACATCAGCACCCCGCGATCGCATTTTCGGGGTGCTGATGGGAGACAGAGGGAGTCCGCTCCCTCTGTCACCACTTTACATGCAGCGGGCGCCATTGCGCCCGGCATGTAAAGGGTTAAACAGCCCGGATCGGCACTCCTGCCGTTCCGGGCTGTTAGAGCAGGGACCCGGCTCTCATGTGAGAGCCAGGTCCGCGCTCCCCGCTGCACGGGGGAGCCGCGCGGCGCTTAAACTGTGCCGCCGTAAAAACGCGGCGGCCCAGCCTAAGGCCCCTTAGTGACCGCCGTAAAAACACGTATGGGTGGTCACTAAGGGGTTAAACTGATGATCTATCCTCTGGATACATCATCAGCATCTGATCGGCGGGGGTCCGACACTCGGGACCCCCACCGATCAGCTGTTTAAGAAGGCAGCAGCGCTGGCAGTAGCGCGGCGGCCTTCTCGCTGTTTACCGTAGGCCTAGTGACATCACGACTAGTATCACTGGCCTGGGCGCTGCTAAGCTCCATTCTAGTGAACAGAGCTTACCCCCGCCCAGGCCATTGATACTAGTCGTAACAACACTGGGCCTGCGGTAAACAGCTGCTGCCTTCTCAAACAGCTGATCGGCGGGGGTCCCGGGGGTCAGACCCCCGCCAATCAGATGCTTATAATCTATCCAGAGGATAGATCATCAGTTTAAAAAACTGCAGAACCCCTTTAAATAGGCAGCTGGGCTCAGAAGCCATGTGTCTGTGTTAGGATCTTGGAGCCTTGTGTCGGGATGAAGGCTTGCTACCTGTTTGGCGTGAAAACAGGTTGGTGCTGCTATGCTCAAGGACTCTTTGAGGCAAAATTGCCGCATGGTGTGAATTACCACAAACACCGCAAGGTGACTTTTTGTTTGAATATGACTGCTTGTTTTGTCACTTGCCTAAAGTGTGAATAAAACACTGAACTGTTTGATCCAAAGAACTTGTTGCTGCCTCTATACTGCGTCCGCTAATCCTGTCTACCAGAGCGAGTCCTCACAATATTGGTGGAGGATGCGGGAAAGAGCAGTGAGGCTGGCGTGAACGCCGATATTTTAGGTTTCTGCATTTTTCCGGCACGTATGTCGTACATTAAATCAGGATTACAACTAGTGCCCCAGGAAAAAATGGCGGCTAATCTGCAGCAGCGAGAGACAAAGCTGCAGCAACATGAGGCTAATAAGCAGCAGGAGACTAACCAGTTGCTGCTACAACACGTGACGGCTTTGCAGACAGCAGGAGCAACCCCGAGCGTCCAAGATGCCCAGAAAGCAGTCCGTGCCGCGATTCCTAAGATGACCGCCACAGACAACATCGAAACCTAACTGGCGATGTATGAGAAAGTGGCCATCAGGGAAAAGCTACCCCGTGACCAGTGGGCTTAGGTCGTCGCTCTGTTCCAGGCATCTGATTCCCAGCGGTCGTATTTTGACTTGCCGGACGATTAAGTGTCCGACTACCAGAAAGTCAAGGGTGAGATTCTGGCAAGACTGGGGGTGAATGTGTTGCTCCGGGCCCAGCAGGTGCATCGCTGGAGGGTTCAACCCGGCTGAGACTGCAAGATCCCAGTATTATAACTTATTTCTTATTTGCCATACCCTCTCCAGCACTGTATCTGTCAGTGTTGTCAGTAGCTATATGCCAGGAGGCTGTGTGCAACAGGTACCCCAGAGTCTCTAGATCACTTGTGCCAGGTGGAAGTGGGAGACACTCTGGCGGAGGCTCTGCTGGACGCTGGTGCAGTCCACTAAGTATACTGTCCGGAAAGTCGGGGTGATGTGCATCCACGGAGTCTTAAAAGACGACCCCACCGTGCAGAGTCTGGTGACCCTAGTAAGGGCTACGCTGGTGCGGTCCACTGAGTATACTATCCGGAAAGTCGGGGTGATGTGCATCCACGGAGACTTAAAATACTACACCACCGCGCTGGTGTCTCTAACCACGGTGACCGGTAGATGGACCCACGAGGTGGCTGTCGCTACAAATCTACATTATGTACTGATAATAGGGAGAGACTTCCCGGGATTCCCGACACTGTGGCCTGCTATGAGAGTGACTGATACCCATGAGACAGGGGTAACCCTAACAGGGTGGCCCGGCCCAGGGCGGAGACCAGAACCCTGGGAACCTGAGACTGAAGGGTCAGTGGTAGGGGAGACCGCCACTTCGGTGGAAGAGGGGGAGACAATCCCGCTAAGTGTGATGGTGGGAGACGTGGAGAACTTGCCGCTGGGTCCTCAATGTCTCCGGGGATCATTTTGGTACCGCCCAATGGTGGGACCCAACCCTATCCCACACCTCAGAAAATGTGTTAATAGTAGATGGTGAACCACAACAACCTGGGACAGAGTCAGTGTTTCCCCGTTTTGTGGTTCATCAGGATATGTTGTATCGGGTAAACCAACTACGGAGTGAGCCTATTGAACAGTTGGTGGTCCCCAAGGCTTATTGCAAGCTTGTGTTAGATCTAGACCACCAACACGTTCTCGGGGGTCACCTGGGGCTGCAGAAAACTCAGGATCGTATTCTACAGATGTTTTACTGGCCCAGCATATTCAAAAAAGTGGAAGAGTTTTGTAAGTCTTGCCCGATCTGCCAGATAACTAGCCCCCAGCCACATTTCTGTAGTCCCCTAGTTCCTCTCCCGATTATTGAAGTACCGTTTGACCGAATAACTATGGACTTCATAGGCACAGTACCGAAGTCCGCCAGAGGACATCAAAACATCTTAGTCATTCTAGACTACGCCCCTCTGTCTGATGCAAGAGAGGCGGCTGCCACAGTAAAAATTGCTGACAGCCTCTCCTCTAAACTGACTCAGGAGGCCAGGGAGTTCATTAGTCGGAACACGGATGTGTTCTCGGACCTCCCTGGATGCACTTCCATAATCCAGCATGACATTGTCACTGAGCTTCAGGCAAAAGTCAGATTAAAACCATACCGGGTACCCGAGGCTCGGCGACAAGCCATATTGGAGGAGGTGCAGCAAAAGTGAGTTGCCCTCTCCTATAGTATTGATACCCAAGCCGGATGAGAATTTGCGGTTTTGTAACGACTTTCGAAAACGTAACGAGGTTTCCAAGTTCGATGCATATCCCATGCCCCGGTGGATGAGCTCATCAAAAGGTTAGGACAAGCCCGTTATTTTTCTGTTTTGGACCTTACGAAAGGGTACTGGCAGGTGCCCTTAACGAAGGCTGCCAAAAAGAAAACTGCCTTCATCACGCCTGAGGGACTATATCAATATAAGGTCTTACCCTTTGGTCTGCATGGCACCCCGACCATTTTTCAGCGACTAGTGGACATTGTGCTTCTTCCACATCGTCGGTACGCTTCAGCTTACCTGGATGATATTGTCATCCACAATACCGACTGGGAAAGTCACCTACCGAAAGTGCAGGCTGTAGTGGACTCCCTTCGGAAAGCTGGCCTAACTGCTAACCCCAAAAAATGTGCGATAGGGTTAGAAGAGACTAAGTACCTGGGGTTTGCCATTGGGCGCAGAGTCATCAAACCCCAAGTGAACAAAATAGAGGCAATACGGAATTGGCCCCGACCTGTCACCACTAGGCAAATAAAGTCATTCCTGGGAATGGTGGGCTATTACATGAGGTTTGTTCCCACTTTGCTACTCTAGCCGCGCCCTTGACAGGACTCATGAAGGGACACAAGTCAACGATGGTTCACTGGGATGATTGGGCAGAAGAGGCTTTCTCCGCATTGAAGTCGGCCCTGTGCGGGTCCCCGATTTTTGGTGACGCCTGACTTCAAAAGGGAGTGTCACGAGGGTGTCAAGAGCCACGTCTGACTCCGTTGTACCCGGGGTCAGGAAGTCGCAGCGGGTGGCTGCGCGCTCTATGTCTAAAGATAGTGCTGTTACTTAATGATAGCTTTCTGGGTTTGCCTTGCAATCCTTTTTGTCTCACTCAGGGATCCGTAGCTTCTTCTCCTCAGCTGTTTCTTGTCCAGCACTCCCAACCTCCTTATATTCCCCTCTCCCACTTCTCTGGTTGCCAGATATAGAGCTTCCTTCCTGGACTTCTATACTGACCCACTGGAGCTGAGTTGCTGTTATCCCTCCCTGGTTGTCGTACCAGAGCATTACCCTCCAGATCCCTGTTGGTTGTTTGTTGTCGCCCACTGTCACAGCCAGACAGCTGAGAAGTGCTCATAGGAGCTTTTCAGATCCTCCTCTTTGAATTTCTTTGTTTTGGTTTAGTTTCTCATCTCGTTAGTCTATCTCAGCTGTCATGCAGTCGGACTGATTGCTGCCCTTTAAATTCCTCCCCATAATGCAGTAGTGTGCGGCTGATACAACTTCCTGGAGTGTGTGTGCATGCTGTTCCCAGTCCTCAGTCGTCTGCAAGTTAAGTGCTGTTTATGTATTTATGATTATCTCTTTTCTGGATCCAGGTGACCCTGACTCCCTCCGTGTCAGTGTAGGGAGCCGGTGGTCATGTCCCCTCACTATTGTAGGGTCTTCAGGTAATAGATAGCCGAGGAACGTGGATATGCGCCCATCCACCTTTGGGGTGTTTGCATAGGCTGAGCAGTGAGGGAGAGCGGCAGGTCTATTGCAGGGGTCTCCCTTTGTTCCTTAGTTGTGGATCCAGAGAGACATTGTTTATATGGTTTTGTCTTGTTTCCTGTACACCATCCGTGACATTATCAGCCGCCAAAACCGTCTCAAGCATGGATCCGGTTTCACTTTTGGCTGAACGCTTTCAGGGTCTTGCTTTGGAGGTAGCTGATCTCCGTAAGACTTTTTCTCAGTTTCAAGTGACCGGTTCAGCTTGCGTTCATGGAGTTTGTGCTGAGCCTAAGATCTCGCTCCCGGATACGCTCTCCGGGGGTAGTGAGAATTTTGTGCGTTTTAGAGAGGCTTGCAAACTCCATTTTCGCCTTCTTCCCCATTCTTCTGGTGATGAAGAACGGAGGGTGGGGATCATTATATCACTGCTCAGGGGTAACGCTCAGTACTGGGCCTTTTCGCTGCCGGAGTGGATGAATTCTTTTTAGCCCTGGGTCAGATATATGATGATCCGGATCGTATTGCTCTGGCTGAGTCTAGACTACGTCTGTTATGCCAGGGTAAACAATCCGCAGAGATATACTGCTCAGAATTTCGGAGATGGGCAGCAGATACGGGTTGGAATGATGCTGCACTCCGAAGTCAATTTTGCTATGGTCTTTCAGAGGGATTGAGAGGTGCATTTGCCTTTCATGAGAGACCTACCTCCTTGGATTCTGCTATGTCTCAGGCTGTTCGTATTGACAGGCGTCTTAGAGAGAGAGGAGAGATCTCTCCTTCCTGTCATACTCAGTCCCGGGACAGTGCAGCGGTCTCATTCTGTGCACAGGGGTCTCAGTCGCTGTCAGCCCCTTCTGAGCAGGAGCCCATGCAGCTGGGGTTGATTGCCTCTGACAATAGAAGATTCAGCCCGCAGGGGAGGGTTTGTTTTTGTTGTGGAGGTATAAATCATCTGGCAAATGTTTGTCCCTCTAGCAGATTCAGGCAGTTTTCTGGGAGCAATAAAGAGACAAAAAGGAAAAAATCTTTTAAAAATGTTCCGTCTGTTACTATTGGCAGGGTTGAGGCGGAAATTGAAGGTTTCCCATTTGCTTGTAGTTCCCGTTTTGTCCTGCCTGCTAGAGTGGCGCTAGAGAGCAAGAGCATTTTTTGTGAGATTTTTGTGGATAGTGGAGCAGCTGTCAACCTCATTGATAATCAATTTGCAATAACTCATGGTTTCCAGGTAGGCACTTTGGGAAAAGATATTCCTGTTTTTGCTATTGATTCAGCTCCACTTTCTCAGAAATCATTAAAGGGCATAGTTCACAATATCCGTTTAATTGTGAGTGATGCTCATGTTGAGGATGTGTCATGTTTCGTCCTTAGCGGTTTGCCTACTCCTCTAGTGTTGGGGCTACCCTGGCTCACTAAACATAACCCCACCATTGATTGGCAAGCGAGGCAAATAAATGGTTGGAGTAACTTTTGCAGAGAGAATTGCCTCATAACATCTGTTTCTGAGGTTTCTACTAAGACTGTACCACCTTTCCTCTCTGAATTTTTGGATGTCTTCTCTGAGAGTGGAGTTCAGGGTTTGCCTCCGCACAGGGAGTATGATTGCCCTATTAATCTCATCCCAGGCGCCAAGCTGCCTAAATCTCGTTTATACAATCTCTTCCAACCTGAGAGGGTCGCTATGCGTGCTTATATCTCTGAGAGTCTGAGAAAAGGACACATACGACCCTCGAAGTCACCTGTTGCCGCTGGTTTTTTCTTTGTTAAGAAAAAAGATGGTTCTTTAAGACCTTGTCTGGATTTCTGGGAGCTGAACAGTATCACTATTCGTGATCCTTATCCGCTTCCTCTGATCCCGGACCTGTTTAACCAGGTTGTTGGGGCTAAAGTCTTTTCCAAATTAGACCTAAGAGGGGCATACAACCTGGTTAGAGTCAGAGAAGGAGACGAATGGAAGACGGCTTTCAATACCCCTGAGGGCCCTTTTGAGAATTTGGTTATGCCTTTTGGTTTGATGAATGCCCCAGCCGTTTTTCAGCATTTCGTCAACAGCATTTTTTATCATTTAATGGGAAAATTTGTATTAGTGTATTTGGATGACATTTTGATTTTTTCTCCTGATTTCAAGACTCATAAGGAACACTTACGTCAGGTCTTGCTCATCCTGCGGGAGAATAAATTATACGCGAAACTGGAAAAATGTGTGTTTGCGGTTCCAGAGATCCAATTTCTGGGGTTTCTTGTCTCCGCTTCTGGTTTTCGCATGGACCCCGAGAAGGTCCGCGCTGTGCTTGAGTGGGAGCTTCCTGAGAATCAGAAGGCGCTGATGCGTTTTTTGGGCTTTGCTAATTATTACAGGAAATTTATTTTGAATTATTCCTCTGTTGTTAAACCACTCACTGATATGACCAGAAAGGGGGTAGATTTTCTTCCTGGTCGGTAGAGGCGCGTAAGGCCTTTTCTAATATCAAGGAGAGTTTTGCTTCCGCTCCCATCCTAGTACAACCTGATATTTCGTTACCCTTCATAGTTGAGGTTGATGCTTCTGAGGTAGGGGTGGATGCGGTCTTGTCTCAGGGTTCCTCTCCTGCCAAATGGCAACCGTGTGCCTTTTTCTCAAAGAAACTCTCCTCCGCAGAGAGAAATTATGATGTGGGAGATAGGGAATTGTTGGCCATCAAGTTGGCTTTTGAGGAATGGCGCCATTGGCTAGAGGGAGCCAGACACCCTATTACCGTGTTTACTGACCATAAAAATCTGGCCTACTTGGAGTCAGCCAAGCGTCTGAACCCGAGACAGGCCAGATGGTCTTTGTTCTTTTCAAGGTTTAATTTTGTTGTTACGTTCCGCCCTGGGGTTAAGAATGTGAAGGCAGATGCCCTGTCACGTTGTTTTCCGGGAGGTGGGAATTTTGAAGACCCGGGTCCCATTTTGGCTGAAGGTGTGGTGGTCTCTGCTCTTTTTCCTGAATTGGAGGCAGAGGTGCAGGCAGCCCATTCAGAAGCTCCTGATCTTTGTCCTCCTGGGAGGTTGTTTGTGCCTCTCGCTTTGAGACACAAGATTTTTTAAAGAACACCACGATACGGTCCTTGCTGGGCACCCGGGGGCAAGAGCCACACTGGATCTCATTGCTCGGAGATTCTGGTGGCCTGCGCTTCGTAAGTCGGTTGAGGGTTTTGTGGCAGCTTGCGAGACTTGCGCTCGTGCCAAGGTCCCTCATTCACGGCCATCAGGTCCTCTCCTTCCTTTGCCCATTCCTTCCCGTCCTTGGACACATCTGTCCATGGACTTCATAACGGACTTGCCTCGTTCCTCGGGGAAGTCTGTGATTCTGGTGGTGGTGGACCGTTTTAGCAAAATGGTGCATTTTATCCCTTTTCCTGGTTTGCCCAATGCTAAGACGCTGGCGCAGGCATTTATTGACCACATTGTCAAATTGCATGGGATTCCTTCAGACATAGTCTCTGATAGGGGCACGCAGTTTGTTTCCAGATTCTGGAAGGCTTTCTGTTCTCGCTTGGGGGTTCGGTTGTCATTCTCTTCTGCTTTCCATCCGCAGTCGAATGGCCAGACAGAGCGCGTCAATCAGAATCTGGAGACATATCTGCACTGTTTTGTGGCGGAGAATCAGGAGGATTGGTGTTCTTTTTTGTCCCTTGCTGAGTTTGCTTTAAATAACCGTCGTCAGGAGTCCTCTGATAAGTCACCATTTTTTGGTGCATATGGGTTTTATCCGCAGTTTGGGACTTTCTCGGGAGAGGGCTCTTCTGGTTTGCCTGATGAGGACAGATTCTCCTCGTCTTTGTCATCTATTTGGCAAAAGATTCAGGATAATCTAAAGAGCATGAGTGAGAGATATAAGCGTGTGGCGGATAAGAGACGTGTGCCTGGTCCGGACCTGAATGTTGGTGATCTGGTGTGGTTGTCTACCAAGAATATCAAATTGAAGGTTCCTTCCTGGAAGTTGGGTCCTAGGTTTATTGGGCCTTACAAGATCCTGTCTGTCATCAATCCTGTTGCCTACCGTCTTGATCTTCCTCAGACTTGGAAGATCCATAATGTTTTTCATAAGTCCTTATTGAAACCTTATGTTCAACCTATTGTACCCTCGCCTTTGCCTCCTCCTCCTATTATGGTTGATGGAAATCTTGAATTTCAGGTCTCTAGGATTGTGGATTCTCGTCTTGTCCGCGGTTCCCTCCAGTACCTCGTTCATTGGGAGGGTTATGGTCCTGAGGAGAGGATGTGGGTCCCAGTGACGGACATTAAGGCCTCTCGTCTCATCAGGGCTTTCCATAGGTCCCATCCTGAGAAGGTGGGCTCTGAGTGTCCGGAGTCCACTCCTAGAGGGAGGGGTACTGTCACAGCCAGACAGCTGAGAAGCGGTCATAGGAGCTTTTCAGATCCTCCTCCTTGAATTTCTTTGTTTTGGTTTAGTTTCTCATCTCGTTAGTCTATCTCAGCTGTCATGCAGTCGGACTGATTGCTGCCCTTTAAATTCCTCCCCATAATGCAGTAGTGTGCGGCTGATACAACTTCCTGGAGTGTGTGTGCATGCTGTTCCCAGTCCTCAGTCGTCTGCAAGTTAAGTGCTGTTTATGTATTTATGATTATCTCTTTTCTGGATCCAGGTGACCCTGACTCCCTCCGTGTCAGTGTAGGGAGCCGGTGGTCGTGTCCCCTCACTATTGTAGGGTTTTCAGGTATATAGATAGCCGAGGAACGTGGATATGCGCCCATCCATCTTTGGGGTGTTCGCATAGGCTGAGCAGTGAGGGAGAGCGGCAGGTCTATTGCAGGGGTCTCCCTTTGTTCCTTAGTTGTGGATCCAGAGAGACATTGTTTATATGGTTTTGTCTTGTTTCCTGTACACCATCCGTGATACCCACCTGGGACTATATGTTTTGTCAGTATTGTCTGTCTTCTCTCTAGTGTTTCCCTTTAGTGTTAGTGGTGCGGACTAGTGTTCCCACCGCCCGATTCACTACGTAGGGCTCATCTTGGGAAAAGCCAGGGTTTAGCAACGTGATCGGCGTACGGGTAAGAAACCTGTCTAGGGATGTCAGGGCAGTCAGGTGCCAGCCTCAAGGTGAGTTAGGGGTCACCATCTTTCCCTCTCCCTTGGACAGGGCCTTCCTTTTCCCTCCCTTTGCGTCACCTATGTGATCGGCACGCCGGTCGTGATAGGGAGCTTTTAGTACAGACTGATGCCTCCGAAGTAGGCCTTTGTGCTGTACTGTCTCAGGAAGTCAACGGGGAGCAGCATCCTGTTGTCTTCATCAGCCTTAAGCTCATCCCAGCCGAAACCCGGTATAGTATAGTGGAGAGAGAGTGCCTGGCTATCAAGTGGGCACTAGAATCTCTCCGCTAATATTTATTGGGGAGAATATTCCGCCTGGTGACTGACCCCTCCCCTCTCAAGTGGATGAACCAGACCAAGGACAGAAATGCCCGGGTCACCCGATGGTTTCTCTCCCCACAAAACTTTAAAGGGAACCTGTCACCTCCAAAAACCATCCCAAACTGCCAGCAGTACCTGACAGTAGCCAGCAGCCTGTTTCCAATGATAATTTTCTTCCTGAAGGCAGATGCTGCTAAAGCTAAGAAAACACTGAATATCTTTTTCTTTTTCTACTGATATATGCCACTAAAGGCTTTACCACATATAACTGGAACAGTGAACGCAGAGTATATTTAAATTTTTCCACGTATATATGCCACTAAAGGCTTTTCAACAGAGGGTTATAGGCTGCCAGTTAAAAAAAACTGCGGTGCCTGAGGCGGAGTGATCTGAAGTGAACGGGACGTAGCGGGGGAAGTAGGTCCGCGCTGGAAGAGCGAGACGTGGTCCTCATGCAGTTTCTGTGCTGCAGAGAAGTCCCCCTAGTGTCCAGTAAGCAATACCGCATATACAGGGTGGACCATTTATATGGATACACCTTAATAAAATGGGAATGGTTGGTGATATTAACTTCCTGTTTGTGGCACATTAGTACATGTGAGGGGGAAAACTTTTCAAGATGGTTGGTGACCATGGCGGCCATTCTGAAGTCGGCCATTTTGAATCCAACTTTTGTTTTTTCAATAGGAAGAGGGTCATGTGACACATCAAACTTATTGGGAATTTCGCACGGAAAAAAATGGTGTGCTTGGTTTTAACGTAACTTTATTCTTTCATGAGTTATTTACAAGTTTCTCTTTGTTTACAGCCATTGACATGTCGCCGAGATTAACTCGTGAGGAGTGGATAGAAATTGTGTTGATGTCTGGTGAACGCAGTAACCGGGTCATTGCAGCAGATTTCAATGCAAGACACCCTACGAGACCACCCATCTCCCATGCTACAGTTAAAAAACTGCTTGCTAAGTTTCGTGAAACTGGTTCAGTGTTGGATTTGCCAAAATGTGGACGCATGAAATCTGTCTCTAATGAAGAAACATCAGTGGCTGTCCTAGCTTCATTCAGCAAGAGCCCACAGCGTAGCACTTGCCTCATGTCACTGGAGAGTGGCATTAGTCGAACATCCCTTCGGCGGATATTAGCTACTCACAAATGGCACTCTTACAAACTCCAGCTACTGCAGCATCTCAACGAGGATGACCCAGATCGGCGCACTGAATTTGCAGAATGGGCAAAACAAAAATTGGAACATGACCCTCAGTTTACACAGAAGATTTTGTTCAGTGATGAGGCAAACTTTTATGTGAATGGTGAAGTTAACAAACAGAAACCACCGCTATTGGTCTGACACTAACCCGCATTGGATAGATCCCTCCAAGACTGTTGGAACAAAAAAAATTGTTGGTATGGTGTGGTATATGGGGTACAAAGATAGTGGGGCCATTCTTCATCAATGGAAACCTCAAGGCCACTGGATATGCGAAATTCACGATATGCGAAATTGCTACATGATGATGTGTTTCCCTCTTTATGCACTGAAGCTGGCACGTTCCCTGAGTTTTTCCAGCAAGATGGTGCACCACCACATTATGGGTGTCAGGTCCGAGCATTCCTAGATGAACAGTTTCCTGGAAAGTGGATTGGTCATCGTGGGCTAGTTGAATGGCCCCCAAGGTCTCCCGATCTGACCCCCTTAGACTTTTATCTTTGGGGTCATCTGAAGGCAATTGTCTATGCTGTGAAGATACGAGAAGTGCAGCACCTGAAACTATGGATACTGGAAGCCTGTGCTAGCATTTCTCCTGCGGTGTTGCTATCAGTGTGTGAAGAGTGGGAGAAGAGGGTTGCATTGACAATCCAACACAATGGGCAGCACATTGAACATTTTATAAGTGGTCAGAAACTCTTAAATAACTGATGAAAGAATAAAGTTACGTTAAAACCAAGCACACCATTGTTTTTCTTGTGAAATTCCCAATAAGTTTGATGTGTCACATGACCCTCTTCCTATTAAAAAAACTAAAGTTGGATTCAAAATGGCCGACTTCAAAATGGCCGCCATGGTCACCACCCATCTTGAAAAGTTTCCCCCCTCACATATACTAATGTGCCACAAACAGAAAGTTAATATCACCAACTATTCCCATTTTATTAAGGTGTATCCATATAAATGGCCCACCCTGTAGATGCTGTTGATACTTGAATTATTTGGTAGGTTTTGGCCCCATGACCGCCCAAATGAGTGAAGTATGCTGTGATTTTAAGAGCTACATCTGTCATCTGCATGTCATATGGATTCACAGTATTATTTCACTACCAAAGCAGACTCCCTATGCGT
This sequence comes from Bufo bufo, assembly GCF_905171765.1. Lineage (NCBI taxonomy): Eukaryota > Metazoa > Chordata > Amphibia > Anura > Bufonidae > Bufo > Bufo bufo. Next base: position 399,040,410 of record NC_053393.1, on the reverse strand, counting down.
GTTACTACAAGGCACAGTGTTCTACACCACTAAAAAGGCTCTCAGAAGCCAGGAAATAGCTCTTTTTTAACGTAATTTGCCACAAATTTATTTGGATCGAACCAAATTTTTCCCGAAAAATTTGGTGAACCGGCGAATCAATTTTTTTTTTAATTCACTCATCTCTGGTGATTATCGATATTGCCTCTTTTGCTGGCTTTAATTATTTTTCCATCACATTATACCCTGTTCAGGAGTTATGGCCACCCTGCAATCCATCAGCAGTGGCCAAGCTTGCACACTACAGGAGAAAGCTCCAGCCTCTCCAAGACTGTGGGAGTACGCATAGGCACACATACACAGCAGTTCATGTTCCAGCCAATTCGTATCTGTGTTGCAGTGGTGGCTGTAACCCATGGAAAAGAGCAGTGTATAATGCAGTCCATGTACCGTCTGCATTTTTTTTTGCAGACCCATTGACCTTAATGGCGATGTGGTCCGCATTTTGTGGACATATACTATGTTTTTGCGAAATGGACATATGGATGTAGAAAGCACATAGAAAGCATACAAGTGCAGGGAAAGATAATTTGGGGATTCAAATAGCCATTATACAGCTCTGTCATTCCAGCAATTTGTTCTTGTGGTGCAAGTGCTATGTTGAAAATCTTTCAGTGGCTTTTATCTTTTCAAACAAGAAAAATTTATTCTCAGTTCACGTCAGCGGTTATATGTGTTGAAAGCGTACAGAAAGAAAAAAAATATGCACACGTCACTGGTGCACTTATTTGTGGCAAAAGGGTTTATTCCTCTATTTCATTATAGAAAGAAAAATATATACGCACTTCACTGGTGCAGTAATTTGTGGCCAAAGGGATTAGTGCCCTATTTCATTATAGAAAGAAAAAAATATACACACTTCACTGGTGCAGTTATTTCTGCTAAAATCGTTTACTGGCCTATTTCAGTACAAAAAGAAAAATATATTCTCAGTTCACGTCGGCGGTTATATACAGTAGCAAGAAAAAGTATGTGAACCCTTTGGAATGATATGGATTTCTGCACAAATTAGTCATAAAATGTCATCTGATCTTCATCTAAGTCACAAGAATAGACAATCACAGTCTGCTTAAACTAATAACACACAATTAAATGTTACCATGTTTTTATTGAACACACCATGTAAACATTCACAGAGCAGGTGGAAAAAGTATGTGAACCCCTAGACTAATGAGATCTCCAAGAGCTAATTGGAGTGAAGTGTCAGCCAACTGGAGTCGAATCAATGAGATGAGATTGGAGGTGTTGGTTACAGCTGCCCTGCCCTATAAAAAACACACACCAGTTCTGAGTTTGCTTTTCACAAGAAGCATTGCCTGATGTGAATGATGCCTCGCACAAAAGAGCTCTCAGAAGACCTACGATTAAGAATTGTTGACTTGCATAAAGCTGGAAGGGGTTATAAAAGTATCTCCAAAAGCCTTGCTGTTCATCAGTCCACGGTAAAACAAATTGTCTTTAAATGGAGAAAGTTCAGCACTGCTGCTACTCTCCCTAGGAGTGGCCGTCCTGTAAAGATGACTGCAAGAGCACATTGCAGACTGCTCAATGAGGTGACGAAGAATCCTTGAGTGTCAGCTAAAGACTTACAAAAGTCTCTGGCATATGCTAACATCCCTTTTAGCGAATCTACCATACGTAAAACAATAAACAAGAATGGATTTCATGGGAGGATACCACAGAGGAAGCCACTGCTGTCCAAAAAAAAACATTGCTGCACATTTACAGTTTGCACAAGAGCACCTGGATGTTCCACAGCAGTACTGGCAAAATATTCTGGGGACAGATGAAACCAAAGTTGAGTTGTTTGGAAGAAACACACAACACTATGTGTGGAGAAAAAGAGGCACAGCAACCCCAACATCAAAACCTCATCCCAACTGTGAAGTATGGTGGTGGGGCATCATGGTTTGGGGATGCTTTGCTGCATCAGGGCCTGGACGGATTGCTATCATCGAAGGAAAAATGAATTCGCAAGTTTATCAAGACATTTTGAAGGAGAACCTAAGGCCATCTGTCCACCAGCTGAAGCTCAACAGAAGATGGATGTTGCAACAGGACAACGACCCAATGCATAGAAGTAAATCAACAACAGAATGGCTTAAACAGAAGAAAATACACCTTGTGGTGTGTCCCAGTCAGAGTCCTGACCTCAACCCGATTAAGATGCTGTGGCATGACCTTAAGAAAGCGATTCACACCAGACATCCCGAGAATATTGCTGAACTCAAACAGTTCTGTAAAGAGGAACGGTTAAGAATTACTCCTGACCGTTGTGCACGTCTGATCTGCAACTACAGGAAACGTTTGGTTGAAGTTATTGCTGCCAAAGGAGGTTCAACCAGTTATTAAATCCAAGGGTTCACATACTTTTTCCACCTGCACTGTGAATGTTTATATGGTGTGTTCAATAAAAACATGGTAACATTTAATTCTTTGTGTGTTATTAGTTTAAGCAGACTGTGATTGTATATTGTTGTGACTTAGATGATCAGATCACATTTTATGACCAATTTGTGCAGAAATCCATTAAATTCCAAAGGGTTCACATACTTTTTATTGTAACTGTATGTTGAAAGCATACAGAAAGAAAAAAATATACACACTTCACTGGTGCACTTATTTGTGCAAAATCATTTTGTGGCCTATTTCATTATAGAAAGAAATATATGCACCTCACTAGTACACCGTAGTTCGGCAAAAAAACTAAATGCATTCAGCGTTGAAGTAATATTTATGGTAAAATATTTGGAGATGGCCTTGCGGTTTGCTCGGCGGTCGTTTCGTGACGAACTTTGCGTATTCGCGATTCACCGAACATGCGAACATATGGCGATGTCCGCCGGCGCCATATTATTTTGCAATGCGACAAACTTTAACCCATGACACAGCCATCAGGTGGGACAGGATAGCCAATTGAGATGTTTCAGCACATGGACACACCCCCACCCTATCAAAGAACCCTATATGGCAGCCATTTTACATTGTGTTTTGCCAGTGTAGGAAAAGGTTGCCTTGTGGAGCAGGGACAAGCTGTTAGGGACACCAAATGCTAGCTAATAGGGCCACAAAAGTCCTTTTAAGGACTTCTATCGATAGGTGTGATATACTTATAATATACTTTCTAACATAGAATGTTATAGTGCATTTGTATTTTGCAGCAGTTGTGTATGGTTCTGCTGCGATACTGCAGCTATTTAGAGGGACACACGCTATTTGAGCAACTCTTTGCAACGGGTGTGATATACCTGTTGCACAAAAAAAACTGATTGAGGGGTGTGATATACCTTATTCCATGAAATACTGATTGAGCGCTGCGATATACCTGTTGCCACAAATAAACAGGGTGGTGTGATATAACTGTTGTGGAAAAAAATAATAATTGACCGGTGTGATATACCTGCTTCCACAAAATACTGATTAAGGGGTTCAATATACCTGTTTCCACCAAATATTGATTGAGACCTTCGATATACCTACTTCCACAAAATACTGATTAAGGGGTTTGATATACCTGCTTCCACAAAATATTGATTGAGGCCTGCGATATACCTGCTTCCACAAAATACAGATTAAGGGGTTCGATATACCTGTTTCCACCAAATATTGATTGACGCCTGCAATATACCTGCTTCCACAAAATACTGATTAAGGAGCTTGATATACCTGACAGGCAGAGAAAGAGGCAGGCCGTTCCGCAGTGGTGGTAGGGGTCGGGCAGATGCACCAGGCCAGAGCCTAAATGGGAAGTTGGAGAAGGCGCGTGCAATTACTTCAAAGGGCGCACCAGAGTTGGTTGAGTGGCTCACCCTTTTGCTTCTGCACCCTCCTCACTCTCTTCTGTGTGCACCCCCAAATACACCACCACCATAGCCCCTCCACTCAAGTCAGATAAATTGATTTCCAATCAATTCCCAGACCTTACTGATGCGCAGCCATTCTTGACATCGGATAAGGAAGAGGAAGTAGCAACAGCCGCCACCCAGCGGTCTGACGACAGTACCCAGAGCAGCCCAAGGAGGGAGGTCCCTGCTGTTGCCGCCTACTCCGAGATCTCTAATGTCAGTGGTTGTGACGTGTCGATGGACATCACGTGGGTGAGGAGAAGCAGGCAGAGCTCGCAGGGCACAGGAGACACAAAGCAGACTGCAAATGTATCTGGGGCCATCCATCATACACGGTCACTTCTGGCGCTCCCAGGACGCCGGCACATGGCTCCGCAGTGTGGACTTTTTTTAACGTGTCAGCTGCTCAAAATAGTGTTGCCATCTGCAGCCTGTTCTGTCAACGCATAAGTCGCGGTAAGCCCAACACTCCCCTAGGGACGACCGCCTTAAGAAGGCACCTGGTCTCCCATCACCGAGCCCAGTGGAAGCAATGCCATCAGAACCCACAAAGCCACACTCCCGGCGCTCCACGTCCTGCCTCTTCTCCTTCTCCTCTCTCCTCCCATTTGTCCTCCACTCCACCTTCCACCATGCCGTTGTCACGTTTATCTGGCAAAAGGCCAGCTTCCGTGGCCCAAATGTTTGAGCGTAAAAAGATGATGATGCCGGATAACCCTCTTGCCCAACGGCTGACTGCCAGCTTGTCGGAAGTGCTAGGCCGCCAACAACTGCCATATAGACTGGTGGACTCAGAGGCCTTTAGAAAATTTTTGGTCATTGGCACGCCGCAATGGAAGGTCCCCGGAAAAGGATTTCTCCCAGAAGGGCATCCCGGAGCTATATGGCCATGTTCAGCGTAAAGTGAATGTATCTCTGGCACACAGTGTCAGTGCCAAGATACATCTGACCACAGACATGTGGTCTAGTAAACATGGGCAGGGAAGGTAGATAACTTTTACTGCCCACTGGGTGAACCTTCTGACGGCCGTCATGCATGCAACTCGTGGCACCCGTGTGGATTTGGTGTTACTGTTACGGATTGCATGCAGGCTTGCCTCTTCTTCTCCTCCTCCTACTCCATCCTCCGTCTCCTCCTCGGCTGACTCCTCCTTTTCCACTGCTACCGCCTCTTCCCCTGCGCCCCCCAAGCTCCCCAGAACCTATTCGATGTGCTCTGCTGTGGCTGTTGTACCTGGAAGCCAAGAGCCACACCGGTCCTGCACTTCTTTCAGCTTTGCGGTCACAGGCCGATCAGTGGTTAACCCTGCTCAATTTGACAGTTGGGAAAGTAGTGTGCAACAACGGTGCCAATCTGCTGAGTGCGCTGAAACAGGGCAAAATGACACACATGTCATGCATGGCACACATCTTGAACTTAGTCGTGCAGCGATTTGTTGCCAAATACCCCGGGGTCCAGGACGTCTTGCGGCAGGCCAGGAAAATCTCTGGCCATTTTAGAAGCTCTTACATGGCCATGGCTTGCATTGCTGACGTTCAGTGGCAACATCACCTCCCCGTCAGACGTCAGATTTTTGACAGCACAACGCGCTGGAACTCCACCTTGTATATGCTTGATAGGCTGCTCTAGCAGAAATGTGCAGTTTATAACTATACCAAATGAACAAAGGGACACACATATAAAATAATCCCTGATTTTATTAACATCACAAAAGACATAAAGAAATAATATTAGCAGCAGCAATGCAGACTAGCGCTGCGACAAGCAGCTCTTTTGCTTGACAGAGAGTATACCTGATCGCAGTACAGGGGAAACTCCAAAAGGAACATAGGTGCCGCATAAAGCAGGCAATATTGGAACAACCCCCAATGAGATGTAAAAAAACCCTACTAGGTATATGGAAACTACACTAATATGAGCCAATATGAGGGCCAAATACAAAGCACCTCAAAGAAAGAGCCGATAGGCAGTGTTAGAGACAACAATAATAGTAATAACAGAAGTAAAAAACTAAAGCATATTACCTAAAGTTGAGTAGGATCACAATAAGGATCGGACCCTGGACCGGCAAAGAGCACACCCCGACGCGCGTTTCGCTCCGCTTTTTCAATGTTCAGTTTCTGACTACCTGTACGAACTCTGTGGCAGGACAGGTTCTGGGGAGCTTGTTTGTTTTTAACCGTGCCAGTGGCTGCTCATGAGCAACGCATGCAGACTTTTGCGCCCATTTGATGAGATCACCAAACTGGTCAGTAGCAGCTAGGGTGCTATCAGTGACATCATACCTTACGCCTTCTTTCTGGAGCGTGCATTGCGTCGTCTCATTGATCAAGCCGTCGAGGAGCAGGAAGATGAGGAAGTCGCAATGCTAGATGAATTCCCAGGAAGGGGGGTTAGTGTATCTGAGACAAGTCAACGGGAGTCTGAAGAGGAGTCAGAGGAGGATGGTGTCGGGGCGGAGGAGGAGCAAGAAGACCATGCTTTAAACTTTTCTTGGATCCCTGTTGTTGTCCGTGGCTGAAGGGGGGGAGACCGAGGACGACATTATCCTGGACAATGAGCAGGAGCCAGTGCAAATGGGGGCCTTCATGCTCTAGTGTTTGAATAGGGACCCCGTATAAAAATCATAAAGGGCAAGGACCAGTACTGGTGGCAACGTACTTAGACCCCCGGTACAAACACAAAATGGTGGATATGTTACCAGTATCACAGAGGGCTGTCAGAATGCAGCACTTCCAGGCCTTGCTTCGAGAAATTCTGCATTCTGCTTTTGTGGGTGCTGGCAGAGGAATTTCCACTCGCAGAGATACAGTTGCGGGTACCAATCCAACAGCGCATGCAAGAAGAGGGAGGTTTAAAGATGTGTTGGTCACTTCAGATATGAGATCATTCTTGCAGCCAACCCATCGACAGCCGTCATCCTGTTCCAGCCGCAGGGAACGCCTAGACCGACAGGTGTCTAACTACATCGGGTTAACGGCCGATGTGAACGCTCTGAGAAGCGAGGAACCCCTGGACTACTGGGTGTGCAGGCTTGACCTGTGGCCAGAGCTGGCACAATTTGCCATGGAGTGATATTCTGTTGTGGTATTGGCTCACTCCCTATTACCTATGGTATGGTGCTGCCATGGAACTCTTTGCTTGCCTCTCATCCAGTGTCCTGTCCGAAAGGACGTTCAGCGCAGCAGGGGGGATCGTGACCGATAAGCGCTCTTGCCTAGCTCACAACAATGTGGACTACCTCACATTTCTAAAAATGAATGAGGCATGGATCTCGGAGGAATTCAACACCTGTGACTACCACGTTTAATTGAATTTCCTCATGCCAGCCCACAAATATCCGCCACCACAGAGAACAAATATTGGTCCCTGTCTTAGGTAAATACAGCCGCATAAAAGGCCTTTTCTGTCCGTTGAATGCCTAATGTTTTGGGCCTCGAAAGAATTCAATACCTGTGACAACCACGTGTTTCAACTATTATCTTTAGGTATTATCTTTAGGTTTTTAGTTCTTTTAAACATATGTATTTGACCTGTATTTGTACTGGCCTTTAGTAAAATTGATATCCATTGACTGTCTAAAATACCTCCAGCCACATAATCACTTGATCTTTTCTGTACGGTGAATGCATAATTTTTGGGGCCTATAGTCCACTGATCTGCTGTAAAATTTAAATCCAATAACAGTGTAATTGACCTCTAGCCACATACTTACTTGTTCTTTTCTGTCCGCTGAATGCATAATTTCAGTGACGTCCACGCAAACTTACTGCTGACACCCTCTCCACTCTGTCAGGGGGAAGGCTCAACTTTTATAAGCGTTTAATAGAACAGGTTCTGTAGACATTGTAACACCCCAGAGTTGTGTTACGAAACTCTTTTACCCCGCTACAACCTGTTAAGATCTACATTGTCATCTAATGTAATTTCATATAATGTTCTCACAAATGTGCATTCAAATCCTTGTTACATATATATTACTGTAATTTCCATGTTCACCAGCAGGTGGCAGCAATGTTAGCAGGGACTTAGCTACAGTTTAGTGTTTCAGAACTGGAATAGTTCATTCCAGTTTAGCTCCCCCTTCTGTGAGCAGAGTGGGTGCTCCCACATCCTGCCTCATCGGGAGGGAAGGAAGTTAAGTTAGTGTGCCAGCAAACCCCTGCTAGGGAAAGGCTGTGCGGTTAGGAGCTCCCAGTTATAGGGATCCAAGCCAGGATCTTGTCTCGGCTGAGACAATTGATCATCCCCAGCCTGAGCCTTGCAGCCTCAGCTGGAAGAAAGCAAGCAGCCACCTCCAGTTACAGGAAGAAGCATACCCTGAGGCAATAACTGTGAGTACCGTCCAGAGACCCCAGGAGAAGCCAAATTCCTCCTCAGCTAGTCAGTCCCCAAGACCGCAGAAGATAGTCAGTGCAGAAGCCAAATTCCTGCCAGAGCTACTAAGCAGACGTAATTTTCCCGCAAAAGCTCCAGGCACATGATAGAGAAGAAGATAATTTCCTGCCACACATTGCCAATACTTGCTGGGACCAAAGACTAATGCTGTATCTCACTTGGATGGAAGCTGCAACTAGTAAAGACAAGTTTGAACTTTACTCAAGGTCTGGATCTGAATTACTGCTGCAAATTTCATCTATTACTCCTACTAGCACCACACTCATTTTATTGCAAGTGAGCCAGGATCCAGGAGTCCAGCCGTACCCAGGTAGGAGACACCGTTGACACTATGACTACCACCATACAGAGACATTACACCACTCTGGCATTCCTAACCTGGTGCGTGAGTTATAACAGCTTTAACCCCTTAAGGACACAGCCTTTTTTCACCTTAGGACCAGGCCATTTTTTGCAAATCTGACCAGTGTCAATTTAAGTGCTAATAACTTTAAAACGCTTTGACTTATCCAGGCCATTCTGAGATTGTTTTTTCATCACATATTGTACTTCATGACACTGGTAAAATGAAGTCAAAAAAATAATTTTTTTTGCACAAAAAAATACCTAATTTACCAAAAATTTGGAAAAATTAGCAAATTTCAAAGTTTCAGTTTCTCTATTTCTGTAATACATAGTAATACCCCCAAAAATTGTGATGACTTTACATTCCCCATATGTCTACTTCATGGTTGAATTATTTTGGGAATGATATTTTATTTTTTGGGGATGTTATAAGGCTTAGAAGTTTAGAAGCAAATCTTGAAATTTTTCAGAAATTTACAAAAACTCAATTTATAGGGACCAGTTCAGGTCTCAAGTCACTTTGCGAGGCTTACATAATAGAAACCACCCAAAAATTACCCCATCTAAGAAACTACACCCCTCAAGGTATTCAAAACTGATTTTGCATACGTTGTTAACCCTTTAGGTGTTGCACAAGAGTTATTGGCAAAATTGTCAAATTTTTCATTTTAACCCATTTTTTCCACTAACAAAGCAAGGGTTAACAGCCAAACAAGACTGTATCTTTATTGCCCTGACTCTGCCGTTTACAGAAACACCCAATATGTGGCAGTAAACTACTGTACGGCCACACAGCGGGGCTTAGAGTGAAAGGTGCACCGTTTGGTTTTTGGAAGGCTGATTTTTATGGACTGGTTTATTTACACCATGTCCCATTTAAATCCCCCTGATGCACCCCTAGAGGAGAAACTCCCTAAAAGTGACCCCATCTAAGAAACTACACCCCTCAAGGTATTCAAAACTGATTTTACATACGTCGTTAACCCTTTAGGTGTTGCACAAGAGTTATTGGCAAATGGCGATGAAATTTGAGAATTTAATTTTTTTGCCTAATTTTCCATTTTAACCCATTTTTTCCACTAACAAAGCAAGGGTTAACAGCCAAACAAGACTGTATCTTTATTTCCCTGACTCTGCTGTTTACAGAAACACCCCATATGTGGCCGTAAACTACTGTACGGCCACACAGCGGGGCGAAGAGTGAAAGGTGCGCCGTATGGTTTTTGGAAGGCTGATTTTGCTGGACTGTTTTTTTGACACCATGTCCCATTTGAAGCCCCCCTGATGCACCCCTAGAGTAGAAACTCCATAAAAGTGACCCCATCTAAGAAACTACACCCCTCAAGGTATTCAAAACTGATTTTACAAACTTTGTTAACCCTTTAGGTGTTGCACAAGATTTTATGGAAAATAGAGATACAATTTCAAAATTTTACTTTTTTGGCAGATTTTCCATTTTAATATTTTTTTTCCAGTTACAAAGCAAAGGTTAACAGCCAAACAAAACTCATTATTTATGGCCCTGATTCTGTAGTTTACAGAAACACCCCATATAAGGTCGTAAACCTCTGTACGGGCACACGGCAGGGCGCAGAAGGAAAGGAATGCCATACGGTTTTTGGAAGGCAGGTTTTGCTGGACTGTTTTTTTTTACACCATGTTCCATTTGAAGCCCCCCTGATGCACCCCTAGAGTAGAAACTCCAAAAAAGTGACCCCATTTTAGAAACTACGGGATAGGTTGGCAGTTTTGTTGGTACTAGTTTAGGGTACATATGATTTTTGGTTGCTCTATATTACACTTTTTGTTCGGCAAGGTAACAAGAAATAGCTTTTTTGGCACCTATTTTTTTTTTTGCTATTTACAACATTCATCTGACAGGTTAGATCATGTGGTAATTTTATAGAGCAGGTTGTCACGGACGCGGCGATACCTAATATGTATACAATTTTTTTTATTTATGTAAGTTTTACACAATGATTTCATTTTTAAAACAAAAAAAATGTTTTAGTGTCTCCATAGTCTAAGAGCCATAGTTTTTTCAGTTTTTGGGCGATTATCTTAAGTAGGGTCTCATTTTTTGCGGGATGAGATGATGGTTTGATTGGAATCTATTTTGGGGTGCATATGACTTTTTGATTGCTTGCTATTACACTTTTTGTGACGTAAGATGACAAAAAATGGCTTTTTTTACACCGTTTTTATTTTTATTTTTTTACGGTACTCACCTGAGGGGTTAGATCATGTGATATTTTTATAGAGCCGGTCGATACGGACGCGGCGATGCCTAATATGTATACTGTTTTTTTTATTTATGTAAGTTTTACATAATGATTTCATTTTTGAAACAAAAAAAATCATGTTTTAGTGTTTCCATAGTCTAAGAGCCATAGTTTTTTCAGTTTTTGGGCGATTATCTTGGGTAGGGTATGATTTTTGCGGGATGAGATGGCGGTTTGATTGTTACAATTTTGGCGTACATGCGACTTTTTTGATCACTTTTATTACCTTTTTTGGGAAGTAAGGTGGGCAAAATTTCAATTTCATCATAGTTTTTTATTTTTTATTTTTATGGCGTTCACCGTTCGGGTAAAGTAACATGACCGTTTTATAGATCAGGTCGTTACGGACGCGGTGATACCAAACATGTGTGGGGAATTTTTAATCAGTGATAAATGTGTTTTTTGATTTTTACTTTATTTTCACTTTTATTCACTTTTTTTTTGACCCAGACCCACTTGGTTCTTGAAAATCCAGTGGGTCTGATGTCTGTATAATACAGTACAGTACAATATATATTGTACTGTACTGTATTTTACACTTTGTCTGAACAGATCTATGCCTTTTAGCACAGATCTGTTCAGCACCATGGACAGCAGGATGCCTGAGACGGCGTCCTGTTGCCATGGGAACCTTCCCCGTCTGCTCAGTACTGGCCAGAACTGCGCAGACGGGGAAGGGTAAGGAGGGGATCTGTCGGGGGGCTGTCTGGGGGCTCTCTCCCTCTCCATCGGGGGGCTGCAAAGGCACAGGCCCCCGATGGGAGAGGGAGGGAGCTCCCTGAGCTGTTAACCTTTTCCATACAGCGGTCCGTACGGACCGCTGTATGGAAAGGGTTAAACGGCTGACATCGCATCGCAGATGTCAGCCGTTTATACCAGGGTGCCAGCAATGTGCTGGCACTCTGGTATACCCACTAGACGCCAACGATTATTCAAGTGGAGGCGGGCGGGGGGATCGCGATCCCGCCTGCCGCACCACCCGCCTCCCGCACCGCCCGCAACCCTCCCCCTGCACCTCCCACCGGGCTAAAATCATGCAGGGGTGCAGGGGGAGGTGAAATATATATATTTTGGGCATTATAAAGTTTCTGATCCCCGCGGTCAGGGACCGCGGGGATCAGAAACTGCAAAAAGCGCATCAAACCGCAGGTCTGAATTGACCTGCGGTTTGCGGCAATCGCCGATACGGGGGGGTCACATGACCCCCCCTGGCGTTGTGACAGGATGCCGGCTGAATGATTTCAGCCGGCATCCCATTGCGATTAACCCCCGTGTCGCCGGAATCCCGATTTTAAGTTAGGACGTACCGGTATGTCCTGTGTCCTTAAGGACTCGGGAAATAGGGCGTACCGGTACGTCCTGTGTCCTTAAGGGGTTACAGGGCCCTGTGACTGTACCCTGCGCACGCTGCAATTGGCGTCACGAACAAACAATAGACTATTATACACATATCCGGACCCACTGCATAATTTGGCGTCAGAGTGCATACCCCGGTCCAGTTCCCAGCAACATCTATGTGGAATCAGCTGACGAGGGTGTAAAAGGAGTGCGCTTCTTCTTGACGCTAACATCTACCTGCAAGGGTCCATTCACACGTCTGTAGTGTATTGCGGATCCGCAATACACCCAGCCAGCACCCCCATAGAAATTGCCTGTTCTTGTAATTGTGGACAAGAATAAGACATGTTCTATTTTTTTCCGTAGCCGCGGAACGGAAGATCGGGAGCGCGCTGCTGAAATGCGGATGCGGAGATCACATAGTATGGTCTCCGAATCCATTCCATCCCCATAGAAAATAAATGGGTCCGCACCCGTTCCGCAATTTGCAGAACGGATGCGGACCCATTATACGGAAGTGTGAATGGAACCTAAGGCTGAGTTGATACTTGAGTTATTTGGTCAGTTTTGGCCCCGTGACTGCCCAAACAAGTGAAGTATGCAGTGATTCTAAGAGCGACACCTGTCATGTGCTTGTCATACTAACTCACAGAATTATTTCACTACCAAAGCAGACTCCCTATGTGTGTTACTACAAGGCCTGTCATCTGCATGTCACAGTATTGTTTCACTATCACAGCAGACTCCCTATGCGTGTTACTGCAAGGCACAGTGTTCTACACCCCTATAAAGGCTCTCTGCAGCCCGGAAATATCTGTATTTAACGCAATTCGCCGCAAATAAATTTGGATCGAGGCGAATATTTTTTATATTTTTTGCCACAAAATAGCTGATTAGGTGAAAGGTTTCTCAATGTATTATTTCATAATTGTGTTAGATTTTTAGCAGAAAATGCAGCATCTGTGTCTGCTGTAGTTGCAGGAGTTGCTTAAGACCTATTCTAAGGTTCTGTACAATGTACTTGCCTCATTTTTTTCCCTTTGATTTGCATTCCTGAGTTACCAACATGTCCTAATTACTAATGTCAGAAGCTTTTCCCTGTAGGTTGGTTTCTAATTATGGACTGAGATTATGAAAGCCTCATGACATGAATTATCATAGAGAACTATGGATGTACGATAAATTCCATATGACAGCAAGACAAAATGTGTCATGAAGTTGTTTAAGTTTTATAACTATTTGCCATTTTATTGTGCTGCATTATATTGTTGTATTTTCTTTCCATTTTATTGTGCTGTATTATATTGCTGTATATTCCTTCCATTTTCATATTGCTGTATATTCAGTTCTCATTCAGACTTTAGAAATATATAAGACACATATCAAACATTTTATGATATATTTTCATCTAATTTAACATTTGGTAATGATGAAGGACCCTCATAAGCAGATCGAGCATTGCAAAGCAGCACATTGCTGCTGTCAGGCCATATTAATTCTATATCACAAAACATGGATGCAAAGGCCCCATAGTGATTGATTCTTATTACATTAAAATAACCATATTAACCTAACGTATTCTGCTGTCACAAATCAGACTCCAGGCTTGTAAGACTTTAGGATATATTCTTGAAAAGAAAAAAATAATTCTAGGTCAGTGTAAGGCTAGTTCTAGTGTCATTATAAAAACTGTGGCTAAAAACACCTCATAGATAGATAGATAGATAGATAGATAGATACAGCTGCATCTCAATAAATTAGAATATAATCAAAAAGTAAATTTAAGTTATTCAATTCAAAAAGTGAAACTCATATATTATATAGATTCAGTAGACACAGAGTGGTCTATTTCAAATGTTTATTTCTTTTAATGTTGATAATTATGGCTTATAGCTAATGAAAACCCAAAAGTCAGTATCTCAAAAAATTAGAATACTACAGTATATAAAACCAATTCAAAAAATGATTTTTAATACAGAAATGGCCTACTGAAAAGTATGTACAGTATATGCACTCAATACCTGGTTGGGGCATGAATTACTACATCAATGCAGCGTGGCATGGAGGTGATCAGCTGAGGTGTTATGAAAGCCCAGGTAGCTAGATGGTGGCCTTTAGCTTGTCTTCATTGTTGGATATGGTGTCTCTCATCTTCCTCTTGACAATACCCCATAGATGCTCTATGGGGTTTAGATCAGGAGAGTTAAATATATATATATATATATATATATACTGTGTATGTATATATATATATATATATATATATGTATCTATCCAAGAAAAATGGCGGCACTGGCTTTGAACAGGAAAGATTGGGTGCACGTTCCAGGGGAATGGACTTCTTACCCCAACCAATGGATCCAGAAAATGGACAGCACTCCAGTTAGATGAAAATAAGTGTTTCTTTTATTCACCCATACGGTGCAACGTTTCGGCTCCAAATATTTTTTTTTCAAGCAGAGATACAATACAAGTGAAGGCAATATATGTGAGTCAATCAGTGTACAAATCATGTGATCACAATGTGTTACAAAAATTTTACAATAACAAAATAGCAAATGAAAATACACAAAAGGATGATGGCAATGAAAATGCAATATAAAACCAGTGATAAGGCAGAGGACATGATTATACATGTCGCATATTCGCATACATCATGTTAATAAAAGGACGGACGCATCGATCAGACACAGAAAACTAATCAATGGATGCGTCCAGTAAATCTGTGACATACAGGGGGCGGAGCAGGGAGACGATCACGCAGACATACCCAGCCGGCGGGAGGCACAATCCATGTAGCTGTTCAGCGTTGTGTACACGCCACTGCGCTGGCGCGGCGCTACACCAATCCAGGACCAGCGCGGCAGGGAGACGCCGAGCATCATCAAGGCTGGCCAGTGCTCATACGTCATCCTGGCGCCGCTCAATACAGCCTCGGTGTATTCGAGCGCATGCCCATTACTCATCTGGTCTCAGAGCGCCATCTTGAAAACTGGAGAAATGCCCATACCTCATAAGTCCCTGTGGTAAGCATCAGACCTGCTACAGAATTGAGCATTGCGATCTTGACCAGTAGGGACAACCTGGAAACCAAAGTGCCCACATACTATGAAAAGGCAACAACCAACAACCCCCACGGTAAACCGCGGTGTAGGAAGAGGTATTGTCCAGGGTGTCAAACCGCAATCATACTCAAGAGGGTTCTCCTCCTGCAGGTGCACAGATGCCACAGGGGGCAGATCTATACCAGGTGGAATAAGTAATCTGAGTTACACCATCAAGGCTATTGTGACAAAATATACAGGTCCCAAGGGGTTCGCCGGGCCCGGCAGTGCAAAATGCATAAAACAAACAAGAATAAAAAATGAATAATAAATACATAAGGAATAATAAAAATGCACATTGCATATTGGAATGACACCCTCCCGGGTGTGATACTGCGTCCACTTCATCGACATGCTCCATCCTTCCTGGTGCTGAATACAAGTGGTCTGAGGACTTTACTAAATATATGGAGGACACATCTGTCCAAATGAAGCATTTCCAAGCCGAGTCTGAGGAGAACAAAAGAATAAAGTGGTGTAGAGACACTGAAGATTACAAAAAGGGCAATATTTATAACTGGCAGACGGAGAGACAGTACAGTACACAACAGAGGGACATCAGAAAGAGGAGAAAGACCGCACAGACATCTCCAAATGGCGAACAGGCTTTTTTAGACAAAGCTCCACAGATACCAGAAAGACGCGGCGACGCATCAGGAGAGGCGGTCGCGGACACAGAGGGTCCAGACAGGCTACGCAGCAACAAGAACCGACCTGCGGCAACCAAGAGCAACGTGGGGAAGAGAAAATGACCGTTGTTAATCTGTCCTCCAAGGAATTGACTTCCGCACAAGTGAGTGTCCTATCCAAAGGATTTTCATTTTGTCCCAGTTCCCTTGTGAACTGGTTTGAACTGGAGTCCAATTTATTTTCTTTCTTTCGCTGCATTAAGCTCAAAATATGGTTTCACAATAGGATCCGACAGGATTCCGTTCGTGTTAGTATATAGTGAACTCAGCCCTTTGATCAACAAGGTCCTTAGGAAACATTGGGACCTCCTGGGCTCTTGCTTTAAGGAGATTCCTGAGTTTCAACGTCCACCACTGTTCTCTTACCTGCATTCAAGGAATTTACGAGATCAGCTGGTCAAAGCCGACATTGGCTCCAAGGGGTCCTCTAGACAAACTACATTGACGCAGCCCGGCTTGGGTTGCTTTCCCTGTTTGGGGTGCGTCAATTGTAGATATATCCGTAAAGGGAAAACATTTGTGCACCCTAATACGGGTGAGTCTTCTGACATTCTGTTTCACCTCACATGTGACTCAAGTTACGTCATTTATGTGTTATATTGCCCGTGTGGGAATTATGTGTTATCTTGCTTTACGTGGGCGAAACGACGACTGACCTTAAAACCCGCTTGAATAATCACCGTCTGAGTATCCGGAAGAAACGTCTTGATTTACTGGTATCCAATCATTTTTCTGAGGCTGGGCACAAGGAGGGTGATCTGAGGTGTTGGATCCTCGATCATATACCTCAGCCCAGACGCGGTGGTGATAGGTCAAGGTTACTTAAGCGCAAGGAACTTAGCTGGATTCACAGATTGAACAGCTTAAGACCTAACGGTTTAAATGTAGAATTTAATTTTGGGGACATTGTATGAAGCGTGGTTTGCCTCCTGTGTTCGGCAGGCTGCCTCTCAGTGACTTGTGTACACACTAGGAGAGTTTATATATCTCAAGATTTCTCGCCTTAATAGTAAAAAAAAAATCCGTTTTTTTAACCCACAGACCACTTGTATTCAGCACTAGGAGGGATGGAGCATGTGGATGAAGTGGACGCAGTATCACACCCGGGAGGGGGTCATTCCAATATGCAATGTGCATTTTTATTATTCCTTATGTATTTATTATTCATTTTTTATTCTTGTTTGTTTTATGCATTTTGCACTGCCGAGCCCGGCGAACACCTTGGGACCTGTATATTTGGTCACAATAGCCTTGATGGTGTAACTCAGATTACTTATTTCACCTGGTATAGATCTGCCCCTTGTGGCATCTGAGCACCTGCAGGAGGAGAACCCTCTTGAGTATGATTGCGGTTTGACACCCTGGACAATACCCCTTCCTACACCGCGGTTTACCGTGGGGGTTGTGGGTTGTTGCCTGGGCATAGTATGTGGGCACTTTGGTTTGGTTTCCAGGTTGTCCCTACTGGTCAAGATCGCAATACTCAATTCTGCAGCAGGTCTGATGCTTACCACAGGGACTTATGAGGTATGGGCATTTCTCCAGTTTTCAAGATGGCG
Organism: Bufo bufo; assembly: GCF_905171765.1. Lineage (NCBI taxonomy): Eukaryota > Metazoa > Chordata > Amphibia > Anura > Bufonidae > Bufo > Bufo bufo. The sequence continues at coordinate 399,022,810 of NC_053393.1, read as the reverse complement.
CTCTGAGACCAGATGAGTAATGGGCATGCGCTGGAATACACGGAGGCTGTATTGAGCGGCGCCAGGATGAAGTATGAGTAGGGATGAGCGAACCCGAACTGTATAGTTCGGGTTCATACCGAATTTTGGGGTGTCCGTGACACGGACCCGAACCCGTACATTTTCGTAAAAGTCTGGGTTCGGGTTCGGTGTTCGGCGCTTTCTTGGCGCTTTTTGAAAGGCTGCAAAGCAGCCAATCAACAAGCATCATACTACTTGCCCCAAGAGGCCATCACAGCCATGCCTACTATTGGCATGGCTGTGATTGGCCAGTGCAGCATGTGACCCAGCCTCTATATAAGCTTGGGTCACGTAGCGCTGCACGTCACTCTGCTGATACAAGTGTAGGGAGAGGTTGCAGCTGCGACGTTAGGGCTAGATTAGATCATTGAACTGCTGCTATTCAATTGCTCAGTGTTTTTAGGCTGCCCAGAGCGTTTTTCAGTCACTTTTTTCTGGGGTGATCGGCGGCCATTTTGTGGCTTGTGGTGCGCCAGCACAAGCTGCCACCAAGTACATTTAACCATCAATAGTGTGGTTATTTTTTGCTATATCCTACATCAGGGTCAAGCTGTCATCAAGTGCATTTAATCATCAATAGTGTGGTTATTTTTTGGCCATATACTACATCAGGGGCAAGCTGAGCCTGTCACCCAAGTGCATTTAACCATCAATAGTGTGGTTATTTTTTGGCTATATCCTACATCAGGGTCAAGCTGTCATCAAGTGCATTTAACCATCAATAGTGTGGTTATTTTTTGGCCATATACTACATCAGGGGCAAGCTGAGCCTGTCACCCAAGTGCATTTAACCATCAATAGTGTGGTTATTTTTTGGCTATATCCTACATCAGGTTCAAGCTGTCATCAAGTGCATTTAACCATCAATAGTGTGGTTATTTTTTGGCCATATACTACATCAGGGGCAAGTTGAGCCTGTCACAAAGTGCATTTAACCATCAATAGTGTGGTTATTTTTTGGCTATATCCTACATCAGGGTCAAGCTGTCATCAAGTGCATTTAACTATCAATAGTGTGGTTATTTTTTGCTATATCCTACATCAGGGTCAAGCTGTCATCAAGTGCATTTAATCATCAATAGTGTGGTTATTTTTTGGCCATATACTACATCAGGGGCAAGTTGAGCCTGTCACAAAGTGCATTTAACCATCAATAGTGTGGTTATTTTTTGGCTATATCCTACATCAGGGTCAAGCTGTCATCAAGTGCATTTAACCATCAATAGTGTGGTTATTTTTTGGCCATATACTACATCAGGGGCAAGCTGAGCCTGTCACATAGTTATTCTCAAAAACTTCACACACACGCTACAGTGCAGATCCAAGTCTAATTCTGTGATTAAACGTATACCTGTCACCCAGCGCCTAAAAAATAGGCCTCACATTTATATTCATCCAAATCTGTCATTACTGCTTTAGCTGGTCAAGTTATTTAGTGTCCGTCAAAGCACAGTTTTTGTTCTGGGTTGAAATACAATTCCCAATTTTGCAATTCTCTAAATTAGTGGTTTCTGCTGTATCAGGCCTACTTTAAATCTATCCCTGAAAGGGTATATTAGATTCAAGGTGCTGATAGGGTAATTCTCAATAACTTCACACACACGCTACAGTGCAGATCCAAGTCTAATTCTGTGATTAAACGTATACCTGTCACCCAGCGCCTAAAAAATAGGCCTTACATTTATATTCATCCAAATCTGTCATTACTGCTTTAGCTGGTCAAGTTATTTAGTGTCCGTCAAAGCACAGTTTTTGTTCTGGGTTGAAATACAATTTCCTATTTTGCAATTCTCTAAATTAGTGGTTTCTGCTGTATCAGTCCTACTTTAAATCTATCCCTGAAAGGGTATATTAGATTCAAGGTGCTGATAGGGTAATTCTCAATAACTTCACACACACGCTACAGTGCAGATCCAAGTCTAATTCTGTGATTAAACGTATACCTGTCACCCAGCGCCTAAAAAATAGTGGTGAACGGTAACAATGAAGAAAACATCTAGTAAGGGACGCGGACATGGTCGTGGTGGTGTTAGTGGACCCTCTGGTGCTGGGAGAGGACGTGGCCGTTCTGCCACAGCCACATGTCCTAGTGTACCAACTACCTCAGGTCCCAGTAGCCGCCAGAATTTACAGGGATATTTGGTGGGGCCCAATGCCGTTCTAAGCATGGTAAAGCCTGAGCAGGTACAGGCATTAGTCAATTGGGTGGCCGACAGTGCATCCAGCACGTTCACATTATCTCCCACCCAGTCTTCTGCAGAAAGCGCACAGATGGCGCATGAAAACCAAGCCCATCAGTCTGTCACATCACCCCCATGCATATCAGGGAAACTGTCTGAGCCTCAAGTTATGCAGCAGTCTCTTATGCTGTTTGAAGACTCTGCTGGCAGGGTTTCCCAATGGCATCCACCTAGCCCTTCCCCAGGGGTGGAAGAGATAGAATGCACTAACGCACAACCACTTATGTTTCCTGATGATGAGGACATGGGAATACCACCTCAGCACATGTCTGATGATGACGAAACACAGGTGCCAACTGCTGCGTCTTTCTGCAGTGTGCAGACTGAACAGGAGGTCAGGGATCAAGACTGGGTGGAAGACGATTCAGGGGACGATGAGGTCCTAGACCCCACATGGAATGAAGGTCGTGCCACTGACTTTCACAGTTCGGAGGAAGAGGCAGTGGTGAGACCGAGCCAACAGCGTAGCAAAAGACAAAGAGGGAGCAGTGGGCAAAAGCAGAACACTCGCCGCCAAGAGACTCCGCCTGCTACTGACCGCCGCCATCTGGGACCGAGCACCCCAAAGGCAGCTTCAAGGAGTTCCCTGGCTTGGCACTTCTTCAAACAATGTGCTGACGACAAGACCCGAGTGGTTTGCACGCTGTGCCATCAGAGCCTGAAGCGAGGCATTAACGTTCTGAACCTTAGCACGACCTGCATGACCAGGCACCTGCATGCAAAGCATGAACTGCAGTGGAGTAAACACCTTAAAAACAAGGAAGTCACTCAGGCTCCCCCTGCTACCTCTTCTGCTGCTGCCGCCTCGGCCTCTTCTGCTGCTGCCGCCGCCTCTGCCTCCTCCTCCGCCTCTGGAAGAACGTTGGCACCTGCCGCCCAGCAAACATGGGATGTACCACCAACACCACCACCTGCGTCACCAAGCATCTCAACCATGTTACACGTCAGCGTTCAGCTCTCATCTCACAAACATTTGAGAGAAAGCGTAAATTCCCACCTAGCCACCCTCGATCCCTTGCCCTAAATGCCAGCATTTCTAAACTACTGGCCTATGAAATGCGGTAATTTAGGCTGGTGGACACAGACAGCTTCAAACAGCTCATGTCGCTTGCTGTCCCACAGTATGTTGTTCGCAGCCGGCACTACTTCTCCAAGAGAGCCGTGCCTTCCCTGCACAACCAAGTATCCGATAAAATCAAGTGTGCACTGCGCAACGCCATCTGTGGCAAGGTCCACCTAACCACAGATACGTGGACCAGTAAGCACGGCCAGGGACGCTATATCTCCCTAACTGCACACTGGGTAAATGTAGTGGCGGCTGGGCCCCAGGTGGAGAGCTGTTTGGCGCACGTCCTTCCGCCGACAAGGATCGCAGGGCAACATTCTTTGCCTCCTGTCTCCTCCTCCTCCTACTCCGCTTCCTCCTCCTCTGCTTCCACCTGCTCATCCAGTCAGCCACACACCTTCACCACCAACTTCAGCACAGCCCGGGGTAAACGTCAGCAGGCCGTTCTGAAACTCATATGTTTGGGTGACAGGCCCCACACCGCACAGGAGTTGTGGGGGGGTATAGAACAACAGACCGACGAGTGGTTGCTGCCGGTGAGCCTCAAGCCCGGCCTGGTGGTGTGTGATAATGGGCGAAATCTCGTTGCAGCTCTGGGACTAGCCGGATTGACGCACATCCCTTGCCTGGCGCATGTGCTGAATTTGGTGGTGCAGAAGTTCATTCGCAACTACCCCGACATGTCAGAGCTGCTGCATAAAGTGCGGGCCGTCTGTTCGCTCTTCCGGCGTTCACATCCTGCCTCTGCTCGCCTGTCTGCGCTACAGCGTAACTTCGACCTTCCCGCTCACTGCCTCACATGCGACGTGCCCACCAGGTGGAACTCCACCTTGCACATGCTGGACAGACTGTGCGAGCAGCAGCAGGCCATAGTGGAGTTTCAGCTGCAGCACGCACGGGTCAGTCGCACTGCGGAACAGCACCACTTCACCACCAATGACTGGGCCTCCATGCGAGACCTGTGTGCCCTGTTGCGCTGTTTCGAGTACTTCACCAACATGGCAAGTGGCGATGACGCCGTTATCAGCGTTACAATACCACTTCTATGTCTCCTTGAGAAAACACTTAGGGTGATGATGGAAGAGGAGGTGGCCCAGGAGGAGGAGGAGGAGGAAGAGGGGTAATTTTTAGCACTTTCAGGCCAGTCTCTTCGAAGTGACTCAGAGGGAGGTTTTTTGCAACAGCAGAGGCCAGGTACAAATGTGGCCAGACAGGGCCCACTACTGGAGGACGAGGATGAGGAGGAGGTGGAGGAGGAGGAGGATGAAGCATGTTCACAGCGGGGTGGCACCCAACGCAGCTCGGGCCCATCACTGGTGCGTGGCTGGGGGGAAACGCAGGACGATGACGATATGCCTCCCACAGAGGACAGCTTGTCCTTACCTCTGGGCAGCCTGGCACACATGAGCGACTACATGCTGCAGTGCCTGCGCAACGACAGCAGAGTTGCCCACATTTTAACGTGTGCGGAGTACTGGGTTGCCACCCTGCTGGATCCACGGTACAAAGACAATGTGCCCACCTTATTTCATGCACTGGAGCGTGATAGTAAGATGCGCGAGAACAAGCGCACGTTGGTAGACGCGCTACTGAGAGCATTCCCAAATGTCAAAGGGGAACAAGTGGAAGCCCAAGGCAAAGGCAGAGGAGGAGCAAGAGGTCGCAAACGCAGCTGTGTCACGGCCAGCTCCTCTGAGGGCAGGGTTAGCATGGCAGAGATTTGGAAAAGTTTTGTCACCACGCCACAGCTAACTGCACCACCACCTGATACGGAACGTGTTAGCAGGTGGCAACATTTCAATAACATGGTGGAACAGTACCTGTGCACACCCCTCCACGTACTGACTGATGGTTCGGCCCCATTCAACTTCTGGGTCTCCAAATTGTCCACGTGGCCAGAGCTAGCCTTTTATGCCTTGAAGGTGCTGGTCTGCCCGGCAGCCAGCGTTTTGTCTGAACGTGTATTCAGCACGGCAGGGGGCGTCATTACAGACAAACGCAGCCGCCTGTCTACAGCCAATGTTGACAAGCTGACGTTCATAAAAATGAACCAGGCATGGATCCCACAGGACCTGTCCATCCCTTGTGCAGATTAGACATTAACTACCTCCCCTTAACAATATATTATTGTACTCCAGGGCACTTCCTCATTTAATCCTATTTTTATTTTCATTTTACCATTATATTGCGGGGCAACCCAAAGTGTAATGAACCTCTCCTCTGTCTGAGTGCCGGGGCCTAAAAATATCTGACAGTGGCCTGTTCCAGTGGTGGGTGACATGAAGCCTGATTCTCTGCTATGACATGAAGACTGATTCTCTGCTGACATGAAGCCTGAATCTCTGTTATGGGACCTCTCTCCTCTGTCTGGGTGCCGGGGCCTAAAAATATCTGACAGTGGCCTGTTCCAGTGGTGGGTGACATGAAGCCTGATTCTCTGCTATGACATGAAGACTGATTCTCTGCTGACATGAAGCCTGAATCTCTGTTATGGGACCTCTCTCCTCTGTCTGGGTGACGGGGCCTAAAAATATCTGACAGTGGCCTGTTCCAGTGTTGGGTGACATGAAGCCTGATTCTCTGCTATGACATGAAGACTGATTCTCTGCTGACATGAAGCCAGATTCTGTGCTATGGGACCTCTCTCCTCTGCCTGGATGCCTGGGCCTAAATATGTGACAATGGACTGTTCCAGTGGTGGGTGACGTGAAGCCTGATTCTCTGCTATGACATGAAGACTGATTCTCTGCTGACATGAAGCCTGAATCTCTGTTATGGGACCTCTCTCCTCTGTCTGGGTGCCTGGGCCTAAATATGTGACATTGGACTGTTCCAGTGGTGGGTGACGTGAAGCCTGATTCTCTGCTATGACATGAAGACTGATTCTCTGCTGACATGAAGCCAGATTCTCTGCTATGGGACCTCTCTCCTCTGCCTGGGTGCCTGGGCCTAAATATGTGACAATGGACTGTTCCAGTGGTGGGTGACGTGAAGCCTGATTCTCTGCTATGACATGAAGACTGATTCTCTGCTGACATGAAGCCTGAATCTCTGTTATGGGACCTCTCTCCTCTGTCTGGGTGCCGGGGCCTAAAAATATCTGACAGTGGCCTGTTCCAGTGGTGGGTGACATGAAGCCTGATTCTCTGCTATGACATGAAGACTGATTCTCTGCTGACATGAAGCCAGATTCTCTGCTATGGGACCTCTCTCCTCTGTCTGGGTGCCTGGGCCTAAATATGTGACAATGGACTGTTCCAGTGGTGGGTGACGTGAAGCCTGATTCTCTGCTATGACATGAAGCCTGATTCTCTGCCATGAGACCTCTCTCCAATTGATATTGGTTAATTTTTATTTATTTTATTTTTATTTTTATTCATTTCCCTAGCCACATTTGTTTGCAGGGGATTTAACTAAATTTTGCTGCCTTTTGCAGCCCTCTAGCCCTTTCCGGGCTGTTTTACAGCCTTTTTAGTGCCGAAAAGTTCGGGTCCCCATTGACTTCAATGGGGTTCGGGTTCGGGACGAAGTTCGGGTCGGGTTCGGATCCCGAACCCGAACATTTCCGGGAAGTTCAGCCGAACTTCTCGAACCCGAACATCCAGGTATTCGCTCAACTCTACGTATGAGCACTGGCCAGCCTTGATGATGCTCGGCGTCTCCCTGCTGCCGCTGGTCCTGGATTGGTGTAGCGCCGCGCCTGCGCAGTGGCGTGTACACAACGCTGAACAGATGTATGGAATGTGCCTCCCGCCGGCTGGGTATGTCTGCGTGATCGTCTCCCTGCTCCGCCCCCTGTACGGCACAGGTTCAATGGACGCATCCATCGATTAGTTTTCTGTGTCTGATCGATGCGTCCGTCCTTTTATTAACATGATGTATGCGAATATGCGACATGTATAATCATGTCCTCTGCCTTATCACTGGTTTTATATTGCATTTTCATAGCCATCATCCTTTTGTGTATTTTCATTTGCTATTTTGTTAATGTCAAATTTTTGTAACACACCCACTGGGCGGGGTGTGGTCACATGATTTGTACACTGATTGACTCACATATATAATTGCCTTCACTTGTATTGTATCTCTGCTTGAAAAAGGCTCATTTTTGGAACCGAAACGTTGCACCGTATGGAGTGCCGTCCATTTTCTGGATCTATATATATATATATCTATATACGCTGCTCTGTTTCAACAGTTCTCATCCTAGGAAAATGATACAATCATTGCCCTTCTCCCAGTTTCTTAGAGCCAAACGTATAGTATCTAATGAGACTAAACTAGAAGAGACCTTGAGCTCCATGGCCCATAAATTTCAGGATAGGGGCTATCCTAAGCGGCTGTTGAAAGAACACATCAACAGAGTACAGAGTTTGGATAGGGTTGAGCTCTTAAGACCACGTAAAACTACACACAAGGTGGCCAGAATTCCTTTTATTTCTGTATATGGTGAACATAGTCCTTCGGTCAATAAAATCTTGAACAAACATTGGGGCCTATTAGGCACTAGTTTTAGTGACATTTCTGAATTCCAACGCCCACCTCTTCTCTCCTACCGTAGATCCAGGAATCTGAAGGATCAGTTGGTGAAGGCAGATATAGGCTCAAAGGGATCCTTAAAACAGACTACATTGGCGCAGTCGGGTCTGGGGTGTTATCCCTGCCTCAACTGCGTCAACTGTAGATACATTCGTAAGGGGAAGGTCTTTATACACCCTGTGACGGGAGAATCTTTTAAAATTCTTTTTCACCTAACCTGTGACTCCAGCTACGTTGTCTACGTACTATCTTGTCCATGTGATTTATTATATGTAGGGGAGACGACAACGGAATTGAAAACTCGCCTTAATAACCACCGTTTGAGCATTAGAAAAAAAAGGAAAGACCTACCGGTATCCAAGCATTTCACGGAAGCCAAACATAAGGAGGGCGACCTGAAATGCTGGATAGTGGACCAGATTCCCCAACCTAGGCGAGGTGGGGATAGATCTAAGGCATTGAGACACAGAGAGCTGAGCTGGATTCACAGGCTGGGTAGTTTGAAGCCTCATGGCTTAAATGTAGATTATAATTTTGGGGATGTTTTATAGGTTGGCTTGCCCCTGAAGTCAGGTCAGATGTCAGTAGGCGTCTCGTGTATACACTAAGGGAGTTAATCAACTCAATTAAAATATATATTTTTTTCTCGCCTAACAATTAACAATTTTTTCTTCTCTTTTTCATATAGATCACTCACATTTCACCATTTGAGGATTGGCATAGACGGTCGGGGTGATCGAAACATACTATAGAGAAGAGGGTTATGTGGGACGTTTTTTTGTCCTTCATGGTTATTTTCATTACTTTTTAGTCACCTGCAAAAATGTTTTATACTTGCCGTTTGCGCATCCTGATAAGCACCAGGGGCAACTTGAGTTATAAGATATTTAGCTGCTGTCCATACTTTGTGACATCCGTATGCCCAATAGAGGAGATCCCTCTTGGGTATGAGGGCACTCAGTAACCACAATGTCGTTCTTGCAGGGACCGCGAGATTCGTGACCGCAGCATGACTTCATGTGGATATGATGGGTGACATTCTGGTTTCTAGACTGTCCCCTTCTTTCTGGGCTGCCCATACCCTTTGATTAAGTGGCTAGGATGTATTACACTGAGTTAATAGACGCAGCGATCTGTTTCCATCAAGTAAGATGGTGCCGGGAACAGACCGTGTCCACTGAGCATGCGCGGGGGGCGAGACTCTGTAAGATGACGCTGCGGCCGGTTTTTGATGACATCAGAGGTCCTCGGCCTGGATATCCGTCAATGGTGCGATATTGCGTTTGCGCAGTGGAATATAAACAACGCGGAACAACGGCATGGCAGGTTTCTTCTTGTCCCTCTTGTATGTTTTTTTCGATCGTTTCCCCATCCTCTCTGCTGTGTCTCCTTTCACTTTATCACATCACAGTGCACCATTGGGCAGATCGACTCTGTAATTGATCGGTATAGTTTGTGATTATGGATACACTGTTTACAAATATGTATATTTCTATATGCAATTTTTTTCATGTATGCTTCAATGTATGTACATTTAGTTTTCCTTTTTTTCTTTTTGGATATATACACTGTTGGTATTGGCTGATCATGTTTTGTAACACACCCACTGGGTGGAGTGTAGTCACATGTTGAACATGCTAATTAATTCACCTGTATATAATGCTGTGATTTGAGTTGTTACTTTGCTTGAAAAAGGTTCTAGTGAAGAACCGAAACGTTGCACCACCTGGGTGAATAAAGTCCACTTGTCACCTTTCTCGGAGTGCCGCCTACTTTTCTGGATTATATATATCTATATATATATATACACTCACCTAAAGAATTATTAGGAACACCTGTTCTATTTCACATTAATGCAATTATCTAGTCAACCAATCACATGGCAGTTGCTTCAATGCATTTAGGGGGGTGGTCCTGGTCAAGACAATCTCCTGAACTCCAAACTGAATGTCAGAATGGGAAAGAAAGGTGATTTAAGCAATTTTGAGCGTGGCATGGTTGTTGGTGCCAGACGGGCCGGTCTGAGTATTTCACAATCTGCTCAGTTACTGGGATTTTCACCAAGAATGGTGTGAAAAGGGAAAAACATCCAGTATGCGGCAGTCCTGTGGGCAAAAATGCCTTGTGGATGCTAGAGGTCAGAGGAGAATGGGCCGACTGATTCAAGCTGATAGAAGAGCAACGTTGACTGAAATAACCACTCGTTACAACCGAGGTATGCAGCAAAGCATTTGTGAAGCCACAACACGCACAACCTTGAGGCGGATGGGCTACAACAGCAGAAGACCCCACCGGGTACCACTCATCTCCACTACAAATAGGAAAAAGAGGCTACAATTTGCACGAGCTCACCAAAATTGGACTGTTGAAGACTGGAAAAATGTTGCCTGGACTGATGAATCCGAATTTGGCGTAAACAGAATGAGAACATGTATCCATTATGCCTTGTTACCACTGTGCAGGCTGGGGATGGTGGTGTATTGGTGTGTGGGATTTTTTCTGGGCACACTTTAGGCCCCTTAGTGTCAATTGGGCATCGTTTAAATGCCACGGGCTACCTGAGCATTGTTTCTGACCATATCCATCCCTTCATGACCACCATGTACCTATCCTCTGATGGCTACTTCCAGCAGGATAAAGCACTATGTCACAAAGCTCGAATCATTTCAAATTGGTTTCTTGAACATGATAATGAGTTCACTGTACTAAAATGGCCCCCACAGTCACCAGATCTCAACCCAATAGAGCATCTTTGGGATGTGGTGGAACGGGAGCTTCGTGCCCTGGATGTGCACCCCTTAAATCTCCATCAACTGCAAGATGCTATCCTATCAATATGGACCAACATTTCTAAAGAATGCTATCAGCACCTTGTTGAATCAATGCCAAGTAGAATTAAGGCAGTTCTGAAGGAAAAAGGGGGTCCAACACCATATTAGTATGGTGTTTCTAATAATTCTTTAGGTGAGTGTATATATATATATATACACTGCTCAAAAAAATAAAGGGAACACAAAAATAACACATCCTAGATCTGAATTAATTAAATATTTTTCTGAAATACTTTGTTCTTTACATAGTTGAATGTGCTGACAACAAAATCACACAAAAATAGAAAAATGGAAATCAAATTTTTCAACCCATGGAGGTCTGGATTTGGAGTCACACTCAAAATTAAAGTGGAAAAACACACTACAGGCTGATCCAACTTTGATGTAATGTCCTTAAAACAAGTCAAAATGAGGTAGTGTGTGTGGCCTCCACGTGCCTGTATGACCTCCCTACAACGCCTGTGCATGCTCCTGATGAGGTGGCGGACGGTCTCCTGAGGGATCTCCTCCCAGACCTGGACTAAAGCATCTGCCAACTCCTGGACAGTCTGTGGTGCAACGTGACGTTGGTGGATAGAGCGAGACATGATGTCCCAGATGTGCTCAATTGGATTCAGGTCTGGGGAACGGGCGGGCCAGTCCATAGCATCAATGCCTTCGTCTTGCAGGAACTGCTGACACACTCCAGCCACATGAGGTCTAGCATTGTCTTGCATTAGGAGGAACCCAGGACCAACCACACCAGCATATGGTCTCACAAGGGGTCTCAGGATCTCATCTCGGTACCTAATGGCAGTCAGGCTACCTCTGGCGAGCACATGGAGGGCTGTGCGGCCCTCCAAAGAAATGCCACCCCACACCATTACTGACCCAATGCCAAACCGGTCATGCTGGAGGATGTTGCAGGCAGCAGAATGTTCTCCACGGCGTCTCCAGACTCTGTCACATCTGTCACATGTGCTCAGTGTGAACCTGCTTTCATCTGTGAAGAGCACAGGGCGCCAGTGGCGAATTTGCCAATCTTGGTGTTCTCTGGCAAATGCCAAACGTCCTGCACGGTGTTGGGCTGTAAGCACAACCCCCACCTGTGGACGTCGGGCCCTCATATCTCCCTCATGGAGTCTGTTTCTGACCGTTTGAGCAGACACATGCACATTTGTGGCCTGCTGGAGGTCATTTTGCAGGGCTCTGGCAGTGCTCCTCCTGTTCCTCCTTGCACAAAGGCGGAGGTAGCGGTCCTGCTGCTGGGTTGTTGCCCTCCTACCGCCTCCTCCACGTCTCCTGATGTACTGGCCTGTCTCCTGGTAGCGCCTCCATGCTCTGGACACTACGCTGACAGACACAGCAAACCTTTTTGCCACAGCTCGCATTGATGTGCCATCCTGGATAAGCTGCACTACCTGAGCCACTTGTGTGGGTTGTAGACTCCGTCTCATGCTACCACTAGAGTGAAAGCACCGGCAGCATTCAAAAGTGACCAAAACATCAGCCAGGAAGCATAGGAACTGAGAAGTGGTCTGTAGTTACCACCTGCAGAACCACTCCTTTATTGGGGGTGTCTTGCTAATTGCCTATAATTTCCACCTGTTGTCTATCCCATTTGCACAACAGCATGTGAAATTGATTGTCACTCAGTGTTGCTTCCTAAGTGGACAGTTTGATTTCACAGAAGTGTGATTGACTTGGAGTTACATTGTGTTGTTTAAGTGTTCCCTTTATTTTTTTGAGCAGTGTATATATATATATATATATATATATATATATATATATATATATATAAAGAAAAGGGGGGCAGCACCGTCAAAGCAAAAAGCAGGTGGGTGCAAAAAGCCCAAATGGGGATAAGCAAACCCCGTATATAAAGAACAGAAAAATGGGCAGCACTCCAGAAAATAAAGTAAAAAAGAAATGTATTCACCCATAAGGGCAATGCGACATTTCGGCTTAGTGATAGAGCCTTCCTCAAGCCTTGAAAGGATGTATCTCTGGGTGAGAATAGAAAAGTCCCGTCAAAGCATGGAAAGGGGGTGTTTTTTGCACCAGGAGTGTGTCACCAAGGGGCCCGGCCTTGGTGGAGTAAAAGCCCTAGATATAGGTGGCCACTAAGCTAGTTGGTGGACACCAAGCTACTTAGCTTATCTGGCTCTAGCTAGTCCAGGGTGGGCTTTTACTGGGAACAGGCAATGTGTTGGGTGGGTGCCTGTTCTCCATTAGAGATGTCGCGAACATAAAATTTTCCGTTCGCAGACGGCGAACGCTAATTTTCGCAAATGTTCGCAAATGGGCAAACCGCCATAGACTTCAATAGGCAGGCGAATTTTAAAACCCACAGGGACTCTTTCTGGCCACAATAGTGATGGAAAAGTTGTTTCAAGGGGACAAACACCTGGACTGTGGCATGCCGGAGGGGGATCCATGGCAAAACTCCCATGGAAAATTACATAGTTGACGCAGAGTCTGGTTTTAATCCATAAAGGGCATAAATCACCTAACATTCCTAAATTGTTTGGAATAACGTGCTTTAAAACATCAAGTATGATGTTGTATCGACCAGGTAGTGTAAGGGTTACGCCTGCTTCACAGTGACAGACCAAACTCCCCGTTTAACGCACCGCAAACAACCGCAAACAGTCCATTTGCACAACCGCAAACTCCCCATTTGCACAAGGTTGGATACCAAGCTAGCCATGTCCTATTCCTTGTCCTCACTGATGTCATTGAAGGTCTCTTCCTCCACCCAGCCACGTACAACACCAAGGGTCCCCGAAAGGTGACAACAAGCCCCCTGGGACGCCTTCTGTGGCTGGTCTTCCACCTCCTCAAAGCCACCTTCCTCCTCTGACTCCTCTCTCTGCGTTGCCTCTCTCTGCGTTATTATAAGGTGTGTTAAGTAGTACTATTCCTATCAGTTTAATCCCTGTTGCGTCCCCTATCAGGGGACATGTATATGGCATAGATTTTAGGAACCGGGAGATGGAAAAAGATGCTTGGTCGGTCCTCCTACTTCAAATTTGGGGCACTGCGCGTGTAATCAAATGTGCCACCAGATAGGAGTGGTGTGTTAAGTAGTTCTATTCTTATCAGTTTAATCCCTGTTACGTCCCCTATCAGGGACTGTGTATGGAATAGATTTTAGACAACCGCAAAGAGTTGTCAATAGTTGACACACTCATGACATAAATTTTATACCTCTATGCGTCAATCTTGGTGTAGTTATGACTGTGCTCGTGCGTACGTTTGGGAGATTGCTGGCAATGGGGGTTTTACAAAGCTTATGGTCGTGCTGAGGTAGTTCAGTGACAGTTAAGTGACCCAGAAAACAATGATTCTGCAGTGTGGGCCCATTGTTGGTCTAGTAGGCTTTAATGATCACCTTAGATGATCACAAAGAAAATTAATGTTTTTTCTATGCAAAATTATCCAGCCAATCGCTTTTGGTCTGTTCACAATGAAGCAACGATCTTATCATCTGGGGTGTGCCAACATTGCCATTGCCAACACACTCATAGAGGTGGTCGCTTCATTGTGATACGCAAGCTCCTTCACCACGACAAGGTAACGATCACGAAGGGGAATTGACACATGTATGTGCCTTTTTTTTTGTTTGGTTTTTGAAGCCACAGTGCAGCACCAGAGGCCAGAAAAATTAGGCATGTACACATGCCTGAAAAATTAGGTATTGTTGCAGCCGCTGCTGTAGCAGCGGCCAGAAAAATTGATGTTTGTTTCCCAGGCAGAAAGTGCCCTAAAACATTGTGGCTTGAACCCTAGTTAGTGGCGGATAAGTCACGCAAGTCATCCGGCATTCAGAGATAAAATACAGCAGCGTGTGGACCATTTTTAGCCCAGGGCAGCTCATCTCATCAGGGCTTTTTTAGTTGAATGTATCGCCCACTGTCAGTCCCTTCGGGATCCATCCCTCATTCATCTTAATAAAGGTAAGGTAATCTAGACTTTTTTGACCTAGGCGACTTCTCTTCTCAGTGACAATACCTCCTGCTGCACTGAAGGTCCTTTCTGACAGGACACTTGAAGCGGGGCAGGCCAGAAGTTCTATCGCAAATTGTTATAGCTCAGGCCACAGGTCAAGCCTGCACACCCAGTAGTCAAGGGGTTCATCGCTCCTCAGAGTGTCAATATCTGCAGTTAAGGCGAGGTAGTCTGCTACCTGTCGGTCGAGTCGTTCTCTGAGGGTGGACCCCGAAGAGCTGTGGCGATGCATAGGACTTAAAAAGCTCCACATGTCCTCCATCAACAACACGTCTGTAAAGCGTCCTGTCCTTGCCGGCGTGGTCGTGGGAGGAGGAGGATTACTTTCACCTCTTCCCCTGTTAAATTCCCGTTGTGCTGTGACATCACCCTTATACGCTGTGTAAAGCATACTTTTTAATTTATTTTGGAACTGCTGCATCCTTTCCGACTTGCGGTAATTCGGTAATATTTCAGGCACTTTCTGCTTATACCGGGGGTCTAGTAGCGTGGACACCCAGTACAGGTCGTTCTCCTTCAGCCTTTTTATACGAGGGTCCCTCAACAGGCACGACAGCATGAAAGACCCCATTTGCACAAGGTTGGATGCCGAGCTACTCATGTCCCGTTCCTCGTCCTCAGTGATCTCACTGAAGGTATGTTCTTCCCCCCAGCCACGTACAACACCACGGGTACCAGATAGGTGACAACGAGCACCCTGGGATGCCTGTTGTGGTTGGTCTTCCTCCTTCTCCTCAAAGCCACATTCCTCCTCTGACTCCTCTTCCTCAGACTCCTCTTCCAGCGTTGCCGCAGGTCCAGCAAGCGATGCTGATAAGGCTGTTTCTGGTGGTGATGGTGACCACAACTCTTCCTCTTCCTCTTCACGCTCATCTATGGCCTGATCCAGCACTCTTCGCAGGGCACGCTCCAGGAAGAAAACAAATGGTATGATGTTGCTGATGGTGCCTTCGGTGCGACTGACTAGGTTTGTCACCTCCTCAAAAGGACGCATGAGCCTACAGGCATTGCGCATGATCGTCCAGTAACGTGGCAAAAAAATTCCCAGCTCCGCAGAGGCTGTCCTAGCACCCCGGTCATACAAATACTCGTTAACGGCTTTTTCTTGTTGGAGCAGGCGGTCGAACATTAGGAGTGTTAAATTCCAACGTGTCGGGCTGTCGCAAATCAAGCGCCTCACTGGCATGTTGTTTCGCCGCTGGATATCTGAAAAGTGCGCCATGGCCGTGTAGGAACGCCTGAAATGGCCACACACCTTCCTGGCCTGCTTCAGGACGTCCTGTAAGCCTGGGTACTTATACACAAAGCGTTGTACGATCAGATTACACACATGTGCCATGCATGGCACATGTGACAACTTGCCCAAATTCAATGCCGCCAACAAATTGCTTCCGTTGTCACACACCACTTTGCCGATCTCCAGTTGGTGCGGAGTCAGCCACTGATCCACCTGTGCGTTCATTGCGGACAGGAGTGCTGGTCCGGTGTGACTCTCTGGTTTCAGGCAAGTCAACCCCAAGATGGCGTGACACTGCCGTATCCGGGATGTGGAATAGCCCCGTTGATGTGGAGCAAGATGCAGCAGCAGAAGAGGACTCAGCCGAGGAGGTTATGGAAGAGGATGGAGTAGGAGGAGTAGAGGAGGTGGCAGCAGGCCTGCCTGCAAGTCGTGGCGGTGTCACCAACTCCTCTGCAGAGCCACGCATTCCATGCTTGGTAGCCGTCAGCAGGTTTACCCAATGCGCAGTGTAGGTGATATACCTGCCCTGACCGTGCTTTGCAGACCAGGTATCAGTGGTCAGATGGACCCTTGCCCCAACACTGTGTGCCAGACATGCCATTACTTCCTTTTGCACAATCGAGTACAGGTTGGGGATTCCACTGCGGTGTCCCAATAGCTACAAATTTTTGGAACGCCTCAGACTCCACCAGCTTGTATGGTAAAAGCTGGCGGGCTAAGGGTTCAGACAAGCCAGCTGTCAGACACCGGGCAAGGGGGTGACTTTGTGACATTGGCTTCTTACGCTCAAACATGTTCTTGACAGACACATGACTGTGGGCAGATGAGCAGGAACTCCTCAAGGCGAGAGACGGAGTGGCGGATGGTTGAGAGGGGGCAAGGAGGACAGCAGTGGTTGACGTGGCTGAAGATGCTGGACCAGGAGGAGGATGGTGGCTTTGAGTTTGTGTGCTGCTTGTACTCATGTGTTGATCCCATAGGCGTTTGTGATGTGCGATCATGTGCCTTCGCAAAGCAGTTGTACCTAGGTGGGTGTTGGACTTCCCACGACTCAGTTTCTTTTGGCACAGGTTGCAAATGGCATCGCTGTTGTCAGAGGCAGACACACAAAAAAAAGCCACACTGCTGAGCTTTGCAATGACGGCATTCTGGTGGTGGCAACAGCATGCGTTGATTGGCGTGCTGTCTGGCTGACCCCGGGTGCCGATGCATTCTGTCTGACTGTGCCACTAGCTCCTTGCGACGACCTCCCCCTGCTTCCAACTCGTCTACTCCTCCTCTCTGTCTCCCCATCTGAACTTTCCCCCTGTTCTTCTTCTCTTCTAGCGGGCACCCACGTGACATCCACGGACACATCGTCATCATCAACCACTTCACTTGTATCTGACAACTCAGCAAAGGAAGCAGCAGCGGGTACAACAACATCATCATCATCACACCGTACGTCCATGTGTGTAATGCTGCCTGACTGAGACATATCCCTGTTATCTACATCCTCTGGCAATAATGGTTGCGCATCACTCATTTCTTCCAACTGATGTGTAAATAACTCCTCTGACAGATCAAGTGAAGCATCTGTGGTGCTAGTGTTGGTGGTGGCGGCAGGCGGCGAGTGGTAACTTGAGAGGTGCCCGAAGCTAAGCTGGAGGAGGATGGTGCGTCAAGGTTCTGAGCGGAAGCTGTAGAAGATTGGGTGTCCTGTATTAGCCAGTCAACTATGTCCTCAGAACTTTTCGAGTTCAGGGTACGTGGCTTCTGAACACTGGGCATTATTCTAGGGCCAAAGGGAATCACAGCACCACGACCACGACTGCCCCTGTGGGGTGTCCTGCCTCTGCCTGTCATTTTTTTTTAGATTAGTTAAGTTGTACTATGCGTGCAAGCTACTGTGACACCAGATATGAGTGGCACTGTGCACTGGCAGAAGTTGGCAGAGTAGACGCTGTAGGCCTGACACACACGTTGTTTTTTTTTAAATGTACACTACTGTTACACCAGATATGAGTTGCACTGGTGTGACACTGTGCCCTGGCAGGCCCTGAAACGCACATGTGTGAAGGAAACTGACTGCTATTATTTCACAGTCA
Organism: Bufo bufo; assembly: GCF_905171765.1. Lineage (NCBI taxonomy): Eukaryota > Metazoa > Chordata > Amphibia > Anura > Bufonidae > Bufo > Bufo bufo. The sequence goes on along the minus strand of NC_053393.1, from coordinate 399,004,757 downwards.
AAAAAGTGTTGTGTTTTTTTAAATGTACACCACTGTTACACCAGATATGAGTTGCAGTGGTGTGACACTGTGCCCTGGCAGGCCCTGAAATGCACACGTGTGAAGGAAACTGACTGATATTATTTCACAATTCACAGTCAAAAAAGTGTTGTTTTTTTTAAAATGTGCACTACTGTTACACCAGATATGAGTTGCACTATTGTGACACTGTGCAGGCAACTGACCGCTATTATATTACAGTAAAAAAAAATTTTTTTTTTTTAATGCAAGCTATTGTGACACCAGATATGAGTGGTGGCACTGGGCAAGTGGGCACAGTATACGCTGTGAGCCTGACACACACGCTGGCAGGCAGGCAACTGCAATTAGATTACACAGAAAAAAAGCAGACTGATGTTCTAGCCCTAAAAAGAGCTTTTTGGGGGTGCTGTCCTTACAGCAGAGATCAGATGAGTCCTTCAGGACTGTAGTGGACACTGAATGCACTAGCCTAGCTATCGATTTCCCTATTAAATCAGCAGCAGCTACACTGTCCCTCCTCTCACTAAGAATGCAGCTTCCGAATGAATCTAAAATGGATGCTGTCCAGGAGGTGGGAGGGTCTGGGAGGGAGGGTCTGCTGCTGATTGGCTGGAATGTGTCTGCTGACTGAGAGGTACAGGGTCAAAGTTTACTCAATGATGACGAATAGGGGGCGGATTGAACATCGCATATGTTTGCCCGCCGCGGCGAACGCGAACAAGCTATGTTCGCCGGGAACTATTCGCCAGTGAACTATTCGGGACATCTCTAACAGTGAGGCGAAGACTTTTGGAAGATGGCCTGGTGTCAAGAAGGCCAGCAAAGAAGCCACTTCTCTCCAAAAAAAACATCAGGGACAGATTGATCTTCTGCAGAAAGTATGGTGAATGGACTGCTGAGGACTTGGGCAAAGTCATATTCTCCGATGAAGCCTCTTTCCGATTTTTTGGGGCATCTGGAAAAAGGAGAAGAAAAGGTGAGCGCTACCATCAGTTCTGTGTCATGCCAACAGTAAAGCATCCTGAGACCAATCATGGGTGGGGTTGCTTCTCATCCAAGGGAGTGGGCTCACTCACAATTTTGCCCAAAAACACAGCCATGAATAAAGAATGGTACCAAAACACCCTCCAACAGCAACTTCTTCCAACAACAGTTTGGTGAAGAACAATGCATTTTCCATCACGATGGAGCACTGTGCCATAAGGCAAAAGTGATAACTAAGTGCCTCGGGGACCCGTTGACATTTTGGGTCCATGGCCTGGAAACTCCCCAGATCTTAATCCCATTGAGAACTTGTGGTCAATCCTCAAGTGGCGGGTGGACAAACAAAAACCCACTAATTCTGACAAACTCCAAGAAGTGATTATGAAAGAATGGGTTGCTATCAGTCAGGAATTGTCCCAGAAGTTGATTGAGAGCATGCCCAGTCAAATTGCAGAGGTCCTGAAAAAGAAGGGCCAACACTGCAAATACTGACTCTTTGCATAAATGTCATGTAATTGTCGATAAAAGCCTTTGAAACGTATGAAGTGCGTGTAATTATATTTCACTACATCACAGAAACAACTGAAACAAAGATCTTAAAGCAGTTTAGCAGCAAACTTTGGGAAAACTAATATTTTTGTCATTCTCAAATCTTTTGGCCACGACTGTATATTGCAGTTGCCTGCCCGTGTGTGAGAGGCCACAGGCCCACAGACTTTACTGTGTGCACACCACTCATATCGGGTGGCACAGTAGATAAAAAAGTCATTTCATTTTTTCTCTGTAATATAATTGCAGTTGCCTGCCAGTGTGTGTCAGGCCCACTGACAGTATTGTGCCCACTGCCAGTGCCCACCACTCATATCAAGTGGCACAGTACCTTGCAGATAAAAAAGTAATTACATTTTTTCTCTGTAATATAATTGCAGTTGCCTGCCAGTGTGTGTCAGGCCCACTGACTGTACTGTGCCCACTGCCCACCACTCATATCGGGTGGCACAGTACCTTGCAGATAAAAAAAGTCATTTAACTTTTACCCTTTAATATAATTGCAGTTGCCTGCCAGTGTGTGTCAGGTTCACAGACTGTACTGTGCCCACTGCCAGTGCCCACCACTCATAAACGGGGAGTTTGGTCTGTCAGAGTTTGGCCTGTCACTGTGAAGCGGGCGTAACCTTTAGACTACCTGATCGATACAACATCATACCTGATCGTATACACACACTGGATGTTTTAAAGCACGTTATTCCAAACAATTTAGGAATGTTAGGTGATTTATGCCCTTTATGGATTAAAACCCGACTCTGCGTCAACTACGTAATTTTCCATGAGTTTTGCCATGGATCCCCCTCCGGCATGCCACAGTCCAGGTGTTAGTCCCCTTGAAACAACTTTTCCATCACTATTGTGGCCATAAAGAGTCCCTGTGGGTTTTAAAATTCACCTGCCTATTGAAGTCTATGGCGGTTCGCCCGGTTCGCCCGTTCGCGAACATTTGCGAAAATTCGCGTTCGCGAACAGAAAATTTTATGTTCGCGACATCTCTAATGACGGCATGGTAGAAGGTGGAGTGGAGGACAAATGGAAGGAGAGAGGAGAAGTAGAAGAGGCAGGACATGGAACGCCGGGAGTGTGGCTTTGTGGGTTCTGACGGTGTTGCTCCCACTGGGCTCAGTGCTGGGAAGCCAGGTGCCTTCTTAAGGCGGTCATCACTAGGTGAGTGTTAGACTTACTGCGACTTAGGCGTTGACAGCACAGGCTGCAGATAGCAACACTATTGTCAGCAGCTGACACGTTAAAAAGATCCCACACTGCAGAGCCATGTGTCGGCATCCTGGGAGCGACAGATGTGACCGTGCATGGTGGATGGCTCGGTCCAGATACATTTGCAGTCTTCTTTTTGCATCCTGTGCACTGCGAGTTCTGCCTGCTTCTCCTCCCTATCTGCTGCTCCGTCTCTCCCTCTAAACTCCCATCCTTTTCCTCTCTTGTGGGCACCCATGTGATGTCCATTGACATGTTATCATTGTCACCTTCACCACCACTGACATTGGAGATCTCGGAGTAGGAAGCAACAGCGGGGACCACCCTCCTTGGGCTGATCTGGGTACTGTCGTCAGACTGCTGTTTGCCAGCCATTGCTACCTCTTTTTCCTGATCCAATGCCAAGAATGGCTGTGCTTCGGTAAGGTCTGGGAATGGATGGGAAAATAATTCCTCTGACTCGAGTGGAGGGGCTATGGTGTGGCGGTGGTGGTGGTGTCTTTGGGGGTGCACACAGCAGAGAGTGAGGAGGGTGCTGATACAGAGGATGAATATGGTGCTGAAGCGGAAGGCTGAGTGAGCCACTTAACCAACTCTGGTGCATCCAACTTCCCACTTAGGCTCCGGCCTGGTGCACCTGCCCGACCCCTACCACCCCTGTGGAATTGCCTGCCTCTTCCTCTGCCTGTCATTTTCAAAATGACCCTGTGACAAAGTCCCTATAGAAGAGCATTATTTGTGAAAACAGGTATATCGCAGACCTCAATCAATATTTGGTGGAAGCCGGTATATCAATACCCTGTATCAGTATTTTGTGGAAACAGGTATATAGAACCCAATAATGAGTATTTGCTGGAAGCCGGCAAATCAAACCCCTTAATTGATATTTGGTGGAAGCTGGTGTATCACAGACCTCAATCAATATTTGGTGGAAGCCGGTATATCAATACCATGTATCAGTATTTTGTGGAAACAGGTGTATAGAACCTTATAATGAGTATTTGATGGAAGCTGGTGTATCAATCAATATTTGGTGGAAGCTGGTGTATTGCAGGCCTCAATCTATATTTGGTGGAAGCCGGTGTATCACACCCCTCAATCAGTATTTTGTGGAAGCAGGTATATTGCACCCCTTAATCTTTTTTTGGGGGGGCAACAGGTATATCACACCAATTGCAATTAGTTATTCGAATAGCGTTTGTCCCTCTATATAGCTGCGGTATCTCAGCAGAATCACACACAACTGCTGCACAATACAAATACACTATAATATAATTTCTATGTTAGAAAGTATATTATAGGTATATCATACCCCTCTATAAGTTTTTTTTGTGTGCACCAGGTATATCACACCAGTTGCAATTACTTATTTCAATAGCGTTTGTCCCTCTATCTAGCTGCGGTATCTCAGCAGAATCGCACACAACTGCTGCACAATACAAATGCACTATAATATACTTTCTATGTTAGAAGGTATATTATAGGTATATCACACCCTTCAATGAGATTTTTTTTTGGGGGGGCAACAGGTATATCACACCAGTTGCAATTAGTTATTCCAATAGCGTTTTCCCTCTATCTAGCTGCAGTATCAAAGCAGAACCGCACACAACTGCTGCACAATACAAATGCACTATAATATACTTTCAATGTTAGAAAGTATATTATAAGTATATCACACCCCTCTGTATGTTACACCTATCGATAGCACACCTATACCAGTCCTTAAAAGGACTTTTGTGGCCTTATTAGCTAGCGTTTGGTGTCCCTAACAGTCTGTCCCTGCTCCATACAGCAACCTCTTCCTACACTGGCAAAAAACAGAATGTAAAATGACTGCCAGAACGGGTTTATTTATAGGGTAAGGGGTGTGTCCATATGCTGAAACGTCTCAATAAGCTGTCCTGTCCCACCTGATGGATGTGTCATGGGTCAAAGTTCTTCACAATGCTAAGAATATAGCACCGGCGGAGATAGCCATATGTTCACCTATTCGGCGAACCACGAACGAGCAAAGTTTGCCGCGAAATGACCGCTGGGCGAACTGCAAGGCCATCTCTATTAACCTGCAGTAAAATATGAACTGATACTTCTGCTGTATAGGAATACTTACAACATGACAAACTACTATGAGGTTTTTCTGACACAGTTTATCATTCAGCTTTATAGCTGAGTGGTTAAAGTCCTTGCCTCTAATATAGAAGGTTGTGAGTTCAAATCCCAGCAGAAACTTTTCAGAAATGGAGGCTAAATTGGATTTAAATACAGTGACTCGAGCATCGCACACGAGGTATTAGGCCGAGCATCGTGATGCTCGAGCCGAACTGGTGTTTGGCCGAGCATGCTCGCTCAACACTAGTCTTTATTAAAAATATTGAATAAGTGTTTGTCAGCTCCCTGCCTGACGGTGCAGAGAGAAAATTCAGCTCCTGCTAAAGGAGAGCTGAGCTCCGTACAGAGAAAAGGGCTCCATATTAATAATGACCAATTGAAAAAATGACTTTTAGCTCATAATGAGTACAATGCAATAATAAAAAAGAATTGCCCCCAAAGGTGTACATAGCCTTTAATTTTTTTCCAACAATTACTCTATAAATGCACAATCAGTTTTAGCAGATTTACATTTAATTAATCCCCTTGATAATGAACGCACATTTAAAAAAAAATGAAACAACAAAGTATCTTTTTGCTGATCTTGTTTTTAGGTCAGTCTGTACTGTTATTGTATCATCATTTTCTGTCATCTCCTGGTAGAATTTGTACTGCTACTCAGTGGGGAATATGCTAATGTTTGGAATCGTCGTATCCTTGTTAATTACTTATACAAACAGATTGCTTTGTATAGTGAATTGCATCAGAAAAAGCAACTTATTCCAGCAATACTTTGTACATTTTATGATCTATTGTAAGAACAATGCCCTTTTGTAGTATGAAGAATTTCCAAAAATATAATAATTTTACTTTATTGAGCAGAGATATGTTGTACATTAGCTCATGTGACCAACTGTGCTCCAACAATCCCTAAAGTAATTTATTCCAATTTATAGCTGTTCTAGTATTGTTAGTCATCAATAGGGTTGAGCTAACGTTCGGGTTCGTACTGAACTTTAGGATTTTTGGACCCCGGACCCGAACATTTCAGTAAAAGTTCGAGTTCGGGTTCGGTGTTCTGCGAGTTAATGGCGCTTTTTGAAAGGCTGCAGAGCAGCCAATCAACAAGCGTTTAACTCGTATGCCCTTAGAAGCCATCACAGCCATGCCTACTAATGGCACGGCTGTGATTGACCAGTGCAGCATGTGACCCAGCCTCTATATAAGCTGGAGTCACGTAGCGCTGCACGTCACTCTGCTCTGATTAGTGTAGGGATAGGATGCTGCGTCTGTGAGGGAGAGAATAGGACAGAATCTTTAATCAGAAGTGCTTGTTAACTTAGCGATCTACCTAGATTTTGTTTTGTGGGTGCAGTGCACAATCTTTTTACCCTGCCCTGAGCCCAGTGACCCCAAAAAAATAACTTTTAGGGCTCTTTCACACTTGCGTTGTCCGGATCCAGCGTGTACTCCATTTGCCGGAATTACACGCCGGATCCGGAAAAACGCAAGTGAACTGAAAGCATTTGAAGACGGATCGGTCTTCAAAATGCGCTCAGTGTTACTATGGCACCCAGGACGCTATTAAAGTCCTGGCTGCCATAGTAGTAGTGGGGAACGGGGGAGCAGTATACTTACAGTCCGTGCGGCTTCCGGGGCGCTCCAGAATGACGTCAGAGCGCCCCATGCGCATGGATGACGTGTCCATGCGATCACGTCATCCATGAGCGTGGGGCGCCCTGGCGTCACTCTGGAGCGCCCGGGGAGCCGCACGGATGGTAAGTATACTGCTCCCCCGCTCCCCACTACACTTTACCATGGCTGACAGGACTTTAGCGTCCCGGCAGCCATGGTAACCATTCAGAAAAAGCTAAACGTCGGATCCGGCAATGAGCCGAAACGACGTTTAGCTTAAGGCCGGATCCGGATCAATGCCTTTCAATGGGCATTAATTCCGGATCCGGCCTTGCGGCAAGTGTTCCAGATTTTTGGCCGGAGCAAAAAGCGCAGCATGCTGCGGTATTTTCTTCGGCCAAAAACTGTTCCGTTCCGGAACTGAAGGCATCCTGATGCATCCTGAACGGATTTCTCTCCATTCAGAATGCATGGGGATAATCCTGATCAGGATTCTTCCGGCATAGAGCCCGACGACGGAACTCTATGCCGGAAGAAAAGAACGCAAGTGTGAAAGAGCCCTTATCCGTCTGTTAGTTAGGTGGGAGGCGGCAGCCATTTTATGCAAGTTCTGTGCACCAGCACAGCATATGTGCATTTGTGACAGTCAAATAGAAGCTTGAAATACTGCAATTATATTCTGGGTTTAAAAAAATTACCCATTTTTGGCAAGACCCTACATCTGTGGCCTTTGCATCATTTGTCTGTGTGCAATTTAAGCTTGAAATAATGCAATAATTTTCTGGGTTTTAAAAAACACCCATTTTTGGCAATCCTCTTCATCTGGGGCCTATGCCGCATTAGTCAGTGTGCAATTTAAGCTAGAAATACAGCAATAATTTTCTGGGTTTTAAAAAACAAAATTTTTGGGCAAAATACTTAATTTTACAGCCCTTGCTGCATCTGTCAGTGTGAAATTCAAGCGTTATATGCTGCTGTCATATTCTGTTATTTAAAAAAAACACCTATTTAGGGAAAATCCTAGTTTTCTCCATCTGTCATCCTTAAAAACAAGCTTGAAATACTTCAATAAATTTCTGGGTTTTAAAAAACACCCATTTTTGGCAATACTCTCCATCTGGGGCCTATGCCGCATTAGTCAGTGTGCAATTTAAGCTAGAAATACAGCAATAATTTTCTGGGTTTTAAAAAACACAATTTTTGGGCAAAATACTTAATTTTACAGCCCTTGCTGCATCTGTCAGTGTGAAATTCAAGCGCTATATACTGCTGTCATATTCTGTTATAAAAAAAAACACTCATTTGGGGGAAAGTATTTAATATTGCAGCCTTTGCTGCATCTGTGATTGTTAAAAACAAGCGTGAAATACTTGTTTGGACTGTTTGAGGTTGTGGACAGGTGTCTTTTGTACTGATAACACGTTCAAACAGGTGCCATTAATACAGGTAATGAGTGGAGGACAGAGGAGCCTCTTAAAGAAGAAGTTACAGGTCTGTAAGAGCCAGAAATCTTGCTTGTTTGCAGCAATATTTTTCTGGGTTTCAAAAAACACCCATTTTTGGCAATACTCTCCATCTGGAGCCTTTGCATAATTTGTCTGTGTGCAATTTAAGCTTGAAATACTGCAATAATTTTCTGGGTTTTAAAAAAACACCCATTTTTGGCAATCCTCTTCATCTGGGGCCTATGCCGCATAAGTCAGTGTGCAATTTAAGCTAGAAATACAGCAATAATTTTCTGGGTTTTAAAAAACACTCCTTTTGGGCAAAATACTAAAATTGCGGCCTTGTCTGCATCTGTCATTGTGAGATACAAGCTTGAAATACAGCAATAATATTCTGGGTTTAAAAAAACACCCATTTTAAGCAAAGTACTTAATATTGCAGCCTTTGCTGCATCTGTCATTGTGAGATACACACGTTAGATACTGGTGTTCTAGTCTGTTATTAAAAAAGACCCATTTTAGGCAAAAAACTAAATTTGCAGCCTTTGCTGCATCTGTCAGTGTGAGATACACGCGTTAGATACTGCTGTTCTATTCTGTTAAAAAAAGACCCATTTTAGGCAAGATCCTAAATTTGAGAAATATGAGGAGAGCGTCAAATAAGGGACGTGGCCCCGGTCGTGGTGCTGCTGGTGGAGCTCCTGTTGCAGGGAGAGGACGTGGTCGATCTGTGCCAGCTACACGCACAAGTGAAACACCTTTCTCAGGTGCGAGTAGGCGACAGAACCTTCAGCGTTATTTGGTCAGGCCTAATGCGGCTCTACGAATGGTGAGGCCAGAACAAGTACAGGCGATAGTAGATTGGGTTGCTGACAGTGCCTCCAGTTCCTTTACATTGTCTCCCATCCAGTCTCCTGCTGAAAGATCAGCGTTGGCACGTGCAGCCGATGTCTATCAGTCCTTCACCTCACCCCCTTGCAAATCAGCCAAGCAGTCTGAGCCCCAAGTCATGCAGCAGTCTCTTCTGCTATTTGATGACTCTTCTAGCAGGCTTTCCCAGGGCCATCCACCTAGCCCTGCCCCAGAAGTGAAAGAAATTGAGTGCACCGATGCCCAACCACTTATGTTTCAAGATGAGTACATGGAATGACCACTGCAGCACATCTCAGATGATGACGAAACACATGTGCCAACTGCTGTGGCTTTCGAAAGTGTCCAGACCGACAAGGAGGGCAGGGGGGAAGACTGGGTGGAAGATGATGTGGAGGACGATGAGGTCCTCGATCCCACATGGAATCAAGGTCATGCGAGTGACCTGTGTAGTGTGGAGGAAGAGGCGGTGGTCACACAGAGCCACCAGCACAGCAGAAGAGGGAGCAGGGTACAAAAGCGGAGCAGCTGTCCCCTAGACAGTACGCCTGCTACTGCCCACCACAGCAAGGGATCGAACACACCAAAGCCAGCTCCAAGGAGTTCCCTGGCGTGGCAATTCTTTAGACAATGGCTGACGACAAGACACAAGTGGTTTGCACACTGTGCAATCAGAGCCTGAAGCGAGGCATAAACGTTCTCATCCTGAGCACAACCTGCATGACCAGGCATCTAAGTGCAAAGCACGAGCTGCAGTGGAGTAGACACCTCAAAAACCAAGAAAGGTATCTGGCTCCTTCTGCTTCCTCTTCTGCTGCAGTCTCGGCCTCTTCATCCACCTCTGGAGTGACATTGCCACCTGCCACCCCGCAAACAGAGGATCTGACAGCAACACCACCACCTGGGTCACCAAGCATCTCCACAATGTCCCACGGAAGTTTTAAGCTCACCATCTCCCAAACACTGGAGCGGAAGAAGAAGTACCACCCTACCCACCCGCAATCCCTGACCCTGAATGCCAGCATTTCAAATTTACTGTCCTTTGAAATGCTGTCATTCCGTCTGGTGGAGACTGAGCGTTTTAAAAGCCTTATGGCGGTGGCTGTCCCACAGTATGTCCAGCCGCCACTACTTCCAGGCGTGCCATCCCTTCCCTGCACAACCAAGTGGGGGACAAAATCAGTTGTGCACTGCGCAATGCCATCTGTGGCAAGGTCCACCTAACTACAGATACATGGACCAGTAAGCAAATACAGTTCTCCATCCGAAAACTATTTCTTTCACGTAAATTTAAATAATATGGGGCCAGCCCTCATCTACTGTCTCTGTAGTGTGTGCGTGTAATACACATCCGTCACATATACAGTACTACATCCAAAAACCGTTCCTTTGGCATAAATTTTAATAATCTGGGCCAAATCTAGTGTCCATAGTGTGGTGTTTTCTGTGACATATACAGTACGCCATCTGAAAACTGTTTCTTTAGGGGAAATTTAACTAATCTGGGCCTAATCTAGTGTCCATAGTGTGTGGCTTTCTGTGACATAATTCACCACCTGTGACTCTGATTCCACTGACGATTCAGGGAGAGTGGCTTTTTTTGGTCAACCAAAACAAGGCATGGAAGGAAATGCCGAAGGGGCGGAAGGAAGCACTATAGGTCCCAGAAGGAATCCACCCCCACCTGTATATCCGAATCGCAACAAAGAAATCCAGGGGAGAACGACAAGATGCAATCAGAGGAAGTGAACCAACTCGTGAACATTTCCTCTACTGAATTGAATACATAACAAGTCAGAGTGTTGAGTCATGGATTGACTTTCTGCCCAACTAATGAAAGTGATTGGTTCGATATTGAGTTAGATTTACACCGTTTCTTTAGAAGGTTGAGATTGAAATGTTTTTTTCTCCACAGCTAGTGATACTGTAGACGGTGGGGTGATAGGTAATAAATAGGTAGCTGAATTATAATTAAAAACTGGAAAAAAACGGCTGGCACTCACTATGTGGTTGCACATCAAACAATCATTTATTAATAATAAACCGCTAGTTCAATAATCGAATAAAAGCAGAAATACATACACTTGAACATTAAAACATCATTGTTAAAAGAACCCCTAAAAAATAAATAGTAAAATTCAATATATACTGCACTGATAGGGTAACGCAATGCACCCAATTAGGGTCTCTTGGAAAAGTGAGATAGTCCTGTACCTGTTTGACAATGAGAATCCAATTCAATCAAACAGGGAACCTGTCTCTTTAAATAAGACAAATGTAGCCAAGTCCACAAGCTGTGTTAGTTGCTGCTGGGGGATAAAATCTCCCTCTTTATAATTATCTTCAGCAGTTCTTGCACTGTTGGATATTAAGACTTTCAACAATAAGATATGCCACAGATTCACAGGGAAGTTTTAGCTCACCCACATGAACGGATCTCTGGCCGTCTAATTCAGCCGCTTGTTCCACTGCTCGCTCTCACACTCCCCGCTCTCTGGCGTGTCCCACGTGATGTACCAGAGATATCGCGGGATTTGGGGATTTCAGTCCGGTAATCTTGGTCCGATATTCTTATGAGAGCTGCAGGTCAGATGAAGAAATGGAGCGCTCCACTTTGTAAGAAATAATTCAAATTACATCCATCATATCCAGAAGCTTGGTTGTTGGCAGGGATATAACGCTAAACGCGTTTCGAGGACTTCAATCCTCTTCCTCAGTAGCTATACCCCTGGTGTTGAATCCCCTCCTTTTATACCGTCATGTGCAGTCCACAAAATCTGGGCTGGAATCAATTTTTCTTATAATGCGATTTTTTTGATGCGTTTTTGGTGCGGTTTTGAAAAACGCATGTGCGTTTTTTATGGCATCAAGACCGCAACCGCTTACTTAGTGTTAATATGTCAAAACATGGTTATACACAGATATAGGTTATCAAAAATATTGAACAATATGTTAAAAAATTCTAATATACAAGACATTCTAAAATACAATTCAGGTGATCAATAATTTATAAATAAATAGGAGCTAGATGAAAGTTTGTAGTATACAATAATTCATAGAAACTTCTATATAACCAAGGGCCTCATCCTCTACATCTTATATTCTTATCCATCTTCCAATGATAATGTTTAAGATGGAGAATGGTGTATCTGGCGGCGTGCCTATCGGCAAAGGGGGATCACAACGCCGATAAACGGCCAAACATGTGATCCCCAATTGACTGAGAGGCACACCGCCTAATCTATAAGAAGCCAAAAATTTCCAGTTCGGCGTTTAAACCTGCTGGCATCAGGCTTCCAAAATTATAGATTTGCTTGGACTCTGCCCTCGACATCCGCTCGATATGGTTTCCACCTCTCCAGTGTCTATCAATTTTTTCTAGAGCCACGAAGGACAAACCTGCAGGGTCTTGTCCATGAGCCTCTTTAAAGTGCCTTGAGAGTGAGTGTTTTTCGTAACCCTTCTTAATATTGGAAATGTGTTCCGATATCCTCACTCTTAAGGTCCTTTTGGTCCGTCCAATGTATTGCCTTAGGCACGGACATTGTGCTAAATAGATAACGCTCACAGAGTTGCATGTAAGAAATTGTTCAATCTCCCACACAAAAGAATTTTGTGTGGAAGATACCCTCTTGGTATTCCTTGGAATTTTTGTAGTTTTACAACAAATACAATGTCCACATTTGTAAAAGCCTTTCAAATTAGTTAGTCTCCCGGTATTCGATGTCACTATCTTTCTAGTTTTAATCGATGGGGCTACCTTTATCCCTAGGCTTTTACAAATGTGGACATTGTATTTGTTGTAAAACTACAAAAATTCCAAGGAATACCAAGAAGGTATCTTCCACACAAAATTCTTTTGTGTGGGAGATTGAACAATTTCTTACATGCAACTCTGTGAGCGTTATCTATTTAGCACAATGTCCGTGCCTAAGGCAATACATTGGACGGACCAAAAGGACCTTGAGAGTGAGGATATCGGAACACATTTCCAATATTAAGAAGGGTTACGAAAAACACTCACTCTCAAGGCACTTTAAAGAGGCTCATGGACAAGACCCTGCAGGTTTGTCCTTCGTGGCTCTAGAAAAAATTGATAGACACTGGAGAGGTGGAAACCATATCGAGCGGATGTCGAGGGCAGAGTCCAAGCAAATCTATAATTTTGGAAGCCTGATGCCAGCAGGTTTAAACGCCGAACTGGAAATTTTTGGCTTCTTATAGATTAGGCGGTGTGCCTCTCAGTCAATTGGGGATCACATGTTTGGCCGTTTATCGGCGTTGTGATCCCCCTTTGCCGATAGGCACGCCGCCAGATACACCATTCTCCATCTTAAACATTATCATTGGAAGATGGATAAGAATATAAGATGTAGAGGATGAGGCCCTTGGTTATATAGAAGTTTCTATGAATTATTGTATACTACAAACTTTCATCTAGCTCCTATTTATTTATAAATTATTGATCACCAGAATTGTATTTTAGAATGTCTTGTATATTAGAATTTTTTAACATATTGTTCAATATTTTTGATAACCTATATCTGTGTATAACCATGTTTTGACATATTAACACTAAGTAAGCGGTTGCGGTCTTGATGCCATAAAAAACGCACATGCGTTTTTCAAAACCGCACCAAAAACGCATCAAAAAAATCGCATTATAAGAAAAAGTGATTCCAGCCCAGATTTTGTGGACTGCACATGACGGTATAAAAGGAGGGGATTCAACACCAGGGGTATAGCTACTGAGGAAGAGGATTGAAGTCCTCGAAACGCGTTTAGCGTTATATCCCTGCCAACAACCAAGCTTCTGGATATGATGGATGTAATTTGAATTATTTCTTACAAAGTGGAGCGCTCCATTTCTTCATCTGACCTGCAGCTCTCATAAGAATATCGGACCAAGATTACCGGACTGAAATCCCCAAATCCCGCGATATCTCTGGTACATCACGTGGGACACGCCAGAGAGCGGGGAGTGTGAGAGCGAGCAGTGGAACAAGCGGCTGAATTAGACGGCCGGAGATTCGTTCATGTGGGTAAGCTAAAACTTCCCTGTGAATCTGTGGCATATCTTATTGTTGAAAGTCTTAATATCCAACAGTGCAAGAACTGCTGAAGATAATTATAAAGAGGGAGATTTTATCCCCCAGCAGCAACTAACACAGCTTGTGGACTTGGCTACATTTGTCTTATTTAAAGAGACAGGTTCCCTGTTTGATTGAATTGGATTCTCATTGTCAAACAGGTACAGGACTATCTCACTTTTCCAAGAGACCCTAATTGGGTGCATTGCGTTACCCTATCAGTGCAGTATATATTGAATTTTACTATTTATTTTTTAGGGGTTCTTTTAACAATGATGTTTTAATGTTCAAGTGTATGTATTTCTGCTTTTATTCGATTATTGAACTAGCGGTTTATTATTAATAAATGATTGTTTGATGTGCAACCACATAGTGAGTGCCAGCCGTTTTTTTCCAGTTTTTGCACATTCCTTGGACTGATTGAGTGAGCAGTCCCTCGGCTAGAGCACCCCTACCGTATTGAGGAGGGTGGTGAGCTATCCACATACTTTCCATGAATTATAATTAAAGGAGTAGCCATTGAAGAAAAAGAGTAATTTTGTTCCCCCGCACAATAACCATCTTATTGAGTCATATATTGAGATAGTAACGAGACCGATTAGAGAATTAAGAGTACACAATAGGAGTACAGTGAGACAGAATATGTCTAGGCAAGAAAGTAATGCGGTGAGAGATTTGGAACAAAACAAGACAATTACTATTAAGCCGGCAGACAAGGGGGGAGCGATGGTCGTGATGGACACATGTAAGTACAACGAGGAGATGCATAGGCAGCTAGGTGATGGTGATGTATATATACAGTATTAACAGGAGATCCCAAATAGGAGATTATGCAGATTTTGAATGAGATTATCGATGGAGCCCTTGATGCGGGCCTCATTGATAAGGACCTAAGTGGTTATCTCAAGATTCAACATCCCATCACCCCTCTGTTCTATGTGCTCCCAAAGATACACAAGAAGCTGGTTGATCCCCCTGGCAGACCTATTGTGTCTGGCAGGGGCTCAATTTTCAGCACGGTTGCAATATTTTTAGACAAATTACTACGTGTCCATGCGACCAATGCTCCCTCCTACATAAGAGATACTAGTCATTTCCTGACAAAATTATGAGAGATCCGGGTACCTACACAATTTTACCTTGTAAATTTCGATGTACTGTAGTGTTGTTATACACATTGATTGAACATGAATATGGTTTGAATGTCGTAGATGTGGCGCAGGCCGGCACGGGGCTCTCTCCCGATGGGTGCCGATTTGTCCTCCACCTTCTGGGGGTGGTCCTGAGGAGGAATTATTTTCTCTTCGGAGACACCTTCTACCAACAGCAACGTGGTGTGACCATGGGATCTAACGTGGCCCCCACGTATGCTAACATCTTTATGGCGGAGGTGGAGGACAGGCTGGTATATAGATTTACACATTTTTGGAAGGGTCCTGTGCTGGTGGTATTACATCGATGACATATTTTTTTATTTGGAGCTGGTCTAAAGAAGAATTGGATGAATTTCATCAGCATCTCAATGAAGGAGTCCTAGGTCTACAGTTAACAGTGACAGTCTCACAGGAAGTTACAGTTTCTGGATGTGAGAGTGTATGTGGAGGATGGTATGATTAAGACTGATCTTTATCAGAAACCCACTGACAGGAATAATTTGTTGAGGCATGATAGCACTCATCCTCGACGTATGTTAGACTCTCTCCCCTGGAGTCAGATGTTACAGGTGAGAAGGGTGGTGCCAGACGATAACAGATTTGTGGACAAAATAAAAGAGATGAGCCAAAAAATTTCTGATAGAGGTTACCCACGGACATTGTTGCTGAAAACCAGGGAGAGAGTTTTGCTGGTTGACAGGGAGACCACGCTACACAGTACATCAGGGAAGAAAACAATGGATCGGATTCCTTTTGTTTCTACTTTTGGGTCCCATAGTGGTGATGTATCACATATATTACGGAAAGAATAGCACATTTTACAGAGGGGTGTAACAGTCCTACAGGCTCACCTGAGTCAGAGGACCGCTGGCTGGAGGTAGGAGTGGAGCCCAGTGGCAAGGACCGCAGGCAGGTAGTAAGCGTGGTCAGACAATCCGGATGGCAACGGTGGTAGCAGTTCAGTAGGTAGGGATAAGGCAGAAGAGTAGTCGGTAGGCAGGCGGTGGGTCAGGGCAGGCGGCAGTAAGCGTGGTCAGACAATCCGGATGGCAACGGTGGTAGCAGTTCAGTAGGTAGGGATAAGGCAGAAGAGTAGTCGGTAGGCAATTCCTGGTCAGCAGTGGACTTCCAGCAGTAGCAAGAGGAACAGATGAGGAGAAGCTTGATCAAGGCTCAGGAGCTCAATAATCAGCAAACTGGAGTGCAAGGGGCTGGACTATATAGGGAAGTACCAGGTGTGGGGAATCAAGGGTAATAAGCAAGGCTAGGCAAGACTGAGGTTAACTAATAGGCTTCAGGGAGGAATGTCCAGAGAGGACGGTAGCCTAGTAAGCAGGGCTACCGCCTGGGATGTGGCTGGTCACGGGTTCGAATCCCGACAAGGGGCCTGCCGTCAATACCTGAGTTTAATAATCCACCACTGATGGCATATAAGAGAAATGCAAGCCTGTGAGACAAATTGGTGAAAACAGACATATGGCACACACGTGGAGATGGACAGAGATATCTGGCACCAAGAAAAATGGGCAGCTTCCTGTGTTTGATTTGCTGCAATTGCAGTAACATGATTAAGGGTGATACCTTTGTCCATCCCTACAGTGAAAAAAAATACAAGATTAGGAATTTTTACACATGCAGGTCTAGGGATGTGATTTATATGATCCAGTGCCCCTGTAGTTTAATTTATATAGGTGAGACCACTATGGAAGTAAGGGAAAGGATAAACAAACATAAAAGTACAATCAGAAAACATCAAGTGGATAAACCGGTGGCTAAACACTTTGTGGAGTGTGGTCACTCTGTCAACCAGCTAATATTCCAGGTTATAGATTCAGTGGGTCCAATAAGAAGGGGTGGAGATAAGGAACAAATCCTTAGAAAAAAGGAATTGAAATGTTTTTTTTTGCTGAAAGCATAGCAACCATATGGCCTCAATATCGAGTTTAATGTGAGTAGTGTTGAGTAAAATAGGGAATATGTGTAAATCTGACTCAGTATAAGTGTATACATTATTTTATGTGCTTTTAATCATTGTATTTATCACTATTTTGATACAGATTTTATGGAGAGCACAGTGGCGGATCCGAGACACCTGGGTTCCATCAGCTAATTCGATGCACGGGAGGATAAGATAATTTATGATGCTAGGTTATGTACCATACCTGCTACATGATGCATATTGTTTACTATTATACGTTATTGCCAGCCTGTGTACTTATAATTTTGGTGGTTGAAGAGGAACTCCTGTTTCGGCTGTCCACTCAACCGATGCATAGGGATTCTCGGCTGGCACCGGCGGGGTTTTGTATATAGGCACAAGCACTATTGTTCCTTTAATCTATGCCTATTTTCGGGAATAAAGAAATATCTGTGCCTTTGAGAACTAGATCGGGGCAGAGAGGCAGAGTTAACCTGACGGTCAGATGAGTGTCACATGATCGTCATGTGACTGATGACGCACACCTGTGCGCTCCCACGACTCCGGATGCTGGAGAACGAGGTTACACAATTACGTTAGTGACAAGTGCATTAGTTATTCTTGGACGCGCGGTTGGAACACAGGTGGATCGAGATGGGGACCGCTGACTATTACTGCCCACTAGTAAGGGTAATCACATGCACTTTAATTAATGATAAAACAATGTGACACTGATGTTAGGTTTCATGATGACTGGTGATCTATGTTATGAGAAGTATACCATACCGAGGAGATTGGTTCACCAATAACATGGAAGGAGTTTTATGCACTATATAGGAATATGGATATCACTCTGTACCAGGCTTGATAAAGGCTAAGATGTAGCCGAAACGTAGCTGTCTGGCTTTTACTGCATGCATTCTGTAAGGTTTGTCCAATAAAAGGAATACACTGGAGATGCTGCCGTTACCTTTTGTTTTGTGCTATTCGGTGGACCGCTGAGGATCTGTGGTCGTGGTTTGGCTGGTGCATTCCGGTGGGGTTGTAGAGGTCTGAGTGTGCTGCTCTACAATACTATTTGTACTATGCTCTGGATGGGTCATCAGTATCTGATCTGTAGGAGTCCAACACCCAGCACCCCCAATAATCAGCTATTTTGAGATGGAAGCGGTGCTCACAGGATTCTCACAGCTTACTAAGCATTGTATAGCGGCTGTATTTGTATGAGCTGCGCCTAGGCCACGTGACACAAGAATGTGCCGCTGCCTTCTCAAACACCTAATCGGCGGGGGTCCCGGGTGTCTGACCCTCACCGATCAGATACTGATGACCTATCCAGAGGATACATCATCAATACTAAAATCTCAGAAAACCCCTTTAAATATATTTCAGCATAATTCAGATAGTACATCTGAAAAAGAAACAAAAGTGTTTCAGAAGATTGAACACAGTGATGCTTTTTGCCTGTCTATAAGCATATAATAATTTTTTAGGCATGGACTTGCAGAAAAGATTCTGTTAAAGTCAGCACAAATGGCACCTCAAATCAGACAGAAAACTAAAACTCTGGTCACTTGTTACTCCACCAGTGCACATGTACACTGACAGCACCTGTCAAATGACAACACATTCATTATTATCTGTATATTTAAGGTTACATTTCTCACCAAGTCAGAATTTTGGACCATCAAGCAATAGGATGAGTACTACTTTTTCAGTGTTAAGTAGCGTATTTTGAAAAAATACAAAAAACTCTAACTAGCAAGAAGGTACTGACTACTACTACAACTGCAATCTATATACAGTTGCAAGAAAAAGTATATGAACCCTTTATAATTATATGGATTTCTGCACAAATTGGTCAAAAAATGTGATCTGATCTTCATCTAAGTCACAACAATAGACACTCACAGTCTGCTTAAACTAATAACACACAAATAAATAAATGCTACCATGTTTTTATTGAACACACCATGTAAACATTCACAGTGCAGGTGGAAAAAGTATGTGAACCCCTTTTGGCATCAATAAATTCAACCAAACGTTTCCTGTAGTTGCAGATCAGACGTGCACAACGGTCAGGAGTAATTCTTGACCATTCCTCTTTACAGAACTGTTTCAGTTCAGCAATATTCTTGGGCTGTCTGGTGTGAATCGCTTTCTTGAGGTCATGACACAGCATCTCAATCGGGTTGAGGTCAGGACTCTGACTGGGCCACTCCAGAAGGTGTATTTTCTTCTGTTTTAGCCATTCTGTTGTTGATTTACTTCTATGCTTTTGGTCGTTGTCCTGTTGCAACACCCATCTTCTGTTGAGCTTCAGCTGGTGGACAGTTGGACTTAAGTTCTCCTGCAAAATGTCTTGATAAACTTGGGAATTCATTTTTCCTTCGATGATAGCAATCTGTCCAGGCCCTGACACAGCAAAGCAGCCCCAACCATGATGCCCCCACCACCATACTTCACAGTTGGGATGAGGTTTTGATGTTGGTGTGCTGGGCCTCTTTTTCTCCACACATAGTGTTGTGTGTTTCCAAACAACTCAACTTTGGTTTCATCTGTCCACAGAATATTTTGCCAGTACTGCTGTGGAACATCCAGGTGCTCTTGTGCAAACTGTAAACATGCAGAAATGTTTTTTTTTGGACAGCAGTGGCTTTATCTGTGGTATCCTCCCATGAAATCCATTCTTGTTTAGTGTTTTACGTATCGTAGATTCGCTAACAGGGATGTTAGCATATGCCAAGTCTTTAGCTGACACTCTAGGATTCTTCTTCACCTCATTTAGCAGTCTGCGCTGTGCTCTTGCAGTCATCTTTATAGGATAGCCACTCCTAGGGAGAGTAGCATCAGTGCTGAACTTTCTCTATTTATAGACAATTTGTCTTACCGTGGACTGATGAACAGCAAGGCTTTTGGAGATACTTTTATAACCCTTTCCAGCTTTATGCAAGTCAACAATTCTTAATCGTAGGTCTTCTGAGAGGTCTATTGTGCGAGGCATCATTCACATCAGGACTGGTGTGTGTTTTTTATAGGGCAGGGCAGCTGCAAACAACACCTCCATTGATTGGAGTCCAGTTGGCTGACACCTCACTCCAATTAGCTCTTGGAGATGTCATTAGTCTAGGGGTTCACATACTTTTTCCACCTGCACTGTGAATGTTTACATGGTGTGTTCAATAAAAACATGGTAACATTTAATTCTTTGTGTGTTATTAGTTCAAGCAGACTGTGATTGTCTATTGTTGTGACTTAGATGAAGATCAGATCACATTTTATGACCAATTTGTGCAGAAATCCATATCATTCCAAAGGGTTCACATACTTTTTCTTGCAACTGTATATAGAAATATCCATGCTCCTAAAAATTACTTAATGGAATTAGGAGTAATAGTTGTAATGCAAAGGCATCAGCTTATTTGAATACACAAAATACCCAGGCCAAACCAACATGGAGGTCCTTTTGTGTGCTGCCCTATTTGCCATACTTTCATATACAGTGGTGGAATCCACCCTCTCTTAGTGTTTGGGCAGTAGGAAATTCTTGGCAGGAGCCGGTAAGCATGAACCTCCTTGTGCTTTCTAGCACCCACATCTTGCTGTACATTCCTGTACAGTCATTCAATATGGGGACTGAATGCAGCAGGAGCTGCTGTGCACAGAACCCAGTGAGCACCATCCTTTGGCTTGATAACCGTCACATCACTCTGTACCAGTGGCATATCGCCAATAGCGGCAGACCATGCAACTGCTACTGGCAGGGAGGGGCCTGGAGTGGATGGAAGGCTCAGCCCTCTAAAATGTCTGCTGTATGGCTCTTTTTCCGTCCCAAGTCCCTATCTGGGGCGTAGGAGGGCCCTGCTTCTCCTGTGCTCAGGCCCCCCTCCCATCTTCTTTTACATACATTTTGTTGTGTGCACTGGAAACACAGTGCACGGATCGGGGGCCATGTCTTCAGCCAGGTGAGCATGCCACTCTGCACTGGCCAATCAGCTTTTAGCAGTGCTAGGCTCCTGCTGCTGATTGGCAAGTGTAAGAACTGAGCGGGCAGGATGTGCTCACTGCCTGGTTCAGTCAGCCATCAGACTCCAGCCCCCACAGAGGGAGTGAGTAACTCCTGGGCTGCAAATTCATGACCTGGTGGTGGGGAGGCGGGGGACAGTGAGCATGCCTTCCACAGCAGCAGGGAACAGAGTTTATTTGGGTGGGGGGAGGCACACTGTTCTCCATATAAGCATCAGCAGCAAGCAGAGTTCGCAGAGTTCATGTTGCTGCTGATGCATATCATAGAAAGAGCAGTGTGCCAAGGACCCCCCCATAAACTCTGATTGCTGCTTATATAGAGGACAGAGTGTGCCCTAGGCAGCCCCCCACTCTCTCCAAGCAACAGAAGCAAGCAGAGTTCATGGGGGTGGGGTTTTCTTGGGGTACACACTGTCCTCAATATGAGCATTACAAGTATATATGTGTAACGGTCGCGTACACACACACACAGGGGGGAGGGAAGTGACCACTGCGCTCCACCCTTACCCCTGGCCCTGCCTACTTGCTTTGCGAGTCCTAATGACAGGGGACAACTGGACGGCAATCCCTAGCTTGGAATAAGTGCAGGGATGACAGACAGACAAACAACAGAACGCGAACGGACCGAGTCAATACCAGGAAAGCTACAAAGAACAAATGGAGCAAGCAGAGAATTGTCAGGAGAAGCCGGGGTCATAAATACCAGGAGAGACATGAAGTACCAAAGGAGTCAGCAGAGGATCGTCAGGAGGAGGCCGGGGTCAGAATACCAGGAGAGCAGCAAAGTACACAAGGAGCAGGCAGAGGATCGTCAGGAATTCAGCAGGAGGTAAGTACGCAGGAAAGACAAAATCACAGGTGGAATCTAAATTAACAGGCAACCTGTGGCCAGCAGGCTGCCTGTATTTATAGTGGGGAGTGAGGGTCATGTGACGTGGCCAGCAACACATGACCGACAGACCAACCAGTCGAGCACCGAGTGATCAGCTCGGCACTCAAGGCAGACCTAGGAGCAGGGAGCCACCCAGCTAGTAAAGCCGCCCTGGGAACGAGGTCAAACACAGATCCTCGCTCCCGAAGCTAAGCAGCAGGTCTGCGGCTAATTGGGGACCGAGTGCACCTTCGGAACCCCGTTACAATATGTGTGTGTGTGTATGTATGTATATATATATATATATATTTATTATATTTGTGCAGGGAGGGAAGGGCCCAAAAAGTTTTGCTATGGGGCCCCAAGATTTCTATGTATGCCCCTGCTCTGTACATCTCTGTACAGCGCTTTTATGTGGGAGCTGAATGCAGCAATGGCGGTCGGCCTCAGGTTGGTGACGCAGGAACAGATGAGCTAAAAACGCAGATTAGTGTAGCGGGAGCTGCTCTCTGCTACACTGCTGAATGGAAGGCACAGGAGAGTGAGTTTGGATGAGATGAGGTTCCGGTACAGTGCTAAGATGTGGGCACTGACTGCTAGTGTAGCAGGAGCTGCTCTCTCCTACACTGCTGAGTGGCTTGGGTAGCATCATTCTTCCTCAACCCCCACCCCCTGGCTGGTGAGTGTGGGCCATAGAGTCCTCTACAGTGTAGACAATTAGGTGTCAAGTCCCCCTCAAGTCCCCCTCTATTAGCCCACATATATACTATATTTTATAAACTTTAAGACACACCCCAGAAAATTAGAAAAAAAAAATATTTTCGACTTAAACCTTTCCTGCTAGTTTAATGAAGTGGAGGGGTCAAGGTCAGTAACTTACACACACAGCACTGCTGCATACACACACAGAACAGCAACATATACCCATTGACAAACAAATTGTGCATTCCGTGTCTGTATGTCTGCATGGCTGTTCTGAAAAGTGATAGAACCAATTATTGTCGGCATTACAGACAAGGATAGGACTGTCCTATTAGAGGCCGGCTGTTCTGTTCCACATAATGTGGAATGCACACACCAGGTATCCCTGTTTTGCAGATCCGCAAACATCCAACAATTGTGTTCATGAGCCCTTACAGTGATAACAGAAATATTACAGATGAAGTATGATGGCAGACATTTACAGTAAAATGCACAAGCATACATGTGGCAGAATTTCAGAATTTACACATACATGGATATCCTGCACCTAACTAGCCTATTCCTACTTTTATCTATGCCCCCGTTACGCCAGAAATCTAACTTTTATAATATGCTAATTAGCCTCTAGGGGCGGGGGGGAGGGTTGTTCCTGCTCCTAGAGGCTCCGTTCTCCCTATGTCTGCCAGCCCTGTGCTCTGGTGAAATCTCGCGCCATTTAGCATTCGGCGCAGGCGTGGTGAGGGAAAGAAGCGCGCAGGGTGCCAGCTTCCCCACCATGCCTGCGCCGAATACTGAACGTAGGGAGATTTCACCAGAGCACAGGACTGGCAGACATATGCAAGCGCTGCCTGGCCCTGTCAATCAGGACTTGGAGGGAGGCGACAAAGGTGGGAGAACGGAGCCTCTAGGAGCAGGAACAACTCCCCCCTGCTCCTAGAGGCTAATTAGTATATTATAAAAGTTAGATTTTTGGCGTAACGGGGGTATAGATAAAAGTAGGAATAGGCTAGTTAGGTTTAGCTGACATTAGTACATCGCTAATGTCAGCTAGCTTAATAGGGTTAAATCTGGTGACAGAAACTCTTTAAGATCACGCAGGGCACGGGCTCTTTTGTTTACAACAACACACTGCCGGGCGGAAGCTTCCGCTCGGCAGTGTGTTCGGTGACATCACCTGCTCTGATAGGCGTGCTTTCGCGCTGCCCTAGCCGTTTTACTGGCTAGGGCAGAGCTAAAGCCCGCCCATCAGTGCTGGTGACATCACCGGGCTTCCTGGCAGCCCCATGGAGAACCCGGTTCATCACCGGAACTTCTGAAAATGCCTTTGCCCTGCAAGATTTTACGCAGGGGAAAGGAGAGCATGAACTGCTCCGATGCTCAAGTCAGGGGGGCTGCCTGGGTGAAAATGGAAGGATGTCCGGGTTCAGCTCTGAACCCGGACAACCCCTTTAAAGGGGTTGAAAGGGTTGTCTCACTTCAGCAATTCGCATTTATCATGTAGAGAATATTAATACAAGGTACTTAC
Source organism: Bufo bufo (assembly GCF_905171765.1). Lineage (NCBI taxonomy): Eukaryota > Metazoa > Chordata > Amphibia > Anura > Bufonidae > Bufo > Bufo bufo. The sequence continues at coordinate 398,980,661 of NC_053393.1, read as the reverse complement.
TAATGTATTGTGATTGTCCATATTGACTCTTTTCCATCACATTATACACAGCACGTATCCATGGTTTTGACCACTCTGCAATCCAGCAGCGGTGGCTGTGCTTGCACACTATAGGGTAAAGGTGTTGGCCTACGAGCACTTCCAGCCTTTCCCTATAGTGTGTAAGCACGTCCACCACTGCTGGATTACACGGTGGTAATAACCACGGATATGTGCTGTGTGTAATGTGATGGAAAGGAGGCAATATGGACAATCACAATACATTAGTAAGTGCCTGGTATTAACTGCATGATAAATGCCATTTACTGAAGTGAGACAAACCCTTTAACCCCTTTAAGCATAAATGCCTGGCATGAAATTTACAAATTCTTAATCTCCTCATATTGTACATAATCTACATTATAATTTAAAAGGTTTGTCCTACCATAATTACCTATTGCCTATCTACAGGATAGGTGAAAAATATCAGATTGCTGGGGTCTTACTGCTGGAACACTGATCATGAAAAAAGGGGTCCTGAGACATTCAATTACATTACCGCCAATCTAGTCTAAAACGTTTGTCTTAATAAATAAGCTCCTTTGTTCTTCTTTATGCTGAACATAATTCTTAATAACATTGGTAGTATGTTTGGGGTCATTATGCTGTTGTAGCTAGTGATGGACGAACATCGGCCGGGATGATTCGCAAACGCAATCAAATGTTTGCGGCGGGCCCCATTCACTTTAATGGCAGGCGAACCAGAAAAACCTTCAGGACATTATTGCAGCCACCAAATACTTACAAGAAGTGCACAAATTGTCCCACAACATCGACAGTGACATACCAGAGGGGGATCAAGGGCAAAAATTCCCACAAAATATATGTATTTTAATCGGGGGCCATTTTTATGCTTCTTAAAGGGAAACAGTCAAAAATGTGGCCTGCTGGAGCCTAGAAATTTTTTAGTTTAGGCCCCACACATTAGGCATTCACCGGACAGAAAACATCAAGTGATTATGTGGCTGGAGGTCTATTAGTACAAAATAAATGTCAAATACATATGTACAAATAAATGTCAAATACATATGTTTAACCCCTTAAGGACTTAGAGCGGTCTGGTACGCCCTATTTCCCGAGTCCTTAAGGACTCAGGGCGTACCGGTACGTCCTAAGTTTAAATCGCGATTTCCGCCCGGCGGGGGTTAATCGCAACAGGATGGCCGCGGAAATCATTCAGCGGGCATCCTGTCACAATGCCGGGGGGGGGGGGGTCCCATGAACCCCCCGTGTCGGCAATCGCCGCAAGTCAATTCAGACCTGCGTTTTACGGCTTTTACCTATTGCGTTGGCAGCATGTGGCGGTGCCATCGGGTCCCCATGCGGCTGTAGGGGGGACCCGATGGCATGGAAGGCAGCGCGATGTCTAAGGAAGGCCCCCTGGATCTCACAGGCCGGAAGCTGTATAAGTAATACACAAAGTATTACTCATACAGCCAATGCATTCCAATACAGAAGTATTGGAATGCATTGTAAAAGGGATTAGACCCCCAAAAGTTGAAGTCCCAAAGTGGGACAAAAAATAAAGTTAAAAAAAAGTTGAAAAAACAAAGTTTTCCCCCCAAAAAATTTAAAATTTCAAGTAAAAATAAACAAAAATTTCATTTTCCCTAAATAAAGTAAAAAAAAATAGGAAAAAAATTTTAAAAAAAAAAGTATACATATTAGGTATCGCTGCGTCCGTATCGACCGGCTCTATAAACATATCACATGACCTAACCCCTCAGATGAACACCGTAAAAAATAAAAACTGTGCTAAATAAACCATTTTTTTGTCACCTTACATCACAAAAAGTACAACAGCAAGCGATCAAAAAGGCGTTTGCCCACCAAAATAGTACCAATCTAACCGTCACCTCATCCCGCAAAAAATGAGCCCCTACCGGGGATAATCGCCCAAAAAATAAAAAAACTATGGCTCAGAATATGGAGACACTAAAACATCGTTTTTTTTGTTTCAAAAATGATATTATTGTGTAAAACTTACATAAATAAAAAAAAAGTATACATATTAGGTATCGCCCGCGTCCGTATCGACCGGCTCTATAAAAATATCACATGACCTAACCCCTCAGATAAACACCGTAAAAAATAAAAAATAAAAACTGTGATAAATTAACCATTATTTGTCACCTTACATCATAAAAAGTGTAATAGCAAGCGATCAAAAAGTCATATGCACCCTAAAATAGTGCCAATAAAACCGTCATCTCATCCCGCAAAAATCATACCCTACCCAAAGTAATCGCCCAAAAACTGAAAAAATTATGGCTCTCAGACTATGGAAACACTAAAACATGATTTTCTTTGCTTCAAAAATTAAATCATTGTCTAAAACTTACATAAATAAAAAAAAAGTATACATATTAGGTATCGCAGCATCCGTAATAACTTGCTCTATAAAAATATCACATGACCTAACCCTTCAGGTGAATACCGTAAAAAAATTAAAATAAAAACGGTGTAAAAAAAGCAATGTTTTGTCACCTTACATCACAAAAAGTGTAATAGCAAGCGATCAAAAAGTCACACGCACCCCAAAATAGTGCCAATAAAACCGTTGGGTAATCGCCCAAAAACTGAAAACATTATGGCTGTCAGACTACGGAAACACCTAAACATGATTTTTTTGCTTCAAAAATGAAATCATTGTGTAAAACTTACATAAATAAATAAAAAAGTATACATATTAGGTATCGCCGCATCCGTGACAACTTGGGCTATAAAAATATCACATAATCTAACCTGTCAGATGAATGTTGTAAATAAAAAAAATAAAAAAAACGGTGCCAAAACAGCCATTTCTTGTTACCTTGCCTCACAAAAAGTGTAATATAAAGGGTTAGCGACGTTTGTAAAATCAGTTTTCAATACCTTGAGGGGTGTAGTTTCTTAGATGGGGTCACTTTTATGTAGTTTCTACTCTAGGGCTTCTACTCTGAAGATTCAAAGACGGTGCGCAGATGGTAGCCTGCGGTTTCTTTCTTTCCTCGAGACTGTGTACACCAGACGCGTTTCGGAGTTGGCAGTGAGGAAGGAGTCACTGCCAACTCCGAAACGCGTCTGGTGTACACAGTCTCGAGGAAAGAAAGAAACCGCAGGCTACCATCTGCGCACCGTCTTTGAATCTTCAGAAGCGCTTCCACACAGCGGACAGGAAGAAACATAGGATTTCTTGTGTCTGGATAAAAGACACACAGCAACGCCGAACAACCTATTGGGTCCTGACAAACACTTGACCCCGGCGCCTAAACCTATTGTTTGCATTGTCCTAGAGATCTGCTCACCAGTATAAATAAGCGGATCCAAAATCAGACCATCGGTGCTGTACCACGTGGGACGACACGCTAAGCACAAGTGATCGGCCGCTCCATTACATCGAAACTGTGAGTAGTGTGTCCATACACAGTACAGTCTAACAGCAGATTCATTGATATATGCTGTGAAGATCTAATACTACAAAGACTCTGCATGTACTTGCAATTATCGGCTTAGCCTGAACTCTTAGTAACAAGAGAGACATTGCGCATTAGACCTGCGCACCTGAATTGTTTCCTAGAAAGACCGTCTATATAAACCTGTTACAATCAGCTAACATTATTATCCATCAGTGTTATTGTTGTATCTCACGATACCACCACCTGATGGTTTTATATGTCTTTTAATGTGCATGTTTTAACGATTGATTTTTGAGGATCCTCACCTTATTTTATTGAGTTGCTAATAAATAGCTTATTCAAATACATATGTTTAAAAGAACTAAAAATATAAAATTGGATTAAAAACAGGGCTAACGAAATCCCCCCTCTTGAAAAAACCCCAAATGATAATACAAACCGGATTCCAAAAAAGTTGGGACACTAAACAAATTGTGAATAAAAACTGAATGCAATGATGTGGAGATGGCAAATGTCAATATTTTATTTGTAATAGAACGTAGATGACAGATCAAACGTTTAATCCGAGTAAATGTATCATTTTAAAGGAAAAATACGTTGATTCCAATTTTCACGGTGTCAACAAATCCCCAAAAAGTTGGGACAAGTAGCAATAAGAGGCTGGAAAAAGTAAATTTGAACATAACGAAGAGCTGGAAGACCAATTAACACTAATTAGGTCAATTGGCAACATGATTGGGTATAAAAAGAGCTTCTCAGAGTGGCAGTGTCTCTCAGAAGCCAAGATGGGTAGAGGATCACCAATTCCCACAATGTTGCGCAGAAAGATAGTGGAGCAATATCAGAAAGGTGTTACCCAGCGAAAAATTGCAAAGACTTTGCATCTATCATCATCAACTGTGCATAACATCATCCGAAGATTCAGAGAATCTGGAACAATCTCTGTGCGTAAGGGTCAAGGCCGTAAAACCATACTGGATGCCCGTGATCTCCGGGCCCTTAAACGACACTGCACCACAAACAGGAATGCTACTGTAAAAGAAATCACAGAATGGGCTCAGGAATACTTCCAGAAACCATTGTCAGTGAACGCAATCCACCGTGCCATCCGCCGTTGCCAGCTGAAACTCTACAGTGCAAAGAAGAAGCCATTTCTAAGCAAGATCCACAAGCTCAGGCGTTTTCACTGGGCCAGGAATCATTTAAAATGGAGTGTGGCAAAATGGAAGACTGTTCTGTGGTCAGACGAGTCACGATTCGAAGTTCTTTTTGGAAATCTGGGACGCCATGTCATCCGGACCAAAGAGGACAAGGACAACCCAAGTTGTTATCAACGCTCAGTTCAGAAGCCTGCATCTCTGATGGTATGGGGTTGCATGAGTGCGTGTGGCATGGGCAGCTTGCATGTCTGGAAAGGCACCATCAATGCAGAAAAATATATTCAGGTTCTAGAACAACATATGCTCCCATTCAGACGTCATCTCTTTCAGGGAAGACCCTGCATTTTTCAACAAGATAATGCCAGACCACATTCTGCATCAATCACAACATCATGGCTGCGTAGGAGAAGGATCCGGGTACTGAAATGGCCAGTCTGCAGTCCAGATCTTTCACCTATAGAGAACATTTGGCGCATCATAAAGAGGAAGGTGCAACAAAGAAGGCCCAAGACGATTGAACAGTTAGAGGCCTGTATTAGACAAGAATGGGAGAGCATTCCTATTTCTAAACTTGAGAAACTGGTCTCCTCGGTCCCCAGACGTCTGTTGAGTGTTGTAAGAAGAAGGGGAGATGCCACACAGTGGTGAAAATGGCCTTGTCCCAACTTTTTGGGGATTTGTTGACACCATGAAATTCTGATTCAACATACACTGCGTGCAGAATTATTAGGCAAATGAGTATTTTGACCACATCATCCTCTTTATGCATGTTGTCTTACTCCAAGCTGTATAGGCTCAAAAGCCTACTACCAATTAAGCATATTAGGTGATGTGCATCTCTGTAATGAGAAGGGGTGTGGTCTAATGACATCAACACCCTATATTAGGTGTGCATAATTATTAGGCAACTTTCTTTCCTTTGGCAAAATGGGTCAAAAGAAGGACTTGACAGGCTCAGAAAAGTCAAAAATAGTGAGATATCTTGCAGAGGGATGCAGCACTCTTAAAATTGCAAAGCTTCTGAAGCGTGATCATCGAACAATCAAGCGTTTCATTCAAAATAGTCAACAGGGTCGCAAGAAGCGTGTGGAAAAACCAAGGCGCAAAATAACTGCCCATGAACTGAGAAAAGTCAAGCGTGCAGCTGCCAAGATGCCACTTGCCACCAGTTTGACCATATTTCAGAGCTGCAACATCACTGGAGTGCCCAAAAGCACAAGATGTGCAATACTCAGAGACATGGCCAAGGTAAGAAAGGCTGAAAGACGACCACCACTGAACAAGACACACAAGCTGAAACGTCAAGACTGGGCCAAGAAATATCTCAAGACTGATTTTTCTAAGGTTTTATGGACTGATGAAATGAGAGTGAGACTTGATGGGCCAGATGGATGGGCCCGTGGCTGGATTGGTAAAGGGCAGAGAGCTCCAGTCCGACTCAGACGCCAGCAAGGTGGAGGTGGAGTACTGGTTTGGGCTGGTATCATCAAAGATGAGCTTGTGGGGCCTTTTCGGGTTGAGGATGGAGTCAAGCTCAACTCCCAGTCCTACTGCCAGTTTCTGGAAAACACCTTCTTCAAGCAGTGGTACAGGAAGAAGTCTGCATTTTTCAAGAAAAACATGATTTTCATGCATGACAATGCTCCATCACACGCGTCCAAGTACTCCACAGCGTGGCTGGTAAGAAAGGGTATAAAATAAGAAAATCTAATGACATGGCCTCCTTGTTCACCTGATCTGAACCCCATTGAGATCCTGTGGTCCATCATCAAATGTGAGATTTACAAGGAGGGAAAACAGTACACCTCTCTGAACAGTGTCTGGGAGGCTGTGGTTGCTGCTGCACGCAATGTTGATGGTGAACAGATCAAAACACTAACAGAATCCATGGATGGCAGGCTTTTGAGTGTCCTTGCAAAGAAAGGTGGCTATATTGGTCACTGATTTGTTTTTGTTTTGTTTTTGAATGTCAGAAATGTATATTTGTGAATGTTGAGATGTTATATTGGTTTCACTGGTAAAAATAAATAATTGAAATGGGCATATATTAGTTTTTTGTTAAGTTGCCTAATAATTATGCACAGTAATAGTCATCTGCACACACAGATATCCCCCTAAAATAGCTAAAACTAAAAACAAACTAAAAACTACTTCCAAAAATATTCAGCTTTAATATTAATGAGTTTTTTGGGTTCATTGAGAACATGGTTGTTGTTCAATAATAAAATTAATCCTCAAAAATACAACTTGCCTAATAATTCTGCACTCCCTGTATTTTTCCCTTAAAATGGTACATTTTCTCAGTTTAAACTTTTGTTCCGTGATTTATGTTCTAGTCTGAATAAAATATTAGAAGTTGGCACCTCCACATCATTGCATTCAGTTTTTATTCACGATTTGTATAGTGTCCCAACTTTTTTGGAATCCGGTTTGTAGTTGAAATTCGATAACACGTGGTCGTCACAGGTGTTGAATTCCTCAGAGGTCCTAAACATTAGACATTCACTGGATAGAAAAGGCCTTTTATGCCGCTGTATTTACATAAGACAAGGTGTTGAATTCCTCCGATATCCATGCCTCATTCATTTTTAGAAATGTGAGGTAGTCCACACTGTCGTGAGCTAGGGGAGTGCGCTTATCGGTCACGATACCCCCTGTTGCACAGAACTTCCTTTCGGACAGGACACTCGACGAGGTGCAAGCCAAGAGTTCCATGGCAAATTGAGCCAGCTCTAGCCACAGGTCAAGCCTGCACACCCAGTAGTCAAGGGGTTCCTCGCTTCTCAGAGCGTCCACATCGTCCGTTAACTCAATGTAAACGGACACCTGTGGGCCTAGGCGTTCACTGAGGCTGGATCCGGAGGATGGCTGTTGATGGGTTGGCTGAAAGAATGATCTCATATCCGAAGTGACCAACACATCTTCAAACTGCCCTCTTCTTGCATGCGCTGTTGGATTGGTACTCGCAACTGTTTCTCTGTGGGTGGAAATTCCCCTGCCAGCACCCGCAACAGCAGAATGCAGCATCTCTCGAAGCAAGTCCTGAAAATGCTGCATTCTGACAGCCTTCAGTGATGCTGGTAACATGTCCGCCATTTTGTGTTTGTAACGGGGTCTAAGTACGTTGCCACCCAGTACTGGACTTTGCCCATTATGCTTTTTCTACATGGGTCCCTCTTTAAACACTGGAGCATGAAGGCCCCCATTTGCACTAAATTGGAAGCGGTGTCTTTGGGGGTGCACACAGCAGAGAGTGAGGAGGGTGCTGATACAGAGGATAAAGATGGTGCAGAAGCGGAAGGCTGGGTAAGCTACTCAACCAACTCTGGTGCGTCCTTTGATGTAATCGCACGCACCCTCTCCAACTTTCCACTTAGGCTCCGGCCTGTTGCACCTGCCTGACCCCTACCACCCCCGCGGAATGACCTTCCTCTTCCTCTGCCTGTCATTTTCAAAATGACCCTGTGACAAAGTCCCTATAGAAGAGCAGTATTTGTGGAAGCAGATATATCCATGCCCCCGTTACTGTAAAATCCTTACTTTTATATGTAAATGAGCCTCTAGGAGCAGGGGCGGCGTTGTTCCTGCACCTAGAGGCTCCCATCTCCCACCTCAAGTCACGCCTTCCAAGTGTTGATTGACAGTGCCAGGCATCGTTCGCATCCTTCTGCCTGCCCTGTGCCCTGGGGAAATCTCGCGCCGTTCAGTATTCTGCGCAGGTGTGGTGAGGAAGCTGGCAGCCTACGAGCGCCCTTCCCTCACCGCGCCTGCGCCGAATGCTAAACAGCGCAAAATTTCACCAGGGCACAGGGCAGGCAGAAGGATGTGAATGATACCTGGCCCTGTAAATTAACACTTGGAAGGCATGACTTGAGGTGGGAGATGGGAGCCTCTAGGTGCAGGAGCAATGCCGCCCCTGCTCCTAGAAGCTCATTTACATATTATAAAAGTAAGAATTCTACAGTAACGGGGGTACGGATAATCATTAGAATAGCAGAGTTAGGTGCAGCTGACATTAGCACACCGCTAATATCAGTCAGTTTAATACTGAAAATTCTAGTGACAGAAACCATTTAATGAGTATTTGCTGTATAGCTGCGGTATCTCAGCAGAACCGCACACAAATGCTGCACAATACAAATGCACTATATAGAAATTATAGGTATATCACATCCCTGCCTTAATCAGCTTTTTTGGGGGGCATCTGGTATATCCCACCAGTTGCAATTAGTTGTTCCAATAGTGTTTGTCCTTCTGTATAGCTGCGGTATCTCAGCCGAACCGCACACTATGTTAGAAAGTATATTATAAGTATATCACACCCCTCAATATGTCACACCTATCAATAGCAACCCTCCATCAGTTCTTAAAAGGACTTTTGTGGCCTTATTAGCTAGCGTTTGGTGTCTCTAACAGTCTGTCTCTGCTCCACACAGGAACCTCTCCCTACACTGGCAAAAGACTGAATGTAAAATGGTGGCCAGATCGGCTTCATTTATAGTGTAGGGGGTGTGTCCATGTGCTCAAACGTCTCAATTGACTGTCCTGTCCCACCTGATGGATGTGTCATGGGTCAAGGTTCACCATATGTACGCATGTTTGGCGAACCGTGAACGAGCAAAGTATATCTTCTATGTTCCTTATTATTTAGCTATAGTGGCCGGCCTACAGTCAATGTGCTGCCTGTGCCATTCATGGCGTAACCGACGCTGATGAATGGCAGGAAAACTGTAAGGCATATTGGTCCGCCATAGACTTTATCAAGAGTAAGTGTGCCCACAGAGATGGCTCTGAGTGTCGCCCCAGGCACCTGTGCAAGGATTTCCCTGACCCTATAAAACATTATGAGCGAGGGCAGCCTAAAAAGCATGTTGATATGATGGAGGAGGAGGAGGAGGAGAAGGACGAGAAAAGGAAGATTGAACCATATAACCTTTTTGGTGGTGGCAGAGGTGCATGTGAATACAGTGTATTCAGTACTTTACAAACAACACATTTAAAGTGCCTTGTTGTTCACCTGCTTTCCTCTGGTGGAGTAGAAAAGTCAGAGGCAATCCAGGCCTTGTTCATTTTTTTAAGAGTCGACCTGTCAGCATTTTCAGTTGACAGACGGATGCGCTATCAGTTATTATGCCCCCAGCAACACTATATACCCACTCTGACAAAACGCTGGCGGCAGGGCATCCCAGCACCTCTGAGGTATAGAGTGCAAGTTTAGTTTTATGAAAAATACGGAAGGAAGATGGACACCTCCTAGAGAAAACCCTAACTCCAGCCCTGACAGACTACCAAAAGAACATGTTAATTGACTTTATCTATGGATTTTGTGTGAGACATGATATCACCCTAAGGTGTCACGTTCGTGTGTGGGAGGAAAACACCACACCGAGCATAGGAGACAAAGGGGATACCGGAATAAGGCCTGAAAAATATGAAAGGAAGATGTACACCTCCTAAAGTAAACCGTAACTCCAGCCCTGACAGACTACCAGTATGAACAGGCCCCAAAGGTAGGCAAGTTCATACACCGGATACCTAGAATCCTATATCACTCTATTGGACACTGGAACTAATGTCAAGACTGAGTCTACCTGTTCCTCCAAAGGGAAGGACAAACAGGAGTCTCCCCCATGACAAACAACAGAGAAAGGCAACACACACAAATATATAAACAAAATACAAAAGGGAAAGGAAACAATTATCTTCAATGAAGCTTTGGTAGCACTAGGAACTCAGCCGAGAACCAAGCACAAGCTAACCACAAGTCCAACAGAAGCTATAAACGGCTTAGCATAGTGGGAGAAACAACAATAAATAAAGAAGGTAAAATGACCACAATAGCCACACCTGGGGAAAGAAGGTGTGGCAAGCACCAGAAACAACATAGACGTCATTTGATCCAAAAGGAAAACATGTCAGATCAAACCACGTGTTGCTAGTCTCACAGATCTCCTGACACCTGTCTGTGACATAAGGGCTCATGCACACAAACGTATTTTCTGTCCGTGTCCGTTCCATTTTTTTGCGGACCGTATACAGAACCATTCATTTCAATGGGTCTGCAAAAAAACGGAAGTTACTCTGTGTGCATTCCGTTTCCGTATGTCCGTATTTCCGTTCTACAAAAAAATAGAACATGTCCTATTATTGTACGCATTACGGACAAGCATGGTACTGTTCTATTAGGGGCCAGCTGTTCCGTTCTGCAAAATACGGAATGCATACGGACATCATCCGCATTTTGGAAATAGAGATAACATTTCAAAATTAAACTTTTTTGGCAGCTGGTGGTGGCAGAAATCCTGATGGAAGTAGCGCCCTTTCAATCCTTGGCATCGGTGGCACCTGTGCCATCCCAGGGTCCGACTCGCTAACGGCCTACACAAGGTTCACCCAGTGTGCCGTAACGGAAATGTAGCGTCCCTGGCCAAAAGCACTTGTCCATGTGTCCGTCGTTAAGTGGACCTTCCCAATAACTGCGTTGGTCAGGGCACAGGTGATGTTACGGGTCACACACACAATTGCTGGTGTAATGCGGGGACGGCACACCTTGAAAAATAGCGGCGGCTGGGAACTGAGTAACGAAGGACGGCCGCCGCCATGAAAGCCTCAGTGTCCACAGGCCTAGATGGTAACATTTCCATGCCTAAAAATTTTGAAAGGTGCACATTTAGTGCTATAGCCTGTGGATGGGTGGCGGGGTATTGGCGCTTGCAATCAAAGGCCTGGGGACATCTGTATGCTGTGCTTGGACACAGAAAGGGGTGTGCTAGCAGGTAGTGCTTGCGAAGGCCCAGCTGCAGGGCGGGAGTCATCTAGGCCTGCATCTAGGACAGAGGATTGGCCAGCACGTAACACAGGGCAGGAAAAGGAGGCAGTGGTGTGACCCACAGACACTGATTGTAGACCCAGGGGTTTGGCCCACCGTTAAGGGTGCTCTGATGCCATGTGGCAGATCATGCTGTTGGGGTTGAGGTTGCTACTGTTCCCACCCCCTACTCATTTAGCCTCCAGTGTACAGTCTTCCCCCATTATGTTCCCGTGTTTGAGTGTTTATTGTTATGTTTTGAGTTTATTAATAGGATGTAATATATGTTATGGTTATTGTTATTTATGAAATGTTAAGTTCTTATTTAGGTATAGCACAGTTACAGTTAGCAAATTCCAATTCTTTTATCATCCTTCCTCAATAAAGCCCCAGACTACGGAACACCTACCCCTTGTCAAGGGAGATTTGCACAAGGGGGAACAGTTGCGGGCCTTTTTACTGTGGCCCGCTTTCTCCCTTTTGCCACCACACAGCCTCTTCCAGCCTATTGCGGTGCTGTGGATCCCTCCCCCTCTGTCCTGCTATCCTCGCTTGGCTTTCCACCTTCCCAGGTTGGGTCATTGATTTCATCGTCCCCCATCTCCAAATCAACTTCCTCACTCTGCTCATCCTCCTGACTTGTGTTGACCTAACAAGACCCTACTTATTGACAACTGTGTCTCATCCCCATCATCCACCAAGTGAAACACTAATTGCCATTCCCCCCATCATCTTCTTCTGACTTTGGAGGCTAAAGAGTTTGGGGATCAGTGCATAAGATATCCTCATGTCCCTCTTCAGGGAGGGTCAGCTCACCTGCAGACCCTCACCTACAATTTTTTTGGGGGTCAGCTGACATGGTATATTATTTTCTATGTTTCAGACTTGGAAGGAAACATAATTTGGTTTCCTTCAGTGGTGAATCTTTCACGCATGTGTTTTTTTTTTTACAGGATTCAGGTTTTTATATAGTGACAAAGGGGTAAATATTTCAATGTTTTTTTTTTTAAATATGTCAGGCTTGACTCCATTTTCTCCTCTCTCCTTCGCAGATGCCTTTTCAGGAGATATTAGACCCTTTCGCATTTGGGGCCTGGAGGAATTACAATTGTATTCCTTTTTTTCAATGTATTTGCCACTTTCCTAGATCTTTCTTTGGGGTAGACAATAGAATTCCAAGACAGATAACAGCTTGTAATTGTGGTACAGTTCCATAATGTAAAGAGGCAACAAATGCTGACTGCCATTCGCTGTGCTAACTCTGCTATGTGACTTTCTCTGGAACCCAAAGGAAC